>NW_025814831.1:10172500-10772500 GCF_022079265.1 Lynx rufus | reverse complement strand
GGAAGAACTCTGGATTTCTTTGCCCCCCTGGAGGATGGAGGCTCAGTAGCAATTGAAGGTGGCATCTGAAACCCCATCTGGGTTTCGCTTTTACTCTGAGGTTTGAAAATCTTAGCACGCGCTCATTGGTTTCCAGTGCCCTTCCCGGGTAACTTCCCCAATCCCATGCTGTTCCTCAGCGGGGTGGCCAGCCATCTCGATTTGTCCGGGACTTGACCTGGTTTCAGCACCGGGAGTCCCATGTCTTGTCAAGATCCCCGATTCTGGCAAACAGAGATGGTCATGTGAGTCTCTAGAGCCCGTTAGCAGACCCAGAGGGACCCGGGTTCAGCCCCTGGTACGTCTACTCCTTGGCACGTGACCTTGGGTGATGAGCTTTGCCCTTCTAAACTCCTGCTTCTTTATCTCTAAAGCAGGGAGACTGAGTCTTGTTTCACGGTAAAGGTGAAGATTCGTACGTACGACACGTAGCACAGTGCGTGGCCCCCACGCGGCAGTCCGTAAATCGTAGTTGCTGCCGTTGTTGTCGTATTCGAAACGCCTCACCTTGCAGAGGAAGTCCGGAAGGAACCCCAACAGATTGAGGCCTTCCAGCCGGGCACAGTGGCAAAGCCAGGACTCGAAGCAATACCCCGACTCCCAATCCAGTGCTCTTCCTTAAACCAAACCGATAGAAGCATGGACTGCCCCCCACCCCCCACCCCAAGAGGCTCCCAAGTCTCACAGGCCACACGCCACAGCACACACACGCAGTTGTCCCGCGTTCAGTGCGAAAGCCATTGCCACGGTTGGAGTTCTCTGGTCACCAGAAATGGAAACAGACGCCGGCTCCCCCAGAAGCAAGGGAGTTTATGGAGGCACCAGGGGCCCCCGGGGACCACATGGAAAGCCGCGGAGCCAGCTTGAGACAGATGAGTCACATGGGTCAGGCAATCCCTGAGAGCCCGGCCGGCTGCTGGGGCACCACGGACAGCATTCGCGCCAAGGTGTCGCCCTGAGAAGGAGGGCGTCGCAGACGGTTTTCCATCTTTGAGCCCTCCCCTCCCAAGGGCCCGGCGCCCAGGACAGAGAGCCCGGCTGGCCCGGCTGGCAGGGGAGGGCAGGGAGAGGAAGGATGAGACAAAAGAGCCTTCGGAAGTCATCTGCTTCCGCGGAGGGAGGGCCCAGTGAGCCACGAAGGCTGCATGCCACAGAGGTGCCCCAAAAGGAAGCCAGGGCCCCCTTAGGAGGGGAAATGGGTGCGAGGTGGGTGCCCACCCCCCCCACGACCGTCCACTCCGGCCACAAGCTCAGGCAAGGTTGCTCTGCCACTCGGTGTAGAACCACTTTGCGATGGACCCGCATCCCCCCTCTCTCTCTTCCCTCTTCCCCTTCGAATCTGGCCCGAGCTCAGTGCCATTTCCAGACGGGACCTGCCCGCCCACGGGATGGAAGGTGCTCGTGTTGAAAAGTCCCGTGCCCTGCCCTCTCTCTCCAGCGTGCCACTTGCCCACCCCAGAGCCCCCTTGCCCTTGCTTTGCCCGCCTCACTTCACTTCCCATGAAACCAGGACCCCTTGCAAAGGAAGCCCATCTGGGGCCGGACGGAAATCCCGGCCGGCTGGCTATAACCTTGGAGTCCACGTGAAACCCAAGTCAAAAGTGCTCCTTGGAACAAAGTCACTGCAATTTTGGTGAAACCACTCCGATGAAACAGTAGTAAACATCCCAGAAACACTCAGGGCGAGCCGGGCCCAGAAGCCTGTTTTCTCCCAAATGGGTCCGCTTTTCACTTTCTCCGTTTCCAAAAGGGTCCTGGTAATGACTTGCTGAAAACCTGGAATCGCCCACAGTGTTTTCAAGTCCAGCCTGTCTTGTCTTCAAGGTTTGTTTTTTTTTTTTTGTTTTTTTTTTTTTTTTACCTTCGATTTAACTTGCTGGGCGCCTCTGGAGTCTGGTATTAATAATAAATATTATTGCCATGCATCCTTATTTTTCCCTTAATTTAATTAGAGAAAATGTAATAGCCCTTATGAAAACAATATACGAGTTTTCAAACCTAATTAACATGATACAAAGTGCGCAGGTCACTACAATTGTTGTTTTCTCTGGAAAGCTTCCACGCAAATAGATAAAAACAAAACTGCATTTAATTCCATAGCCTGGGCTAACAGGCAAATCAGAGATGACGGGCTCCCGCCCTAGGGCTCTGTCTGCCTGGTAATGAATACTTTCCTTTTGTCACGATTCAAGGGAGGGCCAGAGCGATACGCGAACCCCGTCAAATATTCTGAGGGGGAATCAAGTCAGCCGTGACCGGGGTCCGGCCTTCGACCCTTCACGATCCTTACGCCGAAAAGCAGCCCAGATGTAAGCGAGCCCGCTCTCCTGCGTGGCCTCCGTGATCCGCATGGAGCACCCCTCCTTTGTTCCTGGGGCGCCAAGCATCCTTCATCTTGCTCCAGGATTCCCTGGGCTTTGGGGTCTGGCCGATCCCCAGGCGGCGCCCCCCGCCCCCGCTCAGAGCCTGACTCTCTGGGGTTTTCTCCAAAGCTGAAGAAGAGGCATGCGGTTCCTCCCTCGGTGGGGAGGAGAGCACTCTTAAATGTCTGGTCTGGTCTGGTGGGAACCCCACCACCCTCAGCCTCCCCAAGGTGCATCCTGGACTCATTTCTCCGGATACCTCCGGATGCACCGAGAGCGCATCCCACTTTCCTCTCCTGGGTTCGAATCCACAGGGAGAGCTGGGGGAGGGTGTGTCACCTGTGAGAGGTCCGTGAGCCTGGTCCGCGAACTGGAGTGGGGAGTATCTCCCCACCTGGTGTCGGGGGCGGCTTAATGCACCTGCCGATGGCTCACGGCATCGGAGGCGCTGTGTGAACCTCGCTTCCATTTCTCTTCTCGAGAGCTGACAGTTTCAGCTCACTTTATCCAAAGTCGGAACGTGGAGCGGGACACGGCTCGCTCACCCCAATCGTCTTCTCATTTGCCGTCCCAGAAAGCAGCAGCCCACGGGCCCTTTGGCTCGCCCCAGCTTTTGGGTTCGCGTGTCTAGAGAAGTAGCCGGATCTTTGCATGCAGGCGGTGACAGGTGAGGGAGCTGGAGGTCCAGAGGGAGAGTAGGACATGGGAAGTAGGGTCCAGCCCCAGGGGCAGAGGCTTCAGGACCTGGGGAAGAAGGAGGGTTCCCAGCACACATACTGCATTCTCAGTTCTGGTCAGTTCTCCTTAGCGACCCAGAACATCAGACCAATACGGAGAGTCAGTGGAACCCACCTCCAAGGACAGCGTCGCTCCGCAGGGATGGCGCCATCGGCCAAGATATGAGGGTCACAAGCGGCCAACGTGAGGATCTGTCCCAAGCCCGCTGGTTCCAGACACGACTCTCCTTCCCTTCCTCAGGCAGACGATGGCACGTTTCATTATAAGATGCCAAACTGGGAGAGAGCTTTGTTTACACTCAAATGTGATCATATTGTCATGGTAGTTATTATGTAAATGGTAATTGTTATGGGCCCACAAAAAATAAGACAAGAGGGGGAGAGGTAGGCTCCAGAAGACAAGAACTGACAAAAACATATTGGGTAGATAATAGTAACTGACTTAGCAGAGCGATGCCTATGGGAAGGAAGGAGTGGGGGATTCCAAAATCAAGCAGATTCAGGAACCAGACCCCTAAAGACTCAGGAGCTGGCGGCTGCAGATACCCCAAAGAATTAGGAGCAAGGTGTGTTTTAAAACAAGGTTGTTTCCGGAAACCACGTAAAGAGCAATGACCCAGCTTCCCTTTCCCCACCCTGCTCTGCCATGGGGCACCTACCCCACATGCTAGCAGAAGGTGTTAATCTCTGAAGAAACCCAACGAGGGAGGGTGAGAAGCCGAGGACCCCAGACACTGCTGAGGGTGGGGTGGGCGCCATATTGAGAACAGGGGCCATATTGAAAAGAGTTGGCATTCAAAATGGTGGGACCCCTACCCTCCTCCATCTAGGCTCCCAGGATGCAGGCAGCATCTTCCACAAGCATGAGGCGGTAGCAGACTTCTCGGGAGAAACTGACTAGTCTGGGAAAAAAATAACCCCAGCTACTCAATGAAACAGCCATAATTCTATAGAGAGCCCCTCCCCCCGCAACAAGGCCCACCCCCGCCTCCAAAGCTCCCCACCCCCCCCCCCTTTTAGAACAATCTAAAACACGAACAGACAGACAAGAATCACCAGACCTTTGAGGAAAGCACTAAAACCAGCAAACAGAACAAAGGAACACGTCGGGGATAGAGACTTCAAAAACACCAATATCCTCAGAGAGATAAGAGAAAATAGCATATCCAAGAACAGGATGTCATTTATAGAGCTCTTAGAAACTCAAACCCACTTCAAATGAAAATCCAGTCAAGGTTTGGAAGATATAATTGAGGTAACATTCTGGAAAATACGACAGCAAGACAGGGAGCAAACGAGAAGCTCGTGCGGGAGGTCCGATATCGAATTAGGAGAATTTCCACAGGATGAGAGAGTTGAGAAAAGAACACTTTTTAAGGATCGAGGAATGTAATTAAGGTCAGCAGATTATAATCAAATGAGTTTCTGGATCGAAACGTCCCACGGAAGACCCAGCTCGAGGTAGGAATCAAAGGTGTTTGCCAAGGCACATCATAAAGAAATTTTAGAAAGCCAGGGACAAAGGGATCTCAAATGCTTCCAGGAGATGGGAAAGGCAGGTCACCTGCACAGAATCATCAATCACAGAGGCACTGAATTTGTCAGTAATCGGAAGGTAAAATATGATGGGGGGCGGTGGGCGCCCGGGAGGCTCAATCTGTTCAGCATCGACTCGTTTTCTGCTCAGGTCGCGATCTAACGCTTTTGTGAGTTCAGGCCCCGCGTCAGGCTCTGCGTCGGCAGCCCAGAGCCTGCTTGGGATTCTCTCTCTGCCCCTCTCCCACTCGCACTGTCTCTGTTGAGATAGATGAGTAAACTTAGAGAAAAAAAAAAAGATGATGGAACAATGGAACAATGTCTGCAACATCCCCAATCAAACATGATCGAGCAGGGGGCTCGATCTCACGCACCATGAGATCACGACCTGAGCCGAAATCAAGAGTTGGACGCTTAACCACCTGAGCCACCCAGGTGCCCCTGAAATAGTTTAGCACAGGACTAAGGAAACTTTTAGGGTGACAGCCAGGCGGCAGATCACGAGAACCAGAAAAACTAGAGGGTGGAAACTGATTACCCAAAGTATTTGACTGCCGCCCTTTTGGAGAGCGCACAGTCAGTGGGAGACGAAGAGTGAACACGGTAAATGAGAACACCACAGCAGGTTAGAAGATGTGAGGATAGGAGCCCGCAGGACAGGGTCAGGGAGGTGGGGAAAGGCTGGAAGACGGACCAGTCTGCAGTATTAAGTAGGAAACAGGGATGGGGAGCCTGGGTGGCTCAGTTAGTTAAGCGTCCGACTCTTGATCTGGCCCAGGTCATGATCTCACGGTTCATGAGTCTGAACCCTGCCTGCTTGGGATTCTCTCTCTGCCCCTCCCCTGCTCATGCTCGCTCGCTCTCTCTCTCTCTCTGTCTCTCTCAAAATAAATAAATAAATAGGAAATGGGGAGCCACTGAAGGTTATTGAGCAGAGGAAGGACCTGATCTGATGCAAGGCTGCAGAAGGACCAGTTAGGGGCTGTCGCAGCCATCTGCTAAGAGACGATGGGGACGGGCCGAGGTGGCAGCAGCGAAGGAGGAAAGAAAGGGTTGGGTTTGGGATATATTTTGAAAGAACGAATGCACAAAACCAGCCATACGAGATTCGATTTGACGGCAGATTTTCTTGGGAAATCCGAAGACGGAGAAGGGAGCTCAGCTTAGAATTTTGGTTTGGGGATATAGACAAGGTGCGCCTTGACGCTCAGTTTCTGTTTCCCAAAAGCCTCCAAATGTGCAAGTCCGTCCAATCCAGTCTGTCTGGTCCAACTTCTTTTGAGGACCTGGGACCCCAGGAGGGGAGAGGCACCAGAGGGGCCTGGAGTCCGTGCCCCCCATTCCTCTCCTGCCACTTCCCGCCCACATCTCCTGCGGGGCCACTTGCGGCTCTGAAGCCGGGGGTCCTTCCAGGCCCCCTTTGCCCCCACAGAGCCCCAGTCAGGGGAAGAGGCCCGGGTGGCAGGACCTCGGTCCCTGCGTGAGCATGGCGTCTGGAGGTGGACAAACACACAGAACGCCAAATGAGAGAAGGAGGGGATCTGCCGGTTCCCCGGGGGCTCAGGCTGTGCTGAGCTCAACACCAGACATCAGGCACCTGGCCTACACCATCCCCTTGAATCTGAGCAACGATCCCATTTTCGGGCTCAAGAAATCCAGGCTGACAGAGAGGAAGCGACGTGTCTGAGGTCACCCATCCACAAGTAGAAAGGGCTGAGCTGCACTAAGCCCTGAGGTGGCTGGTGCCCTCCGGGTGAGGTGGGGGGAGGCCCCCCGGGGCTCGACCCCAACCTGCCCCCGAGGCGGTCGAATTGTCAGGAATCTAGCCGAAAACAGAACCTTGGGCCGTGCAGTTTCCAGAAAAAAAGCAAGTGGTGGGCAAGAATCGCCGTGGGCTCCTGAGAAGCCACCTGTCACTCAGGCCTGCTGGTGCCTCGTCTTGTCCTCCCCAGGCTTCAAAACAGGGGGTCCCGGGAGGCGAGGCAAACTTTCAGAGCCCTCCAGAGGGAGGGGCTCGTCCTGCTGTCTCTGTTTCCCCAGCACGTTCCCTTTGCTTCGGGACACTCCCCCCCCCCCCCCGCCGCCCCGGCTCGCCAGCGGTCCCCCCACCCCTGCCCTGGCACGCAGGCGGTGCGCATTTACGCAAACACCGCGGACAGCTTCTGCACAGAGGCTCATATGGGCGGCAGCTGGGACTCCCAGGTTCCTTTCTAGAGGAACCGAAAAGGAGCAAGAATCCCTCATGTTCTGCTTCCTCTGGTGGCCTGGAGTGGATAATGGAGGGGAAACAGCACATCCGAGTTGAATTTCTCTTTTCAAGATAAAACACGGAAGCTTTGGAGCCGCCCGGGGCCAGAGTCGGAGGCGGAGCCCCCGTCTGCTTTCCTACGGGGGACCTACGCGGGATATTCGTTTAAACTCTTGGAAGTTCAGATTCCTCACTTCTTAAAAGGGGGACCTTTGGGGCGCCCGGGTGGCTCAGCCGGTTGGGCCTCCCGACTTTGGCTCAGGTCATGATCTCCCGGCTCGTGAGTTCGAGCTCCGAATCAGGCTTAAGCGGCTGTCGATAACGGAACCTGCTTTGGAGCCTCTGCACCCCCCCATCTCTCCCTGCCCCTCCCCTGCTCACGCTCTCTGTCTCTCAAAAATAAATAAACCTTTAAAAAAAAAGGGGGACCCTTTCGGGGCAACCAGTGCATGTCAAGTCGCCAGCACGGTGCCTGGCACGTGGAAGGTCACCGTTGCGGCTGGGAATTAGCATTTCACCACCGAAAGGACAAGGGTCTTCTAATTCCTTGCCACTGGAGACCCAAATTTTCTGCATGTTTTGCAACGGGGAAATACATTTCAATCAACGTGTGTTTTATTTCATTGAATCTGCCCTGTCATCCCAGGAATTAGGTGCCATCAGTTTTGTTTGAAAGAGGAGCAAACGCCACCACAGGGTGGTTGACGGTCACACAAGAAGAGGGCAGGGCTGGAAACTTCAGACTCCCAAGCACAGGGCTGGCCTCCTGGGAGCACTGCCGGTGCGTGTCAGGGGAAGCTTCCCTGCACATCCCGGGGTGAGGACAGTAACCATGAGTTGGGGAGGGGGTGGCAGGGCAGGCAACGGCGACAGCCCCAGTTGATGGAGCCAGCGTGCGCTAAGCCCATCCGCCCATTTCCTCATTTCGGTGCGCCCAGGCCGCCCGTTCGGCGGGTAACAAGGGCCGGAGTAACCTCAGGACGACTGGTCTCTAGCAGCGTGACCCATGGTGATCTGTTTCACCTCCCTGTGCGTCGGTTCCCCGAACCGGAAAATGGGCTAAGAGTTGTACCTACCCCTGGGGCTTGGGAGGAGTACATGAGATAAAGATGCACGGAAAGTGCTCCAGCCGTGCCTGTCAGGTGGTGAGTGCTCAGTGCTCACTAGCATGGTCTCCGTGATCTGCCCGAGGTCACCCGGCTTATCAGTAGGGACTTGCCAAATAAATAAATAATAAACCTCACAAGCCATGACTGAGCTGTAGACCAGCCAGTGTGACAGCCAGGGGTATGAGATACAACGGGGAATCCTTTCTAGAGGCATTCCCTCGCCACTCCAACTGGGAGGGACTGTCTGCCCCCCAAATTCCTGTGTTGAAGTCCTCAGCCCCCATGTGACTGTGTTTGGAAGTAGGGTTTAAGATATTTGTTTATTCGTTTTTTTTGAGAGATAGAGACAGAGCACAAGCAGGGGAGGGGCAGAGAGAGAGGGACACACAGAATCCCAAGCAGGCTCCAGGCTCTGAGCCGTCGGCACAGAGCCCGACGTGGGGCTCGAACTCACAGACCACGAGATCATGACCTGAGCCGAAGTCGGACACTCAACCGACTGAGCCACCCCGGCGCCCCTGGAAGTAGGGTTTTAGAAGGTAATGAAGGTTGAATGAAGTCATAAGCACAGGGCCCTACTCGGATTTGCCTGGTGGCCTTATTAGAAGAGAAAAAGAGATCTGTCTCTCCCTCCTCCTCCACCCCAAGGCACGCAAAGAAGAAGCCACAGGTGGACACAGGGCGAGCCCAGCCACCTCTCCAAACCAGGATGCAAGCTGTCACCAGAAACTGGATTTGCCGGCCCCCTGATCTCAGACTTCCAGCCTCCAGAGCTGGGAGGAAATACATTTCTGCAGTTTAAGCCTCCCGGTCTGTGGCACTTTGTTATGGCAGCCTGAGCCCACTAAGACCCCAACATAATCGGGTTCCAGGAGCAAAGCAGATAGTGGACGGGTGGCAGTCATGTCGACTGCTCAGAACCCTGCAGTTAACCCAAGAGCGCTGAGAACGAGGAGGTCCGTCTCCAAGGGCTGGTGTGGAGATCTGCTCAAGACAAAAACGTTGACCAAAAGGGCAAGTTGCAAAGATGAGTCGTGAAGGATAGGCACCTTATGAAAAACAAACACACGCACGAACACAAAACAATGTTCGGCACTCCTGCGGGATCTTATCTACCTGCGAAATATATTCAGACAGATCGGGAAAATCAGACTCGTCAAATCCCTTCCTTGAGTTCCCCCCAAGGAAGAGAACAGGATTGTGGGCGCGGGGGGGGGGGGATCAGAAGGACTTTCGCTTTACCTGCAATTAAAAAAATTTTTTTTTATACTGAAAATATATGCATGCAGTGCGTCCCTTGAGGACTAAAAAGTAGCAACATTTACAAAGAGGGAAACCAGGAGAAGAAACGTCTTTCCCGAGGTGATCCATGCCTCCCTCACGCACATAAAAGCTGCCGGCATAATTTTCTAATGCCTCTTCACCCCACACCCCGTTACATCTCCTAAATGAAAGACTTTTTGAAAAAGAGGAAGGCTTGTAAAAAGAGGGTGAGGAGGTGGTGAAATCCATCCGAGGAAGAGAGCAGAGGAAGGTTCCGGCAAACAAGAGCTAGAGATAAGGACGGGAAATGTGATCAAAGACCGGAACGCAATAGGCAACACTATTTGATGCACGTGCTCTCCCCGACTTTTCCGGGCAGCCTCGTGGGGACTCAGCCTGGCTTGCAGGGAGGCGGTCCCCCCAGTACCCTGGCAGGCCTCCCGCACCGGCCCCCTCCACCCCCGACAGCTCCTTCCAAAGACCAGGTCTGACATAACTCGGTTCTTCCTACCAGACGCAGGATGTAGAGGGTCCGCCTTCTCCAGGGTCACCCACGCTCCCTGCCCTGCGGTGCATGTGCTGTTGGAGCCCGTGGGAGCCCACGGCAACCTGCTCACTGCTTCACCACCCCCTACCCGGGTCACTGAGTGCCCTCGTGTCCCTGGAAGGCCAACCCCCCCCACCCACCTCTTGGTGGGTCCAGTACCAAAGAGCATGGACCCAAGTGCCTCACCTCCCGAGGGGAGTATGTGACCCGGTCAGAGTTCTTGGGGCCTGCGGGTCGCTGTCCAAAGGCTGGGGCACCGACGAGAGCATCTCTTCAAAGGGCGTTTAAAAGCCTTGGGTTTTAAACCGAAGTCCTTTTGAAGGCAATTGGGAAAACCCAGACCGCATCATCCATAGCCTCCTTTCCGCAAGAAGGGCAGGACGGTGGTCTTTGTTGAAGGCCAGAGGGGAATGGTAGGAGACCGAGCAAAGAGATGTTTTGTTGATGTTGCTGTTCATTTCCTATTAATTCGCTTTTGTAAGTTGAAGAGGGGGGATGCATGTGGGAGAAGAAAGGTGAGCCGCACAAAAGGGTTGTCACCGGAACTGCCTCCTTTCCACCCCCAGAAGTAAATGCTACTATCAGTTTTTGTGTTTCCTTGCACACACACACACACACACACACACACACCTGTTTTTTCATACATTTGGAAGTAGATCATACGTACCACTTAGCATTCTGTTTGTTTTTCAAATTGACAATATATAAGGAAACTACCGGGCATCCCAGTGGCTCAGTCGGTTAAGCGTCTGACTTCGGCTCAGGTCATGATCTCGAAGTTCATGAGTTCGAGCCCCGCGTCAGGCTCTGTGCTGACAGGTCAGAGCCTGCTTTGGATTCTGTGTCTCCCTCTCCCTCTGCCCCTCCCCTGCTCACGCTCTGTCTCTGTCTCTCTCTCAAAAAACGAGTAAGCGTTAAAGAACAATTTAAAAAAAAGAAAAAGAAAAGAAACTATGGATGAAAAGGCCTCCCATCCCTAAGTCTTTCCAAGACCCAGCCAGACTTTGGTCTCCTTCATGACCCGGAGTGCTGAGTTGTCGCAGAAGGCAGCCTAAAATTGTTCACGTTAAACAACTTTGTTTTAATTATTTATTTTTGAGAGAGAGAGAGAGAGAGAGAAGGGTAGGGACAAGGAGAGAGAGAGAGAGAGAGAGAGAGAGAGAGAGAATCCTAAGCAGGCCCCGTGCTGTGAGTGCTGAGTCGGCACAGAGCCTGATGGGGGGCTCGAACCCACGAACTGTGAGATCATGACCTGAGCAGAGATCAAGAGTCAACCGCTTCACCAACTAAGGCCCCGGGTCACACTTTAGCAACAGGTCACATAATACTGCAGTGCAGTCTGGGGGAAGATTCTCCTAACCAAATAACATTAATATTTCTGTAGAAAACGTTTTGAATAATTTTTGATTATTAGAGCTTCAACCTCAGAAATGCATATCAGCGATTGTGGACCTCAATAAAAACCTACCGCAAAGAGAGAAACATTAGATCCAATAAAGAAAGGAGTCGGGGGGGGGGGGGCGCCTGGGTGGCTCAGGTCACGATCTCACAGGCCGTGGGTTCGAGCCCCGCGTCGGGCTCTTTGCTGACAACTCAGAGCCTGGAGCCTGCTTCCGATTCTGTGTCTCCCTCTCTCTCTGCCCCTCCCCCATTCATGCTCTGTCTCTCTCTCTGTCTCAAAAATAAATAAACGTTAAAAAAAAGAATTTAAAAAAAAAAAGGAGTGGGATTCAAGAAGCAATGGCAAGGAACAAAATTAGCAAATGTGTTGCTAAATCTATATAAACATTGTATAAAATGAAAAAAAAATGGTTTCAGGGAATTTTTTTTATTGTTTATTTTCGAGAGAAAGAGAGAGCATGAGCGGGGTTGCAGCAGAGGGACAGAGGGGGGGACAGAAGATCCGAAGGGGGCTCTGTGCTGAGAACACAGAGCCTGACGTGAGGCTCAAACTTACAAACCGTGAGATCATGACCTGAGCCAAAGTTGGACGCTCAACAGTTTGAGCCACCTGGGAGACCGTAGGTGAGTTTTAAACACAAGAAGGAAGAAAGATACTGGACAAAAAAATAAAGAGATGAAAACTGAGCAGTGAGAGATCAGAGTTCAAACATTCTCACATCATTATATTGTCCTGAAGGATTTTTTTTTTTTTTTAAGTGGGCTTCACCCCCATTGCAGAGCCCGGCACAGGGCTTGAACTCATGACCCCGAGATCAGCACCTGAGCTGAGATCAAGAGTGAGACAACGTAACTGACTGAGCCACCCAGGCGCCCCGAGAGAACCAAGAGAAGTATTTTTTAATTTAGAAGTTAAGCACGTCAGTTGAAACACGTGGGGTCAGGCCCGAAGATGACAAAAGGAATAACTTGCAAATAATTAAAAGGGGCAAAGAAACTAACGAAGGCTTGACCACACTTGCAAAGCAGGAAAAGAGACCCGGGAGAAGCAGTGGGAACCACAGGAAGTAGAGAACACAGGCCCAGGTGGCAGAAGTCAGCTCTCACACAGGCAGCAAATGTAAATGCATCAAACTCATCTGCTAAAAGACTGAGATTTTCCCGAGTGAATTTTGTAAGACGGAATTCTACGATGTTGAAGAGACCTGTCGAAAACACGAGGTCCCAGAAACGCTGAAAGATAGAGAGAGAGGGACGCAAGACAAAGAACCACTGAGCAAAAGAAACCTGTGTTGCAATGTATCGCATAAACCAGTCTTGAAGATGTTGTTTAACGGTGTCTCCGTTGATACGAAAAGCCCAATCAGCTATAGGAAGGGTCTAAATTTATAAAGGAGACAAACGCCAATGTATTAGTCCCAGCCTTCGCCCTGCAAGGGAAATTGTCTGCTTAATGTACCTGCACTGGCCTCTAGACTCTAAGCTCCTGGGAGGAAACAAGTTGTGTCTTATTACCAGCACTCAATTCCCAGCTCTTCGTCCAGGCCTGACTTAGAGGCTTCTTAATAAATGTTTATTGAATAAACCAGTGGTTCTCCAGCCTGGCTGCACATCAGAATCTTCTGGGAGTTTTTAAAAATACTGAGGCCTGGGCCCCACCCCAGACCAATTAAAAGGAACTCTCTAGGGGTGGGGCCTCAATATGGTCTATTTTTTAAAAGCTCCCCAGGTGATTCTGATGTTTGGCCAGGACTGAGAACTGCTGGAATAAATAAATGACTGAATGACCAAATGAATGAGCGTCTCTTTGATTTACAAAAGAATTCATTGCAGGATTCCTTTTAAAAGCACGCTCCCATGGTGCATCGCCAATGTAATTCGATTTTAAGAAATTTGATTTACACCCAATATTGCGGGGACAATCTATTTTGTAAAGCAAGGAACATCTGTATTATCTATCAATTTTTTTTTTTTTTTTTATGGATTTGGGAATATTCTGTTTCTCCATTTAGAAGTGAACTGGAGACTTGAACAAAAACTGTATCATTTCCTGTACTCTGAAAACTGCTTTCTCCCACTCTGGCATTTAGGGACCATTTCCCGGCAATATTAAGCATGTGATTGCCTAACGAGTCATTTAAAACGGTTTTGAGAAGTATAAAAACATCATTGTCTGGACGTCCTGCTCCCGATGTTACGGGAGCGAGGGAGGAGGCATCGAGGGCATGTTAGGGTCCTTCCTCCCGGGAGCCGGTGCTGTGTCAGACCCTGGGAGCAGAAAGCGAGGGGGAGGCCAACAGGTAGGCAGGAGGAGGGCAGGTGAGCGAATTGGTGTCCGGGTGTCAGGTGAGGCGGGCAGCTGTGGCACCTTCCCCAGGTGGCGTCCACCGTAGCTGGGCAACAAGAGGACAAGTCTCAGAGAGGCCAGAAGGAGGAAACGTCTCAGAAAGGAGAGAGCCTTGGGGCCCCGTCTTCCCAGAGGGGGAGGATTGCTCCCGAGGTAAAGTCGCGGGGAGAATGTTCTGGCAGAGGGAACAGTGTGAACAGCAGCAGCGGCAGATGAAGCGATGCTGTTGGAATACTTCCTGCTGCTTTCCTTCCATGGCTTGAGAGCCCCTCGTGGCCACTGTGCTCCCAGGGCCCACGCCAGCTGGCCACACCGGGCATTTGCCGCCCCTTCCTGTTGACCTCTGCTGTCCTAATGGCTGCCTTCGTGTCCTAGGGCAGCCATAACAAAGTGCCACAAATGGGTATTTATTCTCTCACAGCTCCGGAGGCCAAAAGTCTGTACTCAAGATGGTGGCAGGGCCATAGACCCTCGGAAACCTGAAGAAGAATCTCTCTGTCCTGCCCCTTCCTAGCTTTTGGTGTTGCTGGCGATCTTTGGTGTTCCCTGGCTTGCAGATTATCTACTCTGCCCCACCCCTCCCTCTTCCCATGGTCTTCCCTCGGTGCACCTGTGTCCGAGTCCAGCCCCCCACCTTTTTTTTTTTTTAAATGGTAGAACACCTGGAAATTCATGGACTTGCAAACACCTGTTTTTATTTTTTAATGTTTATTTTGAGAGAGAGAGAGAGAGGGAGCACATAAGCAGGGGAGAGGCAGAGGGAGAGAGAGAATCCCAAGCAGGCTCAGTATAGAGCCCGATGCAGGGACTCGAACTCACAAACCATGAGATCAAGACCTGGCTGAAATCAAGAGTCGGATGCTTAACCAACTGAGCCACCCAGGCGCCCCCAATTTTCCCCTTCTTATAAGGACACAGTCATGTTGAATTATGGCCCACCCTAATGACCTCATCGTGATTTGATCTCCTCGGTAAAGGCTCTATCGCCACGAGGATAGCCAAGACATGGAAACAACCTAAGTGTCCATCATCGGATGAACGGACGAAGGAGATGTGGTATATACGTACACAATGGGATATGATTCGGCCATAGGAAAGAAGGAAATCCTGCCATCTGCAACAACATAGATGGAACCTAAGGGCCTTATACTAAGTAAAACATGTCGGAGTAAAAGAACTCAGACAAATGTTGTATGATCTCACTTATACGCGGAATCTAAAAACAAACAGCCAACCAACAAAAACACACCAAACTTACAGATTAAAGAGAACAGATTTGTGGTTACCAGACGCAGGGATGGGGGGTGGGGGAACCGGGTGAAGGTGATCAAAAAGTAGAAACTTCCAGCCACACGATTGAGTTCTGGGGATATAATGCGCAACACAGTGACTCTGGTTAACCGTCCTGCATTGCACATTTGCAAGCTGCGAAGAGAGTACATATTTAAAGTTCTCAGGGGCACCCGGGGGCTCAGTCTATTAAGAGTCTGACGTCAGCTCAGGTCATGGTCTCACAGTTTAGGAGTTCGAGCCCTGCATCTTACAGCACAGAGCCCGCTTCGGATCCTCTGTCCTCCTCCGCCCCTCCCCCACTTGCCCTCCCTCTCTTGAAAAAAAAAAAAAGAAAAATAAACATTAAAAAAATAAAGCATAAATAAAGTTCCCATCACAAGAAAAAATGTGCAACTATTGGGGCGCCTGGGTGGCGCAGTCGGTTAAGCGTCCGGCTTCAGCCAGGTCACGATCTCGCGGTCCGTGAGTTCGAGCCCCGCGTCGGGCTCTGGGCTGATGGCTCAGAGCCTGGAGCCTGTTTCTGATTCTGTGTCTCCCTCTCTCTCTGCCCCTCGCCCATTCATGCTCTGTCTCTCTCTGTCCCAAAAATAAATAAACGTTGAAGAAAAAATGTGCAACTCTATGTGGTGACGGATGGTAACGAAACTTATTGGAGTAATCACTTCACGATAGACACATCTATGGAACCATTACGTTGGATCATCCACAACGAATACAATGTTATATGTCAATTATAACTTGACAGAAGAAAACCCTCACCTCATCTCCAAATAAAGGCACATGCTGAGGGACTGGGCGTCAGGACTCTAACAGATCTTTTACGGGGCACACAATTCAACCCACGACAATTGTCAAGGTTGAAGGATGGCCCCTTCTTACCCTTTCTTTCCTTTTCCCTAAGTTTCCCATCCTGCCTCTAAGCACTTAGAATTTCTCCTCCTTTTCCCCCAAGTCTTGAGTCTTTTGCATCATCCCCCCACCCCCTTCCCAGCCCGCGTGATCCCCTCTGGCCACCCTGGAGAGTTTGCGGGATTCATCCCTGGTTTCCCTGGAGTACGGCCAAGCTTTCCTCTGTCCTCCACCCCCCTCCGCAACCTTGTCCCTACAGCCCAGTGGTCACAGCACACCTGTCAGTGCTTTTCTCTGCCGTCCTCAGGGCAGCCCCCTGGCCATCTGCTCCAAGTACAGTCCTTTGATGCCGAGCCTTGCTGGCCCCACCTCTGGGACCATCTCACTGGGCCTCCAAATCCTCAATTTCCCCCCTGCTGTCAATAATAGCATCTTAGAGGTAACCCCGAAGCCTCCTACAACCTCTTGTCTTCTCCTTTCTCTCCGAGATAATCCAGGCAAAGTCCGGTCTTAACTTGTCCGACTGGATCTGGGCTCCCCGTTCAACCATCTCCTGGAACATTCTTGAGTGTCTGCGGCCAAAGCTGTATTTCTTCGCTGCTTCCCTTTTCCTTCTCCCCTCTTATCTTGGCTGGCTCCCTGCCCTCTTCCTTTGTTCCGCTGTCTGTTATTCCCTGTTCTTCGGCTCCTGGAGATCCCCCCCCCCCCCCCAGGCTCAGAAGGGCAGTGCTCCCTCTCGAACTTGGCTCGTCCCACCCAGTGTTTGCTCCGTCACTTCCGGTCATCTCGTGACACGTGTCACCTGGTGCGGATGGGGCCTGGGCTGTGGTCCCCGGAAGCCCCCGGGGGGGGGGGCGAATCCTGCAAGGTCAGTCGGGCAGAGCCAAATTTACTGATGGAGAGAGCTTGGCTGTGGCTTCAGACAGGCCAGGACTTGGAACCTCACTATCACTTACTTCTGCTGTGTGACATTGGGTAAATCCCTTAACCCACTTAAGGGTTGACTTCCTCGTGTGGGCAAAGGGAGGCAGAGTAGCAACTACCTCGTGGGGGTGAGAGATCAATTAGGTTCCAGCAGGAAACAGGCGGTGGTTTTGAAATAAGAGAATTCTAGGATTATTCAAGGAGCGTTTACATACAAAGGACCTATTTGCAAAGTGATGGGTTGCAGCCAGCTGTAACTACCCCAGGCCCTAAGCAATAGGGGCAGTGGGCTGGGGGTATTGGGGGGCACTTACTAGAACCCAGAAAGACAGAGTCCAAGAGAGTCAGACACCTTGAGAGAGGAGTAGCTGAGGTCTAGGACCAGACTCAGCTCTGCAGGGCAGGGGCTGGGGAACAGAGGCCCTGCTCTCTTCTTCCTCCCGCCCCCCTGCCTCCTACTGATGCCTCCCACCGGTTGAACCGCAGGAAGCCCAAGGCCAGGGGGCCCTGCCCACTGGGTCCACGGGGAGGGGGGGGGGGGGTCAGCCTCCCCAGCAGCCCGGGCATTTGGAGGAGGATTTGGATGAATCAGCAGAATTCCGTATAAATCAAGTAAGATGAAGTATGTAAGACCAGCACCGGGTACATTCCAAGAACTCAATACATGGGTTGGCAACTTTTCCTCTCCCACTATTATTATTACTATTATTTAGAGAAAGTAAAGCACAGTCTTTCCTGACTTTCCTCTCACCAGTTCTCAGTCTCCAGCAGGGGGAAACTACCAGAAACAACTTCCTCTTTGGGCTGTTGGGGAGGGCTGGCCCACACCAGCCCAGGTCGGCGAGCCTCTCGATCCTTCCATCCCGGCCTTAGCTGATTGGACCAAGGGTGGGCGCCTCATTCTCGTGGGCAAAGCTGATTGGGCCAAGGGCAGGTGCCTCACCCTGGTGGGCAAAGCTGATTGGGCCAGGGGCGGGCACTTAGGCTGGCGCCGGCTAGTGATTGGCCAGCCTCATCCGCTCCCTGAGGGTTTGCAGGTAAGCTGCTCGAAGGAGGCCTCGGTGGGTAGGTCGGGGAGCGGGAGGAGCGGTGCTGGTGGGGAGCCGGGGCACCACGAAGGTGGTGGAGTAGAGAAGGGCCAGCAGACGTCCACCTCTTGAAAGGCCGGAGATGGCGCTGGAGACGCAGAGCCACTGCTCTATTCCAAACACTGCACTTCTCCGGCTCCTTCTGGGGCTGGTGGGGCAGCGCAGAGCGTTTCCTGCCCCCTCGCTCTCCGCCTCCTCTTACAATAATCCCCCTCTTAGCCGAGCTTGTCCCTGTCTGCTGCGACAAGAATTGCCAGACTCTTCTCAGACACCTTGTCAAAATCGGCATGCGTGGCGGGCAAGCGCGAGGCGCTGGCCACAGCCCATTTGCAGCTCCTGAGTGCTGAAGGTTTATGATGTATAAGCCCCCCTCTCTGGCTTGTCAAAGCAAGAGGGGAGAGGCATGAGGCCCTCGAAATATTCGAAGATCTCTCTTGATTATGCAGTTACTTAGTTTGTTATTTTTATAGTCAAAAGCGCCCACTAATATGTTAAAGGAATTTATTCAAAATAAATATTGGACGGATATTTAAGCTACACTGAGCGGTGGGGGAGTAAAAGAGCATAGCAACCAACTTGCATCCTTTCCGGCTCAAGCATACGCGTTCACCCTCACCAGACAATTTTGCGTACCTTTTTATCATTGATTGCTATTGTTTTCGTCTCCAGAATCAAAATATTTTACTCTCTGACACATCTGTTGGGCATTTGATGGATGTTTTCTCCTTTGTCTTTTTCATGGAAAGCCAGAAAGGTGGAGTCTGGTCTGGTCTTTTTTTTTTTTTTTTTTTTTTTCAGATGAGAAAGCCAACGCCCCACAGGACCAGTAGGTGCATTGCCGAGATCTCAGGAGGTTAGAGGCACAGAAAAGACCAGAACCGGGGTCCAGAACTCCCGATCTGCTGCTCCTGCCAGCATCCCACACCATCCTCTTTATCTGAAGGCCACATGCCCTCATGGAACCTGGGCATTGCGAGCCTGCTCAGGCTTCCAGAACTGCTGGGAGGCCACCACCTCCTGGAAGCCCCTCTGGACGGTCTCAGCAACAGGGCCACCAACAAACTCAGATAGATCTGGGTTTGCACTGTGCTTCCTCCACACCTACCTTGGTGTAGCATCCTTTCAGCAGCGCCCCGTGTCTTTGTGCCTTTATCCTTGGGCTCCAGGAGCTCCAAGGTCAAGATCCTGGTAGATCGCCTTCATGTTTCCTGTAGCGCCCGACTCTGAGCCGACATGCACGGAATGGATGAATGAAGGCATAAGTGTTTGGAAGAAGGAAGAGAACAGCATTCGATTGGAAAGTGGGCAGGCCACTTCTTATCGAAGCCAGCGATGGTCTGAGAGATGAGATGGGGTGGAGGTTAAAAGCCAGAATGGCAGGGACCCGGCTTCCCACTCACAAGCAATGTGACCTTAGGCAATCTCCTTCCTCTCCTGTGCTCAGTTCACCTGTCTGCAAATGAGGATAATGATGACTGAGCCTCCCCGTTGCATTGTTGTAAGGATTAAATGAGAGAAGGCGAGTAAAGCATTAATACAATTCCTGGCACATCGTAAATGCTCAAGAAACACTTGCTATTAAACGGACATTATTTTGGAAATTGAAAACCACTCCTGCCATAAACTTTCTGTTTCTTCTCTGTGAAAACGGGACTCATCGTCTATATTTTCTTTTTGTCCTGTGAAACACGGACAGCGATTACTTTTAACCCGTCTTCTGTCGATCTTTCTTAAAGCGTTACCCACCTTCCAGCTCAAATTCAAAATCTTTTTCTACCTCCGACAAAGTAAGTGGTACGAACGTAGTGGGTGTCAGCCTTTCTACCGGGACCTCTGCATCTTGGTTACGGCTGAGGCTAGGGTGAATGAGCGAGGTACTCAGCTCAGGCACAAAATTTAAGGAGGATCTGAAAAACTCAATAAGGAAGGGAAATATTTTTTATTGCGTTAAACATCCGTAACATAAACTTTACCAGCTTACCCATTTTGAAGCCTGCAACTCAGTGACATTAAGTACATTCACAAGGTAGGACGGCCATGGAATGCCGTCCATTTCCATGAAACATAACAGTAAGCAATACCCATTGCACAATAAACTCCCGAGACGGAACGTTTTAATGCAATATTTTTAAAAATCAAAATTAATGCAAAAAAAATCCATGATGAAGAAAATACCAACATTTTAAGTAAAGGCAGGACTAGAAAACTGAAGTGAATTAAACATTCTTTTTAAAAAAATTTTTTTTAATGTTTTTATTTATTTTTGAGACAGAGAGACAGAGCATGAGCAGGGGAGGGGCAGAGAGAGAGGGAGACACAGAATCCGAAGCAGGCTCCGGGCTCTGAGCCCTCAGCACAGAACCCAACGCAGGGCTCGAACTCACAGACTGTGAGATCATGACCTGAGCTGAAATCGGACACTTAACCGACTGAGCCACCCAGGCGCCCCTTGAACATTCTTTAAAGATGTCACTTGCTAGAGGCAATTGCCAACCATGGGCGATTCTCTCCATTGCAAATGAGATTAGCAAAAAGTAGATTTTTGAAAAGATTCTTGGGAAGCGTGCTTCCATTAAAGGCAGAGGAGTAAAATTATAATAAATTCTGCTTGGGATAATAATAAAATGTTCCAATTTAAAATAATCTTGTGAGTTTTCACACGCCTGCTTTTCAATTTTTCAGTAATGATTTCAACTACTTTTAAGGTTCTGGGGAAAAAAATTAACAATTGAAAAGTAAGTAAAAAAGTGTATATTGGGGCACACATTTTTTTTTCTTCTACCTTGGGCTCTGATAATTGCTCAGCACAGCTGTATTACTGATCCTATAAATGTAAAATTTTGATATTTTGCTCATGGAATTTTGGCATTAATTTCGATTTAAAAAGTCTATATTACACCATTATTTATGTGGATTACTGAATTTTGTGGGCCCTTAATTTTTGTTCTTGAGGGAGGGCCTCACTCTCCTCAGCCTAATTCTGGCCCTGCCCCAGGAGCTGCCAAGAAACTTGGACATGACCTCCCTCCAAAGAAAGGTGAATGTCCACTTGGGGAGATGGGCTTTACACACCCACCCCTCCAGAAGTGCGTAGAAGGAGAAGTCGGCAGGTCCGGTCACCGTGCCCCTCTTCTCACCTACAAATGGCTTTATGCTTCGAAGGACTGCGTGCAAAACAAAAATGCAGGACTCTAGTTCAAAAAGGAAGAATTTCAAGATGGCAGCAGCAGACCCTTAAATCAAGTGCAGGGTCCTTCAGAGCCTGGGGCCCTTGATGCTGGCTCTGCTCTCACCACTGCCAAAGGTGGTCCTGTCTGGCCCCCTCAGACCTCTTCTTGCCTCACAGTTGGGTTTGCCTTTCTCTCTCTATCAGCTGCCCCATCTCTGCAGCTCAGCGCTGCCGGTGTGGCTCCTGTCTGACCAGACCTCCCCATACCCCTGCAAGACATCCGGCCTACAGCTCCTCTGAACAAAGCGGGTTGCTGAGCAGAGAGTGGGTGTCTGTGCCTTCCTCTCCAGATAAAAAACATCTTGAGAGTAAGACTATTTGCTTCTATGGTCATTCGTTCATTCATTCATTCATCCATCCATCCATCCGTATTTTCTTCCATCCATCCATCTGTGCATCCATACGTCCATCCATCTGTCTGCCCATTCACTCATTCATTCATCCATCTATCCATCCATCCATCCATCCATCTATCCATCCATCCATCCATTATCGATCCATCCATCCATCCATTATCTATCCATCCGTCCGTCCATCCATCTATCCATCCATCCATCCATTATCTATCCATCCATCCATCCATCCATCCGTCCATCCATCTATCCATCCATCCATCCATCCATCCGTCCATCTATCCATCCATCCATTATCTATCCATCCATCCATCCATCCATTATCTATCCATCCATTCATCCATCCATCCATCCATCCATCCATCATCCATTCATCCATTCATTCATTTGCTGAGCAAGTATTGAGTCCCTGTGTGCCAGGCACTGGACTGGGCATTCAGGATCGAGATAAGAACATCAAGAACAACACCAGAGTCCTGTCTCCGAGGACTCATGAGGACCTAGGTAAGTAGAGAGATAATTACAGCGAGGGGACTTCACAGGACTCGCAGCACAGAGCAGTGGGAACATGGCTGTTAGCAGTGAGGGGTAACTCCTCCCTCCTCTCTATTCTAGCTGTGTGACCTCTGTGGCCTGTGACCTTGCAGGGGAAGGAGGCAGGGAGTTCTCTTCCCTCTAACCAGGAAGGGGTGCAAGGAGGCCTGTCTCCAAAGCCAGATGTGTAGCTCCTCCCCCAGCCAGCCCTGAGACCTTGCACAAGTCAGGTCACCTTCAGGGCCTCGATTTCCTCCCCTGCGAGTGGAAAGCTATCTTCACTCACACCCCCCAGGCTCCTACAAAGCAAATAAGCTAAGTGCTTATAAAGTCCATATGCATGTGAGGGGTGGTCTTACGAGGTGATCATACCGTATATCTGGGGCCCCAGAGTGATTTCTGTGCAGCTGTGTGGCTGTTTAATAGTCATTCAGCAAACATTTGCCGAGAACCACTGTGTGCCACACCCTGCGACATCTGTGGCCTCTTCAAGCTTATTCGGCATTTTCATACATCTTTTTTTTTTTAATGTTTATTTATTTTTGAAAGAGAGAGACAGAGACAGAGACAGGTCATGAGCCGAGGAGGGGCAGAGAGAGGGAGACACAGAATCCGAAGCAGTCTCCAGACTCCGGGCTGTCGGCACAGAGCCCGACGCGGGGCTCGAACCCACGGACTGCAAGATCACGACCTGAGCCAAAGTCAGGTGCTTAACTGACTGAGACACCCAGGTGCCCACATACATCCTTTTTTTGTTTGTTTTTAGTCTTCCAGGGGATGCAGATAGTTATTATCAATTCCATTTTCGCAAATGAGGAAACCGAGGCTCGGTTACGTTGAACCCAAAGTCACTTGTCTAACTGAGGGCCCTCTGAGACTTGAACACATCTCTGACTCTGCACCCAGTTGTCCTTTGAATACTGAGGCCCCTTTAGGATATACCAGGCACCCCCCCCCCGCCCCCCTGCCGCCCGGTCTGGCCCTGGGAAGGGATTCCAGGAAGGGCTTTCCATCAGCCACTTCCAGCCTGGTACCCGCCCCCCCAACCCAGCCCCAGACTCGGCCGTTACCTCTGACCCTGTGCCCCATACTCACTTTAGCTGCACCGCCATGATGTCTCGCAGGAAGAGCCTTGAAGCAGGGAGGCCCAGTCTCTAGTCCCAGCTGCACTTGGCTGGACCTTGACCTTGACCTCCCCGTGCTCCTCTGCACAATGGGAAACAGGTCCTAGGGCCTGGGCTAGGAGGCGTATGCAGGGGGACATGTGAAAGGGTAGGCACGCAGGTTTCTTTTATTCGAAGCAACAGAAGCGTCGTCCACCCTGAGATCCACTGAGAGCGAGCAGGCGGCATTGTCATTTCTCAGTGCTGCTGCCCGGGGGGGGGGGGGCCTCCGGAGCACGCCTCGGCCTCCGCCTGTAAGAGCGATCACCACTGCAGTCCCCTCCAGAGTCACCCCTAGCAGTCAGGTCCCCATTTACAAGCACTTTTGAACTCTCGGTGCGTTCCCAGCTCCGTGCTGGGCCCAGTAGAGGACCCAAGGGAAGGCCCGCTCTCTGCTCCTGAGAGCTTGCAGCCTTCTAGGGAAGGCAGTGCCACGCAGATACCGTTGGGGAACACGCCCTGGCCCTCTGCGTCAGCCCTGTGAACTGCCCACGGACTTGATCCCACCCAGCTCGGGGGTGCATGGTGCATGGTGCATGTGGGCAGTGTGCATTCCGGGAAGGCTTCCTGGAGGAGGAGGTTTGTTGAGAGGCAATAGGGGTTCTTCATTCTTCCTCCTGGAGACACTGATGCGTCAGTGAGGAACATTCTCTGTAGAGGGTCCCCTGGCACTGTTTCCTTCTTCTCTCCCTCTCAGGGTGTAGTCCCTGCACCCAAGCCTCCGCTGGCTTTCTCGCCAGGAAAGGGGGGTAATGTTACGACTAACCTCACGGGATGGGACCAAGGCAATCACGAAATAATGGAAATGAAATAAATTGCTCTGTAAACTATCAAGTGTCCCGCAGATGTCAGTTGCTGTTATCTCCACCCCCAGGTCTGGCTTCGCTTCCTTGCACAAAACTCTCCACCCTGGGCACCCACCTGGGCGTGGCCCCTGAGAAGCCGGGTCTGAGCCCAGGTCTCTGTGCCCCTTCTGTTCACACCGTCCTGAGTTCTGTCCCCTCTGCCGTCCTTCTCGACCCTTCCAACAGGGCTGCCGTAAAGGCTCTTGAGGTTACCTCTTTTGTACGGTGAAACATACACGACATAAAACTGACCACGTTAACCATTTTTAAGCCTACAGCTCAGCAGCATTTAGTACCTTGCACGGTTGTGCCATCACCACCCATCCAACTCCAGAACTCTTTCCGTCTCCTAAAACGGAAACCCTGGCCCCGCGAGACCCTAGCTCCCCTAGCCCCTCCCCCCGCCTCCCCGGCACCCACCATCCTGCTCGCTGTCCCTATGAATTGGACTACTCGAGGGACCCCATATAAGCGGAATCATGTAGCATTTGCTTTTTGGAACTAGCCGCTTTGGCTTAGCATACACGTCCTCGAGGGTCATCCACGTTGGAGCTCACTGCAGATTTCTGTTCCTCTTTGAAGCTGAACAACGTTCCATTGTATGCACGTGCTGTATCTCCTTCATCCATCTGTCCCATCCGTGGACGGTCGCGTTGTTTCCACCTTTTAGATGTTGTGAATAATGTCGCTTTTTTTTTTTTAACGTTTATTTATTTTTGAGACAGAGAGAGACAGAGCATGAACGGGGGAGGGTCAGAGAGAGGGAGACACAGAATCTGAAACAGGCTCCAGGCTCCGAGCGGTCAGCACAGAGCCCGACGCGGGGCTCGAACTCACGGACCGCGAGATCGTGACCTGAGCCAAAGTCGGTCGCTTAACCGACTGAGCCACCCAGGCGCCCCGTGAATAATGTCGCTTTAAACGTGGGTGTGCAAATATCTGCTGAAGTCCCTGCCTTCCCTTCTTTTGGACACGTGTATATACCCAGGGGTGGAATTGCCAGATCCTAGGGTAATTCTATGTTTAATTTTTTTAGGAACCGCCAGTGGCTGTACCTCTTTGCGCTGTTCAGTGTTACATTTGACCAGCTTCCTTCAGCCTGTGCACCCAGCGCCGGGGTCCGCGGCCAGCGTAACCTACGTTAGGAGCCCAGATACAAGGTAGCATTTGAAAATGCAAAAAACCAGGTTGAAGAACGACCGGGGGCTTTCGGAAAGCAGAGGAGAAGCCGTCAGGAGGTGTTCGAGGAAATAACTCTGAGCACAGCTCCCTGCCAAAGTGCGGAACTTGCTGCCTTCCTGAGCCTTCGAGTGTACTTGTAATCATGGATAATTTTATTACTTCTTACCAGATGCCCGGCAAACCCCTCAATATAGAAAGCAATGATTTTTCTTTTGCCAAAGGGCTTGGGAAATACCTCTTCTGAAACTGTGAATACCAGGGATACCAGGCAGAGGCCAAAGCACCCATGCAAACCTGTCTAGCTTTCCCAGTAAAGACCATTATAGGAACAGAGGATTTTTTTTACATGCTCATAAAATGATTATACTTGTTCCGAGAATTTCCTGGTTTGAGCATGACTGTTACAGACCTATTTCATGAGTTGATTTATTTGTTTAACGGTATCTGCAGGGAACTGTGTTTTAATTCCAGTTGGCTTTTTTGTTTTGTTTTGTTTTGTGTTCCTTTCCCGCCCATATCACATCTGAAAAACCTCTTTCTGGCACAGCTCGTTGGAAAGCGGCTAGGATCGTAACAGACTCTTGGTGCGCCAAAATTCTGCTGGTGTTTTCAGCTGCTGACATTCGAGTTTGAGCTTTTCCTTGCCTTGAATATTCATTGGCCATTTCTGTTGTTGCATTTACCAAAATAAAACCGACTTCAGCTCGTTCCTCTCCGGGAAAGGGCTGGTGAGCAGTTTTCTGACAGTTGTATATTAAATGCAGGTGGCTTCATGAATGCACTTTCTGTCTGGCTCAATACATTAACCATAACCCACAGTTTCTTCCAAAGGAACTGGAATGAATTAAATTGTTTAATAAAACCTTACTTACCTGGATAAACTCATTTCTATTTTGCATTTAGATTCCCTAATGCATCTTTCCAGATTGTTATTTGTAAAGTAAAAAGCTAGACGTGTTTACTTAGAAAGCCAAACATCAGACCCTAATCCTGGTTCCTGTCCAAGTTCTTTGCAACATCTTTTTTTTTTTTTTTTTTTTTTTTACATTTCCTACCGTGTTATGAACTATCGCTTATTTCATTTAGCATGAATTGATCACTCCCACCCCAGATCCAAATTAAGAATTGGGCACTGAATTCACATCTCTGCACGTGTTTTTTTTCTATCACACCCCTGAAACCTATACTGTTTGGGACGGAAAGGAAGTCAAAGGTGCAATTTGGAAATTGATTTTCAAGCAGGGCCCTGTGCAAGAAGGCCTCGCCTGGCTTCTGGTTGACGCTCTCCGAGATTATCAAGGGTCCATTCAAGAAGCTGCATACAGGAATGCTGCTGTACCCCCTGCGGAATCATTCTAGAAGACTGGATCTTTCAGAAGAGCCGACATGCTAAACCCAGCTTGGAGTTTCGTTCTCGGAGGTTGCCGGATCTGAAGAATCAGTCATCTTTCCTCCAACCCTTGCCAAAAGCAGTTTCTGGCACATTATATACCTTTCAGTGAGGACTTGCTGAACTGATTAAGTGAACAAGTGAATAATGAGGATGATTTACTTCGCTTTATTTCCCTATTTGCCTTTTTCCAGTAAATCTGGTGCCAGACTTTATGCTCAGATACAATGAACTATATTAGCCCGGATATTAGATATAATTGCTTTTCCTCTTTCTTGTTAAACATTTAAGAATTCTATTTAATATTTAAACAATTTTATTATATTCTTTTCATATACATATATGTATAGAGAGAGAGAGAGGGAGAAAGGGGCAGAGGGAGAGAGAGAATCCCAAGCAGGCTCCCATGCTCAGAGAGAACCCTGTCACGGGGCTCGATCCCACGACCCTGGGATCATGGCCTGAGCCGAAATCAAGAGTCGGATGAGCCGCGAGGCACCCCTATAACTGTCTTGATATAAAGTACTAAAGATAATGTCTTTCTGTCTGAGCTGACATCCACTGAGCACATATTCTTCCAGATGTTACCTGATGTAATCTGCTCACCATCCCCAGGTGCCAGGAGTCCGTGTTCTATTTAATAGAGGAGGACACCCAAGTATTTTTGTCCTTGGTCTTTGGAGGGTGGGGAGAGTAGCAGCTAACGTTTTTATAGTGCTTGCTATATGCTACGTGCCATGCTAATCGTTTGATGTAATCCTCAAAAAAGAATTTCACGACATAGCTATCTGGCCTCCATTTTGTGGATTAAGAAACTGAGACTTCGGGGCGCCTGGGGTGGCTCTGTGGGTTGAACGTCTGACTTCGGCTCCGGTCATGATCTCGCTGGGTTTGTGAGTTCGAGCCCCGCGTCGGGCTCCGTGCTGACAGCTCGGAGCCTGGAGCCCGCTTCGGATCCTGTGTCTCTTTCTCTCTCTGCCCCTCCCCTGTTCGCACTCTGTCTCTCTCAAAAATAAACAAACATTTAAAAAATATAATAAAAACAAGAAACAGACTTGGCAGTTAAGTAATTCACTGCAGGGCACACAGCTGGAAAGTGGCAGACAGGGGATTTGAACCCAGACTCCCACCTCCCAAGCCAGCGCACCCAGTACGATTCGGGGGGGGGCCGTGCGACAACATCGATGTAGTAATATTTTCGTTCAGATGCAAGTGACTTGTTTCCCTTAACGGCAGTGACCCGGCTGCTTATGGACCACGGACCCGGCTTAGGAGGTGGATATCGGTGCAGAGATAAATGGCCTCTAGAGCAGGCGTGGCTGGGACAAGAGAGAGGGGCTCAGGCTGCGTGAACTCACTTTTGCCGTGGGTTTCAGGGACCACTCGGTGGAGAGAAAGGGTGCTGGCCAGACCCGAGGGAGCCGGCGGGGGCCCGGCCCCAACCTGACGCCGTCCACACCTCGCAGCTCTGACCCCAGGCGAACCCCTTCCTCTTTGGGGGACAGCATCTCCCACCGATGAGACGAAGGCATCAGACTCTGCGTTGTTGGCTCCCGGGCAGTTCAGCGAACCTTCTCGTCCCTCCGCCTGGCCATTTGCAGGCGAGCGGGCTCTGAACGCCCTCCCGCCCGCCGGCCCGCTGCACAGGAGTCCTTGCTTCGCGTCGACCCGCTGGAGAAACTCGACAGGGACGTCGGAGATGAGGCGCTTGAGGTTTATCAGGTTTTCAAGATTACACCTCCATAAACCCCTTTACAAGGCCGCGCGGCCCCGGCCTGCGGAGCCTCCCCGCGCATCGCCCGCCGCCTCCGGCAGGCGCCACGGGGGCTTCGGGGAGCCGGGCAGCCCCCCGCCACCCACCCACCGATCAGACCCACCATGTCACCGTCGGGAGGAGGGGCCGAAAGCTCCGCGCTGGTCACCTTATAATCAAATTTTCACTGCACTCTCTGACAGGTTTTTAAGTCACTTAAGGGATCTATTTATATGTGAAAGCATCAGCATCGTGCAGTAAATCCAACCACAAGCCGGTCCCGTGTTTTATTAAGTTTAAGTTCAGTGAGAGTGCAAAGCAAACGAGGGTCCTGTGTCTGTCCGTTACATCTGATTTGCGGTTCCCATAAAAAGGCCCACATGCCTCCGTCTCAGATGTGTTTTGGATTGAAAATAGGATTAATGTGCTAAAGTGTGATTGGAATGGTTAAGCGCGATTAATTGGAACAGACTGCTGCTGCCAAGGGAGCCCCTCGGAGGCTGGCCCCGCTCCAGGTTACGAGGCGAACAAAGCCGGCCAACTGTCCGACTGGTTCCGCGTCCCGCCTCGCGCGGCCGCCCCTCGCGCTTTCTCATCGCCAGCCTGTCTCAGGGCAGATTAAATGCAGCTGAGAATGTCGGGCTCGCTCGGCGGCCGGCGTCCTCCGGGAATAGGCAGGAACCGGGGCCAGGCCCGGCCGGGCCGCGGCGGTGCAGGCCGAGGGCCGCCGTGCACCGGGGGCGGCGGGCCAGGTGGCTGGGCCGGGGGTGGGAGTCATTTGGGTTGTTGGGGGGTTTTTGTTGTTGTTGTTGTTGTTTTTTTTAATGATCTATTAAACCCCTGAACTTTAATCAAGCTGCTACCACACTGGCGGCTCTGATTTACTCTCGGAGCAGGCGTGGGTGGAGGCCCCGGGCCCAGGCCGGAAGCCCTAGCCAGCGTCCAGCCCGCCATTGCGGCCGCCGGGCCTGCTCGGGCCCTGTGAGGCCTGGGCCGCCTGCTCCGGGCACCCCCCCGGCCCCCAGCTCCGGGCACCTCCGGCCCCCTGCTCCAGGCGCCCATGGTCCCCAGACCCCCTTTGGCCCTGGCCACCAGGCTGCCCAAGAGTTTCCCCCCACCTCTGCCCCAAACACACATCGAGACTTTAAAGCTGAGTTAGCCAGGCTTCCTTCCATCCCGCACCCGAGGCTGCCTGCGTGTGGGAGTCCCCCCTTGGATGGGCCCTCCCAGCTGTGGCTCCTTGCCCCCTCCCGCTAAAGTCAAGGGGTGAAATGCAGCCCCCCGGGCTCCAGCTGCTCCCAGGTCAATGGGCAGACCTTCTGCGGAAGAGGCCCACTGGGGGGGACTCTCCGTGAAAGTCCACTCAGGATAAAAATTTTATAAAAGGGGCGTTTCTCATACCCTGGAAGCGTGGAAGAGATTCTTTTCAAAGAGTGAAGAGGAGAACTGATGATAGGCCCTAAAATTTAAAAAAGCGTATTGCCCCTTTAAAAGGGTCATCTGGGGGCGCCTGGGTGGCGCAGTCGGTTAAGCGTCCGACTTCAGCCAGGTCACGATCTCGCGGTCCGTGAGTTCGAGCCCCGCGTCAGGCTCTGGGCTGATGGCTCGGAGCCTGGAGCCTGTTTCCGATTCTGTGTCTCCCTCTCTCTCTGCCCCTCCCCCGTTCATGCTCTGTCTCTCTCTGTCCCAAAAATAAATAAACGTTGAAAAAAAAAAAAATAAAAGGGTCATCTGGCTGTGAAAGGAATACGTGTCCTGGAAGGGACCAATGGCCCCCAGGCCGGGTCTGGCTCTGAAGCAGGGAACCAGGCCATTGCGGAGCGTGTTAGCGAACTTTACTACGGTAAGTTATGTATTATTTGTCTCCAGGGTTGGCTAAGTAAGGGTGTGTGTGGGTGTGTGAGAGACAGAGACAGAGACAGAGAGACTGCGTGTGTGAGGGTCGGTGTCAGTGGTTTATGCGTATCTGGGTACGTGTAAATGCGTGTGTTTGTATCCATGTGTATTTGTGTGTGGGGGGGAGGGGTATACGAGTGTGTTGACGAACCAGAAGCAAGGAGCAGGCCTTCTAGAAAGGTCAGCACCTCCAGACGTCAGCCTGGACCTGCTTACCCTGTCCTACGGAGGGTTGAGTATGTGGGCTCAACCCTTGGGAGCCTTGGGAGGTCTGAGTGATGTGGCCGCAGGACTTGCGGTCTAGACTGGAACCCTCAAGAGTAATGTGACACAGCGTGACCAGACCATGTAAGCAGTCAGCCGAGTTGGAGGACCCAGCATGAAAGTCAAGGCTCCTGTAGCTCGTCTAGGCCACAGGTGAGGAGGCTGGACCCAAAGAGGGGGGCCTGTCACGTCCCAGACAACAACACAGTGAGTCAGCGAGGCTGGATCTGGGCGGCACTCCTATCTGACATTCTTCTGGGGGTGGTATTTCGAGGGGTCCCCTGTGGTATGCGTCCCGTTCCATTCCTGCTTCCATTTAATTCTCCTCCTGGAACCCTCTGCCCTTTGACGCCTCCCTTGCTCCCACCCTTATGGCCTTTGCCCCATCTGCCCAGCACAGCACCCTCCTCAAGGCAGGGTCCCTCAGACACATTGTGAACACTTCTCCGCCTGCCTGCGTCTCCAGGGTGCGCGCCCCCGAGTCACGTCAGGTTTGTCACGTGTCTCCACCAGCCCTACCTGTCGCTTTTCCATCAGCCCGTTCCAGGTGGGGCGAAGGGGTGAGAGTTAGAGCTCGGGGTCAGCCTACGTGGGTCCCAGTGGCTCTGCAGCTCCCTGGCTGTGTGACGGGGCGGGGGGGGGGGGGGCGCGTGACTGATCATTTATGATCCTCCATTTTCTCATCTGTAAAATGGGGGCCATATTCTCTCCAAGTTGAGACCTGTGCTTTCCATAGAAACGCGGGCGCATCTTAAGTCGAGGTACACATTGGGCGTTTTTTCTTTCCCTGAAATGCTGTTAGTAAAGCAACGCTGTGTCTTCCAGTTAATGGCGTGTCGAAATGGAGAAACTTCAGAAATACGCCTCACGTGGCGACTAGAAGTTTCTCCCCCTCTCCGCCCCTCAACCCCACAGCCTTCACGAAGAGCACCCAGGACCATCTGGCCAGACCCTCCCTGGGGGCGGGGGGTGGGGGGGAACGGGCTCAGTTATGCACCCACTTGTTTGTTTTTCTGGAAAAAAGGCATGCATCCTGGAGGTGCGGGTCTGGGAGGGCTTGAGCCCCCTAGCAGAGGGCACCAGGAAAACCAAATGTTTGTGGGGTTTACAGACAGGAATGTTTCCACGGCACTGTGGGGCCCACAGCAGACTCCGGAGCAGCGACAGGCTGCTTGAAGGGAGAACATCCGGGCCAGGATTTCTGCTCAGCGCATAGCAGGGCCTTCCCCTGAGCAGGGATTGGGGTGTCGCTGGGGCTTTCCTGTCACCCCTACCCCAGAGAGGGAGGGCTCCTCTCCACAGCACAGGGCCTAGAAGGAGGTGACGCGGTGTCCCGTGTCTGGTTTTAAGCCCCGTCCCCTGCGCCCAGCAGGTCACTTTTCACCTCAGTGGCATCTCCATTCTCCTCTCCTGAAAAAGGTGCGAAATTAACAGCCCCCTCCAGCTCAGAAAGCTCTGGAGAGACACCACATCTCACCATCTCCTCTGGCCGGGGCCACATCCTATTGTAAAGGAGCGTCTTAGTTTGAGTTCCCCCGAGTCTGAGCCTTGAATAAAGAGCTTGGGAGCTGGGAGCTGGTGAATGATCTAGGAAGTGGTCCCAGGAGGCAGGACGGAGAGGAGGTGAGGAAGGAAGGAGAGCCTAAGCGGCTCCACACGGCTCTGGTAAGTGCCGTGGGCAACTCGGACTCCGTTCTGCCGGGGGCCGCCGAGGAACTGTATAGAACGTACCAGAGGGAACGTTCCCTCAGAGGGAACATGTGCCCAGCGACTTCATCCCCCTTGGGCGAGGATCCTCCGCGGTGTCAACCTTCTGCTCTTTGAAGCCATCTCTGCTTGTTGACTGAGCAAGCTCCCTTGGCTTTCTAGAAGGTTCTGTGGCAGCAAACTGAGAGACAGACAGCGCTTGTGTAGGAAGCCTCACAGGGCAGGATCTGTTTACCACAGCTGCCGTTAGGTGGGGGTGGGGGGCGCTGAGGTGACACAGTGCAGGGCACCACCAGCATCTACCACAGGTGGGCATTATATACCACCTTGCTCAGTGCCCACCGCTGCTTCCCGTTCTGGGCCGCGTCATGACCAGGGTGACCAAAACTCAAAAACTATCTCTCAAAAGCTTCATCTCTCAAAAACGATTAAAATTCTTTTTTACAACCGCATCCGTATAAAGATAAACTGGACCAGATTCGTTAGTATATTGGGATTCTTTTGATTAAAAAAAATACAACGAGAACATCCGCATGGGCCTCTCAGTGTGGGCCTTGGGGGTGGCGCCTCCTTGGCCTGTTCCCACTGCTTGTAGAATAAGGCCCCATGTCCTGCCAGGTTCTTGGCCCTGCTGTCCCCTTCCTCCCCCAGGCCTGGCCTCCTTCTGCTTGGGGGCTGTCCCAAGGCTTTCAGGATGATGGAATAGAGCTGTCTCAGGCCTCAGCTTTTAAATGTCACCTCCTCTCAGACGCCCCCCTCAAGACTCTCTCTCACACCAGCCTCTTGTCCGCCCAGCACTCATCACCCTTACAACAATAGGTGACTGAATTGGCCTGCTGTTGAACGCCCATCACCCTGTCCAGACGATAAGCTCCCTGAGAGTCAGGACTGGGTCTGGGGGACCCGTCGCTCCATCACCAGGGCTCGACCAGGCTGCTGGGGTGAGCTGTGCGAAAAGCCCCCTCAGGAAGGTAGAGTTGGGAGGCCCAGAGGCAGGGAGTGCCTCCGGCAGGCACCCCTCATCTGTCTGCCCTGTTCGGAGACTGCTTCGCCTGAGAGGGCTCCCTCACCCAGCTCTCCCCACCTTCCAGAACAATCTGCACCCAATGGCCGAACAACCCGGAAGATAAAGACTCGGCCACTCACCCCACTGGGGACAGACTCTGATGGGCCATCGGTGCTTCAGAACTCTCTCTGAGGAGGACCACGGCCTCTATGGGATTGCATCACACTCCCCACCCGCCATTCGTACAGGTGCTGACCCCCCAGGGCCTCCCCATCCAACTTCCTGCCTCCAATCTCCCCTCGAAACCCACCAGCAGGGGCGCCCCCTCTGGGCTGCGGCCATAGTGTAATCCGGACAGCACGAGCGAGATGGGACTATAAGAACCACAGGAATTTATTCAGAGCCTACTGACATTTCTTGTTTTACATCCAGTGAAGAGATTTTTAAGCCCTTGTCCTGAAAGCCCCCTCAGGGACTAAGGCGGGGGGACAGGGAGGGGGTGACTTCTGAATACGTAAGGGCATGGCCTCTGCCCCTCCACGTCTGTTCAGGTACCTCTGCTTTATTCCACTGCATGCATCCAATTCCGTTTGAAGAAGTTTCTGCCATTAAAAAAAAAAAAAAAAAGGAGAAAAGTTTAAAAACCACTGACTTAAGGGTTACAGGAACGCTAATGAACAGGGTGGCAGCCGGGACCCATCCGATGCCCGGCCAGGTGGGCCACAGCCTTATTCCCCCACGAGGCCGGACGCACGTCTCACCTCCTTCCGTAATTCAGGACACTGAGGCACAGAGAAGTTAGGTCGGTATCCAAGGTCACGGCTGGGAGCTTTTTCAACCAGGATCTCCCCTGCTGTTTTATGGAATTCAGTCCCAGGAGCCGAGAGAGGCAAGATCTGGCCTGATACAACTGTCTTGCATCCATTTAGAGGAAAGCACCCAGCGTTGTGTGTATTTATTTATTTATTTATTGAAATTCAAAAGCCCAGCACACTTCCTTCTGTCCTCTGCTCGTCTGTCTTTTTGTCTTCCTTTCCTGGGGCGCGAGGGGGGGGGGGCGGGGAGGCAGAGGGAGTGGGGGAAGGAAAAGGGTCAATGAATTAAAAAAAAAAAAAAAAAGTATCCCAACCACCCTGCGATAGTTCAAACCCCTCATTTCGCAGGTGGCCAGACTGAGGAGGTGATCTGCCCACGGGCCTGCAAAATCCAGTGGTTTCCAGGGCCCCGTCCGCTCTGCCAGGCCTGCTTCCTTGACTTTCAGAAGCCCCCCGGGGAAGACAAGGCCTTGGTCCCTGGCTGCCCGCCCACTAAAGGCCAAATCAAGTCTGGGGGAAAAGTCTGACCTCAGTGCACTGCCCAGGGGCCCTGGGATCCGAGGAGGTGGGGCCTGGTGACAGTTGCCAAACTTCGTCTCATCCAGTTGCATAATGTGGTTTATTTAGCATTAAACTAAGGTCCTGGGACCTCATCAAGAAAAGAGGGCAAAGTTTCCCGGGCTCCCTGGGGAGAGATGCTTTGGCTGCGTTTGGCCTACCTTTTTCCCAGGGATCAGGTGCAGCCGAGACAATGTTGAGGGTTCTGCCGGGCGGCCTCGCTCAGCTCCTCGACACCCCGGCCGCGCTGGACCCTCCCGGGGTCCCTTGGGTTCTCGGTCCTGCTTCGGCCTGGAGCTCCAAGCTGAGTGGACATGCCAGGGGGGCGGGCCTGGGAGGTCCCCAGACAGCAGGTTTACCCTCAGCCTCCTTCCCGGGGTGCGTATCTGGAGCAAAGACGAGGGAGCCTCGTCCAGAAAGCGTGGAGGGTCGTTGGCTTAGAAAAAATAGGCAGAAGACTCATCTACCGAAGGATTATCGCCACCTCGTTTTGATTGACACGTCTCTTTTCCTGTACCCGCCCCCACGGGCAGGGTTACAGCTGCTCTCACATTCTTGAACAACGAGACAGAGACATTTACCTTTGGACAGAATCGTATTTGTTGGGGACAGTCCTGTGAAGGGAGCGCGATTCGTGGGACGTTAGCCAGCTTTCTGGTCAACCTCTGTCTCGTGCCGGAGTGTGTGAGCCCGAGGTTTGACTAGCCTTTGCCACCTCTTCTTGGGCAGAGGCATGATTGCCGCTGATCTTTCCCCATTTCTGCAATGTCACGTAACTTACGTATTTTGTTTGTATGTATCGTAGGTACTTCTGTGTTTTATATCTATTCATCGTGTGTTTTAATTTCAGATAAAGACAACGCCCTCCCTCTCACTACTCTTGCAGGAGTTTCTTGGATGTTTTTGCTTCGCTACTTTTCCATGTGAACCTTTGATTCGGCTCACCTAGGGGGAGGGGGAACCTTGTAGATAGTTTTTACTGGGAGTGCACTAAATTCGGAGATTAACTTGGAAGAAGTCCCAACTTCGGGACGTCCCAACTTCCCATCCAAGACATAGGATGCCTTTATATATACTAAAGTGACAATGTCTTCTTTTGGGTTCCCCGGGAGGACCTGAAAGTTTTCTTTCCTTTTTTTTTTTTTTTAAAACAAAGATCTTGCCCATTCCGTGTCTATTTGCCTCCCTCATTCCTATTTCCCCGCATTCTGTTCTGTCTGTAATTCTGGGAAAATATAAGGAGTCTGAGTGTTCGGGTCTGTCAGGTCGTAGCGGGAGGGGAGCACTGGGTGACAGAGGCGCTGTCCCGCTCCCGTGGCCCCTTTGTGTCTGGCCCCTTCCATCCCCTTCCCACACATGCCATACTTGATGCCCATACCCAGCCTCGTTCTTGTGGCTCCCAGGTCCCCAGATGGCCCACGCAGCCTTTCCTCCCCTGGTCTAACGGTCTTCCTGGGCCATCGCACGGCACGTCTGATCCTTCCAGCCAGGAGACCTCGCAGGCCACTCAGGGTTTCTGCCTACCCACAGAAACTGCCTCTTGGTTGACGAGTTGGAGGGAAGTGGGGACACAGGTAAATACAATGTAAATGAGCATTTTGCAACATCACTGGCCTCACATATTTTCCCCTGTCTCTCCCGAAACGGAAGCCTGCCTGACCCTCGGTGTCTCCACTCCTTTCCCCCTTCAAGCACAGCTCCAGGTCAATCCTAGGTTTTTCCTGCATAAATCAAGAGGCCGGAGCTAAGCACGCCCCACCCCCCCCACCCCACCCCGAGGTGCGCCCCTAGGCTCTGCAAGGTCAAGGTCCCAAGAGCATTGGGATCCCACAGTGGAGGGAGCAGAGGTATCCGTAGCCTCCGGGGACAATTCAGTGTCCACCATTAGGAGCCAGACTCCGAGGTGAGCTCACAAGGTCATCATGACGAACAACTCCAGGGGGCACTGTTGTCACGGATCACACCGTAAATGGTGCCTCCTAGGGGCATGCAGCAACCCAGTCCCTAATGATTTAATAAACAAGGAAATAGCGGTTCACTCTGACAACTACTGAGCCTCATAATCTCTATTTTTTCTTAAAGTTTATCTTGAAAGAGAGAGTGTACGAGCAGGGGAGGGGCAGAGAGACGGGGGGAGAGAGAGTCCTAAGCAGGCTCCGCACTGTCTTTGCAGAGCCCGCTGTGGGGCTTGAACTCCCGCATCATGAGATCATGACCTGAGCCGAAGTCAGGAGTCAGATGCTCAACTGACCTAACTACCCAGGTGCCCCCTCTTTTTCTCCTTTTCCCAAGAATACGAGAGCTCTCTGAGAGCTACCATTTTCTCTCCAAGGCTTGGCAAACTTTGGTTCCCTCTGAACTTTCTCCTCTCCACGTAGCTCCCGTGACAGAGCCCAGGGCCAGGGCTGAGGGTGCGCTCAGGGAGACCCAAGTGTTACTCCACCTGAAGACCCCAGGCAACTTTCTACATTAATTCTATCTTCTGGTCTGTAATGCACCCGATTATATGCAGATTTATAAGAATTCTTTCCACATTCGCACTCACAAAGTACCATTAAACGGTCCAAGCTGGAAAATAATACACCATTCCTAACTCTGTTAAGCCACCCCAATCTGGCTTTAGTTAAAACGCGTTTCTTCTTGCCCTGTCGGTGGGAATGCAAGCTGGTGCAGCCGCTCTGGAAAGCAGTGTGGAGGTTCCTCAGAAAATTAAAAAGAGAATCACCCTACGACCCAGCAATAACACTGCTAGGAATTTACCCAAGGGATACAGGAGTGCTGATTCGTAGGGGCACTTGTACCCCAGTGTTCACAGCAGCACTTTCAACAGTGGCCAAATGATGGAAAGAGCCCAAATGTCCATCAACTGATGAACGGGTGAAGAAGATGTGGTTTGTATATACAATGGAATACTACTCAACGATGAAAAAGAATGAAATCTGGCCATTTGCAACAACGTGGATGGAACTGGAAGGTATTATGCCAAGGGAAATGAGTCGGGCACAGAAAGACAGATACATGTTTTCACTCATATGTGGAATTTGAGAAACTTAACAGAAGACCGTGGGAGAAGGGAAGGGGAAAAAAACAGGTACGAACAGAGAGGGAGGGAGGCAAACCATAAGAGACTCTTAAATACAGAGAACAATCTGAGGGTCGATAGGGGGGTAGGGGAGAGGGGAAAATGGGTGAGGGGCATTGAGGAGGGCACCTGTTGGGATGAGCCCCGGGTTGTTGTATGTCGGCGATGAACCATGGAAATCTCCCCCGAAGCCAAGAGCACACTGTATACACTGTATGTTAGCCAACTTGACAATAAATTATATATTTTTTTAAAAAATGTGTTTCTTCTAGTAATTCCCGTCTCCTGCAAATAGTACACAGGAGGGGGGTTATCCTTTATCTGAGCAAAAGCGGTCTTAGGATTTCAGCCCAAGGCTCCACCATCCAACAGAAGGAGCGGACAGGGCTCGTGGAGGGGAAGAGGCAGGAGGACAGAGGACAGAGGACAGAGGCAGGAGGGGACTGTGGTCCTTCAGCTGGCTTCCGGGGAGGCCCACACGCTGTCCGTCTCCCGGCGTCAATCTGCTGGGTGTTCCCGCACAGCCGCGAGTCCAGGAGGTGCACGGGGCTTCAGGTCTTGGGAAAACGGAGAGCTGAGCTAGTCTGCACCCACCTGGAGAGCCCAGGTGCCGCGCCCACGGTCCCAGAACTGGATCATAGCGACGGCCGGGAGGGACCCACATCTCTTCACCCACAGCGGTCTCCCTTCCAGCACACCCGCATGTCCTCCTCGACGCAAAATACACCTTGACCTGGTTTGGGTCGGATGGCATTGTTCAGATAAACCCTTTGTGGGATGTTAAGACACTGCTGAATATCGGGTCTTTTTTTTTTTTTTCTTAACGTTTATTTGATTTATTTTGAGAAAGAGAGAGAGAGTGCGCGCATGTGCACAAGAGTGGGAGAGGGGCAGAGAGAAAGAGGGAGAGAGAGAACCCCAAGCAGGGTCCGTGCTGACAGTGCAGAGCCCCACACGGGGCTGGAACTCACAAACCGTGGGATCGCGGCCTGAGCCGAAATCAAGAGTCAGACGCTCGACCGACCGAGCCACCCACGTGACCCTCCTTTTCTTTTTAATTCCAAGTCAGTTAACATAGAGTGTAACAATGGTTTCAGGAATAGCATCTCGTGAGTCATCGCTTACATGTAACACCCAGTGCTCATCCAGCAAGTGCCCTCCTTCATGCCCACCACCCATTTAGCCCATCCCCCCCCACCTTCCTTCCAGCAGCCCTCGGTTTGTTCTCTGTACTGAAGAGTCTCTTACGGTTTGCCTGCCTCTCTGTTTTTATCTTATTTTTCCTTCCCCTCCCCTATGGTCATCTGTTTTGCTCCTTAAATTCCACATGTGAGTGAAATCGTATATTTGTCTTTGCTCTGACTTATTTCGCTTAGCGTAATAGCTTCTGGTTCCATCCACAGTGTTGCAAATGGCAAAATTTCATTGTTTTTCATCGCTGAGTAGTATTCCACTGTGTGTGTGTGTGTGTGTGTGTGTGTGTGTGTGTGTATGTGTGTATAATATATATACGACATCTTCTTTGTCCATTTGTCAATCAGCGGACATTTGGGCTGCTATAATCATTGGGGTAGCATGTGCCCCTTCGAATTGGCATATTTTTGTATCCTTTAGATTAATCCCTGGTAGTGCAATTGCCAGGTCACAAGGAAGTTCTCCGTTTAATTTTTTGAGGAACCTCCCGATTGCTTTCCAGAGCGGCTGCACCGGTGTGCATTCCCACCAACAGGGCAAACGCGTTCCCCTTTCTCCACATCCTCACCAACACCTGTTTTTTCCCTGAGTTGTTTGTTTGATACCATGATTGGGGGGGGGGGGGCGTCCAAAGGGCGGATAACCAGACCCCCAGGGAGTTCCCGGTCCAGTGGGGGAAACAGATGCGGGACAAACACTTGCCACAGAGCACCCCTTGGTGCCGTTTCTAGAAGTCAGGGTGGGACGAGAGGGAATAAAGTCAAATTTGAGTTTCGATTTGCTTGTTTGATGTTGTTTAAAAATGAAGCAGGCATAGCCTGTGGTCCTCAAGGTAAGGCCCCTCCCAGGACCTGCGGACCCCCGGAAAGACACGGCAGATCGGGGAGCAAGGTACGACCCTTGGTGGCCTCCCCGCCTTTAGGATCAGGTGTGCAGGGAAGACAGGACCTGCAGCCCAGGCTCGGGGAGGCACCGGGACGTGCCCGCCGTCAGCCGGGGTTTGGGGACAGGGCAGCCTGCGCTCCTGGGTAGAGCCCAGCTTCCTCCATTCAGTGTCAGGACCCTGCTGCAGTCCTAGGACAGAAAACAAAGGTCCCAGCCGAGCCAGCACGAGCGAGCGTGGAGGGCAGGCCCCAGTGAGTCAGTCCCACCATCCTCGGTACAGATTTGATGAGCCCGGCCGAGTGACCCTCCCCATTCCAGCTGGGCTCTCTCAGCACGCTCACTCCTTCCTCCCTCTGGGCAGGGCTCCCTTGGCTTTGAGGCCCCAGGATTTGGGGCCAAGTCTGTGTCCCCCTTGCCCAGCCCTAGACCCTTCGTTCATATCATCACCAGCTTTATATCTACCCTAAGGATGCTCAGTTCTTGGGTCTGTCTCTTCATGACCGTCCCCTCCCTGTTTTAGGAGATGGCTGAAGTTTATGGGAAGGAAGGAGGGCAGCGCGTTGGAAGGAATCTAGCCGTGGCCCTGAAATCTAGCCGTGGCCCTGAAAGCCCCCAGCAAGGGCTGCCCCCTCTGAAGGCGTCAGGCCCCCGGGCTCGCCAATCGCACGGACTCTGCCCTTTGTGTGCTTCTCTGAGTCAGACTCCTCCAACCCCTCCTCCTCCAACCCCTCCTCCTTCAGTGAGTGGTGCTCCCATATCCAGGGCAGACGGCTCCCAGTGCGATACAAGGTGCAGGGACCCACTGCCCGCCTGGCCAGGTTTTCCAGGCTGTAGGACTTCCGATGCTCAACTGGATGGCTCCAGGCAATCGGGGGCCGTTGGTCACCTTCGTACACAGGCGCCGTGACTTCCCCTCCCCTCCCCATCCCCTGCCTCCTGTACTTCCAGAGAGGAAAAAACCTGTTGCCTGGCAGATTTTCAGGATCTGTCACCACCAACTCCTTCAGGGGAGGATGACGAGAAGGAACAGGCTTCGTCTGTGGCCAAATTAAAAGCAGTAGCATCTTCACCCTGAAAAGAAAGCATATGGGTGTAGTTAGACACGAGGTAAAACAAAAAATCTGTGTGCACCTATAAATCCCACAACCAGAGGGCTACTGACAGACAGAATCCCCCCGGAGACGCACAAGACGAGGGTGTGTCTACCCACACAGCACAGTTCAAGGAACCAAGGGCTTTCAGCCCCGAGAGGAGGCTTGTCGGGTGGACGGACACCGGCCTTCTGTGCTCGCAGAACCGGACGCGGGGAGAGAGAGGACAATGTCCCTCAGGCCCCAGACGCGGACGCAGACTGTGGGGCGGAATCGAAGCACAGAGGTGTTCGAATCCGCGGGACCTGCTCAGCCAGGACCGTAGTAGCCACTGGGCACCTGTGACCATCGGGCCCACATCTGACCCCCAGTGTGACTGGCCTCCGAGGTATGGCGTGAGGGTCAAATACACACAGGACTCGGACAACTAAAAGGAACAAAAGAATGTGAAATACCTCCTAAATAGTTTGTACATGGATAATATGCTGAAGCAATAATATTTGGTGGGGTGGAGGGGGGGGCGCCTGGGTGGGCTCAGTCAGTTGAGCGTCCCACATCGGCTCAGACCATGATCTCGAGGTTCGTGAGTTCAACCCCTGCATCAGGCCCTGCGCTAAAAGTGGATTCTTGGGATTCTCTCTCGCTCTCTCTGCCCCTTCCCCACTCGCACTCTCTCTATCTCAAAATAAATAAATTAAAAAATTAAAAACAAATATTTTGGATACGACAGGTTAAAACATGTCATGAAAAGTCAGTTTCGACCGTCTCCTTTTTCCTTTGTTAACGCACCTGTAGGAAACTGACATTTCTATATGTGGCCATGGTGGTTTGCTAGGGCGGCCGCAGCAAGCAAAGGGCCACAAACTGGGTGGTTTAAACAACAGAGGGGTGACGGACGCACAGCTCTGGAGGCCGGGAGTCTGAGATCAGGTGTCAGTGGGCTGGTTCCTTTGGAGGCCGTGAGGGAGAAGCTCTTCCAGGCCTTTCCTCTAGCTTTCGGTGGTGTGCCGGCCATCTTTAGCGTGGCTTGGCCCGTAGAAGCGCCCTCTTCATCTCTGCCTTCATTTTCACGCGACATCCTTCTGTGTGTGTCTTTACCCAAATTTCCTCTTTTTATAAGGCCACCAGGCGTATTGATAATGGAGTGGGGTCTATCCTAACGATCTTATTTTCCCTTGGTTACCTCCGCGAAGGCATCTCCAGAGAAGGTCACATTCGGAGGTACTGGGGGTTAGGGTGTCGACACGTAAATTTGGGGGGGAACGCAATTCAGCCCGCAGCAATGGGCCGCATCGTATTTCTGGGGAGCAGTGCTGCATTCACCCATGAGAGGGCAGGAAGCACATTGGGATTCACCCATATTCAGAATCCAGCCCAGAGCCCAGCACAGAATAGCCCCTCAGAAGCCGGGCATACAATTAACCCATGACATCCGCCTTCGCTGCCTGAAACTCCTTAGGGGTGGGCCAGGCCATTACTAAAGGCTGGGCGTGAGACAATACGGAACCAGACTCAGTGGGACAGAGGCCACCTCGTGGGAGCAGAGGGCCCTTGGCAAGCTGCTTTATCACAGGAACCTCACTCTGGTTTAGAGAATGGCAACACGCTGACCCAGATGTGCCGACTCCGCCTTTGAAAGCAACTGACACGCGGTAGCCATCAGCTTCGACCACCGTGAGGAGTGAGGTCCCCATCACGAGAGGTGTGTAAGCAGACAAATGCTGCAAGATCTCTTCCCAGGGAGGCTTGAAACGGTGGCTTCAGCCCAGAAACGGAGTTGGGGCTAGACTGTACCCTGAGCCACAAGGTACAACCGAGCTTTCCCCAGGACTTCTCTTCCAATGCCCGACCCACCTTCCCTTGGTCCCTCAAAAAGACGAAAGGGTATTGACGTGCTCTGAGCATCTGCCCCACGCCTTTGTCAGTAAGCACTGGGACCCCATGTAACAGGTGAGATAGACCAACCAAGATCCAGGGCTGGCCCAGCACCGCCCCGCTGGCCAATGGCGGCACCAGGACGAACGTGGACCGGTGCCCAGGCCGGAAGCTGTCCCCTGAAGTCTCGGCATCAGCACCTCCCAGGTGCCTGACACCAACTTTGGCCCTGGGGAGACAGGTGACTGGCATAGAGCCCCTGCCACCAAGAAGTTCTCCGTGTGACAGGAGGGGGCATGTAAACACCCCGTGGCGAACTTTACACCCAAACAGGAAACGCTTTTTCAGACTCGTCACGTGCCAGGCACTGCTCTAGGTGCATTGTGTACATGAGTTCATTTAATTTTATCGACAGCCCTGAGATGGGTACAACTATCCCCACCCACCCCCCATTTTCCAGATGAGCACGCTGAGGCACAAAGAGGGGCAGAAGGTCATGGGTGTGGGAGAGGGCGGTGCTAAGGTTCAGACTTAGACGTTCTGGTTCAAGAGCCTGTGCTCTGACCCCTCGGGCTGAAGGGCTGCAGGAAGGGAGTCTCAGCCATTCACTGGCGGTGGGGCACGGAGTCTGGGGAAGGGGCCTTCGTGACCCCCTTCAAACGCTATCCCCAGGGCAACTGTGTCCCCTGTCTGCATGTAAGGTTGGGCCAGGGAAGAAGGACGAGCTCTGGATTCGTCTCCGGTGGCGGCGGCCGTAACAAATGTTGTGGCTTCAAACAACACAGACTTACTCTCTTACGGTTTTGGAAGCCAAAAGTCCAAGGTCAGTTTCCATCGGCTAAGCAGCCAGCCAAGGAGCCGGCAGGGCTGGTCCCTTTGGAAGGCGCTGGAGGAAAATCGGTCCCTTGACTCTTTCTGCCTCTGGCGCCCTCCTGCAACGCTTCCCCCTCCATCTTCGAGGCTCCTGGCTCCAAGTCTGCTTCCATCGATACAGGGCCTTCTCTTCTGCAGCCATAGGCCCACCCACATCATCCAGAACCATCTGTCCAATCAAGGGCCTTCACTTCATCACATCTGCAAAGTCCCTTTTCCCATAGTGGATGGGTTGAAAGGATTAGGATGCAGATCTTTCGGGGGCCGTTGTTCAGCCCACTACAGTCCCCAAGGATTGGCCAGGCCAATCGCCTCCTTCAGAAATGGGCAAACTGAGGCTTAGAGCATGGAGGCTTAGAGCACGAGCCGTGAGATCATGACCTGAGCCGAAGTCAGACGCTTAACCGACTAAGCCCCCCGGGCACCCCCGTACGCTCTTGAAAGTCACTGAGGACTCCCGGGGCTCCTGGTTGGCTCAATCAGTAGAAAATGTGACTCTTGCTCTCCAGGTCACAAGCGTGAGCCCCACATCAGGTACAGAGATTACTTAATAAAAAAAGAAATTAAAAAATTATTGAGAACTCCAGTGAGCTCTTATTTATGTAGAACAGAACTATAAATATTTGCCATCTTAGAAATTAAAACCAAGACATCTAAAAGACATCTGTTAACTCATTTAAAAAAATAAGCATAAACCCATTAGCTATTAATGTGTAGCATTTTAATTTAAAAAAAAAGCAGGGGCGCCTGGGAGGCTCAGTTTGTTAAAGCGTCCGACTTCAGCTCAGGTCACGATCTCGCAGTTCGTGAGTTCGAGCCCCGTGTCGGGCTCTGTGCTGACCGCTCGGAGCCTGGAGCCTGCTTGGGATTCTGTGTCTCCCTCTCTCTGACCCTCCCCTGTTCATGCTCTGTCTCTCTCTGTCAAAAATAAATAATAAAACCTTAAGATAAATAAATAAATAAAAATAAATAAATAAATAAAAAGTCTTTTATCTGGAGGCACATAAATATGGGTACAACTTTTCCTTGGAAAATTTAAAGTTTATTGTTGGTAACAAATACTGTCAATGCTTTTCTTTCGTTTAAAAAACAACATTTATTGGGGCGCCTGGGTGGCGCAGTCGGTTAAGCGGCCGACTTCAGCCAGGTCACGATCTCGCGGTCCGTGAGTTCGAGCCCCGCGTCGGGCTCTGGGCTGATGGCTCAGAGCCTGGAGCCTGTTTCCGATTCTGTGTCTCCCTCTCTCTCTGCCCCTCCCCCGTTCATGCTCTGTCTCTCTCTGTCCCAAAAATAAATAAACGTTGAAAAAAAAAAATTTAAAAAACAACATTTATTTATTTTGGGGGGGGGGATGGGGAATGGCAGAGGGGGAGGGAGAGAATCTGAAGCAGGCTTCATGCTCAGTGTGGAGCCCGATGAGGGGCTTCGGTCCCACGACTGCGAGATCATGACCTGAGCCAAAATCAAGCGTCAGACGCTCAACCGACGGAGCCACCCAGACGCCCCGATTTCTCTTGAAGCGACAGGCTCCCTTTCATTTGCTGTCCAGAAAAGGCTCGCCCGCTGCCCGAGCCTGGACACCCACAGACTGCTTATCTCAAGTCCAAAACAGGGTTCACTCAGAAAAAGGAGTTAAGGCCAACTTACAACCCAAATATGCTTCCGTGTCTCACGAGTTCTCGACGCGGGCTGCCTAGGTACTCACTTGGAGTGTTTAGGCGATACGTACTCGAGGGTCGAAATTTAATAACATTAATCATTTTTACAATTTCATCAAGGATATTCTTAAGGGAGACTCAGGTGTGTGTCTGGAAAGAATACAGCGACTGCTGGCACGGTGGGTGCCCCTGCCCTGAGTCACGCTAAGGCCCTCCTCCCTGTCTTACACACCCCTGCTTTGCATCCTCGGCGCGAAAGTCAAATCGCATCTCGGCTTTGCTGCGGAAATACTCTTGGCCCAGCAGAACTCCTGCTGGAGGGTCCCAGGCGTGCCCCGAGGGCCTCCGGACCACACTTGGAGAATCACCGCGGAACACAGCGGGTGTTACCCTTTGTCCACCCATCTGGCACTGCTCTAGATTCTAGCTCCTCCCTGTCCGCTTGTGGCCACCCCATGACCCGCTCCCTTGAGCCACAGTGGCTGTCGTTTTCTGTCTCACCAACCGGCGTCAGCCCTCAGCCTTGTGGGATTCAGCTCCTCCCCACTGAAGGGGCCTTCGTGCATTTCACGCGTCCAAGCCTCAAGCTCCTCATCCACAGGGTCAGGACGAGAATGGCACCTCCCTGACAGTCTGCGTCAGAAGCCAGTGAGGCAACCCACGAGAGCACGCGGCGCCCGGGGTTCTCTGTGGTTCCTTAATCTCACTCTCAGGGCCTTGCAGGGCGTGCCGTGAACCGGCTGCGGCTCACAGAGCACGGCGATCTCTGGGATGCCTCCTGCCAACCTCCGGACAGGGGCTCCCTGCTCACCAGGTCCCCTGGGCCCTGGGCGGGGAGACAAGGGCCAGCATCCTCCTCTCCCTCTCGCTGTCTGCGAGCAAGGGCGGGGAAGGGTACAGGCAGGTGTGAGCACCCCGGCCAGGACCAGCAGTAAACCCTCCTGGCAGCTTCACGAGGCAGCATCGGACTGTCCCCGAGCTGCCACAGGGCCCTTGCATGACCATACTTTGGACCCATCAGGGAGTGTTATGACGCGTTATAAGCGTCCGTGTCCTTGTGAGTGGGGACACGGTCATTCTCGAGGAAGGCACCTGTCGGGATGAGCACTGGGTGTTGTAGGGAAAGCAGTCTGGCAATAAATCATATTTAATAAAAAATAAGTAAACAAAATAAATAACAAACAAACAAACACAGGCCTCTTTGGGACCCCGCCTGGTTCTCACTTCTGCTGTCATCTGGCAGAAGGGGGCCTTGATCAGGGCCCCCACGTGACTGCCTGATCAACATCCCCTCACTGGCTGGCTCTGCCCCTGGAGGCCTGGGTGTGGGTGACATGACGCTCCCCGAACCTCCACTCTGGTCCCGTCACACTTTGTTCTGCGCCACATCACGAATTTCCGGCACAAACGACCCCTCGACATAAAAAGAAAAAAAAAGAAAGAAAGAAAGAAAGAAAGAAAGAAAGACAGACGTGTTCCCCGGCTTTGTGTGTTGGCACAACCATCTAGAACAATCGGGGCTCCCGTCGGAGAAGAGCAGAGTCTGGGCCCCCAAGGAGGGGTTCGCTCATGCAAACTGGATGTCGGGGACGGGCCCTGGCCCTGGTCCCTGCCTGCAGGGCTGCGACCTGCCGGGGAGGGGGCAGTGCGGACAGTTTCAACCCACCCCTACTGGCCAGGCTGCGGGGGGAGGCCGCGCCGGCCCCCAGGGAGCTCACAGCCGTGTCTACCTGAAGCACCCGGGCTGCAGATTGGAGGTTTCGTCCTTGAGAACCGCTGCGGGGCGCTCGGGGTGCAGGGCCCTGGCTGAGGCCTTCCCGAGGCTCATCTCACCTCTCTTGGACAGCAGCCCCGTGAGGAAGCAGCTAGAATCACGTCCCCTCCGTGGTGCGTCGGGTGGGTTCTCGCTTCTCTCGCTGGCTGTTTGCCCCACGACCTGGGGGACACCGGTCTTCTCAGCACCAGACTCCCCATTCCCCGGGTGATTCTGTTTCCCCACACCCCACTTGGGCATTCTTGTCTCTGCGAAACAGAGTCATGGGACCTGAGCTTCCCATCATTTCCTTTTTTTTTTTTTTAAGTTTTTATTTATTTGGAGGGAGGGGAGGGGAGGGGAGGGGCAGAGAGAGGGAGGGAGAGAATCCCAAGCAGGCTCCGCGCTGTCAGCACAGAGCCCGACGTGGGGCTCGAGCTCACGACCCCGGGATCGTGACCTGAGCCGAAATCAAGAGTTGGACGCTCAACCAACTGAGCCACCCAGGCGCCCCCTCCCCCGCCCCATCATTTCCTTCTTGGAGCATAAGTGCCGGGGAATGAATGACCCAAAGCTTTCAGGGTTTGGAGATCCTCTCTGTATCCAGACGTGGGGTGGAGTGAGGGGACGGGAAGTAACATTTGGGGAGGCCCCGCTCTGTGCTAACGTGTCCAGCCACGCTCTGGCTTTTATGGTTGAGAGTTCCAGGACTTACCTTTCTACCTTGCATACAGTCGGCGCTTAACACATTTTGACGGCCCGGCATGACTGAATTCATGAAAAGGCCAAGAGGAAAGCTGGTGGCTTTGCCTTCAAATTGGAAGGGGGCATGAATTGTGTGTCACTGTGAGAAAGGCTGCTTTGTTCTCTTCGTGGGGTCACCCGCAGAAAGGCAGGAGCCCCCCCACCCCACCCCAGCCCCCCCAGCAGCCCTGGGAGGCTTCCCGGGTGCCCTGAGAGAGCAGGTTTGGAAACGGGGCACAGGTGCTGTGTGTGTTTGGGCCCCGCCGCGGGCAGAGAACGAACACCCAAACTGGGGAGGCAGCCGCTCCCGGGCAGCCCAGCAGGGGATGGAAACAGAAGCCTCCGTGTTTAAATTTTCTTAACACCGAACCGCGGAGCGCGGTTTTGGTGGCGCCTGGGATTTCCTACCCCGTGGTCTCTGCCTCTCATTTTCAGTGTGGTTTTCAAAGGGGCACGGGAAGTCGTGAAATACCCAGGCCCGGAAGTGCTTGCAAGGTTTAGATTCTGTTGGGGTTTGCTGATGAACGGTTGTTTTCCCCTTTTTCCTCCTCCTTCCCCTTCTTCTTCCCCTTCCTACTTCTAACATCTTCAGGTTTTCTCCATTTTTTCTTAAGACCTCAAAGTCACCAGACTGGCTTTTTAGCCCAAGGGGGCTGCAGAGACCGCTTGGCCTAATGCCCTCGTTTTTACCGAATGCCTCTCTGGAAGGCCAGAGGGTCACTCAGCGAGTTAGGGGACGGCTAGAATCAAAACCTTTGGCTCTGGGTCCTCACCGGGGGCTCTGTCCTCTACAGATTTCAATGATATGCTCTTTCCCTGTTCATCTTTTTCTCAGGCTGGCCTCTGGTTCCAGCGGAAGTCACGGCCTGAGATACAACAGCGGTCGGGGCTCCTCGGTCCCCACTCGTGGGAGGCTCATCTCTGCCCCGCTCTGTAACAATCGGCGTGGCTCCAGGGGTGCTGACGCAGGAGAGCGCAAGTGACCAACCACAGTGACCGACTGTGACGGGCTCAGGGCTGGGCCACCGTCTTCCCTGGGACTCTGGTGGAGTTTCAAAACAAGACCATCCTTTTCTCTAGCTTTGGAACAACAAGGACAATACAGGCCTGGAACCACCATGCGCCATTTTCCGGCCACAGGAAGAATGAAGACGGAGTTGAGAGACGGGGGAAGAGTCCCAGTGATATCCATCCACACCGGAAGAGACCTCCCCCGCGACTTCCCAGAAACACAAGCCGATACCCCTCCTTTTGTGAGTCGAGACAGTTGGAGCTGGGTGTTGGCCATTTACAAATGGGAGCCTCCAGTCACAGACGGTATTTAGATTAAATGTGTTCTGAAGGCTGACCTGCAGAGAGGGTGGCCCTGGGTCCCCTTGGCACGTCAGGGGCCTTCTCCTCCGACCTTGCTAACAGGTCACGTGTGAAAATAAATGCAAATTTCGGTTCAGATTTTATCCATGGGTACGTATTTCCTAGCGGGAGAGGCCAGATGCTGAACCAGAACTTGGAGTCCGGCCTTGTGTTTTTTTTAGGGGCTACTCTAGCCGCAGGACGCAGCGAAGCTTCTCCACAGAGCCAGCTAACCAGCCCCCCTGGGAGTGCCCAGACAGAGGGCTGATTTACAATGTCAAGTCTAGGGACAGCATGCCAGGGGCTGAAGGACACGGGTCTCCAGATGCTTGAAGACTATTGAGGCAAGGGGAAGGGGGACAGTGCTGGGTCACACCTCAGGCAAGCTGTACCTTTGAACATCATTCATTCCCCCCGCGGAAAATCACTTCTAACATAATGCCACGCTTACTAACAAAGTCTGTTTCACTTTGAGATTCGCCTTTTGTTTTTGGAATCACGTTAGAGGCATAGGAAAGTCACCAAGGTCGTACGGAGAGTTCTAGTCTACCCTTCACCCGCTTTCCCCTGATGACTCACCCACCAAGGTACATTTGTCCAAACGGAGAAATTGATATTGGTACAGGACTATTACCGAAACTCCAGACTTTATCCAAGTGTCCCTGGTTTTCCCACCAGTGTCCTTTTCCTCTCCCAGGAACCCACCCAGGACACCAGTTACGTTTAGTGGTCCTGTCTCAGGTTCCTCTAGTCCATGAGAGTTTCCCAGAGCTTCCTTGCTTCTTATGACCTTGACGATTTTAAGGAGTATTTGGTCAGGTGCTTTGTAGAATGCGTCTGTCTCAGTCTGTGTTTGTCTGGTGATTTCCTCATAGTTAATCGGGGTGCTTGATTTTGGGGAGAATTACCACAGAGGCGGGGTAACCCTTCCCATTACAGTGGGTCCTGCTGTTCACACAGCCCATCACTGATGATACTGACCTTCGTCCCTTGGTTAAGGTCTCGTTTGCCAAGCTTCTCCACTGCAAATCTGCTTTTCTTCCCCTTTTCCATATTCCATACTTTGAGAGCAAAGGCAATTAAGTGCAGCCTACACCCAAGGGAGAAGGGGTTAAGCCCCATCTCCTGGAGGGAAGAGCTTAATCCCTCCCTCCCGGAGTGTGGACTGGATTTATTGCCTTCCTATCATCGGCGAATTCTTCTGTAAGGAAGATTTATCTCCTCTTGTCCTATTTGTTCAATCATTTCTTTCTATCAGTACGGACTCGCGGATACTTATTTTCTACTTTGGGCTTTAATCCAATAGTGTATTCCTAATTTTGTTGCTCAAATTCTTCCAGGTTGGCCACTGGGAGTTCTTTTGGATTGGCTCCAAAAAGTGATATTTTGGTGAGTTACTTCAAATCCCACCTCTGCCGTGGGTATTCCCGAAGGAAGATACACTTCTGATATTAACAAGCGTCCTCTAGAATGTAGATAAGACTAATTAAGCTAATAAAATGGCAATCAAACCGTATATACTTTTTATCCCTTTTATTCATTTAACTTTTCCATTAATGTCCAGGTAATGTTCTGCTGTGTGGATAGAACATAGCTTACTTAAGTCTTACGTTTTGCTATTGTACGCAAGACTGAAATGAACATTTTTGTGCATTTTTACATTTACATTTATTTTCTCAGAAAAGTGACTCAAGCTCAGTTCATGTGGCTGAATCATCACTTTTTAAAGGGGTTTTGGCCTGCCCCCAACCGTGCGCATACATTACTAAAACTACTGTTATAAAACAGATTAAACGAAGATGGAATAGAAAGTGACAGAAAGCACACTGGCTGAGAACTTAACCAACCGACGCTTTTCTCTCGGGCTGGCGATGCTACATTTTTTCAAAGTCTATTTTTTGGTTAAAAACAAAACAAAACAAAACAAAACAAAAAACTCGAAAGGGCACCTGGGTGGCTCAGTCGGTTACGCTTCGGCTCAGGTCACGATTGCCCGGTTCATGAGTTCAAACCCCGCATCGGGGTCTGTGCTGACAGCTCGGAGCCTGGAGCCTGCTTCTGATGCTGTGTCTCCCTCTCTCTCTGCCCCTCCTCCACGTGTGCTCTGTCTCTATCTCTCAAAAATAAGTAAACGTTAAAAAAAAAAAAAACACGTGTATAAAGAATGCAACACGGAAACAGAAGGCAGCCGCAGTCCGGGGGCGGAGGGAGTTTTTCCCTTTCAATCATTTCTTTACATCAATATGGACTCGCGGATACTTATTTTCTACTTTGGGCTTTAATCCAATGGTGTATTCCTAATTTCACTGCTCAAATTGTTCCGGTTTTGGCCACGGGGAGTTCTTTTGGAACTTAATTCTGGGTCCCAATTCTGACCGGACCCTGACTGTCTCTGGCCCCTCCTTCGCAAAGTCACTCTCATCCCACTCTCCCCAAGGCCCTAGGGGAGCTGTACGAATTAGAGAGAACGGGCAGAAAGGGCCTGATTCAGGGATCGGCCTGAAAAGTCAGGTAACGTACTGCGATTGTTAATCTCTTTGTTCAAGAGAAAACCTCACAAGACACGCCCAGATGGCCAACAAGAACTCAAATCCAGTTGGATCTTTGGTGCCAAGAACAGCTGAACAGCTGAAAGTTTCAATTCGGCAGCGTGTGGCCAAACTCTGGCGAGAGTGGACATGGCCGCAGACCCTGAGCTGTGGCAGTGCCCAGCCCTCGGAACCGGACACGGTGCCTCCTCCTCTGAGATCCGGGGAAGCAAATGCCGATCCCTTCTTCCCCCCTTCCTTGTGCTTCCTCTGCTCTCTGCCTGTGTCTATGGCACCGCGCTGAGGGCGCGGACAGACGGGTTTCAGACAGACCCCGCGGGGGTTATTCTAGGATCTCCCACTGCTGTGTGGCCTTGGGCAAGTTGTTCACCTCTCTGTGCTTCTGTTTTCTTTTGCATAAACTGAGAAAATGCTCCCTATCTGATGCTGATCTGGGCATCAAAGGAGCGGATGCCTAGAAATCCATTAGCCCAGGGTCTGGCACAGAGGAAGCAGTCAACTCATGGCCTGGCCCGCTGTTAAGTCTCCTAACACAAGGGTAGCTGCAGGAGAGCTGGTGTTATGCAAAGTCTGGCATTAGGTTTTCGAATGAACACAGGCGGGCCTGAACAGCGCGAGTATGAACGAATGAACCATTTCCTCCTTAGGGCCTCCGCTCCCCTGCCCTGCCCTGGGTCCCTCTGTCTTCTGAACGCCGCTCCCCCTTCCCTCCGAGTTCCCTGCCGCCCTGGTGGGACCTCCCCGCTGGGTCACCGCACAGCTCAGCTCTTTCTGAGCGCCCCTGTCCTCCCGGGTCCCACCGGCCAGGGCAGGGCGTGGTAGGTGGTGGTGGCCAGAAGCTAGGTGGGGGGTTGGCTCTCCCTTCGTCACCCCAAACCCCAGCTGGCCTCACGTCCGCTGGGCCGCACCGGGACCCCCCCTGCCCTCGGGTGCATATCTCAGAGAGTTGAAGTGAAGGCGAGAGGTGGGTTTGGTGATCACCGGATAACCCTGGGAGTAACTGTGAAGTATTATAAACAGTGTCACGTCAACTCGAGATTTAGCATCAGATCCAGACTTGAGCGCGAGGAAATGGGGCCGTGGCAGGGAGGCGCTTCCTCCCAGACGAATGTCCAAAGGTGTCTCGAGAAGGGCCGTGATGACAGGCAGAAGGCTTAGCGGGGTAGGAAGTGGCTGCTTATGCACTGCAGGCTTCTCTAAGTGCTGCTGAGGGGCGCCTGCGGGGAGGGGCAAGGGCGACCCGGAGAACTGCGATCCCCTTCCATCCGCGGCCAGCACGGGCTGGGGCCCCCAAGTCACCGCCCCACCGAGGAGCAGCAGGGACATCCCCCGGCAGTGCCCCGGCCTCACAGGGGGCCTCGGCATCCCCCAGAGAGATCCCCGCCGGCTTTCGCTCTTCCCGAAGCTGGAAAACACCCCCCTCCTCTCTGCATCTCCTCAGATCCTCCTGGAAGCTCTGAGCTCTGGTGACTTCAGCAACCTTCGAGAAGGGTTCCGTGGCACGTACGGGAGTCTTTCTGGAAACATTTGGCCTGCAGAGATGGTTGTAAGGCGGAGGAGACCTACGTCCCTGGGGAGACAGGCCAGATGAAGAGGAAAACGGGAGAGATCCCGACGACTTCCCGGCTGGAGGGCCCCTCCCAGCCCCGGCTGCCCGCACTGAACTGACCGCCGACTCAGCGTGTTGTTCAGAACCGACTCTGCCCTGAGCGGTGCAGGGGGCAGACCCAGACAGGCAGCCTGGGCCCTCATCGCTCACCAGGAGGCGGCCAGTCCCCTGACCTCGCCAAACCCCAACTTCCTTAATTCTACAACCAGGATCATTTTATGCAATTGCCCAGCGCCTAAGACCCATTTTTCCCCAGAAGGCAATGCACCCCCAAAATATTCCAAGCCCGGTAGCCATCAAATAACGACGAGGGTGAACTCTAACAAGCGGGCCACGGCCGCTGTTCCAGTGTCTCTTCCGGATTCAGGTTCCTGCATGAACAAAAGAGCAGGTTTTCCAATCCTTTTCAATGCAAAGGCTTTTTCATTCATTTCCATTGCTTTTTCAAAAAGAAAAAAAACACACACACACACGCTAACACACGCTTTATCCACCAGACCTCGCGGACAAGGAAGATGACGGCTTGCAGGGGGGAGTTGACACAGGGACACTGGGGACGTCGTGTAAGTTTCACGTTGTATAAACCTGCTGTGTGGTTCCTGGCTCACCACGTGAGAGCTGCCTCTCTGAACGTGGAAACTTTTACCCCACCTGACACGAACAGGCCAACCACTCTTTGGCACACTTACTCTCTTTTTCTTTTCCTTTCTGTAGCAGAAAAGAAATTAATCCAGCTAGAAGGTAGGCCCCACTGCCCCTTCTTGTCCCCCCAGAGAGTGAGGCTGGGGCTCCCATCCCAACCTGGGAGACTCCCTCTCAACCCGTGACCCCGCAGGACCCCAAGTCCACGCCTGCCCCCCGGTCACCCCATGTCTCCTCCCTCCTCCGGCCTCACAGCTGGACCTTCCAGGCCCCGCGCCTAAGTCACCGCCTCCGGGACCCCTCTCCCTGGTCAGGCGAACCTGACCTAGCCTTCCACTGTCACCTTGTTGCACATCCTGCCTCGTCCTTGGGTGAAGCGAGGGGGCCCCTGCTCAGGGTTCGGTCCCGCCCCAGCTCACCCGCCATTCCCCGGACCGGTCATGGGACCTTTTTGAGATTCAGTTTCCTTCTAAAGGGAGAAGGACGCTCATGGCACCAGCTCCATAAAGCAGCGAAGATTATATAAGTACCAAGGACAGTGTTTAGCCCTGGACGTTAGCTGCTATTGTAACAGTAACGGAGAGTAAGTGAAGCCAATGTCCTGTGGCCACTCATCGGTTGCCATGAGACTCTCCAGCTCCCTGAAGCGGGAGATACTTTTTGCTTCCCTGAGCCCTCAGTGACACATGGCTGCAGAAAAAACACAGACTCGGGATCAAGCCCGGGTCCAAATCTATAATCTTACTGTGTAAATGTGAGTGAGTCCCCTTCACTGAGCTTGGGTTTCTTCAACCGGAGAATAAGGATAGTTGTAGCCACTTCGTGGGTTGTGAGGAGGAACGGAAAAGACCAGGTCATTCTTTCACTCATCTGAACATCCTGAGAGCTCCCGACCTGTGCCTCACGCTGCGCTGGGGGCTGGCTGTACGATGGTGAACGGGACAACGACCTCGTGGTCTGCCCGTCGTGCTATTGCTGCACCGAGAGAGGTTCTTAGAACCCCTCCGGCGGCATTTTCCGGCCTCATTTGCAGGAACTGTCAGGACCTGAAGCCAGAATACACTGGGCTCCTGGGAGACAGAGGTTCCCTTCTGTGGCCCACGGGGAGCGGACAGCCGGGCGCAGTCCCTTCCGCCTGACCGGGCTGATGTGTCTCTGAAGGTTACGTGCGCCTCTTGGTGTCGGGGGTCCCCGAAAGGGAGTCGGGGTGGAAAGATATTTTTCCCAACCATCTGGGTTTGGACAGGACCGGAAGAACACCTTGCCAAGCCACTGTCCCTCCATCTTGGAAGGACGGGGCGCCCCTGCAGAGATCTTATTCCTACGTTCCGGTTTCCGTGACACCTCGTTTGGGAAAACGCTGCCCGGAAGCAGTGGGGACTTAGGCAGCTTCTGCCCTCCCGCAAGCCACCAGAGTCCCCGAGTGTCCCTGGGGCTCACGCTGGCCACTCGAGAATGCTCCCCTCCCTCCCTCGGGGCCGCTGTGTCACCCGGAACCCCGTGGAGACAGCCAGTCTCTCCTGAACACAATTCTGGGCCCTGACTCCTCTCTCCTAGGGGCTCAGAAGGCTAGTGGGATCTCAGGACTGGAAGAGGTGGGACCCCTCGCCCTGGTCCCCCAGGGACCATGCCTCTCTTCACACAGGTACACACGCACACACACACGCACACACCCCACGGGTGAAGACCCACGGGCCATCGTTCTTCCGTCGCCTCCGACAGAATGTCAGCTCCGTGAAGGCAGGGAGTTCTATCTGCAGCGTTCCCTGCGACATCCCCTGCGCCTGCAGCGAAGCTGGTGCCCAGTAGGTGCTTCATAAATGTTGTTGTAGCAACAAATGAATGAACGAGAAGCTTTCGTAAGGCAGCACCCGGGGGGAGGGAAGACCATTACTCATCTCTGTGGGGCACCTAGCAAGTGTCAGGCAAAACGCTTGATGCTTACTGCTTTCTTTCTACAGCCACGCTGTCACCTGGCCACCTCCGTGCCCATCTTACCAGGGAGGAAACAGGCTCAGAGAGGGTAACGTACTCAATGGATGACACACGGCACAAGCGAAATCACGGCGCGGTGTGCACCCGGGGCTGTGGAACTACAAAGCCCACACGGCTTCTTCTGGGCTGAGAGCCTCTCTCCCTGTCTCTCTGCCCCTCCCCTGTTCATGCTGTCTCTCCCTCCCTCAAAATAAACAAATAAACTTAAAAAAAAAAAAAAAGACTACACACCACATCTCTGAGACTCGATGGACCCAAGGCTTATTTCTCGTTCACACCACAGTCTGGCTGGTGAGTGGGGAGCCCTTCCTGGCGGCTGGTCTCAAGGAGAGGCCTCGCCACGTGGCTTCCGAGGCCGCGGTAAAAAGGACACGAGCTGGAGGGCCGCGAAAGATGTTTCTAAGAGCTAGGCCTAGAGGAGGCACGTTCCCTGTCCATTCATTGCAGCCGTCGACCAACCTCACCGAACGGAGGCTGCAAACAGAATCCTCCGGTGCTGGGAGGAAAACCAGCCCTGAGTGCCGAGCCCACACTCCTGCCCTTGGGGCCCGGCCTCTTCTGGAGGCCCAGAGCCTCCCCCAGCAGACCCTGCTGGGCTCTCGGAGCTCCAGGGACGGGCCACGCCCCAGAGCCCTGGCCGTATAAATGGGTCCTCTCCCTCTGAGCCGCAGAGCTGAAGCCTGGGGCCCTGCTGGGCCCTGGGTGACACTCAAGATGCTTGTCCCCGAGGCTGGATGAACCCGGGCCCGGGACCCTCAGGAGCTTCCTTCCAGCCCAGAGGAGCTGCAGGGGGCCCCTCCCTTCCTGCAGCTCGGAGCCCCGCCCCATCCGGCCCGGCCAGGGACCCCATCACGCATCCCAGAGCTGTGAGGTCAGCTCCTCCACAGAGGGGCCGCTCCCTAGCCCCCAAGTTCAGCTCAGAGCAGCCCCAGAAGCCCCCACAAGCCTGTGCGATCTCTCTTCTGGATCTGGAAGCACGACATCTGGCCGAAGCTCCCGGAGAGCGAGATGCAACCATTATCTGCGGTCAAGATTGACCGCAGAGCCGGCGAGGGTGGGGAAGGGTCCAGGCTGGATTCCAGGGCCAGAGAGCCGGGATGCGAAGGCTGCCGAGCCCTACAGGGACACGGGGAGTGTCCTGAGAACCCCCTTTGTCCCTTCCCCACCAGGCACCTCATGAAGTTGGGACATTACGGTGGCTGCCACACCTTGGGGAGATTCCTACCGACCCGAGGCTAGGGCGACCTCCCTGTGACAGTCCAAAGACAGCACGACCCCCGATAGGGACAGGATCCCATTCCCGGAGTGGGATCTCTAGAAAGGAGGAGAGCACCTAGACCGCGGACAGGAGTCTCCGCCACACTTCAGGGCACCTCTCCTCACTAATTCCCCGGATGTCACTGTTAAGCGTGGTCCTGGACCAGGCCCCAGGAGGGCAACGCCCTGTAAAACGGCATTTCTTAAAGTGAGTGCCCCAAAGTGGTTCTCCGGTCCGGCGAGGTTGGGGCGGCTACTTGCTGTAGGCAGCCGCCCCCTGCCTGGCCCACCTTGAAGAGTCACGATGTATCTTAGTTTGTAAAGGCTCTGAGAAGTCCTGCAACACAAACACACACACACACACACGCACCTGTTTTATTTTGTTTAACTTTGCCCCTTCCAAACTTTGACTCCAGAACCCTTTTGGTAATCTTTGCCTCGCGATGGTTCTACGGAAAACGCTTTGGAAATAGGTCCTAGGCCATCCGAGAGCCAGCTTCAGAGATGAATCACGCCCGGCCCCCCGTTCTGGGCTGCTCGCCTCTGGGTGGTTAGGGGGAGAGGGGGACGGGCAAAGACAACAAACGCCTTCCGTGCTTGGCCAACCAACGTCACTCAACAACAACAAAAATTTCTCGGGGCGCCTGAGTGGTTTAGTCAGTTGAGTTTCGGCTCAGGTCGTGATCTCGTGGCTCATGGGTTCGAGCCCCACGTCGGGCTCTGGGCTGAGCGTGTGGAGCCTGCTTGGGATTCTGTCTCTCCCTCTCCCTCTGCCCCTCCCTCTTTTGTGCTCTCTGTCTCTCTCAAAGTAAGTAAGTAAACTTAAAAAAGAATAAGCCTGCTTTATTTTTGCTGCAGCATTCTTTACCCGACGTGCATCTCTGTACAAGTTTACTCCCTGTCTCCACTCCGCTCTCGCGCGAACGAAACCTCCCCAGGGAAGAAGCTTTGTCTGTGTTGTTTACCGCTTCATCTCCACACCCCCGCCCGTGCCCGGGACCGTGCTTGGCCCGTACTGGGTGCTTGCTAACTTTTGGCAAAATGACTTTGTCGCTTGCCCAAACGGGGAAAATAAAGCACAAGGAGGGTCCGTAACTCACCACCGTCCCGCGGCCAGCTCGTGGTGGCGTAGCAGCTTGAAGCCAAGAGTCCGCCTTCAGAGCCCAGGTGCTGCCCACCCTGCCCGTCGGCCCCACTGGCCCCAGGCTGCACGGAAAGAGACAGAGAACGACCCAAAGCAGAGAACGACCCAGAGCCGTTTGTTTTCTTCTAGGCGATCACCCAAGCCCAGCTCCCTGAGTCTGCCCCAGCCTGGTTTCCGCTTGGCCTCTCCCCCAGGGGATCGGCTCACCTAAGACCCACCAACAATGCTGCGGGGGGCCCCAGAAATTGCAACTGGGGATGACCCTCAGGGGTAGTCAGTGCTGAATTCTCCAAGAGGAAGAGAATTCTTTTTTTTTTTCCTTTTTAATTTTTTAACGTTTATTTTTGAGACAGAGAGAGAGAAAGCATGAGCAGGAAAGGGGCAGAGAGAGAGAGAGAGAAAGAGAGAGAGGGAGACACAGAATCTGAAGCAGATTCTGAGCTGTCAGCACAGAGCCCAACGCAGGGCTCGAACCCACGAGCTGTAAGATCGTGACCTGAGTCGAAGTCGGACGCTCAACCGACTGAGCCACCCAGGCGCCCCCAAGAAGAAGAGAATTCTACTGAGAATCCAACAAACCCAACTTGACAGCTTCCAGCCCCCCTCCCTTCCTCAAAGGAGTGCCGAAGGAGGTTTGCCAGACAGGGTGCCTCCCTCCAGTGTGATAAGATGAGAGGTGGGGAAGCCCAGGGGCTAAGTCCAATGCTGGAAGGATTGTCTCTGTCGCATTGCTGTGTGGGCCTGACCAGCTGACCCTTCTCGGGGCTTCTCCACAGACAACAGAGAGACGGGTCATCAGCTTGAATGTCCCAGAGAAATGCAATACCTTCCAGGGCAGAGCTATGGGCGAGATGCCAGGGACCCCAGAGCCAGGGCCCCCGCTACCAGAAGGGATCAGGGAGGCTTCTCAGAGGCTCTGTTGATCTTTGACATGAGTCTCCAAGGATGAGTCGGAATTTCACGGTTGCAGGTGAGGCTAGAAATGAAGAACGAGATCTATTGCACAGGCCTTGGAAACCAGGACTTTCTCCTTTGGGCAGTGGGAAGTCCACAAAGGTTGTAAGCAAAGTACTCTTGGGCTAGCTTTTGTCTCAATGGTAGGATTAGGCTCATCTCTGATTTATAGAAAACTCAAAACATTAAACACAGCAGCATTTATTCCCTTCCAGAAAAGAAGTCCAGAAGCAGGTGGTCCAGGACTGGTAGAGCGGGTCCGCAGAGACCCAGCCTCCTTCCTTCTGTTCCACTCACTTCTGTAGGTGGCTCCCATACTTGCCTCATGGTCCAAAATGGCTGTTGGGGCTCCAGACTTCACATTTGCCTTCCTGGCAGCAGGGCAAATGGATGGAAGTAAGACAAAGGAGACACACTCCTAGCACAGTCAGCTCCTTTTAAAGAAGCTTCCCCCAGTCCCACCCACAACTTTCACTTACATCTTACTGGCCAGAATTTAGACCTGTAGCCACTCTAGCTGCAAAAAAATGGAGTCTTTGTTCTGAGTAGTAGTTTGCCCTGCTGTATACCAGACGTCAAAAACTGAAGAAAGTGGGGGTGGATATTGGATAGACATCTGACAATCCCTGCTCCTGGCTTTGGCTGCAAGAAACGAACACCTAACACCCAGTCTTTACTGGAGGGGCAAGTTCCGCAGTTGGGTTGTTGACTCAACAATGACATCAAGACCCAGATTCTTTCTATCCTCTGTTCTGCCATCCTCAAGATACTGCATATGAATTGAGTTATTATTTAATTAGTTAACATGTAGCACTTGTGCTGTATAAAAATACAAGACACCGGGGCGCCTGGGTGGCTCAGTCGGTTGGGCGTCCGACTTCAGCCCAGGTCACGATCTCGCGGTCTGTGAGTTCAAGCCCTGCGTCTGGCTCTGGGCTGATGGCTCGGAGCCTGGAGCCTGTTTCAGATTCTGTGTCTCCCTCTCTCTGACCTTCCCCTGTTCATGCTCTGTCTCTCCCTGTCTCAAAAATAAATAAAACGTTAAAAAAATTAAAAAAAAATACAAGACTTAGCGCTTGCGCTGGGTAAAAGTAAGTTAAATGTACCACCTCACAAACACAACATGACTGCCACAGCTCCAGACATCACATCCTACCCCTATGACATAGGAAAGGAGGGATGAGGGCAAAAGAGTTTTCTCCTTGTGCCAGTCTCGTCTGTTACAAAAACAAAAAAAAAACAAAAACAAAAACAAAAACAAAAACACATCGGGGTGCCTGGGTGGCTCTGTCGGTTGGGCGTCCGACTTCAGCCCAGGTCATGATCTCACCGTCTGTGGGTTCGAGCCCCATGTCGGGCGCTGTGCTGACAGCTCGGAGTCCGGAGCCTGCTTCGGATTCTGGGTCTCCCTCTCTCTGCCCCGCCCCTGCTCACACTCTGTCCCTCTGTCTCTCGAAAATACATAAGCATTAAAAAAAGAACGAAAACCTATCTCCCCCTTATGACTCCTTGACCAGGATGAGGCCACAGGCCACAGAGAGACCCATCACTGACGCAGCGGGGAGAGGTCGCCGTGTCTGCGTTAGGCCAGCTCCACCCGAAAGGCTGGAGGCATTGCCGTCCAAACGGAACCAGGGCTCGGAGAGCAAGACAGAAGGGGGCGGGGCCAGCGGGCAGTGAGCAACCTTGTCCACCGTGCCGTAGCAGAACGGAGGCTGGGAGAGCACCGCGGGGTGTGCCGGGGCCGACTCCAGGGAGCGGTGCGGCTGGCCCGTCAACAAGATGACCGTCCCCCCCGGGGGCTCAGGGCTGAGCTGGCCTGTGCGCGCAGCCCCTGCTGCCCGGTGGCTGCGTCCCACTCTCTCCCTTTCGGCCACCGAGAGGGGGCCGGTCCTCGAGGGCACGGGGGCTCCAAGCGGGGCGTGTCGGGAATTCCGCATTCTCACCTTTTGGCCTGGGTGTCCGAGCTGAACTTGTGGTTGCTTAAACCCCGCGCCACGTATCACAGACCCAGGTCTCACCCGACGGCTGGGTCCGTCGCGGGGAATCCAGGATGCCGCAGATACAAAACGTTCTTTGCCCGGTTTTCTTTCTTAAAAAATCAAATAACTCGACTCGCCGCTCCCTCCCCGTGTCTCGCACGGTTCACTTGGATTAATAACATTTGAGATTCTGCCTGTTAGGTATGGAAAGCGGCTAGCGAGGGCCTTCTAGCCAATTCCAATTCCAGATACTGCGTGATGGAAACTATTTCTCCCCGTCCCTGTTGCCAGCAACAAGCTTTTCTCTAACGGCTTAATTAGGATTCAAGATTGTGTCCAGGAGCCCAGGGCCTCAGAAGGAGCCAAGCCGGTGCATTTACAGACTTCTGTGTTCGGTTCGTTTCTGGTTTTGTATTTTGCAAGAGAGGGGAGAGGAAATCGTGGGGGCGGGGTGGGGGGGAGAGAGAAGGAGACAGAGAGAGGGGGGTAGGTTTTTAATAACACAAGGAAGCTTCAGATATGGTGGAGACCCAGATGGGAAGGTGGGAACAAAGGAGACGCAGAGACAGGCAGGGACGGAAATCCAGAAGTGGTCCGGACATTCCAGAGACCAGAGGAATGAATGGACCCTCCCCTTCACCCGCTGCACCGTGGTGAAAAAAAGGTCCCGAATCTCCGGTCCATCGCTCCTGGCAGGGCCTGGGCCTTTGGGAGGCAGTCTGGTGTTTCAAAACGGCAGAACTCAAATGCTCCGTGTCTTCCAAGCTGCGTGGCCTTGGCTCAGTCACCTCACCTCTCTGAGCGTTAGCTTCCTCGTCTGGGAACGATAATATCGTGTCATGGAACTGTTGGGGGGTTTATGAAATACATATGAGAAGAGCACTTGGCATCGCGATGACACATGGGGGGCCTTGGTGAATATGAGTACGTGCGAGTGGAATCCGAATCCCGTGGAGTATTCTGTCACCCCGGACTCAAAGGTGGGCCCTTCCTTAGAGCCGGTCAGTGGACAGACCTCTAAGGAGCCGTGGGTACAATCGACACTCTCTTGGCCTCCGTTTCCTCATCTGTAAAATGGGTTAATAATAATAGTGCGGTGGAAGAGATATTAAAGCCCTTCGCTCCGTGGTCGGCACGAGGAAGGGGCTCAAACCTAAGGGTGGGCAGAAAGTCATCTGGTCAAACTTCGCCGCTGTACTGATCCGAAGTCGGAGGCCCAGAGCGAGACATGACGTCCGCTGACCCACAACGAATTAATGGAAGAATTCGGTTAGGCCTCGTGCTATTTTACCACTGGCCCGCACAATTAGGTCCCATCTAAGGTGCAGGTAAAGGGGTCCATAGAAGCCAGAAAAAGCATGAGCCCTGGACCACGTGCTGGTGAGGAAGAATTCGGGAGTCGAAAATTCACCACTTCAACATGGGAATGGCAGCCGCCAAAGGAGGAATCCTCAGATAGGTCAGTCTCCAGATCGCTCTTAGAAAATGCCGTTTTGCATCTGACCTTGTGCTTCCACGGCGAGGGACCCTTCCGGCCAGAGTTACAAACACTTACCCGTGAGGACGTTTATTGCCGAGTTCACAACAGCAGAACGTTGGAAGCCTTCTGTGTGTCGGGCGATTGGTTAGGTAAAGCATAGTAACACGGAGGGGAGAATACAAGGCAGCTATTAAAACTGATAGCTGTAGGGGCACCTGGGGGGCTTGGTTGGTTAAGCGTCCGATGTCGGCTCAGGTCACGATCTCGCGGTCCGTGGGTTCGAGCCCCGCGTCGGGCTCTGGGCTGACGGCTCGGAGCCTGGAGCCTGCTTCGGATTCTGTGTCTCCCTCTTTCTGCCCCTCCCCTGCTCAAGTTCTGTCTCTCTCTCCAAAATGAATAAACGTTTAAAAAAATAATAAAATAAAGTAAAATTGATATTTGTAAAGAATTTTTAATGAGACAGGAAAAACACTTAGGACAGAATGCGAAGAATAAAGGACACACAAACTGTGCCTTGATGATTTCAACTGTGTAAAAAGTGCGTGTGCACGTGCGTGCGGGGGCATGCACGTGTGTGTTGCACGTTGAGGGGAAATACCGCAATGGTAACATTCCTTTTAGCAGAACCGTAGACTAAGAAGCGATCTCTGTCTGTCTGTCTACCGATTTTCCCATTTATATATTTCTGCATTTTCCAAATGGTCTACAGGGAGTATGTATTGCTTTCATATCCAGAAATGCTATTTAAACGTTCAATAGCATCAAAGAAGCAAGCGTAAAGTGAACCCCTTGGGCCCTTTGCAGTATCTTTCCTCACCTCCGTAGAAAGTCCGATCTTTCCTTTGATGCATTATGAATGTCAAAGGATAACTCAGAGACAGTCACACTTTACTTTGTAGGAGAAAGTTCCCCTGCGAAGAGTGCCAGGGAGTCAGGCTTCAGAAGGGCCAGTTCGACAGGCACTGAATGGGAAGAACTTAAAAGGAAGGGCCCCGGGGAGATGTTGGTCAAAGGGCAACGCATTTTCAGGGAGAAAAAGAGGAAACGCGGCGGGTCTGAGGCACAGCACGGTGACCACAGTTCCAATAAGCCGGTTCTCACCCCTCAAAAGAAAAGGTAACTGTGAGGCGGTGATGCTCAGTATCTTGACCTTGTTCATTATCTCACAATGGAGGCGCCCATCCAGTCGGCGCATTGTACACTCTCAATGTGTACACTCACATGCGTCGGTGAGGCCCAGTTGTTCCTCAATAAAGTTAAAAAAAAACACGTAACAGGGAAAAAAAAAAAACCCTGCAACATGAGCAACACTCCTGTTTTGATTTTCTATTGCTGTATAACAAACCACCCCAAAACACGGCACTCAAAACAATATCGGTTTATTATCTCTCATAATTCTGTGGGTCAGGAACTCGGGCAGGGCTCAGGTGGGCGGCTCTTCTGTTCCACGGGGCATCGGCAGGGACTGCTGGGCCGGCTGGCTGTGGCAGGAGGCGGTCTAGACGTCACTGATGTGTCTGGCCCTTGGATGCTCTTCTATGTGCTCTGTGTGTGTGTGTGTGTGTGCGTGCGTGATGGGGTGGCCTGTCCTCATCCAGTCAATTAGCGTGGGCTCCTTTGCAGGTGCAGCTGCCCCCCCTCCCCCACCCGGAACATGGCAGACGTTCAGGGCTACACCCACGCCTGGCACACTGTCACTTTCTCCACGTTCTATTGGTCAAAGCAGTCCGGGGCGGATTCTAGGAGCAAGGAGAGAGGCATGAGCCAGGGGAGGGTCTTGATGCGAGGAGCGGCGTTAGCTGGAGGGGTGGGGGGAATGGCAGGCGGCCGCATTTGGACACAAGCAAACGGAGATACCAAGTTTACTTTGGGCTGCTCACGATCGGAAAAGAGCGACGCTATGCAGGTGCATCTCGAACCCAGAACGGAGGAAGCCTGAACTCAGCTCCGGACCCACGCTCTAACAGACATTCGTGCAAATCCCAGGTCCACCACTTACTAACCAGCAGCCTCAGACCGGCCAATAAACCCCTCCAAGCCTCAGTTTCCTCACCTATAAAACAGGCATCATGGCGGGCTCGTGTGTTATTTGAGACAATTAAATTAAAACAAAATACCTAGCCCAGTGCAGGCAGCATAGCTACTCGGAAAATGTTAGTATTACTCCCTCCTTGGGTTCGTAGGAAGATTCGGTCAATAGAAACAAAGACTGCTGCTTTTCCAAGCCTTCTAAGGTTATCAGGACCCCCAGCCACGTTCTGGACGCGAACCAGGAGCTAACGCTTTGGTCAGCCCCGTGAGCTCTCCCATCTGCCTGACAACGGGTACTGCAGGGTGAACATGTGACCTAGGCCTGGCCAATCACAGTACCTCCTTCCTCTGGATTAAGGAGTGGTTCAAGGGAGAGCATGTGACTCAAGTGCAACCAATCAGAGTCCTGCCCTAGGATTTCTGAGTTTGAGCTAGAGACCTAGCCTTGCCGTTTGAGTCCAGGAGCGAGAATAGGATGTTGGGGCTGCTGCCAGGTATCTTTTAAGCTGGGCAGAGAAGGGAAGGGGAAAATAAAGACAGAAACAGGGTCCTGGTAAGCCTCTAGTGCTGGCGACCCATCCCTCAGTTCTGGGATCCAGGCACAGACGCCTAAATGCCCTCTGCTGAAGCCAGCGTGAGTCGGGCTCCTGACACTCGTCCCCAGGAGTCCTGACTGACGCAGAACTCCAGAGAAGAGAGATCCAGGAGGAGGAGTACTAGACAGAGAGGCAGGAGGAGGAGGAAAGAGCAACCCAGCAGCCGGAAATGGATCACTCCTGGTCCACTCAACCTGCTCAGGGTAGCGCTGGAGTAAAAACCCAGCACCATTTCTTGGTGATCACCTTCCGCCCGTGGGGTACGTGCTCGCTTATCGTAGGAGACCAGGACGAGAGCAAGCACAGTCTTGGTCATTGCAGTATCGTTTAGGGAAATAGAAAATAAACAACCCCAACAACCGCCAACGTGGGAATGGCCAAAATACGGCAAATGATTCAAAAAATAACGATGCAGGAAGAGCTCAAAGACACGTTGCGTGAAAAGCTAAGCATGGACTGGTGCAAGCAAAGACACAAACAACAACAAAAACCACGTAGGCGGGCCCGCGCCCACGCACGCGCACACACACAGGAGATGAGATCATACAGCATCCGGTGTGGTGTAAAAATGCGTGGATACACACCAAGCCGATTAGGGTTTCTTCTGGAAAGTGGAACGAGGACCAGGATTGGATTGGGAGCGAGGGCCAAAATGGACTTCAACTTTGCCGATAATGTATTCACGTTTCTAGATCTATCGTGTCATATGTAATGTATCAATGTATTATTTGTATAATTATAATATTTGCATCATAACCACCATATGACTATAAGTGGGGATACAGAGCAATTTAATTTTGAGATCATTGACTTTAACATCCTTCATTCACAGCTAAAGGAACCAGGCTCAGAGAAGGCAAGTGACTGGCCCCAGCCCACAGGAGGTGGGGAATTTGCACGAAACCCGATGGAGTTCTAGCCCAGCGTCTTTCTGCCGCGTCAACTGTCACCCCCAAGCGGAGACGGGCTCTCTTCTCAGCGTTAGACAAGGCCCATGGAGACAGAGAGCCTGTGCCTTTGATGTCCTAATTCCATCCCTGGTTCTCATCCACCTGCCTCTCCAGACTCAGAATGCAGGGAGAGTGTTGGACCAGGAGGCAGAAGCCAGCTTGGGACGGTTCTCGGCCCTCGGCCTCCTGTGGGACCCCAGGCGAGTGGGCAGCCGTCTCAGTGCACGCCTTGCCTGTTTCCAGCTCTTAGGTGCTGCCCTCTGCGAACTTTGCCGGCGGCGACGTCCATCCGCAACGTACCCTCTGCGTGACCCTAGATCTCTGCCTTCTGTTCGTAATTAAGGGAAGAAACCACCAAATGAGCATATGCGTAAATATATGCAGCAATGAAGTCCTTTTCTTCCCCCCTTAATGTGAACTATTTTGGCCTGATTCTCTTTTTTACAAAAAGCACGGTTAATATTTCACGGCGAGAGATAAGATCTTGCTTTAATACAGTTAGCTTCAATTGACCTTGAACTGAATCTACAAATTTCTTAGAGGTGACCTCTTCATCGACGCTTGATATACATTCACAAATAAATGAACTGAGAAGATCTGTGTTTAGATAACTAGCCCAACAGAGGATCCAAAATAAAGGCAGATGTCCAGGGCTCACGAGGAGAGTCATGGAATCGTGGAATCTTAGAATAACAGAGTTTTAGAACGATAAAATTATAGAACCTTAGAGTTGAAGAATCCAGGGCTAGAGGGGACACGTCACACGAAAAGCGGAAGGAGTTAACCTGTGAACTCCATAGGGAAGAGGTTACGAATTGGTCATCCCTAGCCCCGAGGCTGGCACACTGCCTTTCGCAGTGACCATGGCAGAAGGCAAGAAAAATTTTAAAGGGGAATACAGTCTCAAATCATTCATGCCTTCTTTCCATATACGGTCATAGATCCTAATTAAGCATAAATATTTACCACGTGATACGTGAGAGGCTTTTTTGGTGGCCATTCTAACATGGGTCAAATTTTAAGTAATGCAAATATACGGGTTCCAACAATCAGACCCCCGCTCAAATGTTAATGACCACCATCGACATTCGCTCTGGGCAGCCCTGTAAGTGAGCTTGGTGCCCTGCGTGACATACTCCTGAGGGTATTGACTAGATGGCCCCTGGGGGAAGACTTCTACTGTGAAACAGGTTTGGAAAATGCTAGTTCGAAAAAGCTCGGGGGCGGGGGGGGGGGGGCACCAGGGTGACTCAGTTGTTTAAGCATCCAACATCGACTCAGGTCGTGATCTCACAGTTCATGGGTTCGAGCCTCGCATGGGGCTCTGTGCTGACCGTGCGGATCCTGCTTGGGATTTTCTCTTTCTCTCCGCCCCTCCCTGACACGTGCTTTCTCTCTCTCAAAATAAATAAACTTGAAAGAAAGAAAGAAAGAAAGAAAGAAAGAAGAAAGAAAGAAAGCAAGCTCCACTCATTTCTTTACTACAGGACTTCTCAGAGCATTTATTGTGCCAACATGCTCCATAGGGGCATACAGGATGCAGCTTTTCTCCAAGTGATTTAAAAACACTGAGCTGGTGAAATAAGCACATGTGGTGAAGATGAGACACCCCCCCCCCACTGCCCCAGGCCACCACATCCTCAGGGTGACATTCTAGATCCCCAGGGGGTTGACACTTCTACAGTCTTTCAGTTGTGTGTCCCCTCCCTCACCACCCAGGCTTTTTGTGCGGCCACGCTGCCCTGAACTTCTGTAGGCCATGGTCTCCATTGTCCATTCACCTGTCCCTGTCCCTTCCCGCCCTTTGGTGGGCTCACCGCGCACCCCCCCCCCCCCGAAGCATGAGTGGAGCCAACATGGAGGGAAGAGGAAAGAACAGAGCGTCGGGGGGGAAGGCTTCACACAGTCTGGCGTGGCCGATGCTCGCTGTGGAGCTGGGCATCGTCAGAAAACGAAGGTGGGGGGCACCTGGGTGGCGCAGTCGGTTAAGCGTCCGACTTCAGCCAGGTCACGATCTCGCGGTCCGTGAGTTCGAGCCCCGCGTCGGGCTCTGGGCTGACGGCTCGGAGCCCGGAGCCGGCTTCCGATTCTGTGTCTCCCTCTCTCTCTGCCCCTCCCCCGTTCATGCTCTGTCTCTCTCTGTCCCAAAAATAAATAAACGTTGAAAAAAAAAATAAAAAAAAAAAAAAGAAAACGAAGGTGGAATCACGGATGAGGAGCCAATTGAAAGAGCGACAACGTGGAATGTCGTTAAGGAATCCGGGCCTTGTCCGAAAGGCAGAACCGGCCACGACGTTATCAGCTCTCGCTCTTTCCTCGGAGAGCCCCTCAGCTCACTCCTCCCCTCCTGCCTCCTCCGTGGGACCTGAACCTAAAAACCCACCCCGTGCGCTGTGCCTCACCCCGCGCCTGTGTTCTTCCGGGCTCTCATCACTACCTGACATTATATGGTGAGTTTGGTTTGTGTCTTATCCCTCTCCCCTGCCAGGCAGGCCCCGCTTTGGTCTGGTCACTGATGTGTCCCTAGCGCCCAGCACAGTGCCTGCCCACAGGAGGGTCTCAATAAATTATGGAATAAAGGCAGGATTTTCAAGCAGAGGAGTGATACGAACCAAGGATTCTCAGGGCGCTGTTTCTAGAAGTCATTCCTCACGCTGCAGCCCAGAGCGTTGATTTTTTATCGAAAGGAAATACATGATCCACAAGAGGCACAATTCCATCTAACGACTGGCATCTACCACATTTCATGAAGAACTCAAAAAATCAAGGCATAAAGGACATTTAGTCCAAACGAGTCAAAGAAGAAGTCCAAGGGCATCTCTAATGACAAATATGCTTTGCCTAGCATGTTCAGCTTTCTTTTCCTTTTCCTTTTCCTCTTTCTTTCTTTCTTTGTACCTTTAGGCCACTGTGCCACAATCCTCCACCCCCACTGCTTGCTCACACTTGGCCAACTCACTCGTTCATGACCAGCCTTCAGGTCATTTGTGTGTGTGATTTGACCAAATCGGCCATTTCCCATTTGAAAAAAAAAAAACAAAAAAAAAACAAAAAAAAAAACCCGAGACCCGGAGACGGGACGGGGTCTGTTCAAGGTCTTACAGCTTCATGGGAACCAAAGTCCGGACAACATCGTGGGTCTCCACAAACCCCACCCACACCCCCACCCACACCCCCACCCACACCCGGTCCTGTCTTCCTCTTGGCCACCCTGAATCTGGGTTCCTCCTCCTAGCCTCAAGGGCCGGATTTCCCTTCCTCTCCATAGACCACGACTGGGAGAAGGTCAAGAAACGCAGAGACACCGGACCGAACAGGACAGAGTAGGCAGGATGGGAAGAGGCAGCAGAAACAGGAAGGAACTGTCACTGACACCTTGCCCTCGCGTGGCTCCTACAACCTCAGGCCGACATTCCACCCGCTTCCGAAAGATACTGTGGGCAGCTTCTCTGTGAGAACCCCTGTCCTGACACGTACTCACCCCCACGGGACACTCTCCCTTTAGACACTTCTCGTGTTCCACCGCGGGCGTGGGAGAAACGGGTTTGGGAAGCACAGAGACACCTGCGGTGGGATCTGTCCCCTCCCCCTGCTGACGGGGCACAACCTCCAGCCACTCTGACTCAGTTTCTCTTCTGAATATGATGAGTAATCATGGCCCCCCCAACTACGTTTTTAAAAGAGGAAAATGGAAGACTGTGTTTCAGGTGCCTAGCACCGTTCACGGCACACCGACAGAGCTTTGAAATGATGGCCCCTTAAAAATTAAAAAAAAAAAAATTAACAAAAAAAATTTTAAATGATGGCCCCTCGTCGCCATCGGCGTTCCCACAGAAGCGGACCCTGAGACAAGAATTCAAGCACAAGTGATTTTAGGGAGGTGATTCCGGGAGCCACCAAGAAGCGAGCGGGCGAAGGGAGGCAGCCAGGGAAGGGTGGATTATCTCTGCACAACCAGAGCTCAGCTCCACTAGGGAGTTTCGGGAAATGACGCAGAATACGTGCCTGATTCTCTCCTCTCAGGGGTGAGAGAGCTGGGGGATCGACGTACCAACTTCCCTTAGACGCCGGTCGTAGGTTGGTAATTCGTCAGCACTTGGAACACATCTCCCTCGCCTGCGGAGCAGATTCCAGGCACAAAGAGAAAGTTCTGGGGCAAAGCGGTGGGTGCTGACAGTGGGGACCCGGGCAGGTGTATGCTGTAAGGAGGTGGGGATAAGGGCAGGGCAGTGACAGTGTCTACTTTTACTCCCTGCATGGACAATAGCTACCTTTTAATGAGCCCTTACTGTTTTCCAGGCAATATCCTGAGCCTTTGACATGTTTTTCTTTTTTTCTTATTAAGTCCTGACTCACAACAAATCTAGGACGTGGGTCTTCACTGCTGTTCCAATTTTGTAACTGAGGCAAACGAGGCCCAAGTTCACGTAGCTGGATCTGAACCCAGGCTCACTCTCAAGCCCGTGCTCTCTCTCTCTCACTCTCACACACACACACACACACACACACACACAGAGCCTCTTCCGAAGGAACACACAATGGCAGAGCTAGTTAGCGGTAAATGCAGGTCAAACCCCGAGTGCACAGCATTTCCCCACAGCTTGGTGTGGATGTGAGTGCTGTGCTTGACCGCAGGCCTTCCTGGGCACGGCCACCTTGTGCAAATTCCTGGAGCCCTCTGGGCCTCAGTTTCTCCAGCCGTAAGCACACCTGCTTGATAAGGTTATTGTCAAGATGACCAAGAAGCTAAGTGAAGTTCAGCAATTGCCATGCAGGATATTGTCAGGAGACGAGAGCTATTACTTTCCCCCCCTCTGGAAACCGCAGTGATCTTACCTGTAAAAAATAGAAGCCATAAACTTATTTCAAAGGCTTTCTTGGTTATCAGGTGAGAAAATATATGTTGATATTATCATTTCCATAAAAGTCAGAAGTCAGCACTTTATTTTTCTTACTTCAATATGTTATATTTTATTTTTTTTATCATCTTTATTTTTTTTCCATCATGATATGTGTCCTTTTTAATCCCTACCCCTATTTCCCCCATCTCCCCACCTGCCTCCCCTCTGGTAACCATTAATTTGTTCTCTATAGTTAAGAATCTGTTCCTTGGTTTCTCTCTCTCTCTCTCTCTTTTTGCTTTGCTTGTTTGTTTTGCTTCTTAACTTCCACACATGAGTGAGATCTTGTGGGATTTGTCTTTCTCTGGCCGATGTAGTTCGCTTAGCGTTATCCTCTCCAGATCCATCCATATCATTACAAATGGCAAGATTGCATTCTTTTTCATGGCTGAATAATATCTTCTTTATCCATTCATCTATCGACAGACACGTGGGCTGTTTCCATAATTTGGTTATTGTAAATAGTGCTGCTATAAACACAGGGGTGCATGTATCCCCTTGAATTAGTGTTTTTGTACTTTGAATTAGTAGTGTGAGCCCTGGATCGTAGAGTAGTTCTCCTTTTAATATTTTGAGGCACCTCCATACTGTTTTCCATGGTGGCTGCACCAGTTTGCGTTCCCGCCAACAGTGCACGAGCGTTGCCTTTTCTCCGCATCCTCGCCAACACTTGTCGTTTCCTGTGTTTTTGATTCTAGCCATTCTGCCAGGTGCCAGGTGATATCTCATTGTGGTTTTGATTTGCATTCCCCTGAGGGTGAATGATGTTGAACATCTTTTCATGTGTCTGTTGGCCATCTGGATGTCTTCTTCGGAGAAATGTCTGTTCGTGTCTTCTGCCCATTTTTAAATTGGATTATTTGTTTTTTGAGGGTTGGATTCTATCAGTTCTCTATATATTTGGATACTAACGCTTTATTGGATATGTCGTTTGCAAAGGTCTCCTCCTATTCCGTGGGTTGCCTCTTAGTTTTTGTTGACTGCTCCCTTTGCGGTGCAGAAACTCCTTATTTTGATGTAGTCCCAGTAGTTTAGAAATTAGTCCCAGTAGCTTAGAAATGAGCACTTTAGCTGCCTCATGTGGTGTCCACGGTGGCTTGCCTTCAGGCTAAAAGTCTTTATAAGCAAGAAATTCACCCCAGGCCGTTCCCTCCTTCCAAGTGTCTATTCCCTTAGAGATTCTGCCTGCTTTTACTCACTCTCCAGCGCTGTCTTTACATAGCTGCCTTTCATATTGTGCTCCGTTTCAAAAAAAGAAAAAAGTGACATTCACAACTGACAGTGTGGAGAGCTGAAGCCTCCCCTCATATTTCAAAGTCACAAACAGATGTTTCTAGGCTCGCTTCGTCCTCAGCCATCAAATAGCCCACTCAAAGTTATTTCTTAGCAACCATTTCAGAAACTCCCCATTTTCATTTCCTTGTGTGTCCTTTTCTTCATTCTATGATGGAAAAGCAGAACGACGGTTTCCAGAGTCCCCATCCTGGCACCACACAGAAGAACCTAGAAGGATGGGTCTGAGCCGTGCGACAAGGACCTAATGGCTGGCACGGCCACCTCGGGTAAATCAATGGCCTCTCTGGTCTCGGTGTTTGCTTCTGAAAAGTGATGGGTGTTCGATGGAGAGTATCGCAAAAGGAAAAAAAAAATGAAAGCAACTTTAAGCAGTCTGACAGCTGGTTAAAGAAACTATAATAAAAGCAGATAATCAAACATAGTGTGTTTGTTAAGCATGATGTGGTTGAAGTTAATGACATAGGAGATGTCCCTAATGTATTATTACCGTAATGAAATTATAATGATAGAACAAATTCTAGTTAACTATAATGATGGGATCCCAGTTTTACTTACAAATATGCATGACATCCTTTGAAAGGAGACGGGAAAGGTACTTAGGAAGACTGGTAACAATTGTTATGGTTAAGAGATTGGATGATAGGCGACTTCTAGCTTCTTCTCTATTTTCCAAAATGAGTGTTTCAGAGAAAAAGAGATTTTAAAATATTTTTAATTTTTATTATTTTCAAATGTAAGCTTTATGGGCAACACGGGGCTTGAATTCATGACCCCCAGATCAAGAGTCGCAGGTATGACTGACGAAGCCAGCCAGGAGCTCCGAAAATATTAATTTTTTTTATAAATTGTTTTAATGCTTTTTATTGTTGAGACAGAGAGACAGAGAGTGAGTGGCGGAGGGACAGAGAGACGGAGATGCAGAATCTGAAACAGGCTCCAGGCTCTAAGCTGTCAGCACGGAGCCTGACGTGGGGCTTGAACTCACGAGCCGTGAGATCGTGATCTGAGCCAAAGTCAGATGCTTAACTGACTGAGCCACCCAGGCGCCCATAAAATATTTTAAAAATCAAAGCGATGGTCTTATTTATCACCAAAGTCCCTTCCAGCTGGGATATTCTGTGATTCGTTAATTTATTAAGCATGTATTTATTGAGCACCTGCTGTCTACAAGCCCCCCTGCGGGCACCAGGAAGAAATGAAAGGTGTCCCTTAGAGCTTCCGATCCACAAGGGAATCAGACACATCTTATTCCTTTCTAGAACCCCAGTGCTCTCCTCCTACCACTACCGGTGCCCATCGGTTGACTGTAATCACCCAGCTCAAAATCAAAGCGGAAAAGGCGACCTGAAACAAGGAGACACAAGCGGTGTACGTGGGAGGGGGACAGAGGTGGGGTCCAGAAGGGAATAAGGGCTCAGAGGGAGGGGTAGGCAGATGGGATGCGGGCAGGCGGGTGGAAGGTCCACCTTGACCATTTCTGTGCGTTGGGCTTAGCCAGCACTGGGGACACGCACTCCTCCGTCCACTTCCACAAGGGTGCTCTTCCCGTGGCTCCCGAGGGTGCCCGAGGTGATCCGGGACCCCTGGACTCCAGAGGGGGTCAAGAACTCGGGTGTCTCCCTCCGTAGGCGACCCCCTAAATCAGCAGCCCTCGCTTGCAGGAGGGAAACGAGCGCCTCCCAAGCTTTATTTCCATCTCGGCGAGAGGCTAACGGACAATGCAAACCGGCCACTGTGCCGAGGAACCCTCCCGGCCAGTCCCCGGACCCTCTCTTGCCCCAGCTCGGCCGCGTGGTGCCTCCCGAGGCCTCCGCTGGCCGCCCCGGGAAGGAGGCGAGGACCCACACCCCTTAATTAACAACCTGAGGCAAATTGGAAACAGCTGTGAATAATTAGACAATTTAAGTGCTGCGAAGAAGGAATAATTTCTGTAACCTTCGTAATAAATCTTAGGCTGTCTCAGTCCCTACGCTGGACTTGAACTTTTTCTTTCTTTCCTTCTTTTTTTCTTCTTCTTCTTTTTTTTTTTTTTTTTTTCTTTTCCAGGGGTGAGTTAGCACATTACTCATAAAAGAAACAGTATCCCTTTTGTTTGGGCTGGGTCTGCTTAATAACAAAAGAGCCTATTGCAATTATAGGGGCAGCGTGGTGACTGGAGCAAGTGCCCCCACCTGATGGGGGCTTGCAAACGCCGCCCTGAGACACGCGGCGGTGCCCTGACCCGCGGCCCTGTCCCGCGTGGCTTGATGTCCACTCCAGACGATCTTTGCTTTCATAAGGCTCCAGGTTGTGGAGATTGCGGTCGGAAAAGACAGGGTGCCCAGATGTGTTCGCATCAAACGGGAGGACCTCAAGGGGTCCCTGGGTGGCCCAGGCCCGGGATCTCACAGGGTGTGAGTTCGAGCCCCGCGTCGGGCTCCGTGCTGACCGTGCAGAGCCTCCTTGGGATTCTCTCTCCCTCTGCCCCTCCACCCCTCAAAATAAAACATTTAAAAATAAATACAAAACGTTGAAAAAAAATTAAAAAAAATAAAAATAAAAATAAATAAATAAATAAACGGCAGAAAGGTAACAGAGGTGGCCCCTAGATCAACCCCCTCCCCATTTTAGAAAGGACCATGAAGCCCACAGAGGGGAGCCCATGTGGCTGGAACTACCATTGAATTTGCAGCAGAATCGAATCCAGACCTCGACAGTCCGCCTTGGACCCTGCATAGGGCAGGTTCCGGCTGAGGAAAGAGTCAAAATCACTCAGAGCTCCCCCAGGAATTACATGGGGGCTGCTCTGTGAGCAGACCACAGGAGTTAAGAGTGTCAGCTTTGGAGCCAGTCCTGCCTTCCAGTCCTGGCTGTGCCCCTTCTGAATGTGACCTTGGGTAAGTCCTCCTACCTGGTCACCTATCCACCTGCCGGGCTGCAAAGTGGCTATGAAGTGGCTTCTCAGGTCTGTCACGAGGATTGATGAGACAAATGCGTATTAAAATCTCATGAGATACGCCCGCTACTCCACACCGGGGCTGGTGAAAGGCACACAGACAGGCTTCCCATTAAGCTCGTGACCTAACCCTCTGGTGGTCTCTGGGGTCCACCCAGGAATCCTTTTCAATTTCTCCTACCCGTCCCTCCCCTAGAAGATCGTGCTATGCCTTCCCTCTCCTCAAACTGCCAACAGATGGCCTTGCGTTTACCTTATTTCACTGAAACGAAGTGCTCAGAAGAGGATTTTGACACGGCCCTCCGTGAAATCCACCAGTCGGCTTCTATCCATACACTCTGCTTTTTCCTCCTGTTAACAAAACGAAGGCCCACGCTCTGATCTAAGCCATTTCTTCACCTTGTGCTGGATCGAAGTTCAGAGAAGCTCAGTAATTTGCCCAAAGTTAACAGATGGACAGTAAGCAGTAGACTAAAAGTTTAATTCAGATCCGATTAGAAGAAGAGTTCTAGGAGATCTTTTCCTCAGTGCCCTGCAGAGGGCCTGGCATATTACACACACCCAATAAATGTCTGTGATGAATGAATGAATGAATGGCAAATCTGTGGATCTCGGTGGACTTCCCACGATACCAGTGACTTACCATCCGTAGCTCCCCTCGTCCCAAGAGCAGAGATCTTAGTGTGTAAGGAGGCGGGAGAGTTATTACCTATTACAGGTGTGTGTAAGGAGGTAGAATGGTGACTTTTGCATAAAAGCCACCAGCAGGAAAACAGCAAGGGAGTTTGCCACCTACCCACAGCCCTGGACAGGAAAAAAAAAAAAAAAATCCTTCTACAATGCGGTAACCCGGGTCAAACATTTCATTCCTCATAAGAGGAGCCCTTGGACCCTAAACTGACATATTCCCATAAAAACGAGTCCAGGACTAGTGAAACTTGAAAGGCCATTCTGTAGAAACAATTTCTAATCCACGGGGCACAGATTCCCACAGAGACTATTCCTTGAGAGGTGAAATTGCAATTAAAAAAGTTACAAAGCACCTGAAGAAATGAATCGCCTTGAGGGCAAGTAAGAGAGTTAGCACCCCAAGAATCAAAGAGAAGAATAATCTGAAAGCGGATTATTAAAAGTACTGCCCTGTATGATGATGACAGGAATGGTTCAATCTGGGTCCATTTCTTTTTAAAAAAATTTTTTTAATGTTTTATTATTTAATTTTGAGAGAGAGAGAGAGAGAGACAGAGTGTGAGCAGGGGGAGGGGCAGAGAGAGGGAGACACAGAATCCGAAGCAGGTTCCAGGCTCTGAGCTGTCGGCACAGAGCCCGATGCGGGGCTCGAACTCATTGACCTTGAGATCATAACCTGAGCCGAAGTCGGATGTTTAACCGACTGAGCCACCCAGGCACCCCAGTGTTTATTTGAGAGAGAGAGAGAGAGAGCATGAGCAGGGGAGGGGCAGAGAGAGGAGAGAGAAAATCCCAAGCAGGCTCCCTACTGTCAGCATGGAGCCCAACATGGGGCTCGATCCCAGGAACCATGAGATCAAGACCCGAGCAATCGAGAGTCAGAAGCTTAACCAAGTGAGCCAGCCACCCAGACGCCCCTGTGAATTTAACTTAAAGGGAAATCCCAATGTTGCATAATACCCACAAAATCATGGGCTTGAGGTGCTAATTGTGTTGTTTTATTAAACATCAAAATAAATATTTAATTCTTATAATTTTAAAAACATTTGCCCAGGTACTAAAAAGATCTCTTACGCCACCAGCAGCGCATCCACCTAACTTTGGAAGATACTGACCTAGAGCAATTGCCCTTGTTTCAAAGATGGGGAAAATAAAACTGTGCCAGAAGTCAAAGGGCAAGTTCGGGCTCAGACCCAGACACCTGCCTCTCAGCGAGGGACCAACCCGTTCACGTTGTTTTTTTCTTACATAACTTTTTAATGTGTTTGCAAAACTCAGAAATTCTTTATGCAGTTTCCAAAATAAATACATAAATGGCCTTAAAAGCGGGGTAGTAATTTCTGCCAGGCATTTATTCCATCTCTGTAAATGAAAACCGTACTCATGCATCCTAATGAGATGGGAAGTGAATGACAATCCTTTTCAATGAGTGGCGTGGCAAGCCTGCCTGGAATGTATTAAAATAATAATATACCTAAGTCACAGCTAATTGAGGAGCTCAGAGGGCTTCATGAATGTGAAGCCATTCAGAGCGCTTTGAAAGAAATTAAATTGAAGGGAGAGAGATTTCTTTTATCACTAAAATATTGCCAATCTGTGAGCTGAAACCTGCCTGCTTTGAACAACCAGCTTGCCAAAGAGATGTTTAGGGCACTTGTGAATCAGGCTATGATTACACCCAACTTTTAAGGATCTCTGGGAGCAAACTTCCCAGCCCTGTCCACACGCTTTAACTCCTTCTCTCCACTCCCACGCTGCTTGGTCCATGAACTGTCCAAAGAAAACTTGTCCAGGTAAGTATTCAAACTCCATAGGGCATCATTCAAGGCTCCTCTCAGACAGATCTCACCAGCCCTTCTGGACCAACTGCCCACCCCTACCCTCCTTCCCTCTCCCCCCCACACTGGACCTCCCTGGGTGCTTGTGTAAGTTACGGAGGCACCCACCGCTGCGACCTATAAATCCCCAAAGTTCTGTGGCATAGCACATTAGAACTTTACATCTTGCTTAACGGTTCGACGTGAGTGCTTCCCTTTGGTGAACAGTTTCTTTCCATGCGATGATCCTGGTCCTTTCTACCTATGGTGGCTCTGCCATCCGGGGGAGCTCCGTCAGACCCGGGAAGAGGCCAGGGACATGAGATACCCCTTTCTCAATCACATCAACCCGGGTGTTCACATCCCACTGGCAAGAACAGCCACTTGGTATCTACCTGGTGGAAGGAAGGCTGGGACATCAGTCACATGCAGACCATCCTCCTTGCCCTTTCTCCTGCTTGCCTTTCTCTACCTCGTGAACTCCTATTCATCCTTCAAAGCCCTATTCTCTTCATCCTTCAAATATCACCGCTTCTGCAAAGCCATCACTGATGTCCCAGGCAGATTTAACCAAACTCTCTCTTTCACTTCCAGCACATTCCAGATGTATCTCTATTAGGAGACACTTGGGGCATTCAGGTACCTGTCTCGTTTGACCCCTGGGTGCCCCAGAACTAGGTCTGTGTCTTGTTCAACTTTGGGTCACTAGTAGGTAGCACCTAGCACTGTTCCTGACATAGGACAGTGGGCATTCAGTACATGTGTTTTAATTAAGCCAACATATGTTCACCAAATTCTTTAATGAGCATTTAGTGAGTCACTCCCATGGTCCAAGAACTGCATAAAGAACAAAGGAGCTCCTCAATAAATCCTCTTGACTTCAAAGAGTTAAATTTCTAAGCAAAACACATAACGAACTTGGGCAAACACTCAGTGAGATTTGGGTGGCCTTAAAATTCCTTCCCAAGTCAAACAGAAAGAAACTGAAGATTATCCACTCTTCTCCCCTTTCTCCACACCTCTGGTGTCCCGATTAACAAAGACTTTTGAAAGAGTCGCTTGCATAACTCCATGGCATGAGCAGAAGACATAAGAAGGAAGGGGGTCCACAGGGAAAACCCTGCATTCAAGGGTGGCCTTTTTTTTTTTTTTTTTACTTTTTAATTTGAATTAATTTTAGACTTACAGAAAAGCTGCGAAAACAGTGCAGAGAGCGTTTGTGTATCCCTCACCCAGCTTCCCCCAAAGTTAACATCTAGTTAGCACGATCGTTAAAAGCCAGGCTAAAACGTTGAAGAAAAAAAAAAAAAAAAAGCCAGGCTAACGCAGCGAGCTTTGGCACAACCCTCTCAGCTGAACTAAAGACCTTATTCGAACATCCCCAGTTCCCTGCAGGGTCCTTGTTTTCTACTCCAGGGTCCAGACCCGCATCCTGCAGTCTCCAACACTTCCCCACCTTTCCTTGTCTTGTATGACCTTGACACTTCTGAAGAGGGTTGATGGGTAATTTCGTCAAGCGGACATGACAAAATTCCTGGTAGAGACGATGCTCTAGAAGGACAAGAGACCGAATCCGCGGGGCGGAGCTAGTAGGCCTGGAAAAGGACGCCTCTCGGCCTCCCAAGTTCAAGCCTCTGACACAGAGATCTCCGGAAGTCCCCTGGCCCTGGCCACCAACACTGAAGCCTCAGCTGACCTGTTTCCGCTGTGGACAGAAGTCACCAGGTAGGAGTCCCATGAGTACATCCTGCAACGTGTTGAGATGACGATGACCGAAAGAGACCGCGATGAAAAGATGACGGAGGACGCAGTGTGAACACAGATGCTGGGACACGCACAGAGGGCAACCCACGTGCTCCCCTTCTGACGAGCTGTTCCCCGAAACACATCCCCCTTGTGTTGCCAACAAGCCCCCCACCCAGGATCCTCCTTTAACCAGAACCTGCTTTGCCCCTCGCTAATAATGCCTGCTTTACCGCCTAATTGCGATGCGGTTCGGTGAGCCCGGATTGGTAGAGCGTCGGAGCAGGGACAGTGAGAGCCCAGCTCCCCTGAGGATGTCATGCCCACGAGGTCCTTCACCTCCTCCTTCTCATTGGTACCAAAGGGCGAGCTTCCCGCCCCCAGCCGCCCTGGAACCAGACATAAAGGTCCAGAGACCTCTGGCTGGAAAGCCATCTGCAGATTTTCAGGGACATCGTCCTGGCGATGGGGTGGGCTCTCCTTCTCGGGAACTAAAAACGTCCGGGCTCTGGGGAGACAGGAGACAGGGGACAGTGGCCGTCTTCTGCGGCACAGGGTCGGGGGCCAAACGGAAAGGGGTGCGGAGGACACCCTCACCTCCCCACCGTCACCACCTGGGAGGGCAGCACACTGACCAAGGTGGACACACATGACTGGGGGGGGGGCTGTCCCTGTGAGCCGAGGGGCAGCGGGGACCCACGTCGGCTATTTTATTGTTATCATCAACCACCGCCTGCCGTCCCCCTACGGCCCTCACGTGAGAATCAGAAGACACCCAAAGCTACGGCAGCACCTAGAGAAGGGCCAGGGAGCAGCTATGCCGTGGGGGTCTCTGGGTGGAACGCATCACGCGGTCCCCGGAGGGTTTGTGAAATCTCAGGCTGCTGGGCCCCACCCCTGAGTTGCAGACCCGGGAGGTCTGGGTGGGGCCCCCGGAACTGCATTTCTAACAAGCTCCTCGAGGATACTGGTACTGCGGGTCTAGGGGCCACCCTGTGAGAACCAGTATCCTGGAAGAATCACCTTAAAACTGTCAAGGATGCCTTGAAAAAACAATTCCACCCCAGGCCCGACAATGCTAATTTTTTTTTTAACGTTCATTTGTTTTGAGAGAGAGAGAGAGCAGAGGAGGGGCAGAGAGAGAGGGTGGGGGAGAGAGAGAATCCCCAGCAGGCTCTGTGCTGTCAGCATCGAGCCCAACACGGGGCTTGACCCCACAGACCGTGAGACCATGACCTGAGCCGAAACCAAGAGCCAGACGCTCAAACAGCTGAGCCACCCAGGTGCGCCTAATGTTTTCAAAAGCAGCTGATGACCCACAGATCGAGCGTGTCAATGAGAGACTATTTAAAGCCCTGACAACGCCATTTCGACACATGCCCAAGTCAGTTATAGAATGACATTTGGGGGTCACCCTGCGTCAGGCAGAAATGACCAGGCAATCCCCGGCTGAGCTCAGGGTCGCGCCGGACCCAGCTGGGCAGAGGCCCGGGGAATCCCAAAGGCGCCCTGAGCGGCCATCCCAGGGGCCACGACCCTTGTCATATAAGCAGGGACATCCACAGAAAGGAAACAGGGAGTAAAGCTCCTGAGGACAGCAGAGCAAGGCACGCTCACTCATCGGGGAGCGGGAAGTGGGCAGGGAGAGGGGCCCGTGTGCTGGGGGCATATGCGAAGCACGAGGCGGGGAGCTACGCGGGACGTTAGCGGGGTGACATGACCAGACGGATGCTTCACAGGAATCACGTGGCCCCAAGTGACGAAACGTGAAACAATGGATAACGTTTAAAAAGAAAAGTTGTGCAAAATCATTTCCGCGTGGACAAAAGCATGGGTACGGTCGAAAGAAAACTACGACGTGGGGAAAAAAAAGTGTGCAAGTCAGGTCACAGAGAGAGCGTTGTGTTCCTTAATTTCTAGAGAGTTCCTAGTTCTAGAGAGTTCCATACAGGCAAGACGAGATTCTGCAAAGGAGACGAAGACACAGTTCACAGGAAAAGAAATTCAAATGGGTTTCAAATGCACTAAAATGTGCTGGAACTCACTGCTAATAAAGGAGATACAAATAGATACAATGAGATGCCTTTTTTTTTTAACGTCCATTTATTTTTGAGACAGAGAGAGACAGAGTGTGAACGGGGGAGGGGCCGAGAGAGAGAGAGAGAGAGAGAGAGAGAGAGAAATACAGGATCTGAAATGGGCTCCAGGCTCTGAGCTATCAGCACAGAGCCTGATGCGGGGCTCGAACCCACAGACCGTGAGAACATGACCTGAGCCAAAGTCTGACGCTTAACCGAATGAGCCACCCAGGCGCCCCAACGAGATGCCACTTTTATCCACAATCGTTATAAAGACCAAAAACAAAACAAAGCAAACACACACAGAAAAAAAATCCAAAACAAACAAACAAAAGCCCATGAAGACCAAAAACATGTTTATATATGTTGGTTTTTATATATAGTGGGGAGGCGATAATCTCCACCTTTGTGGAGAACAATCTGTCAGTAATAATTGAGAGTTAAATGCAGGTACTCTTAACCTGGCCACCCGCTTGTCCCAAGGCTCTACATACCTACACAGATTTCCATTTGCAGCAGGAAAAGAAGAAATTGGGGCGCCTGGGTGGCTCAGTCGGTTACGCATCTGACTTCAGCTCAGGTCACGATCTCACAGTTCACGAGTTCAAGCCCCGTGTCGGGCTCTGTGCGGACAGCTCGGAGCCTGCTTCGGATTCTGTGTCTCCCTCTCTCGGCCTCTCCCCTGCTCACACTCTGCGTGTGTCTCTCTCTCCCAAAAATAAACAAACACTAAAAAAAAAGTTTTTTTAATTAAAAAAAAGAAAAGAAATGACAAAGTCCGTTGACGTGTGAGTGATGGTTAAGAAAACTCACGGGTGGATATGAGCTTCCAAAATGATAGGTTGGAGTCCTGGGGTCCCAGTGTTGAGCCCCCTGTACCTCAGAAGCCCCAGTCCCTCAGGATGTGAACTTCCTTGGAAATAGGGTCACTGCGGATGTAATCAGTTAAGGGGAGGTGGAGAAGGGTGGGCCCACGATCTAATAATCCTGGTGTCCTTATAAGGAGAGGCAAGACAGAGAGGAGACCGCCATTCGGGACAGAGATGCGCCGGGAGAAGACAGCCACGTGGTGACAGAGACGGACGCAGGACCCAGCTGGAGACCCCCGAACACCAAGGATTGGCCGCCACCGCCAGCCGCTCAGAGAGAGGCGTGGAACCACTTCTGCGCAGAGTATCAGACGGAACGCGGCACCAGAACACTTTGATCTTGGACCTCCAGCCCCCAGAGCTATGATCCAATACATTTCTACGGTTTAAGCTGCGCAGTTTGTGGGAGCTCGTCGCGGCATCCCTGGGAAACTGCGACAGACACACACTCTGGGGCTGGACCACCCGCCTGGCATCCCTGCTCTCCCACTGACTCGCTGGGTCGTCTTCATTACTTAACTTCTCTGAGCCTCTCTTTTCCTATCTTTAGAATGGGAAAGGAATCCTTCGCTTCTGTAAAAGGAAGCCTTTGGATGCCAGGTAAAGATGCTGGAATCAGGGGGTTGTTTACCGTTGGCAGATCCCCGAAGGCTACATCTGCCGCCAGCATCGCCAGGCGGGAGGTATCTCTGGGTGAAATGCCAGGCGGGCGGGCCCCTGTCCTCAGACGGAAACGGCAGGAAGCTGACCCGCCAGGCTGCAGGGGTGATAACAGCAGGTGCCATCCGGTCCCAGGCTGCCTGCACACTCTCTCTGAGTGGCCTCTGTGCTAAAGAGCTTTACCGATACTGCCACCTTGAATTCCAGCTGCAACTTACAAGCTGGGTCTTCTAATTCCCAGCTCACAGATGGGAACACTGAGGCGAGGGGCAGTTAACTGATGTGTTTGAAGCCACCCAGCTCAACGAAAGGCTGGGACTTGACCTCAGTTCTCCCGACTGCCGCGTTACACTTCCTCCCCAGGTTGCTCCCTGTAAAAAGGCTGCGTGGGAGTGGGTCACCTTGCAGAGGTGGGGGCCCAGGTCCTGAGCCCTGCTAGGACATCACGGCTGTGGGGAAGGGCGGGGGAGGTCCGGGATAGCCCCTCCTTGCTCCAGGGCTCCCTCGCTCGCCGGACACAATGACCAGTTTGTCTGCAACACGGAGGCTCTGAGAAGATGCTCCCCCACCCCCACGAATTGCCCCACATCCCTCCAGCTGCCTACCAGGGGAGGAAGAGAGAAGGGGTTCTAGACTCAGGAGTTTGGGAAACAGACCATACTATATTTTCCCTTTGGGAAATTCACGACAAACATTAGTGTCAGGGCTCTGGCAAGGACAGCGGGAAAAATAAACTGAGGCAGATGAACCATGTTGAAAACGGCATGTCTCCGTTTCATTCCACCAAGAAGCCCTCCCGCCAGTCTTCCGGGAACCCCTCAGCCGTCGGCTCAAGCAACTGCCCCTGGCTCCTTTCTGGGGAACGGGACGTGGCCAAGCGTGCATCTCCCTGCAGGAGGGCTAGGAAGGAGTGGTAAGAGCTGGCCCTGGAGATGGGGTGAAGGACGTGTCCCCCGACCCACTGGCCACCCCTCCATGTGGCTAAGGGGCTGCTGTTTCCCGTCTGTGAGCACCATATGGTCAATTACTGAGGTGGCAGGGGCGGAAAGGGAGGTGAGGCTGGTCCCTAATGAAACCCGCCTGATTGCCCGGGCTTGACAGAGGGCCCTGGGTGGACGTTGCCCCAAGCCATGAGTAAGCATCACCTAGGCCCTTGGCACATGGCACAGGACGCCTCTGACCCTGCTGAGCCTGATTCAGAGGCTGGATCTTGCACCTGGCTCTGCCTTGGAAAGCGTTAGCTTGTATCTATTTGTAACTGCATTTCACGGCTTGTATATATCTCCGCTCTATGTTTGGTTTTGCTTTTAATTTAGAGAGAGGCAGAGGAGAGGGGCAGAGGGAAAGAGAGAGGGAATCCCAAGCCGGCTGTATGTGAAGCGTAGAGGCGGGACTCGATCCCACGACCCTGGGATCACGACCTGAGCCGAAATCAAGAGTCCGTTGCTCAACGTCTGACCCACCAGGCGCCCCATGCCTCTGCTCTTTGAATTCTTAGTTGAGACAGTTGTAACCATCTTACTGGTTGCCTCATTAAGTGATGAGTTAAAGAAGATCTCAGATGTGTTCATTTCGTATTTTATTTATATTTGCATTTATATTTTAACATTTAGAAATTATCCCTTAACATCCCCACTTTTATAGTTCCAAAAGCCTGAACAGAATACGAGCCCTTTTTTCTATTAACCTCCTTTTGATTTCCTTAACTTTGCTGAGGGCTCTTTCGTAGTCCTGGTTTACATTTGGCTCACGGATTTGTATTCTTTCTTATCTAATAATTAAAGCATGTCATGTTATGGACTTGCATGCATCTGTGATGGGAAGAAAAATGACCCCCCCCCCCAGAGGTATATTCGCTTCCTAATTCCCAGAAGCTGCGAATAGCACTTTACACGGCAAAAGAGGCAACATTAGGTGATACGGAAGGTATGTCATAAAGTCAGGGACCTTGAGAAGTGGAGTTTGTCCTGGATTATTGAGGTGGACCCTGAATGCCGCCACGTGTAGCCTTTTAGGAGGGACACGGGAGATTCCATACAGACACACAGAGAAGATGATGTGCAGAAGGAGGCAAGAGATTTGAGGGATGCAGCCTGAAATCCTGCAAATGCAGGACTGCTGGGGGGGCGGGAAGAGCCTCCCCGGCTGCAGCCCCAGAAGGGGCGTGGCCAAGTCGGCCTGATTTGTTACAGCAGCTGCAGGAAACTAACACGGCACCTGATACAGAGCTGGTTGCGATGCAGAGATTGCCCTGCGCTGGGAGGTCATCATCAGTATTTTCTAGGCGAGCTCCTTACCGCCTTTAGTTACTCTTTGCCCTAAGAGATAAGAGAAAAATGGATTTTTTTTTTTTTAATGGATTTTTGAAGCAGGTTTTGCTGCTGCTGATGACTCGGGTGTTATTCCTGGCACTGCACATTCGGCTTGTGGTTTTTTTGAACATGTCCATATTTTGATCCCAGCAAAATTAACGTTGATTTCTTTTTTTAATGTTCCACCGGGCTGGAAAAAGAGGTAAACTGACGAGAGGAGATAAATAGATCTATTGTTCGCATCCCCCCTGTTCCTGCTTTTGCCTGCTGGGTCTAAACACCTGAGAGATGTATACTGAATTTCCTGCTTGTTATGTTTGGGGTCCTTTCTGTTTATATCATGAACAGTCTGTTTTCTAGATGTTAATACTATGTAACTCATCCCGTAAAGCTTTCTTCATAGTTGTTTTCAACTTTCATCAACCCCAGTTTATCCTTTGTAGTTTTTTGTTTCTGTTTTGTTTTGTTATTTTGCCTCCCAAGTCCGTGAAAAGGACTTTGAAAACGCTTCTTCAAAAAAAAAATTTTAATGTTTATTTATGTATTTTGAGAGAGAGAGAGAGAGAGGGAGGAGGGGGGAGACATAAAGAGGGAGAGACAGAATTCCAAGCAGGTCCCTCACCCAGCGTGGAGCCCAACGTGGGGCTCATCTCATGACCGTGGGATCGTGACCTGAGCCCAAATCAAGAGTTGGACACTCAACCAACTAAGCCACCCAGGCGCCCCTCTCCTTCAAATTTTTGAGCCGCTTTGTTTTATTTACGTGTATCTCATGGAGACAGAACACAGCTGAATTTGGAGTTTTTTGGTTTTGGGTTTTGGGTTTTGTAATCCAATCTAGGAGTAAGCACAAGGCTTAACTGGTTACATTCACTTTTATTGTCATAACTGATTTTTCTTCTTATTTTCATCACCTGGTTTTATAAGCTATTCTTTTTTTTTAATTTTTTTTTTTACATTTATTTATTTTTGAGAGACAGAGAGAGACAGCATGACCAGGGGAGGGGCAGAGAGAGAGGGAGACATAGAATCCGAAACAGGCTCCAGGCTCTGAGCTGTCAGCGCAGAGCCCGACGCGGGGCTCGAACCCACGAACCGTGAGATCATGACCTGAGCTGAAGTCAGAAGCTCAACCGACTGAACCACCCAGGCGCCCCTATAAGCTATTCTTAAGTGACTTATTCTTCTTTATTTTGCTTTGGTTCCCCCCCCCCCCCCACTTAATGATTGGGGAAGTGGCAGCTTCAAAAAGCCATCTCTCCACCATCACTTCCAGCTTTACTTGGGGTAACCACCTTTTTGTTTATTGATTCAACACACGTTTAATGAGTGTGTACTATGTGCCAGGTGCGATGCTAGGGCCCAGACATCAGAGATAAGCAAGGATGGTCTGATAGGGAGGGAGAGACCCTCGGCGAGTAATCGTAATTACACAAGTACGATGAAATATTAAGTGCATTAGCAATTACGTAAGCACGGTTGTACCAATCATACAGCTGCCTTCAAATCCTACCTACATATCGTAGTTGAAAAAATACGTAACTTGATCTGCTTATAAATATGTCCCTCTAAATAAAGGGTCTCCACAGGGCCCAGGTGTCTTCTTACAAGTTACACTACTTTCTGGAAAAGCGTTTTGGCTTCTCTCCTCTATCTGCTGGAATCCACTTATGAGTCATGCCTGGCACCGTCCCCTACCTACCAGCTGGTCGTCCCTGTTTCGTCTCATGGCCATTTCAGCTAAGACAAGAGGAAGGAATCACACTCTCCGCCTTTTACTGAAAAGACCAGAAGATTTTACTTCCAAGTAGCCCCAGAAACCAGCACAGTAACTCGCTATTGAAATAACGAATCCACCAGAATCCTTTGCTCTAAGCTGCCTCACTCCCTTGGGAGGAGGTGAAGGGGTCAGTCATTAACGTGTTATTATAATCCTGGCCCACCCAGTCCTCAACCAACTGGGCAAACCTGGGTGAGACTTGGCCTTTCCTCTCCCCCCAGAGGTGGCAGGACAGAAGCAGTCCCTGACTCAATGATGGAAGTCCGTGGGCCTCGGATGTTACCCCAGGTTTGGGGGTAGAAGAAGAAGAGACCATGGGGGCAGGAGCTGACGTTCGCTGCCCTCTGGGGGAAACAGTGAAGGTCATTTCGGGAGAAATCCAGAAGTTCCACAACCAAACACAGATCTCGAAGCAGAGTTGTTTGCTAAGCCTCTAAGAAGGCAAGTGTTTGGGCTACGGAGGCGGGACCAGGCATCAGAGAGGGTGAGTGAGTCGTGTGGGCACACGCGGCCCCAAGGGCCTCTGGGACACCAGGGTGAGATGGTCTTAGGGCTGTGCCCAGCTCTGACGCCATGGTTCCCCGGCCCTGACTCAGCCTGGTGTTCTGCCAAACGGCTTCAGGACGGGACCGCCCAAGCTTCCCCATCGGCTTTCCACTGTGACCATTCGTGGCGATGAAACCTTTCCCGATTACACTCCCCCGAGGATGCCACACTGAAGTCTTCCAAGAGGCCCACCCACCAGGAGGTTATGGATGTTGAGATCAAACCCAAAGCCACCGGGGCCGGCAACAGCATGGGGCTAGCTCTAGGCCCGAGATGGTGGGGGGGGGGAGGGAGTCCCAGCTCTGACGCCATGGTTCCATGGGGGGGGAGTCCCAGTGGATGGTGTGGGCAGCCGAGGAGGCTCAGCCCACACTCTGGTCCCTCCACTGCGGGGTCCCAGCCCTTCCCACAGCAAACAAGGCTCACCGAGAGCACACGGGCCAGTCCTGCCACCCCCGCCCACCTCCACCGGCCTCCCCTCTGTCCCAGGGCAAGGGGGCTCAGCGTCCGTCTCTGTCTCCCAGACAAAGATATTAAAAGAACGTCAGCTTTGGGGTAGGGATGAAAAGGCAGGAGGGGAAGAAAATCCGCCCATACGTTCCCCGGCTCTGCCTTCCCCCCCCATGCGGGAGTACCTAACAGGAGGTAGCAAGAGAGTTAAGTGCAGGCAAAGATTTCCTCTCGTTCTTTTCCTTCTTCTTCTTCTTCTTTTTTTTTTTTTTTAAATCTGGTGTTTATAATTCCAATTGGTGTAAAATTTCCTGATGGTTAACACATCACGTTACTGACACTTTTGAATGAATGACTCATTCCCGAATAATTGAGTAGCTTTGTAATTTGGGAAGTAAAATCACATTTACGAGTCCCTCGAGGGGAGGGTCTATATTGTTGTGCATAAAAAGGAGATAAATCATAAAAGCAAAAATCTGCAAACATTCCCCCTTAGCCTTTGTCCTTGCCCGAAGGCCGTGCCTCTCGAAAGTGGACAGCTGCCTGGAATCACCACAGTTGTTTAAAATCGGGCCCCGTTTTATCTTGATGGTCAAATTACCTATCGGTCACCATAATCCCGTCTGGGTCCAACGGGCCAGCCATGCTCTGCATCCCCCTCTTCCACCCCGGCTTCTCGTCCCTGCTCAGGCTCATCCAGGCCACACTGACTTTGGGTGCTTTGTGGCCAAATGTGGAACCCCAGCAGGAAGAAACACTCCCCACTTAAGCCAGATTCGATTACAAGGAGCATCCACAAATAATCAATAGGTGCATTGCCAATTTAGGGTTCAACAAACCCACAACGTGATCCTAATAAGACCCGACAAGGGTTGCTTTTTTTTCTTCTTCTTCTTTTCTTTTCTTTTCTTTTCTTTTCTTTTCTTTCTTTTCTTTTTTTTTTTAGTGGATGAGAGTCAACCGGTATTACTGAGTTTTAACCGCACACATGCATGCGTTTTTAAGCATATCTATTTTTGAGGGCAAAACGTACACATGGAACCGGGTGGCGGCCTCCTGCCTCTGCTATTTGGCGCTGAACTCTAATTGTATTTTTATGTGCTGTGGATTTGAAATCTAGAAGTCCTGGGATTTTAAGCCTCAGGTCCTTTTCCCACTTTTCCAGAGTACTGTAAATTAGTTTAGTATGCTTGAAAGAACCCCTAATTGTAACTGCTCTCGTCGACATATCAGCTTGAGGCCGCACAGAGCTGGCTTGGGGACTATTGCCCTTGGTTTTGTAGTTACAGTGCATTTTAAGGGCCTGACAGGTCCGGTGCTAAGATGTTCTGAATTAGATTTGAATTACAACCGCTAAATGCCCTTGTCAAAGATCGTTAGTCCTGACACTAGCCATATACCTTGAGCTGACTGTTCTAATGCAGGGCCCATGGCTTAAACAAAGACATGCCCCCACGTTTCATTCCGAATTGTCAAAACGTAATTGAGTTAAAAACAGCAACTACAGCATAAGAGTGCAAAATCTTTGCTGCTTCTTTTCGCTTTGAAATAAATCCAGGGGACAATTTAGCGGCATCACAGGCTCAGAACGAGAAGAGCGGTTTCCACCAAGACGCGGTGTTCTTAAAAAATAAAAACCCCAGGCCCGTCCCTGTATCGCAGGATGAAAACGGCCGAAGAACTTCTCAAATGCCTCTCGATTTCAGACTTGGTCTTTCCCCGAAGAAGAAGAAGAGCCGGCTAGACAACTGACCCAGCAATGCCGGGCACACGGGTGTCGCTCCACGAATGTGGTCACGGAAAGGCACGAATGCATTTTAAGATAGACGGGTCGCGGGTAGAAAGACGGGGCAGGGGCGTCAGGTCAGGTAGCCCGGCTTGAATCTCCTCCCTGCTGCCAGACGCGTGCCCTGCCAGTCACTTCTCTTTCCTGACCTTCCAAATCCTCATCGGCAGACCCAGGGATGACCAGGCGTGCGTCCTAGAGAATTAAACCGAGACAACGGGAAAGCATCCTCGGTGCCCTGCGATCGATTGATACGTTCTCTTTCCTTCCTTCAAAAGACGACTCCCGCCAGGGTTTCTGGAAGCCGCACGGGGAACTCCAAACGGAATCGATAGAGGAGCCCGGCCTGGGAAGGCCGGAATGGGGTACCCAACTCCGAAGCTGCCAAGACCAGACGGCACTCACGTGGGAAGCTGCGGGCGCCAAGTGAGCGCCGGTGGGGCTCGAGGTGGCCAGAGAGCATCTGATCCATCGAAAACTGCCCCCAATTCAAAAATTCCAACACATCAGTCAAAAGCAAACTTAGCCGCTGGTGGATTCCGCCAGGGGCCAACAGTTTGCACCCAGAGGATTCTAATTTTCGTACATTTCGAGGAAGGCAGCTGATGAATCGGAAACTGGGTTGGCAGATAGAAGACGGGTTGACTTTGAATTTCGGAGAAATCATTTTTTTTTTTAGCACATGAATGCCTGAATTATCATATGGGCGTATTTTAAAAGTACTCATGGTTTATCTGAATTTAAACTAAGCTGGGTATCATTTTTTTTTCTCCCCCTTCCACTAAATCTGGCAATCCTCAGTAGGAAGAGACTAAAACTGAGAGTCAAAGAAGACCCGAGGGCAAGTCCTGCTTCACCTTAGTAACCCCCTTCACCTCCAGGAGCCTCGGGTCGTCCCTGCAGTAACACAATGACGAGTCACAGGGGAGGGAAGGAGCCCGCGAATCCCCACAGGGTCAGGGATGCTGCAAAACGCTCACCGCTGCTGTGGTTTCAGAACTCGCAGGCGCCATCAAAATGCAAAGGGCCAGGGACTGTTGCATCACGAGAGAGAAAAGTCCCTTCCTCCCCTTGCTAAGGAAAGTATACAACATCTCGACTACACATGTACTTCTTAGCGGCGATAGAAGCCGGAAGTTATCGAATTGCGTAGTCAAGATTCTCGGAATGGAAACAACGAACACAGATCTGGGCAGCTCAGCATGAAAAAAAAAAAAAAAAAAAAATCCCCGGGAAGACGCTCCAGTGTCTTGTTGAGGGAGGAGGGGGCTGTGATGAAAGATGAGGTTCTCAGTCTGCATCTGGAAAGGCCATTTGTGCTGCGTTAGGCAACAGCCTGAGGTGCCCGGGGAATGTTGGTCCTGGCGAGAGCGGATGGGGAGAGAGAAATCGCGGGTCGCGGGCAGGGAGAGGGAAGTTGCTGAAACCGGAGGTTTCCACTTGGCCTTAAACTTCGACCTGGAAGGCCAGGAACACTGGCCTTTCCTCCTTGAGGCTGCCCGAAGATCTCTTCCATGCTCTGAAATAAATGAGAGGGAGGGAAATTTTTGTAGGTCCGTGCATAAAGCCAAAAGCAAAATATCCTCCTGTAGAAAAAATAAAAAAGGCAGCCGGGGTCGGGGGTGGGGGCGGGCAGCGGTGGGGACTCAGGGGCTGAAATGATGAAATATGGTGTCTGAAATTACCTGCCGGGACGGCCCGTAGAGACAGGTTTTAGGAAAGTAAGCTATTTCTCAGTCCGGGGAAGACTCAGGCTGACCAGAGAGAAGATAAGTTGTGTCTCCAGGCCCATCGGCTCCAGCACTGAAGCCGCAGGTGGGGGGGAATCAGCTCGAGACGCCCCTCGCCCTTCGTGGCATCACTTTCCGAGTCCATCGAGAAGCCCGTCAACTCTGAGTGGGGAGGGCCCCCTCCCCGCCTTCCATGGGCCTGATTCGGATGCGACTCACAGCCCTGGGGTTCAAGCTGCTGCCGCTTAAGGAGGCTTATTTTGACACAGTAATTACAGGGCTCGAACGATGCTTTACATTAGAGTATAAAACACTCATTAAATTAAAATTCTTCCATGAAATCATGAAAATAAACAGTCTGTCCAAACTGGCGTCAACAAATTCGCAGGGCGTCTCTGCGTTTTCTCAGGCCCCGGGCCGCTACAGGCCGCATTTAACCACGAAGTGTGAATGGCTCACATGCCTTTGAAGGCCACGTTCTGCTTCTTTTTAAGATTATTGCTTTAATTGTTTTTACAACTTGTAAGATTTTAAAGCCATTAAGCTTCAAAGTTGGGGGTGGGAGAACCCAGGGAGTGGGTTTGGTGGGGGTGGGGGGGAAGGGTTACCACTCACAGCCCCCAGACCCTTCTGGGACAATTAAAATGCAGGGGACAAGCGGGGATGGGCAATTTTTCCATGACCCCTTAAGGGATAGAAAATAAACCTCACATTTCAAAGGTTTTAGACGGGAACAAGAACGTGGGTGCAGAGAGCAGAGGGCTCTCCAAACTGGGCACGAATTTGGCAGCTGGCTTCTCTGAGCTCACTTTCCTTGTATATAAAAGGAGGAGCGGGAGGAAGCACAGTGGATTCTCAGTATTCGGGGTGGCTGTGTTCTAGAAAGTCGCCAAGAACGCGGAGTTAGCCGGGGCTGAACGGCCACGCCTGGGAGAAGCACAAGCTTGGGCACCTGTGAGCCCCTCTGATCACATTTTCATCGACCCATCAACCCATAAGCTTGTCTGGTGGGCGTTTCTGCTTAAAGACATCTTGTTGAACATACGGCTTTGATTCAGGAGCAGGGAACTCTCGGACGACCACACTGGAACTCCTGCGGGAAAGCACACACGGATCCTCACGGTAAGACGCGTGACGGCCTTGAGCCGGGCAGCATGAAGCTGCGAGGCCCTGATAACAGAGAATCACCAACAAAAAGTGCAAACATGCAAAAAAAAAAAAAAATGTAGCAGGAAATAGGCCACAAGGCAACAAGGACCCTTGTTTCCGGCTTGTGAGTGAACACTGGAAGGCACAACGTCCCCATCGCTCTTGACCCCTGCTCTTGACCTCAGGTGGGAATGTGCGCATCAGGAGACCCCAGACGCTGCCTGTTCTCTGCTTGTGCATGAGTGACTGCGAAAACAAAACCAAAAATCTCCAGGAGTGCTGATTCGGGGGGTAGAAATAAATCCTAGTGAGGAGGAGAATCAACAAATATGGAATCGATGAACAGTGAGGGTCAACTCTATTTTACAGGCATGAAAAGGGTTTTTTTTTTTTTTTTAAATAAATAAATAAAATGAAACTGATGGTCACTACTTGACCTCCCAAACCGGGGTTTCAGGGAAGGGAGTGGAAATGGCGGGCGGTGCGGTCTCATTTGAATCAGGGAAATAAATGTCAGCCCCACTCCTTGTCACCTACAGGGACAGGAGGGACAGAAGGCATGACAAAGAGTTTGCTCGAGATACGGGATAAATGAGTTTTAAGATACTGATCTCTTGCATTTTGTTTGCCAGAATACATTGATGGGCCCAGAGGCTTCCTCCAAAAAGTGGGGAGTAGGAGAGAAGTTCTAGAAAGCGATTGAAACTGAACCTAAGATAATCTGGGGTTTGTGGGGTACTCACCGAGTTCGGGAAGGAGCAGGAGGGGAGCCGTGAGTGGCCCAGGGGACCTCACGTGGAGGCACGTGTTCCCTCTGGTCCCATGTCCCCATGGTGCTCAGACTCCTACACCTGCCTTTCTGGGGGTGTTTGGGGAAATCCAGGTCAAGAAGTGGACCATGGAGAATGGGCCAGAACACAGGAGGAGAGGCGGAGGCAACATGGAGAATGGGGTGGAAACAGATCTTACAGCTGGTGGAGAGGAGGGGAAGGGACACCCTTCACAAGAGTCTCCAGAGAAATCAGGTGGAGGGCGAGGACGAGGGCCCCGTCACACATGCGGTGAGAGGTTCAAGGCTTTCTCCTTTAATAATTAAAAGGGACAGCAACCCCAAGCACAGTACTAGGGAACACCCAGGAGTCTAATACAGTAAAACCTTGGTTTGCGAGCATAATTCATTCCGGAAACATGCTTGTAATCCAAAGCCCTTGTATATCAAAGAGAATTCCCCCCTAAGAACCAATGGAAACTCAGATGATTCGTTCCACAACCCAAAAATATTCTGTAAAAATGATTACAATACTGTAATATAGTACAAAAATAATAAAGGAAATAGAAAATATAAAGAAAAGTGAACAGGTTAACCTGCACTTACTTTTGAAAACCTTCGTGGCTGGTGTGAGGGAGACAAGAGAGAGGAGGACTATTGTGTAGGACGACTTTCACGATCACTAGTGGAAACACTGTTCTCTATCGGCTCAATGGAGTCTTTTTCTTTTCATGCAACTTTTAACAAGAAACCTATCCAATGACACTTGCTTTTGCCCCCTCTTGAGGATTTTGTGGAAGTGTAACATCACATTGACGATCACCCACAATCCCACAGCGAGAGCGGAGAGAGAAAGAGAGAGAGAGAGAACCATTGGCTCTGTGATCATGTGACGTTCGATGTCACGTACTACTCGTGTGGCAAGACGTCGCTTGTTTATCGAGTTAAAATTTATTAGAGATGTTGGCTCATCTTGCAGAACACGCACAAAACAAGTTATTCACAACCCAAGGTTTTACTGTACTTGGGACATCTTGGGTGACTATGAAGATTCAAAATAATTCATCCTAAGTGCTTAGAACATAATAGGACTTGAAAGCAGTGACACTAGGTGTGGTCATCACAAATAAAATGTGTTTTTACCTCCAATTCCCCCCTCTTCTCCTCACTATGTGGTAACTACTCAGAACAGAAACTGTTTCTTAGTCATTTCTGGATCCCCAGGGCTCAGAACAAGGCCTAGCGCATAGTTGACGTTCGAGAAATATTGGCCCAAAGCAGAAAATGAGCATGGATTTTGTGAAGACCGTCACGTGCCTTCTGAGGGGAAGCCTTGCTTTGATGTGAATAAATTTGTACTTATCCCTGGTGCCTCCAAATATATGCCCAGTGTCTCCAAAGCTAATTGGAGACCAGAAGATAACCCAGACTCCTCTCTGGTCCTGGACTTTCCAACCTGGGCTGTGAAGACCCCCAAGACATCACAGAAGGGTGTCAGGTGGCCTCGGGAAACCAGGGGTGGGGGGGTCAGGCAGAGGGAAAGCCAAACAGGAAGCCCCACTTAGTGTCCACCACCAGCCAGGCAGTAAAGCTGTAAGTTTATCAGGTTATTCATTAAATTAAACAGTGCAGATATTATTCAACCGAAATGGCCTCTTTGCTTAATAAGCAAACAAACAAATAAATAAACCAAACACACTTGCGCATTGCTGATATCCAATCAGTTAACATCAGAAAGAAGAAAACCGGGAATCAGAAAGGGAAAAGGACTTGACCGAGGTCACAAAGCAAGAAAGGGACAGACCTCAGGGTAGAAGCCAGTTTCCACCACACAACAGGATGGGCCTCGTTGAGTGTATCCATTTAAGTATGAATTCCTTGTAGTAGTCAGGCTAGGCTAGGCTAGGCTGCAGTAACAAATAGTCCCCCAAATCTCAGTAGTTTAACCCAAAACTTTGGCTCACTCACACGATACAGCTCTGGGTGATTCTCCGCGACAGCTGTCCTCCATGTGGTGACTCAGGATTCTGGATGCTTCTTCTGAGTGGCCCTGTCATCTCAACATTGGTCTCCTCCATTATCACCGCAGTCCAGAGAGGAAGGACTTCCTTGCCTCTCAGCCTGGAAATGACACACATCACTTCTGCTCACACTTCATTGTCCGACGTTAGTCATGTGACCCCATCTCCACGATCTCCCTATGCCCACAGAGAAAAAAGAACCCGATATTGGCATAGGCACTGCTAATTCTGACCAGCTGTGGAGTTTTGTTCAATCCTTAGGACACTAGAAAAATCTTGAGATCCGAGATAGAAAACCTGAGTTCAAGCTCTGATTTTACCAGTGTGTGAGCATGTGATCTCAGGCAAGTCAGTAGAGCACCTTGAACCTCAGATTTCTGTCAAAAATGGGTATAATAGTAATATCTTCCTTCTCTCAGGAGTATTTTAAGGTTCAAAGGAACTGAGGCACATTAAGGTGATTTGAAAAATTATAATGAAGTCTACGAATGTTATTTGTTTCCTTTGTCAGCGCTAAGTCAGGGGAGGGTTAAGCCTAATGAAACCATGTAATCAATTCTCAAATGACCTTGTGCTTGACAGAAAGAACCAGTGCAGAACAGGAAAGAAACCTGCATCGCTATGGATGCCCGAGAAAGTTCTAGAACTGTATAGCCCACCAGAACTGGAAAGAACTACAAAGACTCTCTCCTTCCTGATTCTCATTGTGTAGAGGACACTGAACCCTATTGCTTGAAGTATACACACCATCACGTACTTATGAGGATTAAATTAACCCCATTGTTGAAATAATCACTTTGGGCTTCCTCCATCCTGCTCATCCCGGAACTTCTCGTAATGCTGACCTGTCAGCAAAATGCAATTGTGATGAAAACAGCACTGATGGTGGCATCCAGGGCTTTTGAGCGTGAAACGAGACAGACATGTGCCTACCTTGCTCACGTGGACAGAGATCAGAACAGTATCTTTGAGCAGAATCACACCGATATTAACGTATCAGAAACCCTTGACCCAATAATTCCATACTGAGGCATCTATTTAAAATGTGTTCAAAAAGGTATGCACCTAGATGCGAACCATAGCGTTTTATATGATAGTGAAAACATTTCAGCCCTTTAAATATCCAACACTAGGGGACCAGTCAAGACAGAGTGGTCCTTGGTTTGAAATCTCCCCGGGAGCTTCCTGGGTTTAAGCCAAAACCGGCCCCCGTAACTGGAGGGCAGGGAAAGACTGAAGGAAGAGGCAAACCCCTCCATATTGCTAGCTAGCTTTTTTTTTTTAATGTTTATTTTTGAGAGAGAGAGAGAGAAAGAGAGAACATGAGTGTGGGAGGGGCGGAGAGATAGGGAGACACCGAATTGGAAGCGGGATCCGGGCTCTGAGCCGTCAGCACAGAGCCCGACGCGGGGCTCGAACCCACAAGTCATGAGATCGTGACCTGAGCTGAAGTCAGACCTCAACTGACTGAGCCACCCAGGCGCCTCAAGGTAGCGGTTGTAATAAGCGAGGGAACTTACTTACGAGGCTTGTCTTGGGCACCCACAAGACGGGTATATCTCTGCACCTGCCTGCCAATCTTAAAAGCTCATGTAGAGGACTTAACTGGGTTCAGTCATGTTTACTGTCCAGAGGGTTGCAATACCGCCTTTCTATCTCAAGGCCGTGTCCTTCGGGCAGCTTCTAGGAGCGGAAGGTGATCAGAAGGCACATTTCAAGGACAGGGGAGGGGTGAGGAACCTCCAACCATGTAGGACCAGCTCAGGGGTCATCCCGTGGTCATGTCTCCTCAATGACCTCCCCAACTGTCGTGGGATATTATGCAGCCACTAAAAGTAACAGCAATAAATAGTTTGTAATGAAATGAGAATAGCTTTTTGAGAAAAATGTTATGAAATAACACTAGTTAGTTATTTCTTCAGTTTTATTTTATTAAAAAAAATTTTTTTTAAAATATTTATTTTTGAGAGAGAGAGAGAAGAGAGAGAGACAAAGCACAAACAGGGAAGGGGCAGAGAGAGAGGGAGACACAGAATCTGAAGCAGGCTCCAGGCTCCGAGCTGTCAGCGCAGAGCCCGACGCGGGGCTTGAACTCACGAACCGTGAGATCATGACCCGAGGCAAAGTCGGATGCTCAACCAACGGAGCCACCCGGGTGCCCGTTTCTTCAATTTTAATGAAGAAAATTGTGTGCCAGATTAGAAGCCGAGATTAAAAGTATTCCTTTCTTTCCTTATGCGTTCATCAACAAAGATTTATTGATGGCCCAGTATGTTGGCACGCTGCTACGATTTGGGATGCGAAATTATCTGTTTGCTTATCCACTCACCGAATATGGATTCGTTGAAGGCTTGCTATCCAGGCCATATGATAGGCATTAGGGGGCCAAAGTGCCTGTAAGTAGGTAAGTAATACCAATGTGGAAGAAAAGACCGAAAGAAAAATGCACTAACATGCTCACGGCGATTAACTCTAGGAATGGGATTCGGGATGATTTTAATTTTTTTCTTTACATCGTCCAAATTTTCTCCAGCAGACAACGTACTGCTATTGAAATCAGGCAGCGGGGGGAGATAATAGAAGGGAATTGTTCAGACCGGAGAACCTGGCCACGTGGTTGTGGACCTGAGAACCTACCGTACAGGACCGTGAACCCAGATGGAAACAGCGTCCCCTGGCCCCAAAGCCAGCCAGCGCTGCTCGTCTTTGCTTCCTTCTGGTCCCAACGGCTTTCGCTTTCTGGATGAAAGGGGTTCACCTTTCCTCCCACTCTCCAGCAAGTTTTCTCTTCAAGACAGAAAGGTCACAGGACTTCTTGTTAAACAGATCTGCATGCGGGTCCTAGCTCTGCCACAGAATAGTCAGGAGACCTGGAAAAAGTTATTTAAGTTGCCTGGGCCCCTTTTTCTTGATCTGTAAAATGGGGATAATAAACCTAGGTCACTAGCTGCCCGTGATGAGAAAGGGCTGGATATACTGCGTGTAGGGCACCCGGTATATGTCCAAGAGATGTTTAGCTCATCTTATTAAATATCCCCCCGTTCTCCACCCGCTCTGGGAAATACCAGGGATTCTGATAATGGTCTTCTAAAGGGGCGCCTGGGTGGCTCAGTCAGCTGAGCGTCTGGCTTCGGTTCAGGTCATGATCTCACGGTTCGTGAGTTCAAGCCCCGCATCAGGCTCCGTGCTGACAGCTCAGAGCCTGGAGCCTGCTTCGGATTCTGTGTCTCCCTCCCCCTCCGCCCCTGCCCCTGCTCACACTCTCTCTCTCCCTCAAAATAAATGAACGTTAAAAAAAAATTTTCTTTTTTTAATTAAGCCAGCAGCAGTTTTTATACGTAAAGGCTTTCTGGAAAGAGTTGGCAGCCACATTCCTGGTAAAGGGTATCAGCCCCCAGCGGACAGACACAGCGGCCTCCCCCTGTTCTCTCCTCTCCTTCCTTAACTGACAGAACCTCAGGTACCGCCCAGGGCAGCAGTGTCCCCGGCTTCAAACTACTTTCCCAGATTCCCTTGCGGCTGGGACAGCCCTTTGATTCCATGAAGAACAAACAGCCTGTAACTTGAGGTCACCGGGAAAACTATCGCTCTCTGGTTTACGAAAGAGCAGTTCTAGGGCCAGGAGAGTGGAAGCTAGTCCTTAAACAGGTAGAGAGAATGAAAGAAGGGTCCTGGCCAGCGAGGGCAGCCCTGGAACCTACCTCTGGACTTGCGGAATAGTTTCTCATCAGTCTATCAATGCGAAGATATTTAAAAAAAAAAAAAAACAACACTTTTTTTTTTTTTTTAACATTTCTTTCGCTTTGAGAGAGAGACACAGAGCATGATCAGGGGAGGCACCCGGGTACCCCACTGCTGAATTGTTTTTAACAGCAAAAAGTAGAAAGCAACTGAAGGTTCCCCAGAGAAGAGACTGGTTAATCAAGGTTTAAGTTACATTCCCTGGATAAAATACTCTGCGGCCACTAAGATCACGCTTTGGGAGACTAGGAGGCGACACGGCAAGGCTTACGCTCTGCTGTTAAGTGCAAAAGCAGAGTGCAACGTCGCCCCTGCCCGTGACTAACGCTATGTAAAGTATGTTTGCCTGTGGAAAAAATACTGGAAAGGGCTACAAAAGAACCCTGTAGCAGCTCTGACCGGGTGGCAGCGGCATCGTGTAGGAACATTTTCTCCAAAATTTGCCGCCACGTTGTTAGATTATTGTTTTTTCCAACAAAAGAGTTAACGCGTAAAAGATGAAATGGTCCGGAGGCACCATCGGGTCTTGATCTCAGGGTCATGGGCTTCAAGCCCCACGTTGGGCTCCGTACTCAGCGGAACCTACTTAAAAAAAAAAAAAAAAAAAAGTTACATGATCCGAAAAGCCTAGCGGAAGCTACGATGAAATGTGTGTCAGGCTTCTGGAGGGGTAGCTATTTTCTAAGCGGTGGAAGCCAAAGGGAGAATTGCAAAGGAAAAGACAGGCAAATCTGATGACCTCAAATATCAACGTTCGGCCCAATGCAATCTGCAGCCAGGATACTTTATTTAGCAGAAGAAATCGTTTTAACAGGACCCACGTTGCTAGCAACGCTCTGGAGTCACCCAGGGCTCGTTGGCAGGGGGCACCGGCGTGACCTTTTCTGGAAAGCGCTTGGGCAATGTTATTCCAAGAGCTGCAAAGAGGACCCCAGGCTTTGGCCTGGGATGACCACTCTGGAGATGGATGCTGGCAGCCTAACTCAGCAGAAGGCCGATCTGCACGGGGAGAGATGTTCCTTGCGGTGTTGTTTATAAGCACAACACGCCCTGCCCGATGCTCTCGGGTCTTCGGGCGTGAAGGCAATGCCACAAACCGGAAATGTGTTTTTTTTTTTAAATTTTTTTTTCAACGTTTATTTATTTTTGGGACAGAGAGAGACAGAGCATGAACGGGCGAGGGGCAGAGAGAGAGGGAGACACAGAATCGGAAACAGGCTCCAGGCTCCGAGCCATCAGCCCAGAGCCGGACGCGGGGCTCGAACTCACGGACCGCGAGATCGTGACCTGGCTGAAGTCGGACGCTTAACCGACTGCGCCACCCAGGCGCCCCCGGAAATGTGTTTTACTATCACAACAGATGTTGGGGCACCCGGGTGGCTCAGCCGGTTAAGCGTCCGACTTCAGCTCAGGCTACGATCTCGCGGCTCGTGAGTTCGAGCCCCTCGTCGGGCTCTGTGCCGACAGCGCGGAGCCTGCTGGGGATTCTCTCTCTCCCGCTCTCTCCCTCTGTGCACCCCCCTCTCAAAATAAATAGGTAGGCTTTAAAAAATACCAAGAGATGTTAAAGAGCAGAATCGACAGGTCTGCACAGGCCACTTACGCCACAGGCATTTATGGAGCACCTACTGTGTGCGTGATGCCGAGGGGGATGAGTGTGGGGCTCCGGGTAGGTGAGTGCTGGCTTTAGGCTCGGCCGACGTGCAACAGCGGGGAGGTGTGTGTGCGCCCACGTGCGCCTGATGGGCGACGCACGATGTGTGCGGTGCGGAGGGTGTGTGCAGGACGAGGTAGGAGTACGGGCGATATTTTCTCTCTGTTCAAATTTTCCTGAAAGTTGTGATATTGCTTTAAAAATACAATTCGGAACTTCCAGAAATAAAATCACCCTGTTCTTCCCGAAGCACAGGAAACCGAGAAAGGGTATGTGCCTGAATCATTAAAAAATGTAATCTTTGTTCCAAAAGTCGGACGTTTAGATGAGGGAGAGCGAAGGCTCAGCCACCGCCACGTGGAAAATGTGACTGAGGCCTGCTGAAGAACTGGATTTCTAATTTAATTTATTGTTTTTATTAGAGAGAGAGAGAGAGAGAGAGAGAGTGAGCGGGGGAGAGGGGCAGTGGGAGAGGGAGAGAATCTTAAGCAGGCTCCACGCTCAGCACAGAGCCCAACGAGGGGCCCGATCCCATGACCCTGGGATCAGGACCTGAGTGGAAATCAAGAAGAGGACACATGACCCACTGGGCCACCCAGGTGCCCCTAATTTTATTCAATTTTAACTAAACCGGGGCAGTGTAGGGGCACCTGGGTGGCTCAGTCGGTTGAGCGTCCGACTTCGGCTCAGGTCACGATCTCGTGGTCCGTGAGTTCGAGCCCCGCGTCGGGCTCTGTGCTGATGGCTCAGAGCCTGGAGCCTGTTTCAGATTCTGTGTCTCCCTCTCTCTCTGACCCTCCCCCGCTCATGCTCCGTCTCTCTCTCTCTGTCAAAAATAAATAAAACATTAAAAAAAATTAAAAAAAATAAACTGGGGCAGTGTAAAATAGTCTCCACTAACATTAACATTAATTAAAACTAATTTTATCCCTTTTTATTGGGACTACCAAAAATCATAGCTACGTATGTATCTTCCGTTATATTTCTTTGGACAGCGCTGGTGTAAATGTTACTCTTTTGTCAATCATGTTTTGCGAACGATCTCGTCTAGTTTGAGGCTTTTCTTTTCGCGCTTCGTGGGACCTTTTGATAATGAGACCTTCTATTATCTTTATGGCTTTAGGGTAAGGGCAGATTTCTTAAAGATGACCCTTCCCCCGCAAATCACAAGCCTTAAAAGGAAAGACTGGTAGCTTTGACTTCATCACAACTGTATCCTACGTTTCATTCCAGACGTTAGAATTTTTGCTGTCACGTCCAAGTCCTTGACCCAACTGACATTTCTTGTTTTCGCGGCCTCCCGTAGGAATCCGTTTTTTCTTCCCCGGTATAAGTGACCAGCTGTTCCAGCCTGACTTATTGATCATCCCAGCCTTTCTTTCGGTCAGTCGGTCTGCCAACTTGTCCCATACCGGGTCCGCACAACGCGTCTCTGAATATCTGGTCCATTCCTTTGGTCTGTGCCTCCCTCTGTCCTTGTACGTACGCCACGCCGTCCTGACCACAATCATTTTTAAATTCTCAGTCCCTCCCAGGGCAGGTCGCCCTGACTGCTGTTTCTTCTTCAGGAAGGGTCTCTGCTATTCTTGGCCTTGGGGCGTCTTGTGTACCTTTTGTAATCAGCTGTCGACTTTCCTCCAAAAAAATAGGGGAAGAGGCGCGTGGGTGGCTCCGTCGGTTAAGTGCCCGACTCTTGATCTCGGCCCAGGTCATGATCTCATGGTTCGTGGGATTGTGCCCCACGTCAGGCTCTGTGCTGAGCGCGGAGGCTGCTTGGGGTTCTCTCTCTCTTTCCCTCTCTCTCTGCCCCTCCTCCCACTCTCTCTCTCTCTCAAAATAAATAAACCTTAAAAAATAGGGGAAAATAAAACCTCTGGAAGTTGGACAGAAATGGCGTTGAATAAATCAGTTTGGAAAGAACGGACATCTATGAAATATGAGGCCTTCTTATCCACGCAAGTATTTGTACCTCCATTTATTTAGATATTTTTAATGCCTGTCTACACATTTGTAAAGTTTTCCTGCTTAGACTTGCTCTATTTTGCTTGTTTTGTTTCGAGATACCCTAGTTTTTGTTGTGGCTGCAAATGGTACTTTTTTTTTTTTATTGCATTTTCTAACTGTTCGTGGTGGATACGTAGAAATGCAACGAATATAATGAATATATGTAGACGTTGCTCTTATACTTAGTGTACGAGTCTGCTCAGGTCTGTTGTAGCAGTATGCCATAACACATTGGGGCTCAAACCACGGGAAGTCATATCCTGACAGTTCTGGAGACTGAAGTCCAAGATCAAGGTGCTGGCAGGCCATGGTTTCTTGACTGCAAGCTGCTCTCCCACGATGTGCTCAAATTGCCTTTCCTCTGTGCATAGCTGCAGAGGGATCTCTGGTGTCTCTTCCTTTTCTTACAAGGACACCAGACCAGGACCCACCCTCAGGACCTCAGTTAACGTAAGTTACCTCCTTAAAGGCTCTGTCTCCAAGATCCAGTCATGTTGGGCATTAGGACTTCAACATATGAATTAGCAGGTGCAGGGGGGAGGTACACCATTCAGTCCATAACACCTGGCAAACTTGCTAAACTCCCTTATTAGATCTGAAAAATTCTAATTCATAATTTCATCCATAGATTCTTTTAGGTTTTCTATATGGACCAGAATACCCTTTGTGAATGAGAATACTCCTATTCCTTTCTTTCTAAAATTTACCTCCTTTATTTATCTTCTGACTTCCTGTACTGACTGAGACATCCAGAAAAGTGTTAGATTAAAAACAATGACTAAAAATGTTTGTCTTATTGGGGCGCCCGGGTGGCTCAGTCGGTCAAACGTCTGACTTCGGCTCAGGTCATGATCTCGTGGTTCGTGGGTTCGAGCCCCACGTTGGGTTTTGCACTGAGCGCCTGGGGCCTGCTGTGGATCCTCTCCCTCTCTCTCCCTCTCTCCCTCTCTCTCTCTCTCTATGCTTCTCCCCTGCTCATGCTCTCTCTCTCACTCTCTCTCTCCCTCTCACTCTCTCTCTCTCCTTCTCTCTCTCTCGCTCTCTCTCTCGCTCTCTCTCTCTCTTGCTCTCTCTCTCTCGTTCTCTGCTTCTCCCCCGCTCATGCTCTCTCTCTCTCTCTCTCTCGCTCTCTCTCTCTCTCACTCTCTCTCACTCTCTCTCTCGCTCTCTGCCTCTCCCCCGCTCATGCTCTCTCTCTCTCGCTCTCTCTCCTCTCCCTCTCTCACTCTCTCTCTCGCTCTCTGCCTCTCCCCCGCTCATGCTCTCTCTCTCTCTCTCGCTCTCTCTCTCTCTCCCTCTCTCACTCTCTCTCTCGCTCTCTGCCTCTCCCCCGCTCATGCTCTCTCTCTCTCTCTCGCTCTCTCTCTCTCCTTCTCTCTCTCTCGCTCTCTCTTGCTCTCTCTCTCTCGTTCTCTGCTTCTCCCCCACTCATGCTCTCTCTCTCTCTCTCTCGCTCTCTCTCTCACTCTCTCTCTCTCTGCTTCTCCCCCGCTCATGCTCTCTCTCTCTCTCTCTCGCTCTCTCTCCTCTCCCTCTCTCACTCTCTCTCTCGCTCTCTGCCTCTCCCCCGCTCATGCTCTCTCTCTCTCTCTCGCTCTCTCTCTCTGCTTCTCCCCCGCTCATTCTCTCTCTGTCTCGCTCTCTCTCTCTCTCCCTCTCTCACTCTCTCTCACTCTCTCTCTTGCTCTCTGCTTCTCCCCCGCTCATGCTCTCGCTCTCTCTGCTTCTCCCCCGCTCATGCTCTCTCTCTCTCTCTCTCTCTCTCTCTCTCTCTCAAAAATAGAGAAACATTAAAAACATTTTTAAAAAAGGAACGATTGTGACATTTCCCCATTAAGTAGCGTATTTGGTACAGGTTTGGGGCAGATACTCTTTATCAACTGAAGGTAATGCTGTTCATAGTTGCTGAGAGTTTCCACCATGAAGTGAATTTAGTCAAATGCTTTTCTGCAAATACTGAGCTGATCGTATGGTTTGTCTCCTCGAAACTGTTCATACGGTCCCCATTCTGGATATATTTTCTAGTGCACACCTAGAATACATCTAACTTAATCATGACTCATTTTCTTCTTCACACATTTCTCAATCCGGTTCACTAATTTTTGTCGAAGACATTTAATATTAACCTGCCACTCTGCAAACGTTAACGACCTCAAACAATAAACATTTATCACCTCCTGGACCCCGTGGGCCAGGGATCAGAACATGACCACGGCTGTGGTCTTACCTGAAGGCTCCACTGGGGCAGGATCCGCCTCCAAACTCGCTTGCATGGACCCTGTGTCTCACTGGCTTCGGCCAGAGCGTTCCCTCGGTTTCTCCCCTTTGGATCTGTCCACGCAGCAGCCTCTACGTGTGGCAACGAGCTCTGCCCCTAGCAAGCCATCTGAAGGAGAGAGCACGTCCCCATGACGAAGCCGCAGTCTTTTTTGCAACTTCATCTTGGAGATGACCCCTCGCTCTCTCTGCCACGTTCCACTCGTCAGAAGGAGTCACTACATGCAGCCCATTCTCGAGAAGGATGACACAAGAGCATGAATGCCCCTGGGCAGGGACTGTCGGGGGCCATCGTGGTGTCTCTTAAGCACAAGGAGGGAAAGATCGTGATCAGCGGCCGCTCCTTCTCTCCAATGAGCGAGTTCAGAAGGGGGTCCCCCATTCTTCTCCCTCCCCTGCTCTCAACCTCAGGGCCGGGACCTGGGTTCTAGTACCCCAGCAGCACTCACAGCTGTGCGACTTGGGGGAAATCACTGAAACTCACTCTTTTCTGAGTGGAAAGTACTCTGGTCTTTTGAAAAAAAAAAATTTTTTTTTAACGTTTATTTGTTTTTGGGAGACGGAGAACAAGCAGGGGAGGGGCAGAGAGAGGGGGAGACCCAGAATCCGAAACAGGCTCCAGGCTCTGAGATGTGGGCACAGAGCCCGACGCGGGGCTCGAACGCACAAACCGCGAGATCGTGACCTGAGCCGAAGTCAGACGCTGAACCGACTGAGCCGCCCAGGCACCCCAAGTCTCTTGAAGAAGCGTTTCAGTGGGCCGGCTCAGCCTCAGATCAGGCCCGAAAAGAAAAGGCGAACAGGGGGCGCCTGGGTGGCTCAGTCGGTTCAGCGTCCGACTTGGGCTCAGGTCATGATCTCGAGGTTCATGAATTCGAGCCCTGCCTCGAGCTCTGTGCCGACAGCTCAGAGCCTGGAGCCTGCTTCCGATTCTGTGTCTCCCTCTCTTTGCCCCTCCCCTGCTCACACTCTGTCTCTCAAAAATTAATAAACATTTAAAAAAATAAAAAAGAAATTAAAAAAAAAAAAAGGCAGAACAGAAGGAGAATGGGATGCCTCTGCCTAAAGAAAAATGGGTTGGGGGTTTTGTCCCTGATAAGCAGAGGAGAGAAAAGTGAGGGCTCTTATAAACGTGAATAACTCGGATTTACTTTTAAGCTCTTTAGTACATAAGCAAATCTAACTCAATAAAATTGGACACATTCAAAAGCCTTAGGATCGTGTGTGTGTGTGTGTGTGTGTGTGTGTAATCCAGGGAAAGGGGCTGAAATCCACCAGGCGGCCCAGGTGCACATGCAGAGGGACAATCTGTAACCTGGGTCATCTCATTAGAGGCGGCCGCTCTGAGCCTGAGGACAATGTGGGAGCCCAGCCCTGTCACCCCCGGAGCCTTGAAGGGGCGCTGCGTCCACAAGGAGCATGAGGAGAGAGCTCGAGCCTGTGGATCTGGGGCCTGGAGTCCCAGCTGCTGCCGAGATTTCATGGACATCACGATGCTTCATCGTCTAAAGACAATGGCTTCCCTGTTGCTCACCTCGATCCCTATTCAACGAGCTTGTTCTGCAGTGGAAAGGGAGGGGCCTGTGTCTCTCAGTGTCTTGAGGCTTCTTCTCCCCGAGGAGGAGGATTCGGGGGCATAAAAGTCCTTGGGAAGATGGCCAAGGGTCCGCAGGGTGAAAGGACCTTTCAGGAGTTGGGGAAACTGAGTTCCCGACAACCTCCTGGCATCTTCTGTCCTCTTTCCATCTGCTGGTCTGAGAGTCCTGGGACCCCCCCCCTCCCCTCCTTCCCTTGGGACAGAGGCGGACTGGCTGGACAGCCATCAAGTGGGCCAGAGACACCTCCAGTTAGGCCTCGCAGGGAAAGCTCTGGGAATCCCAGCCTGCTGTGCACGGGAAGGGGGGCGGGGGCAGCCACCCTGTGGTCAGAAGCCTCGGTCCGGGCTCCCCGAGAGACGACTGATGCAATCACAGTGGTTGGGAACATTCTTGGAACATCTCTGTTCCGTTCGAGTCCTCAATTATGGCTGCTGGGGCTTCGTCTGAAGCTGTTCCAGGAGATGGCCCGCCTGGGTAATTGCCCTGTTTTATCTCAAGATGCAGATCTGGAGGCTGGTCTCCCAGCCTTAGGAAGTTACGACCTACGCAATGCTTTTTCCATTTACATAAGACAAATCGGAAACATACACGTCCATACGCGTTTTGTCTCAAACTTGTGAACACGGACAAACCCCAGCGGCTCAAGAAGAAGTAGTCTGAACTTCCAACCGTGTTACTCACTCAGGTTGTGCATCCCAGACCATCTGGGGTGGAGGGGTGGCTGTCTCAGTGTTCTGGCAGTTTCCAGGGAACGTCTATGACAGGTCGTGGGGTTTTATTGTCTCTACTCCAGCCACACGGACTGGGGATGGCGGGCATCAGTGCGGAAAGGCCACCTCCTCCAAATCACGCCACAGTTATTCCACGTGGCGTCCCACGAGCTGACGTGTCGTGTCCACAGCCTCCTCCTTCACCCCAGGACCTTGTTACTTTTTCTTCCTGCTTCACAGCCTTGAAGGAGGCACAAATGTGAGAGCGTATGGGGCCTGAGATCAGCATCATGTAGCCCAGGACCTCCCAATCCTATTCCAAAACTGGGATTCGGTGGATGTTAATTCGTGGGCTTCCAAACAATCAAAATGAACGTATTTATTAAATGCTGGGTTCAATGTTGTAAGAGTTGTTATCCTTTTCTGCAGGACTTCTCAGAGCCTTGATTATGCTAAGGTGCCTCGTGAGAGCTACTATGTAGCACTTCCCAAAATAAGGACCGCAAAGCCCTTGGTGGCAGGTGCAGTGGGCATCTGCTGTTTGTGCTCGCCTGGGGACCCCTTCCCTCCTATTCCAGTAACAAATTCTTGTTTCCATAGTGGCTTAGAAGGGCTGAAGCTGGGGGCGCCCGGGTGGTTCAGTGGGTTGAGCATCCAACTTTCGATTTCAGCTCAGGTTATGATCCCAAGGTCGTTGGATCAAGCCCTGCATCAGGCTCCGTGCTGAGCGCGGAGCCTGCTTAAGAGTCTCTCCCCCCCCCCCCGTTCACGCGCTTAAGAGTCTCTCTCTGCCCCCCCTCCCTCGTTCATGCTCTCTCTGTCAAATAAAAAAAAAATAAAGGGCTGAATCTGAACCTCTTCCAGCACCCTCATCAACAAAAGCGAACAGGTGATTTAGGTCTGGCCCCAAAAGAGTTCTTCTTGGAAATTCGAGGCTAGTTCGATGTGTGTGAAGAAGTCCTCGCTTCGTCTGGGTTACTGAGCTGTGAGGATGTGGGCCTTGAGGCCAAGAAGTATATCCTAGCAACATGATCAGGGGCTTTGGATCCCACCATGCCCGAAGCCATCCCTTCCCCAGATGCGTTTTTCCCCCAAGGAGAAGGAGCAGGGAGAGCTGTGGCTGATTCCGGAAATATCCTATGGGACAACACTGGAGCACAAGGGAAGACTTGTGACCGTCAGGATGCTTCCAGCTACAAGAACTTCCGCTCAAATTGGCTTCACCAATAAAGAATGGGACTTTCTCATCGCAACAAAATTTCCCGTAGGATGGCCCCCGGCGTTGGTGAATTCAGAGGCTCAATGATGCATCGGGCAACTGGCTTCTTCCCAGTTTCCTCCCAAGATGGGGTCCTTTTAAAAGCTTCCCGGGTGCCTGGGGGGCTCAGGTGGTTAAGCATCGCCCTTGGCTCAGGTCATGATCTCACAGTTTGTGGGTTCGAGCCCCGTGTCGGGCTGTGTGCTGACAGCTGGGAGCCTGGGGCCTGCTTCAGATTCTGTGTTTCCCTCTCTCTCTGCCCCTCTCCCCTACTCTCTCTCTCTCTCTCAAAAATAAATAAACATTTAAAAAAATTTAATTATAAAAAAAAAAATGAAAGCTTCCCTTCCTTACACATGTGCATCACGCTTCCCAAGCTTTGGTTTTCTCATTTATAGAACGGAGGGAAACGCAACGGTACGAGTGTTCCTCTGGGCCGGGGTGAAGGTGAGCCGACCCTGGACGGTGACCTACTGCCTCGTATCCCCCGGAGGCTCCGCTAGGATGTCTCCCAAGCTGCTCCAACATGTCCAAACAGAACTCCAAGTTTCCCCCACCAAAAAATCCGCCCTCCCATCTGCTCCCCCCTCAGCACATATCATGAAGTTTTCAGGCACCAAAACCTCAAAGTCATCCTTGGTTTCCCCCCCACCGCCCTTCCCCTCACCTTTTGTGTCCAACCCATCCGCAAAGCCTTGGAAATATCTGTCTACACCGTCTGCTCCCCACGCCTCTCCCCCTTGCCGTGGTCCAAACCATCGTCTTCCCTAGCCTGCGATTTCTGTGCACAATTTTATTGAGATGTAATTCACGTACGTTTCATCCATTCAAAGCGGGCATCTTAGCAGAGTCACAGAGGGACTTTTATAACATATTGAGAGTGTACGATCTAATTTTAGAACGTGTTCGTCACCCAAAGACAAAGCCCCGTTAGCAGCCGCTCCCCATCCGCCACCACCACCACCAGCTCTGGGCAGCCACTCACCTGCTTTCTGTCCCTAGAGATGTGCCTGCGCTAGACATTTCATATACATGGAATCCTACAGGATGAGGTCCCTTGAATCTGGCCTCTTTCGCGCCACGTCGTCGAGTGTCCAAACTTCATCCATGTTGTAGCACGTGCCAGCATTTTATCCCTTCTTCGCACCTGACAATACTCCACTGGCTAGGTATGCCACATGCTGTTCTATCCATCTGTCAGTTGTGGACCTTTGGGGTGTTTCTGCTTTTTTGACCATTGGGAATAATGCTGCTATGAACATTCACATCCAGGTTTCGTGGGGATGCGGGTCCTACTCTGCCCCGGGGAACATACCTAGGCCTGGAGTTGCTAGGTCATATGGTAACTCTGTTTAACCGTTTGAGGAACTGCCAGATGTCTCCCAAAGCAGGTGCCCCACTTTACAATACTTCCAGCAACGTCTGAGGGTTCCCTCCAAGTGGGTGTGAAAGAGCATCTTCACTGTGGCTTTGATCTGCGCATCCCTGGGGATTAAGGATGCTGAGCATTTTTTCATATGCTTGTTTGCCATCCATATATCTATTTTAATCCTTGGCCCAGTTCGTAATTGGGTTCTCTGTCTTTTATTATTGGACTATAAGCGTTCTTTATAAATTCTAGATACAAGACCTTTGTCAAATCTACGTAATTTCGAAATGTCTCCCAATCTGTAGATGATCCTTTCATTTTCTCGATGACATCCTTTGAAGCACAAGAGATTTTAATTTGGATGAAATCCAATTTGTCTGTTTTTTTCTTAAGTCGCTTGGACTTTGGTATCTAAGAAGGCTTTGTGAATTCAAATTCACAACAATTTATTCCTATAGTTTCTTCTAAGATTCTTATAGTTTTAGCCCTTGCATTTAAGTCTTTGATTCATTTTAACTTAAGTTTTGCATATAGTGGGAGTTAGGGGTCCACCTTCATTCTTTTCAGGTGGATCTCAAGTTGTCCCAGAACTGTTTGTTAAAAGGCCTATTCTTTCCCTCATTGAATTGTCTTGGCCTCCTTGCTGAAAATCGGTTGACTATATATTTGAGAGTTTCTTCCTGGACCCTCAGTTCTAGTCCATCTCTTAGATCTATATATCTATTGTTATGCCAATGCCACACTATCTTTAAAAAAATTTTTTTAACGTTCATCCATTTTTGAGATACAGAGAGACAGAGTGCAAAGGGGGAGGGGCAGAGAGAGAGGGAGACAGAGAAGCAGGCTCCAGGCTCTGAGCTGTCGGCACAGAGCCTGATGCGGGGCTCAAACTCACAAACCATGAGATCATGACCTGAGCCGAAGATAGATGCTTAATGAACTGAGCCACCCAGGCGCCCCTACACGATCTTGATTATTGTAGCTCTGCAGTAAGTTTGAAATTGAGAAGTGTGAGCCTTTCAACTTTGTACTTCTTTTTTTAAGACTTTTCGCTATTCTGGATCCTTTGAATTTCCATATGAATTTTAGGACCACCTTGCCGATTTCTGCAGTTTCTGTAAGAACACCAGCTGAGGTTTTGATAGGGACTGCATGGAGTCTATAGCTCATTTGTGCAGCATTGCCATCTTAACTATATTAAGTTTTCCATTCCATGAACATGGGATGCCTTTCCATTATTTAGAGCTTCTTTATTTTTTTCAACAATGTTTTGTAGTTTTTAGAGTATCAATTTCACGCTTCTTTCATTAAACTTATCCCTAAGGATTTTATTCTTTTTGATGCTATTATAAATGGAATTGTCTTCTTAATTTCATTTTCATGTTATTCACCGCTAATATATAGAAATACAATTGAGTTTTGTGTATTAATCATTTGGCTTGCAATGTGGCTGAACTTGTTTTTCAGTTCTAACACACTTTCAGAGGATTCATTGGGATTTTTCTTTTCTTTTTTTTTTTTCTAGGATATTCTTTTTTTTTTTTTTTAATGTTTATTTATTTTGAGAGACAGAGAGCTTGAGCAGGGGAGGGGCAGAGAGAAAGTGGAGAATTCCAAGCAGGCTCTGTGCTGTCAGCACAGAGCCCGATGTGGGGCTCAAACTCATGAATCATGATATCATGACCTGAGCTGAAGTCAAAAGTTGGACACTTAACCGACTAAGCCACCCAGGTGCCCTAGTTAGGATTTTTCCACACAAGACCATGCCATTTGAAATACACAGATAGCTTTGCTTCTTACTTTCTAATATGAATGACTTTTATCATGTTTTCTTGCCTAAGTGCCACAGATTTAGTAGATTTTCTTGAATAAGTATTTCTGCATTTGTTGCATGTCCTTAGAACAATTTCAAGATATTTTGATAGTGGTTTTTTTAAATATAATTTTTACCACTTATGGCTATTTCACTGGGGAGAGAGTTTGCAGAACTCCTCACACTGCCATTCTAGAAGCCATTTCTTCTCCCTTGGGTTTTGCAACAGCCTCGGAACTTGGATCCCCATTTGCACGCTTATTTTCCTAGACCCATCCTTCACGTAATAGCCAGAGTGACTCAAAAAACATAGATCAGGGGCACCTGGGTGGCTCAGTCAGGTAAGCGTCCCACTTTTGACTTCAGCTCAGGTCATGATCTCACAGTCACGAGATTGAGCCCCACATCAGGCTCTGCACTGGGCGTGGGCTTCTGATTCTCTCTCTCCCTCTCCCTCTGCCCCTTCCCTGCTCACGCTCTCTTTCTCAAAAAGAAAAAAAGAAACATAAACCATATCATGTTGCTCCCTTCCTTAGCACTTTCCAAAGGCTTTCCCCCAATTTTAGAGGAACTATATAAATGGCCTAGCGACTCCAGAATATTCCAGCCACTATCTACCCCTCTGATTTCATGCATGACACATCATTTCTGTCTTCATGGGCCAGCTTTCTTCCTGATCTGGGAATATGCCAGACTGTTTGCCACTTCAGGGCTTGCATTGGTTACTCCCTCTGCCAGGAACACACTTTCTTGCACTTGTGGCCTTGCTGGCTCCTTCTTGGTACCGGATATCCCTGAGGCTATCCCCAAATAAAAGGGGTCCCCTCCCCAAATAAAAGGGGACTGTCCGTTGTATTGAAGTTGCTCTCCCTTCTCCCAGAGCTGCACGTGACTTCTCTCCACCGGAATATCCTGTGTCACTTTCCCCCAGGGACCCATTTCCAGGGTCTTTCACTTCCTTATCATCAGGCTTCCACAAGGACAGGGTCCCAAGCCTTGCCATGCTATTTCCCACTTATTCTCCAGTACCCGCAACAGGGCTGGGCACACGGGAGGGGCTTGACAACTAGGCGATTCCAGTGGGATGACTACTTTCACCTGTCGGCACGGCCAGGCTGTGGCGTCCAGCTGCTTAGTGGAACGCCAACGTCGCCGTGAAGGTAGTTTTTAGATGTGGTTCACATTTGGTAAGTAAACTCTGAGTAGAGCAGATTATCCTCCATAATGAGAGAGAGCCTCGTTCAATCCGTCGAAGACCGTGCGGGCACAGACGGGGGTTTCCCCGAGGAGGAGGAACTCTGCCCCTACACTGCCTTTGGACCCAAGTCTGCAATATCAACTCTGACTTGCAGATCTCAGACTTATCAGCTCCCACAGTTCCATTCTTAAATGTCTCAGTAGATACAGACAGATAGATGATTGATAAGATGATAGATACGGAGATACACGCACGCGTGCACACGCACACACACATGCATATATACACGTGTGTATCCTATGGGTCTATTTCTCTAAAGAAACTTAACGCGTGAAGGGCCAGTCTTACTTAATTTATTTAAAAAAAATTTTTTTTTTAACGTTTATTTATTTTTGAGACAGAAAGAGACAGAGCATGAACAGGGGAGGGTCAGAGAGAGAGGGAGACACGGAATCCGAAGCAGGCTCCAGGCTCTGAGCCATCAGCACAGAGCCCGACGCGGGGCTCGAACTCACGGACCGCGAGATCATGACCTGAGCCGAAGTCGGCCGCTTAACCCACTGAGCCACCCAGGCGCCCCCCAGTCTTACTTTAGAAGTGCTAATCATATTCCTCCAAGGCAGGAACCATACATGCCACGCCATCCATTTCTCCACATCTCCCCCAGCATCCAGGGTGACCCCGGGCAGGCAAGAGCTCCTCCACGAGCCCTCGATGGCTGCACTAATAAATCGGCGAATAGCTCTGGGTCTCCTTGCCTTTAGACCCTTCACAGCCGTGCAAGAAAGAGAACAAGAAAACCTGTCTGTGCCCCAGGTTTCCAATCTGTTTCCTTTAAAACCAATGAAGTTTATATTATATGGGAGCCTCTCAAAGAGAGCAGGCTTCATCCCATTGAAATGGGGTCTGTAAATGCAAAACATTAAAAAAAATAACGAATTGGTACTTGATATTCCTATATTTCAATATTCCTTTGATATTCCTATATGAAACTTAAACCGTTGGGGTTTTATGCATTCTTGGTCTTTCCTTTGATTCAGCACAACTCGTTGCTTTGAATATGTTTGCTTTAATCACTGGACCATGGAGCAGGAGGGACGTGCATCTTGTCTGGGGAGGGGCTGGGGGTGCAGCCATCTGGGCCCAGAAAATGGCTGCCTTCTGCAGATCATGGAATCTTCCTGCTGGAACCAGCAGCCGGGGACCGCCAGGCCCACGGGGAGGGGGGACGCCCCTGGCCTTGCTCCAAGAGGGACACTTGAGCCTCTACCTTCCAGTTCCAAGGCGGAAGAGCAGAAAAAAGCAACTGCAGCGGGGCCCCTGGCAGGTGCCAGGACAGGGGACAGGTTCCCGGGCCGTCCGATTGTCAGCCGATCTGGAACTACAAGGTACCAGGTTCTGTGCCGGGGAGGGAGGAGCGGGGGGGTGGAAATATGGGTGAAATCTGTCCTCATTTGGTTAGGCAGCCCTGGTCCTCAAGAAAAGGCACGACTTTGATGATCACAGTAATGCTGACGGTGACAGACTTATACGAAGTATGCGTCTTCAGGCCCGCTGCCTCATTTTACCACCAAAATAGCTGTCTCCATTTGCATTCACCAAAACAGACCCCGAGACCGGGACTTGGGTGCAGTTGTTTATTTGGAGATGATGCCGTGAAGAACAAGAAACGGGCTGATGAGCACAGGGTTTTCAGTCACCTCTGCAGGCACTGGGGCTCTACTTGGCGGGGGCCCGGACCGTCTGGGAATTTATCGCAGGCCCCTTAGAACTGTCCCATCGGAGGACACGGACGCTGGTGACCCTTGTCTCCACCGGTGGAGGGTTTCCCCGAGGGCAGTAATTGCCCCTGCCATTCTCAGATGTAACGTCCAGTTGGGAACAAGCCCTTGAGGTGACCTGGAACCGGAGAACGCCCTCAGGCAGAGCGGAGAGAGACGCAGGCCCTTGAGAAGGGGAACCGTCCTCAGCTGGAAACGGCCCACCCCGGCAGCAAGTGACCCCAGAGATGGGCCCAGGAGGGAGGGGGCTCAGCACGGACAGAATCTGCATAACACTTTTTGGGTAAATGTGGGGTTTTTTTTTCTTTAGGTTTATTTTATTTATTTTTGAGAGAGAGCAGGGGAGGGGCAGAGAGAGAGGGGGACAGAAGATCCAACGCAGGCTCATGCTGACAGCAGAGAGCCCGACGCAGGGCTCGAACTCACGAACCTTGAGATCAAGACCTGAGATCAAGACCTGAGATCAAGACCTGACTGATCTGCCCAGGTGCCTCTGGGTAAATGTTTTTATTAACCCTTTTGTCGTAGATAAAACTGAGGCTTAGAGACACGGCCAGATCTTGTGCAAGTGCGTCCGGCTAGGGAAATGTCCATTGAGCTCAGTAGATGTTTACTCACCATCTACGGTGTGTTTGATGTGGTCCGAATGCCGGGGAATAGATACAATTAAGACACGGTCCGTGTCCCCAGGGACGTCCCTAAGGACGTCCTGCAGGATGTAAGCAAGCAACCCCCCCAGCCCCGAGTGATAAGAGTAAGCACAGAAGTAACATGGGGAAAGGCGGTTCCTACCCCAGCCTGGGGGAGCAGGAAAAGCTCCCTGGAGAGCAGATGTCTGCTCCGGAGGTGGATTTTTTGTAGTCTTGTTTATTAAAGAACAGTTAGAAAATATCTAGAAGCAAAACGAAGCCGGTACTCTGTCACGGGTGCCCTAACTCATGTGCGGACCCTACCGAGGTGCCGGCGTCCTGCCTGCCTTGGGCCACAGTTAACCTGGGGGCCATCTGAGAGGAAGAGGCGAGGTGGCCCAGGTCACTGAGGTCCCTCCACACCTGAGTCCCGTACATTTCTAAGCTTAGGTACTCTCCAAGGGACCCCGAGCGGCCTGACAGCGGCAGGAGGTCCCGAAAAGGGGACAGAGAAAGACCGACTTCCCGTCCTGGCTCCCGCTTTTTAACCAGGGTGATCCAGCTTCCTCCCACCAAGCCTCACCACCCAGCTCCTACTCCGCTCCCAAGTGCCTCGGGGCGCCACCACCCCAGTGCCGTCCCCTTACTGCTCCAGATGCCTCTGGGTGCGGGGGAGAGAGCCTTGCCCAAACTAATTTGCACAAAGAGGGTTGACCCTAATGGGATTCAAGGGTGGCTCCTGCCCTGAGCACCTGTGTGTTAGAGGAACGCACCCTTCAGTCTGGACTCTCTTCCCTCCTGTGTGGGTTCAGTGCACGTGGCTCTGGACCCTCAGTCCCCCAGTGCCCCCAGTGGGACAGCTTCCTTCTAGAAAGTTCTAGCCAAGTTGGGTCACGTACCCATCCCTGCACTGTGGCCACGGCCAGGAGGAAGCTGGCCTCTGCTTCCCCGGGCCTGGCTCGCTCCCTGGGATCCGCGGTGGGGTCAGGCCCGGCTGAACCCTGTGCACTGAGACCAGAGAGGGCCGGGTCCCCAGAAGAACCTCCGGCTGTTGATGTCAGAGGAGCACTATTGCGTGCTGAGCCGGGAACGGGGCAGGGAATGGCCATCCTCCCTCTTCCCTGGGGAGGAAAGGAGGGAGAGGCAAGCTTGTGGAGAGCTGCGTGTGCGTGTGTGAGTGTGAACACACGCACACGTAAGCGACTGGAGTATGGTGGAACTGTGCACAGGAGTGCATGTGTGAGTGTGTGTGGGTGTGTGAGTGAGCACCTGGCAGCGGGGGGTGCAGCCCAGCGGTGGTGGACGTACAGGATGGGGGAGGGACGGGACTGGAGAGGGGGAGGGGTCTGCCGGAGCCATGGCCGGGGAGTGGCTCAGCCGGGAGGACACGCACAAGGGGGTCCTGCTGCTGCCTTTCCCTGAGGGCTCCAGAAGGCCCAGGGATGGGAAGCAGCAAGGGGAACCAGTGTGGGGACCAGCAGGCCACCCGAATGTCCCCCGTTAGACCGGCAAGATGGGCTGTGCCGCCCGAGGCAGCATCTAGGGAAGGACCCGAGCCACGGCCGGCCTAGGGGCCCAAGGACAGAGATGTGGCCGCGTTCAGGGAGCACCCCAGGACGATGCCCGGGGAGGTGGAAATACCCTTCCTAGAGGAGGGGCCCCGCACGGAGCTGGATCTCAGGCTCCCCCTGGCCAGTTAACGCCACCTTTTCCCTGGGTCCAAAACCCTCACTTTTTCCGCCGAGAATTTCAGCCTCTGCTGGGAAGGCCACCTCCAGCCGGAAGCCGCTCCTGAGCTGAAGACTGAGCCTTTCCTTCTCTTTAAACAGCTCTTGCGTGCCCTCGGGCTCCTCCGGTGTTTACGGGGCAGAAGAAAAATCAAACAAACATTCTAGGAAAGGAATGTGGCCCGGGGCAGGGCCGGGGTCCAGAAGCCTTTGGCCTCCCGGAGAGTTTAAGAAGGAACAAGGAGTGGACACAGGGCTGGGAGCGGAGGGGGGGGGGGTGGGGGAGGGGGGGCAGGGGGCGCCCTCCTGGTGCAAGTGAGGCGTGTGCGTGTCAAGACGTGTGGCGGGAAGTGCAGGCGGTGGGGGGATGCTGGGGTGGTGGTCCCGGGACCGTCCCCCACCCACACGCACCCTGACCAGCTTCTCAGGGCCCCGGACCCGGGCCCTAAACACGAGAGCGGTGCAGACGAGATGGGAGCAAGCACTGTGTCTGTTAGCCGGTGGCTCAAAACCCAAGAAGGACTTGAAGCAGCCTGAAAAGATACATCCGGTGCAAATAAAAATGATGTGGGGGCGCCTGGGTGGCTCCGTCGGTTAAGCGTCCGACTTTTGATTTTCAGCTCAGGTCGTGATCTCCTGGTTGGTGGGTTCGAGCCCCATGTCGGGCTCTGTACTGACAGCGCAGAGCCTGCTTGAGATTCTCTCTCTCTCTCTGCTCCCTTGCCCGCTCATGCTCTCTCTTTCAAAATGAATGAATGAATGAATGAATGAATAAGTAAATAAATAAGATGTGAAGAAACTAGCCAAAGAGGAACAGGGCAGGAGAAACAGGGAGAAACCCAGAGTCAGATCAGCAGCGACAGGCTGAGGTCGCCAGATGCTGGCCGTGGAGGACTGCAGGCTGGGCTCGCACCTTCCAAGGAGGCAACCTTTCTCAGAAATCATTTCGCCAAGAGCCACGGTATATGAAACAGATGCAGACGGGCTGCTCCGGGCGGGGGAGGGAGGCAGTCAGGAGCCCGAGCTCCCCCCACCCTCTGTTCCCCCGACCCACCCACCCACACCGCTGCCCTGAGCCACCCTCCGATGCCCAGGCTCCGGGGTCCACCGTCTGGAAAGCCCTGAGCCGCTCCATTCGGGCTCCTATGCGCTCCAGCAAGCCCCGCTGGGGCCGGGCCAGTCCACTCTCTGCCAGGACTGAGGCGAGAGAAAAATGACCTCCGTGGGTCCTCGAGGGACAGGCTGCCGTGTGCCCAACAGTGTTCTCATAACATCCTGACAACATACAAGGAGCTTCTGGGGCTACTTCTCTGACCCGTGAGGTCAAACCGTAAGACACATCACAGCGCGATCCGGAAAGTGACAACCCCGGGGCTCAGGCCCATGCCTGGTGCTGCCGCCTCTCTGAAGTCCTGCCCTTTGGGGAAGGGATGGGCTCGTCCCGTGTGTCCCCAAACCCCAGAACTGAGACCGGGAGGGCCAGCCTTGCAGAGAGCCGCGTCCACAATCAGAACCGCCCACGGGTGAGTGGGCGCCCTTATCACGGACGGATGGAACACCACCGACAGGGAGCCGCGGGGTCAGGGGCTCCCACCCTCCCTGGCCCCTCTGCACTCAGAGTTCAAAGGGTTTCTCCTCCCGGCGTCCCTCTGGGTGTTCCTCCACTCCGTACATCCTGATGCACACATAGGAGCTCGTGCGCCGGCTGAACTGGGGACCGAGTCGTGTTGGGTCAGCCGCCGGCCTCTCTCTGACATCCAGACCCCGAACGGCTCCTTGAAATAAGACTGCTCGCTACCGGGGCCCAAGGGGGAAGGCATCGTTCCCTTCTGACTGCCGGCCTCGCGGTGGACATTCTCGCTTTTTATGTGCTTCCTACGGGGCACACGTCATCGATGGGAATTCTTCTCATTTAGTGGTTTGCACTGTCAAAGGGTAAAAGCTGATGCAGAGCAAATGTCTCTGAGTTCACCAGTAATATCCCCCGGGAGACCACGCTGAGGAAGTTATATGCTACCAAATAATAAAACATCTCCCTGTACGTTCAGAAGCTCTGGGCAGCAAAGACGGACCACCAGGGACTCCGAAAACCTTCAGACAGGATCTGTCTGGCTCGTCCAGCCTAACTCACCGTGACTTAATACATCACCGGGAAGGGGTGGAGGGACCAGGAAGCCAAGCACAGTCAGATTTCCTCGATATAAAATACCATCGACTGGAAGATTTAACAACAGTTCTGGAGGGAACGAAACCCCCACGATGCTGAGCGAACACGCAGATGCAAGGTATATCCTGACTTCGAAAACCCTGAAAAGTAGGAAGAAAGAGAAAGAACGTCCATTTCAGATGAAGGAAATACAGTGGATCGCTGCCCCCGTGGGCCTACAGAGACTTGGTTTCCAACCCGTTTCCCTGGGGCCATGGTTTTGAAAACTCCACTGGCCAGCGTGTACAATCAGTCACGCCCTCTCGAAATGAACGAACACTCCGGGCCCTACACATCAGAGGGCCCCAGAGAGCCCAACCTGTCCCCTGCGCTCCCTGCACGGCCACCTCCGGGCCCCCCAGCCACCTTACGCTGTCCACGTGTCCCTGGACAAGAAGACCCTAGAGGAAATTCAAGGAAAGGGGAGACATTCACAAGCCTTTATGGGGCACCTGCCCCATGGCAGGCACTCGCGAGGTGCGGGCGTGAGCAGGCGAAACCAAACCCGGCTCGGGTCCTCGATGAGATGATTACGGTTTATGCGGCGCCTGCTGCTTCGGCCACTGCTGGGTGCCAGGCACGTGCCACCCCATCCGGGGGCCCCGTCGGATAAGGAGGAAGTCAAGACTGGGTAAAGCCAAGTCACGGTAGAGCCAGAATCTGACCTCAGCCACTCTGCCCAGAGCCCATCGGTGCTCTTCCCACCACCTCACTGACCCTTCCCCCGTCACCGGAAGTCCAGGGCAGCATCAGCAGACCCCACACAGCCATGGGCCTCGGAGCACTTTCACCCCTTCTGCACACAGATCACATCCGGCCCACCTCCTGACCGTCGAGCGCTTCACCTGTCCGCTTCCCTTACTTTCCACTGCCAAAGGCCTAGTTAGACCAGGCCACCACGGTCATGGTCGTAGGAGGCCACCGTGACCTCTCAACGAGTCTCCCAGCTTCCGTCCTCGCCCACGATGGTCCAACAGCCACACCTCAGCGGGTGCCATCTTTGTAAAACACAAGCCATACGTCGCCTCTCCCCCTTAAAATGCTCTTGAAGTCTTCCCCTCGCCCTGGAGACAAAATCCTCCACCTACGAGGATCTGCACGATTCAGCCCCACCTCGCCCCGGACCCCGGATCGTGGTCTGGCGCCTCGTCTGCCTTCCCTCCGTTTTTCCAACACGCGTGCCTCTTTCCAGCCTCGGAGCCCTCGCGCATGCCGTTCCCCTCCGCGAACGTGCCTCTTGATCTTTCTTGTTTAGGCGAGACCGCTCTTTTCCTTAAAGCCCCGAGCACAAGTCCTAACTGTGTATTTTCCCATTTACTTATTAAATGTTGGTCTCCTCTCCTGAGCCACAAGCTCCCGGACATCCAGAACCGGAGCTCTTTTGTTCACATGCGGTTCACACGGCACAGAGTTGGTGCCAAAAAACGTGCCGAGTGAGCGCGGGGAAGACCGTGGAAGACAGAACTGCCGATCACGATGGCGTGCGCTCCGTTGACCGGGATGAGATCGCCGTCGCTTGTCCCCGTGTCCCAGGTGGCCACCACCAATGGGGCGGACCTGACCATTTGGCTGGAATTTGAGTGAAACAAACTGGTACATCGCACCCTGGACTAATCCTCGGTAATAAGAAAGGAACCAACTGGGATGGATCTCAAGGGCGTGATGCCCGTCTCAGAAGGTTCCATAACGTACGGCTCCATTTATGTAACATTCTCCATCTGAGCAAACAATGGAGCTTCAGAAAAGAATGGAAACCGAAAACAGAGACGAGAGGTCCCAGGCGTGAGGCACCGGGGGGTGAGGGGGGGAAGCGACCGTCAAGGGGAAGGAGGAGGGAGTTCCTAGAGCGGAACATTCCGGATCGTGATCACGGTGGCGGTCGCACGAACCTGCACATGGGATAAAGTGTTGTAGGACTATACACAGAGCCACACAAAGAATGAAACCTGAGCGTGTGTGAACGCTGGTGAGATCTAAGCAAAGCCTAAAGTCCGATTCGCTGCATTGTGCCACACGATGTCCTGATGTTGACAACGTGCTGGAGTCACATATGTTGTCGCCGTGGCAGAAAGCTCACACAGGACCTCTTGGTTCTGTTCTTGCAACTTCTTGTGAGTCTATAATTGTTTCAAAATAAAGAGTAAAAAAAAAAAAAAAAAATAAGATGAAATCCATGTGCCGCCCCGGGCACAGACTCTCCGTACCCATCACCGTCCCTCCATCCTCGGGACACCAGGTGCCTTGTGAACCCATGCGCAACAATCTGGGGGCGAGGAATCTGTAACCGCACCATTCTGTCCCAAAGAGGACAATTCTGTCAGTCGGGCCACAGGCCGCAGGCCGAGGAGCCGCTGGTTTCTGTTAAGGGTGGAAGCCTTGCCGGCCTGGGACCAGGGGACAGACGTGCCAGGAGGCCCGCGTGGCTCTGCGGCTCGGGGACGGGAGGACAGGCCTGCTTTGAGTGCGGTCCAGCTTCTGGTGGGAGAGAGCCAAAGAAGGAAGGAAATTCCCGTCTTGGGGCCACACAGGGGGCAGGAACTCCGTCTACACCCAAACAAGGCTGCGGGCACGGTGTCGTCTTCAGCCCTGGCCAGCCCTGAGCACGGACTGTCTACACAGGCAAAGGACCGGCAGAGCCCCGGGGTCTCTGGGGTGACCCAGGCAACTGAGTGGGACAATGAGCACCGGATGAGGAGTCACTGGGGTTCTAGTCGTGGCTCTGCCTTGACTCACCAGGTGAGACCCTTCCTCTCCCTGGGCCTCAAGGAGGGGCAGGGAGAGCTGCTGCTTTGATCACTTGTGGTTCCCACCCAGGGCCTCTACACCCCAAAAGAGGCCTTTAGGGAGATGGGGCCCACGTCTCTCTTTCGTCAAAGTTTCCTGACTTATGAGGTCATCATCGGAACTATACCTTTGTCTACACCAGGGTTTTTCACCCACTGTTCTATGCACACTTGGAGCCAGAGAATTCTTTGTTGTGGGGGCCGGAGTGAGCTTGTAGGCCAGGTAGCAGCACCCCTGGCCTCTACCCCACTACAAGCCAGCAGCAAAGCCCCCCACCAACCCCACGCACGCAGTGTAACCACCCCAAATGCCTCTGGACATCGCCTAATGCCCCCTGGCGGGGGTGGGGGGTAAGATCGCCCCCCATGGAAAACCACTGCCCTAGACTCCCAACACTCAAATCAAGGAGGAGCAGGGAGTCCGGACCCTCACCTGACGGAGGGGGTCCTGGCACACCTTCTCCATCAGACTGTCTCCCGCCTCTGAGCTCTGGAGTGTGGTCCTTCCCTCCAGGACTGCGCTCCTCATTCAAAAGTTCTCTTTGGATTGAGCCGCGGGATCTGTCGCTGTTTGGAACCACCCAGAACCCGGCTGGGCTTTCCCCTGTGGCATTTGAAAAGAACCATAATTTCCCTTCTCTCCTCCAGGGCCGCACCCTCGGAGGCCAGGTACCTGCACATGGGAGGACAGAAAGGGGGGGGTGACCCCCATCGGGCTCTGAGAAGGGGTGCCCCCTTCCCGGTCCACAGCGGCCCCGGCCCCTGGCCCTTCTCCCTGTTTCTGAGCACTCACCGTCACCTGGCCCCGGAGCAGACATGACACGCGTGTGATGGTCGGGCTTCCCTTCAATGTCGGCCCTGTTCACAGCTGTCTGCCCGGGGACTCGACAGGGTCACACCAGACGGATGCACAACGGCTGATGGCAGACAGCCCCGCTGATAATGGAGGACGCTGCCCGAGGCTTCAAGACCCCAGTGAGCCGGAGCTGGCGAGGGCTGGCCAAGGAGATCAAACGTGTAGAAACCTCGAAGCTCAGGGCTTGGGACACGAGGGCAGGAGAAACGAGTAAATGCTCGAGTTGGCGGCAGACCTATCAGAGGCGACACGAGCCACCCTACGTGGGTGTGGTAATATATTTGTCAACTGCTATGCTAATAGAAATGAATATACTCATCAATATGTAAACACGACTTTGAGAAATATTTGACTTATTCCAACGTGCACGTGTGTATACAAACCACAGGGTATCACTTATCGTGGAAGCTGCTCGACCATCCATTCTAACAATTCCCCAGCAGGCGGTTGGCTTTTTTTTTTTTTTTTTTAATTTTTTTTTTCAACGTTTATTTATTTTTGGGACAGAGAGAGACAGAGCATGAACGGGGGAGGCACAGAGAGAGAGGGAGACACAGAATCAGAAGCAGGCTCCAGGCTCTGAGCCATCAGCCCAGAGCCCGACGCGGGGCTCGAACTCACGGACCGCGAGATCGTGACCTGGCTGAAGTCGGACGCTTAACCGACTGTGCCACCCAGGTGCCCCCAGGCGGTTGGCTTTTAGCACCTGCTGGGCTGGCCTTTGACGGGGCCATTACTAACTAAATGGCATCCTTGTCTGAGCCGTGACTTGATAGGGGAACCCCCTGTCTTAGTCCGCTCGATCGGGCTGCTAGGACAGGACGTCGCAGACCGGGGGCTCAAACAACAGATGTTAATTTCTCACAGTGCTGGAGGCTGGAAGTTCAAGATCAAGGTGACAGCAGATGTGGTTCCCGGTGAAATCTCTTCCTGGCTTGTAAGTGGGCACTTTCTCACTGTGTGCTCACATGACCTCTTTGCATGTGAGTGGAGAGAGCCATACCCTCTCTCCCTCTTCTTATGAGGGCACTAATCCCATCCTGGGATCCCCCCCCCCCCGATGACCTCATCTAAACCCGTGACCCCTCAGATGAAGGCCCCCTCTCCTAACACATCATGTTGGGAGTTAGGGCTTCAACTTCTGGATTTGCGGGGGAGACACGAACACTGAGTCCATTACACCCCCTAAAGGTCTCCAGCAGCCTGCCCGTCGAGAGTCCTTAGGACGCTGGTGCCCAGCCCTGTGCCGCCCCCAGCAGGCGGATGTGACCTGGCTACACAGCCAACTGGACACCTGACCCCGTCTGACCTCGCCACGTCCCTGACCTCGTCCCCAGCGCTGTCATATAGATTCCGTGGAAAACTCCTTTGGGTTTTGACTCAGTTTCATGTCTCAGTTAAAACTTCCTTGGCCACCCTTCCTAAAACTCCCGGCTACCCATATGCCTCCTCTGCCCTGTTTTCTCCTGGCACTTGTCCCTAGCTGGCAGTCCACACATCGTCAGTCAGTAAGGAGCCAAGGCCGGGACTCCCCTCTGGGGAGGTTAACTGGGCTCCATAAGGTGGCCTATGGCCCCCGTGAGGAGACTGCTCACCGGGTACCCTCAGCTCCACCGTCACAAAAATATAGGATTAAAAAATTTTTTTTTTATTTATTTTAAGTTTGTTTATTTATTTTTGAGAGAGAGAGACACACAGAGAGTGAGCGGGGGAGGGGCAGACAGAGGAGGGAGACAGAGAATCCCAAGCAGGCTCCACGCTGTGAGCACGGAGCCCGATGTGGGCCTCGAACCCACACGCCGTGAGACCGTGACCTGAGCCGAAACCAAGAGTCAGACGCTTAACCGTTTGGGCCGCCCGGGTGCCCCCAAAATATCACAGGATTTTTTCAAGGCAAGGGGTGGGGGCGGAGGAAAGGGACTTTCTTGAGTGCCCAGCGCCTTCTGTCCATTGTCTCACTTGTCCCCCACGAGGACCTGTGAGGCAGGCGCTCTCAGTCCCGTGTTCCAAAGGGTTTAAGTCCAGGTCATGGAATCTTTAAGCGCAGAGTCGGGACCGGCCCCAGGTCTGTCCTGCTCCAAAGCTCGTGTCCCCTCTCTGCATAGCCTCCGGTTCTAGGGAGCAACGAAGACACAGACACCAAGCCCCCCGGGGATGTGAACTTGATCCTCACCTGCGTCCAGCCCAGCGATCCCAACGGCCTGAATGTTGGAGCCTTCGGAGGGAGGCCGGCGGCAAGGACCCGACCCTCTGGAGCCGCGGCCCTTGTTCCACCGAAAGGAACCGAGGACACATGCCCGGCCTGGCGTTCCTGCCCGTCAGAGCTGTCTGCTCCCATCAGGACAGGGCCTCTGACGTACAAAACCCAGGCCCTGCCTCGGGCTGGTCTCAGGTTTCCACGGCACAGTAAAGCGGCGTGTTTTTATTTCTCCATCTGTAAACATCTCTCCCTCTAACACGGTAACTGCTGTTTATACAGAGCTATAAAAACAGAGGTCAGAGCACAATAAGATTATAGTCTTACTTCAATACATCCAATCCATAATAAAATAAAATCTTACAAACGATCCAGAGGACCCGTTTAGGGGTTCTCGAAGAATTAATGTCTGTCGTATGTAAGGATTCTATTTGGGCATAATATTTTCCACAGCTGTCAGGGTCGATTTAAAAGGCAATATCCTTTCACTGCATTTGATTTAAACTCTGTTTATACCACGTGGGGGATTGTTAATTCTGCAACATCTGACTCAGGGGTGTTTGATTACGCCGAGGCCACCGCCAAGGGGATGACACATGATGTCGTGGGAGCCCGGGGAGCAGGGAGAGAACCCAGCGGCGGGAAACGAGGTGCTCTGCTCCCCAGGCAGAGCTGGTGGGCTGGTGGTGGGAGCTTCGGTCTGAAATGGCTTGTCCGTGGCCACGGAGCGAGAACGCGCAGAGGTGGACTGTATCGGGCGACCTGGCCCCTATCCGCCACCCCTGTTGCCCTACTCCGCTCCTTCCTGCTCTAGAACCCACCTCACCCCTCACAGCTCGCCGGCTTGAACCCCTGCCTGGGCCACGCCGGGTGTCCGGAAGTTTCCACGGGAGTTAATTTCCGATTGCCCAGTTCTACCGATGTCTGCTCCTGAGGAAGCGTATTTGGCCAAGGTTGTCCGTTGAAACAGAACAATAAAGAGATTTGTTAGAAGGGATGGGCTCACGAGGTTATGGAGACGGGCAAGTCCAGGCTCTGTAGGGCGAGCGGGCTGGCAGGCCGGAGACCAGGGAGGAGGCGATGTTTCCATTCAAGTCTGTCGGCTGGTGGAATTTCCTCTCGCTCAGGGGAGGTCACTCGTCTGTTCTCTCCAGGCCGTCTACTGCTTGGAAGAGGCCCATCCACTTAATGGAGGGTAATTTGCTTTACTCAAAGTCTACCGATGTAAATGTTCATCTCATGCCAAAGACGGTGGTCACAGAAACACCCAGAATAACGTTTGACCGCGTGGCTGGACATCGTAGCCCAGCCAGGCTGAGACGTAAATTAACCATCAACAGAAGTCAGGACGTCCACACACCATGCCGCTCCTTGGAGCCTCAGACAGCACAGCGGCTCGAGCCCAGGGGCTGCCGTCAGCTCCGCCTTTCGCCAGCTGGGGACCTTGGACAAGTCACTTCCTGTGTCTTGGGTCACGCCCTCTGCTGACCAGGGGAGTCAGAGTCCTGCCCCTTGCGGCTGGGGCGAGGGCCGAATGGGCCGGTGTCTGTACGAGCTCAGCAGCGCGGCCGGCCCGCGGGGAGGTCTGGGAAACGCTGTTCCGGGGCGGCGGCGACGGCACGGCCCCACTGGCCGGCCCCCCCTCCCTGCACCCCTGCCCTCTGCAGCTGTCACTCGCCTGCCCCCTCTTCGGAAGCAGTCCTATGCTCTCCACACCTTTCCATTTGCTCCGACCACTGGCTTCTGACTCAGCCAGGCCCTCTGGACCCTCCTTAGCCTCCATCCCTGGAGCCCACAGGGCTGATCTCTGTCCCCCTCCCCCCGTATGTGTGCACATAGACACAGGTGCACACTCGCACGTGTCCAACACACGCACACACACCCCTCACGTATACACACGTGCACACTCCAGGATTGGGCAGCTGTGCTGGTTTGGCAAAAGCAAGTGGTTTATAAAATCCCCTTTGTCTCCGCGTTCAGACAGGGTTTACAGAGACGCCCTCCGTGTCCGGCACTGTGCCTCCCTCTGGCCGCACGGAGACAACAGCGAGAGCGTGTGCTGTGTTCTTCGGGCCGCCGTGACCTCATGTGCCCGCTGAGGGGCGGATGGACGCCTGACACGGAAACGCGGCTGACAGCCGAGCACTTTCCTTCATCCCACAATTACTGGCCCCCCACCGGTGTGCCGGGGGCTCGACCAGACCGCTCCGAAAGCTTCTATCTGAGGCTGTCCTTGTCCCAGCCGTGACAGACCCCACGGACTGTCGTCCCCTGCTGCCCCGGTCGCGGGGGGCTCCAGCCCCACGCGAGGCTTGTGAGCCCTAGAATACTCGTCCACAGAGCCAGAGGCAGGGCAGCGGGACCCGAGCTCCACGCCATCCGTCACCAAGCACCCATGAGTGACAAATCCGTGCCAGGCCCAGGAACACTCCAAGGGATCGCCGCGGCCCAGTCCTCGAGGAGGAGGTCGGTAAACCCACACGGTGGATCTCATCCCGCCAGGGTCAGCGGCAGCAATGGCGCCGATGGCCAGCGTCACAAGAGCCCTCGTCCCAACCACCGCCCCGGGGTGCTCCCGCCAGCCCGGGAGCGATGGCTGCCTCCGAGCGCGCCCAGCCCTGCCCTTTCCCTTCCTGCACCCGGCGCCTCACGCTTCCCCACCCGAGCACCAGGCCACGGGGTTGGCGGGTGTCTGGAGCCGCATTTCAGGAAAAAGATGCCCCTGTGAGTTCCTGGGAGCTGGGGCTGAGGCAGGGCTGGAGGCAGGCCTCGCTCGGCCGCGGGTGGCCTCCGTGGGCCTGGGGGGGAAGGAGGGAGGAATCACCTGAATCGTTTAGATTGTTTTTCACTCCCGTTTTTCCCACCGGCTGCGTATAGTTGAAAATGATGGTCCTGGGACTCCACGGTGCGTCCTCAGATCACGGCTCACAGGGATACGTTCTGTGACAGGGGCTGTGGCTCTGTGAGGGTCTGTGACACGTTCCGGCGTGTCTTTGTGTATAAATGTGTGCGTCAAGGACTTCAGCTGCGCAGCCAAGCTGTGTGGGTGACATCTGTGTACAAGGTCCAGCCTCACGGAGGCGGGTAACAAGGACGGCCATGCAGGTCGGGAGGCCGGGGGGCCTGGAAGCAAGGGGGGTTGGGAGGCCGGGGGGTGGGCTGGGAAGCTGGGGGCCTGGAAGCAGGGGGGTTGGGGGACCAGGGGGCCTCAGCCCAGCCTCGTGGCCCACGGTGTCGGGGCAGCCGGGTCACTCACCTGCTCTGTGCTGGCACAGGACCAGATTCCAAGCCTCTCTGGCTCTGATGGTCCTACGTGCGTGGAATGTTCTCGGCTTTCTCTAGATTGGCAACAAGCTGTAGTTGTGCGACTGTCCATAGATAACTTCACCCTAGAAAACTGCGGGAAACCAGAGCGATAAAGAAGGTTGAGGGAGAGCCCAGGGGGTGCTCCAGACCTGAACGAGGGCCTCGGAGGTGCACCGCAGTGGGGCAAAAACCCGGACTCTGAAGTCAGACAGACCCGGATCCCTGGCTCTGCCCCTTGCAGGCTGTGTGACCTTAGAGAAGTCACTCAACCTCTCTGGACTTCATCTCCTTCATCTGCAAAAAGGAACTGGCCACAACGGCAATGACAATCACACGGGCCACACGGGGAGGGGCGAGGGCGGAAACATCACCGCGAACTTACTGGCAAACCGCCCCATGGTACGTGCTTCCTGAATGTTTGTTGCTATGATTACTGGAATGCGTACCCGAGGTGCACATCGGCGGCCCCTTCCCTGGTGGCCGCTGGTCGCAGGGCTGAGCAGCACACGGCAGCGCTTTGCCTGTGAAAACATTTTGGTGCAATTTTCCGACCCGCAAAAATATTTTTACAATGAAAACGCACGTCTGGTGTGGAGCTGCTCAGTCTCACTGGCTTATTTAGCTTTTCAGGAAAATAAACAAAAGCGAATTTGCGGACACCGGGGGATGGCCTCCAATCAAACAATCGTGCCCTCCCCCCTACCCTCAGCATGCCCCCCGCCGCCACCGCCCTGCCCAGCAGACAGACCGGGTCAGCCAGTTTGTCACTTGTCTGGGAGGCCGATGAGCCCAGGGCCTTGCGGTCTCGAGGTGCAGCCGGGTCCCCTGGGCGCCTGCCCGGTCCTCGTCGCTCAGAGGAGGTGACAGCCCACAGCAGGAAGGGGACCCGCCCAAGATCTCGCCGCAAGATGGTGTTTGCTCACTTGTCAGCTTGTTTAGATATCTGATATGACGTACTGAACACACAGCGATTCCTTAAGGAAGCCAGTCCGTCCCCGTTTTTTTCACAGGAGGAAGATGAGGTTTGCAGAGGTTGCTTGACATGCCCAAGATCATCAGGCATCAGGGCTTAAGATTCCTGAAGTCCCAGAACGTCTCCGGCCACGGCTAGATGCACCTGCAGCCGGCTCACCCCGGGGGCCTCAGGAAGCCGCCCTGGCCGGTTCCTAGCCACCCGAGACGTGCGGCGAGGTCCGCTCGGGCTAGAGGCACCGGCAGAAACCAGTGTCCTCACGTTTTCCCAAAGGCCACTCTCCTGTGCCCGCAGCGTTTGAAGGCTTCTCGCAGGCACAGCGGGCCCCTGGCCTCCGGCAAGTGCACCCAGAGCTGCACCTGCAATCACCACTGGGACGAGTGTGGAGAAGGAAAGGCAGGGACACGTGGGCGCAGATGTCGGGGGGGGGGGGGCGGCCTTATCTGGGGGGCAAGGAGGCCAACCGGACGAGGCACCATCGCCGGGGTGAGGTAGCCAATGAGCAGGAAAAAGCATCCCCACAAGGGGAGGGGCGGGGAGGGGCGGGGAGGGGCACAAACGGGGGGTTGATGAGCCAGAGGTGGCGAGAGCAGCAGGTGGGGGCAGAGCCACACGACATGGGGCAGGGCTGACTCAGGCCACGCCTCCAGGCCCCGGAAGGGATTCGGGGCCTTCTGTGGACACGGGGCCAGTGGCGCCAGGGCTCTGAGGGTTAAGCAGGAGCCTGACTTGATGGGAATTAAGCGTATTTACCGTCATTCTGGCTGCCAGGTGAAGAGCGGCTTAGAAAAGGCAGGTCTGGGGGGCTGCCTGGGTGGTTCAGTGGGTCAAGTGACCGACTTCTGCTCTGGTCATGATCTCACGGGTCATGAGTTCGAGCCCTGCGCTGACAGCTCAGAGCCTGGAGCCCGCTTCAGATCCTGTGTCTCCCACTCTCTCTGTTCCTCCCCCCCGGCTCACTCTCTCTCTCTCTCTCAAAAATAAAGGTTAAATTGGGGCGCCTGGGTGGCACAGTCGGTTAAGCGTCCGACTTCAGCCAGGTCACGATCTCGCGGTCCGTGAGTTCGAGTCCCGCGTCGGGCTCTGGGCTGATGGCTCGGAGCCTGGAGCCTGTTTCCGATTCTGTGTCTCCCTCTCTCTCTGCCCCTCCCCCGTTCATGCTCTGTCTCTCTCTGTCCCAAAAATAAATAAAAAACGTTGAAAAAAAAAATTTATATAAAAAAAAATAAATAAAGGTTAAATTTTTTTTTTAAAAAAGAAACAAAAGGGCAGGCCCGGAAAGCTTCAGGGCCCCTCAGAGTTGTCGGGGAAGAAGCAGAAGAGACCGGCCATGGGGACGGAGTGACACCAGGCCTCCTGCCTTCCTGGGCTTGGTGACCAGGCAAGGGCAGAGGGTCACGAGAGCACCTGGCTGGAAACAGAGGAAGAAGACAAGTCCGGGGGCCCCTAAAGTCTGGAATGTCCTCCTTTCTTCTCGACACGAGACAGGCACCCGCAGGCCCCAGCAGGCCCCAGGTCTTAAGCGCTGCCCAGCTCCGGTGGAAAGCCCAGCTGAGCCCAGAGGCACGTGAAAAACAAGTTCAGCCACATTCCCTTCCACAGCCCAGCACCTGGCCTCTGTGATGCAACGTGCCCCAGGCACCTTGGTCAAATGCAGGTTCTCAGTACGCAGGTCTGGGGAGGGTCCCCGGATCTGCAGTCTCACGGGGCCGCTGCTGTTGGTCCCCATACAACCAAGTAGCAAGGGGTTACGGGGACCCTGCCTGGACTTCCAGTCGGAGACTCGATGGCCCCGCGTCTGGGGGAGGGCCTCCGGCTCGTCCCACCCTCAAAGGCAGGATATCTGCCTCTCTCCCTTGCCATCCTCGGCCCTCCCGAGGAATCCTGTTGTCGCTTACGTGCTCTTGGCCCACGGGTGGCATCTGCCATTTTCCTGCTCACCTGCTCCAGGACCCAGGCGTTTTGAGCACGGAGGCCGCCGATGCCTGCCTGGGCACCACAAGGACACAGCCAGGCCCTGCTGCAGGGAAGCTGGGCTGGAGGGGCGCAAGGAGCGTCCGGGTGGGCACTGCCAAGCAGCACTTGTATATGTGGGTCTGGAGCCCAGAGCGCCGTGGGTGGGAGTGGGCAGTGAATGGGTCCCGGCGGAGGCCCTGGAGAAGGGAGGGGCTCGTTAGCTTCCTAGGGAGGCAGCTTCACGCAACAGGAACGTATTCTGTCACAGTGCCGAGGACCAGAAGTCCACGGTCAGGGAATCGGCGGGGCCGTGCTCTGATGGTTCCGGAAGGAACCCTTCCTTACCTCTTCCAGCTACCAGTGGCTCCCGGGATCATGGCAGTCCTTGGCTTGTGACGGCACGACCCCAACTCTGTCTCCATGGCCACAGGGGCTTCTCCTCTCTGTGTGTGTCTGTGTCTTCATAGGGCCTTCTTTTTATATATATATATATATTTTTTGTATGTATATTTTAATTATATATTTTATATATTAAAATATATTTTAATACATTATGTATATATTTATTAATATATATTTATTAATATATATTAAAATAGATTTATATAGTGATTTATATAGAATAAATAAATTATATAGTAATTCATATAGTAATAAATAAATATACATTTATATAGTATATAAATATATATTAATATATATTTATTTATATTATTTATATATTTTTTATTTTAATTATATATATATTTTAATTATTTAATCTTTATTTATTTTTGAAAGGGAGAGTGCGAGCAGGGGAGAAACAGAGAGAGGGAGACACAGAATCCAAAGCAGGCTCCAGGCTCTGAGCTGTCAGTGCCGAGCCCGATGCGGTCTCGAGCTCTCGAACCACGAGATCATGACCTGAGCCGAAGTCGGACGCTTAACCGACTGAGCCACCCAGGCGGCCCTCTTCATAGGGCCTTCTCATAGGGACACCAGTCATTACAGATCAGGTCCCATCCTGATGACCTCACGTCAACGTGACTACATCTGCAAAGACCCTATCTTCACGTAAGGTCACATTCCCAGGTATCGGGTTTAGGACTCCAGCATCTTTTGAGGGGACACAATTCAGTGCACAGCAGTGGGGGGCGGGGAGACCCGAGGGAGCCAGGAGCCTCCCAGTGCTGCCGGTGAGGCGGTCCCGCCAGCCAGCACACCCCCCACCAGCCCCTAACAGAGGAGTGACTAGCCGTGTGCCCTCTCCGCGGCCCCTCAGGGCCGCCCGGCAGTGAGGTCCTTGCCTGTAAACTGTGCTCCATTGGCTGTAAACTGTTTGTAAGGTTTTAAATAAACACCCACAGTCCTTCTGAAGTCTGGTGGCTTTTACCACTCAGCCTGGGCTTTGGCAGTTGTCAGCAAAACTCCACGGCCCCGGACTCTGGAAACTAACCAATGGGCAGAGCCACCCACAGAGGCCAGCAAGGACGCTGTCGCCGCCCTGCGGGGACCCAACAGCCCAGGAGGCCGGGGAGGGGTGGGCTCTTCTCTGGCTCAGACGCCGTCTGGAGGGTAGGAACTTGGCACGCTATTTCCCCCGTCGGCCTCGGTTTCCCCGGTTGTACAGGGAGGTCCGGACTCAGCCTCAAGCAGGGACACTTCAGCGGAAGGTCTTTACCCGCCGAGGCCGGCTGGGCCCGGGGAACAGGCCCCTTCCTTTACCATAATGGAAGCCGGGGGGACCTCGGCTCCCCTACGGGAGAGGCAGATGGCCCATTTAGCCCCGTAGCTTCTAGCCCGTATCACTTCGCAGCCGGGGCCACTAGCTGGTAGCCAGCGGGCAAAATCCAGCCCCCACATGGGGCTAACTGGGCGACCAGAGGGTGGATTTTAAACGTTTTTAAGTAGTGACCCGTATTTTAAGGTGGGGAAATGTCCTGTAGAGATCTGGATCTGGGGCCTTCCTTGAAAACCCCCACCGGGCAGCATGGACCCAACACTGCCTTCTGGAAGGAAGCCCACAAGCGTTCACTCAGCAAGCTGGGAGGACGGCAAGGTAGCTCTGGCGCCCAGTAGAGTTAGCCAGTGGGAAAATGAGAGAGCAATTCAAGAGGCAAAGAAAGCGTTTCGAAAAGAGCGGTGAGTGAGACATGAGGCACGGCCCGGGGTTTGCTGGGCTCACGGGGCCCCTCAGCAGCGGCCCGGCCGGCCCAGACCTCCTGGCTTCCCGTCAACCAGAGCTTTCCCCAGCGTCGAACTTCCGGACGGTTCCACCAAAGGGCACCCACACGACCGTGTGCCTAGAGGTGGGAGCGCGGGCTCCAGACGCTTCCAGAGCTGGAGTCCCCGCGCTGTGCTCGTGAGCCGTGAGGCCGGGGCGAGCCGGGTAACCCCCCTGCGGCTCAGCGCCCTCATCTGGAAATGTGTCTCCTGCGAGGGAAACGGAAGATTCAGGGAGGATGACGCGTGGAAAACGATCAACCTGCTAATCGGAATCTATTTCTATTGTCGTTATGGTCGCTTCTCCCGCTGCTGCTGTGGTGGGGGTCTCGCGGCTTAGTTTCCTTCCCCCAGAAACAGACTCTGAGGCCAGGCGGGGGCGCAGGGGCAGGGGTTTGTTTGGGGGAGAGGAAGGATCCCAGGACACAGCGGCAGGGAGGGGGAAAACGAGACGAGGAAGGGAAGGCGGCCGGAAAGGTCTAGGTGGGCAAGCCTGTGACCGTGGTGGGCAACTGCCCCCCAGGTGCTGCTGGGGACTCTGGAGCCAATGTAGCCCATATGCCTCAGAGCTTACACACCTCAGGGTTTACACACCTCAGAGCTTACACACCTCAGGGTTTACACACCTCAGGGCTTACACACCTCAGGGCTTACACACCTCAGAGCTTACACACCTCAGGGCTTACACACCTCAGAGCTTACACACCTCAGGGCTTACACACCTCAGGGCTTACACACCTCAGGGCTTACACACCTCAGGGTTTACACACCTCAGAGCTTACACAGCTCAGGGTTTACACACTTCAGAGCGTACACACCTCAGGGTTTACACACCTCAGGGCTTACACACCTCAGGGTTTACACACCTCAGGGCTTACACACCTCAGGGCTTACACACCTCAGGGTTTACACACCTCAGAGCTTACACACTTCAGAGCGTACACACCTCAGGGTTTACACACCTCAGAGCGTACACACCTCAGGGTTTACACACCTCAGGGCTTACACACCTCAGGGTTTACACACCTCAGAGGTTACACAGCTCAGGGTTTACACACCTCAGAGGTTACACAGCTCAGGGTTTACACACTTCAGAGCGTACACACCTCAGGGTTTACACACCTCAGGGCTTACACACCTCAAAGTTTATACACCTCAGAGCTTACACACCTCAGGGTTTACACACCTCAGAGATTACACACCTCAGGGTTTACACACCTCAGGGCTTACACACCTCAGGGCTTACACACCTCAGAGATTACACACCTCAGGGCTTACACACCTCAGGGTTTACACACCTCAGGGCTTACACACCTCAGGGCTTACACACCTCAGGGTTTACACACCTCAGGGCTTACACACCGCAGGGTTTACACACCTCAGAGCTTACACACCTCAGGGTTTACACACTTCAGAGCATACACATCTCAGGGTTTACACACTTCAGAGCTTACACACATCAGGGTTTACACACCTCAGGGTTTACACACCTCATGGCTTACACATCTCAGAGCTTACACACCTCAGGGTTTACACACCTCATGGCTTACACATCTCAGAGCTTACACACCTCAGGGTTTACACACCTCAGGGTTTACAAACCTCAGAAATTACACACCTCAGGGTTTACACACCTCAGGGTTTACATACCTCAGGGTTACACACCTCAGGGTTTATACACCTCAGACCTTACACACCTCAGGGTTTACACACTTCAGAGCATACACATCTCAGGGTGTACACACTTCAGAGCTTACACACCTCAGGGTTTACACACCTCAGGGCTTACACACCTCAGGGTTTACACACATCCGAGCTTACATACCTCACGGATTACACACCTCAGGGCTTACACACCTCCGGGTTTATACACCTCAGGGTTTATACATCTCAGAGCTTACACACCTCAGAGCTTATGCACCTCAGGGTTTATACACCTCAGAGCTTCGCACCTCAGAGCTTACACACTTCAGGGTTTACACACCTCAGGGTTTACACACTTCAGAGTTTACATACCTCACGGATTACACACCTCAGGGCTTACACACCTCCGGGTTTACACACTTCAGAGCATACACATCTCAGGGTTTACACACCTCAGGGTTTACACATCTCAAAGCTTACACACCTCAGAGCTTACACACCTCAGGGTTTACACACTTCAGAGCATACACATCTCAGGGTTTACACACCTCAGGGTTTACACATCTCAAAGCTTACACCTCTCAAAGCTTACACACCTCAGAGTTTACACACCTCAGAGTTTACACACCTCAGGGTTTACACACCTCAGGGCTTACACACCTCAGAGCTTACACAGCTCAGGGTTTACACACTTCAGAGCGTACACACCTCAGGGTTTACACACCTCAGGGTTTACACACCTCAGAGCTTACACACCTCAGGGTTTACACACCTCAGGGCTTACACACCTCAGAGCTTACACAGCTCAGGGTTTACACACTTCAGAGCGTACACACCTCAGGGTTTACACACCTCAGGGTTTACACACCTCAGAGCTTACACACCTCAGGGTTTACACACTTCAGAGCATACACATCTCAGGTTTTACACACTTCAGAGCTTACACACCTCAGGCTTTACACACCTCAGGGCCTACACATCTCAGAGCTTACACACCTCAGGGTTTACACACCTCAGGGTTTACATACCTCAGGGTTTACACACCTCAAAGTTTATACACCTCAGAGCTTACACACCTCAGGGTTTACACACCTCAGGGCTTACACACCTCAGGGCTTACACACCTCAGGGCTTACACATCTCAGAGCTTACACACCTCAGGGTTTACACACCTCAGGGTTTACACACCTCAGGGCTTACACACCTCAGGGTTTACACACCTCAGGGCTTACACACCTCAGGATTTACACACCTCAGAGATTACACACCTCAGGGCTTACACACCTCCGTGTTTACACACTTCAGGGCTTACACACCTCAGGGCTTCCACACCTCAGGGCTTACACACTTCAGGGCCTACACACCTCCGGGTTTACACACCTCAGGGTTTACATACCTCAGGGCTTACACATCTCAGAGCTTACACACCTCAGGGTTTACACACCTCAGGGCTTACACAGCTCAGGGTTTACACACTTCAGAGCGTACACACCTCCGGGTTTACACACCTCAGGGCTTACACACCTCAGGGTTTACACACCTCAGGGCTTACACGCTTCAGGGCCTACACACCTCCGGGTTTACACACCTCAGGGCTTACACATCTCAGAGCTTACACACCTCAGGGTTTACACACCTCAGGGTTTACATACCTCAGGGTTTACACACTTCAGAGCTTACACACCTCAGGGTTTACACACCTCAGGGTTTACACACCTCAGAAATTACACACCTCAGGGTTTACACACCTCAGGGCTTACACATCTCAGAGCTTACACATCTCAGGGTTTACATACCTCAGGGTTTACACACTTCAGAGCTTACACACCTCAGGGTTTACACACCTCAGAAATTACACACCTCAGGGTTTACACACCTCAGGGCTTACACACCTCAAAGTTTATACACCTCAGAGCTTACATACCTCAGGGTTTACACACTTCAGAGCATACACATCTCAGGGTTTACACACTTCAGAGCTTACACACCTCAGGGTTTACACACCTCAGGGCTTACAAATCTCAGAGCTTACACACCTCAGGGTTTAGACACCTCAGGGTTTACATACCTCAGGGTTTACACACTTCAGAGCTTACACACCTCAGGGTTTACACACCTCAGGGTTTTCATACCTCAGGGTTTACACACCTCAGGTTTTACAAACCTCAGTGTTTACATACCTCAGGGTTACACACCTCAGGGTTTATACACCTCAGACCTTACACACCTCAGGGTTTACACACTTCAGAGCATACACATCTCAGGGTTTACACACTTCAGAGCTTACACACCTCAGGGTTTACACACCTCAGGGCTTACACACCTCAGGGTTTACACACCTCCGAGCTTACATACCTGAGGGTTTACACATCTCAGAGCTTATGCACCTCAGGGTTTATACACCTCAGAGCTTCGCACCTCAGAGCTTACACACTTCAGGGTTTACACACCTCAGAGTTTACACACTTCAGAGCTTACATACCTCACGGTTTACACACCTCAGAGCTTACACACCTCCGGGTTTATACACCTCAGGGTTTATACATCTCAGAGCTTACACACCTCAGAGCTTACACACCTCAGGGTTTACACACCTCAGGGTTTACACACTTCAGGGTTTACACACCTCAGAGTTTACACACTTCAGAGCTTACATACCTCACGGTTTACACACCTCAGAGCTTACACACCTCCGGGTTTATACACCTCAGGGTTTATACATCTCAGAGCTTACACACCTCAGAGCTTACACACCTCAGGGTTTACACACCTCAGGGTTTACACACTTCAGAGCTTACACACCTCAGGGTTTACACACCTCAGGGTTTACACATCTCAAAGCTTACACCTCTCAAAGCTTACACACCTCAGAGTTTACACACCTCCGGGTTTACACACCTCCGAGCTTACATACCTGAGGGTTTACACATCTCAGAGCTTTCACACCTCAGGGTTTACGAACCTCAGGGTTTACACATCTCAGAGCTTATGCATCTCAGAACTTACACACCTCTGATGTTACACATTTCAGAGCTTATACATCTAAGAGCTTACACATCAGGTTTATACATCTCAGAGCTTTCACACCTTAGAGCCCATGCATTCTCAGAGCTTACACACCTCAGAGACCACACACCCCAGAGCTTTCACACCTCAGAGCTTACACACTTCAGAGCCCATGAATTTTCGAGCTCACACACCTCCGAGCTATCCATCCACCCTACTTCCTACCCCTGTGAACACACGGAGCTGCAGCCTTGATACACCAACACCACCTTTAGCCACTCATTGACTGAGGGCTGCCACCAGGGGTTGTTCATCTCCCAGCCCTCTGACCTGCACGGGGGAGGAGAAGTGAGCTTCCATAGCATTTGGGAGACAAGTGGTAAGACCTGAAGTTCTCTAGGTGAGGAGATGTGGGCAGGCCACCATCGTGTCTGCCAGAGCTCATGTTTCTCTTTTCCATGGATGCAAAATCTGCATTCGATTCCGTGATATGTTCATGTTTGTTTTAATGTAAAAACATATTGGTGGGGTGCCCGGGTGGTGGCTCAGTTGGTTAAGCGTCCGACTTCGGCTCAGGTCATGATCTCGCCATTCGTTGGTTCGAGCCCCACGTCGGGCTCTGTGCTGACAGCTTGGAGCCTGGAGCCTGCTTTTGGATTCTGTGTCTCCTACTCTCTGCCCCTCCCCTGCTCGTGCTCTGTCTCTGTCCCTGTCTCTCTCTCAAAATAAACAAATATTAAAAAAAAGATAGATAGATGGATAGACACTGGGCCTCAAGAATTGAGTAAAAGCGAAATTATAAGAAAGTGCCTCATACTTACCCTGCAATTCTTTGTACTCCCTAGGACACTGCTACACACACACACACACACACACACACATGCCCGTAACCCTGTTTGTGAAACTGAGCCCGCCTTACTTCCTTCAAACCTCACAACGATCTTGTGTGTTAAGCACGTGTTATCTATCCCCCTTTCACAGATGGGTATATTAAGGCCTATGGTGCTGAGTGGCCTGTTTAGACCTAGGGTGGTAAGCCGGTGAAAAACACTGGAAGGCGGCCCTTCAGCAGCGAGGCCCCGGGAGCTATGGAGGGGCTCCCCTATTACCCTATACAGGGAAATAGTCGCTAGGACCAGAGGTCTCCCGGAAGTGAGGCGGTGGTAGAATCAGCCTGGCATCTCAGAAACGTCATTGCGGTGACCGTGCAGAGAAGGGGTCAGAAAAGGCTGGAGTGGGGGCCAGAGAGCAGTGGGGAGGCTGCCGAGATGTGTCCTGCCTGGCCTGAGAAGGACAACCCAAACCAGAAGCTCTAAGAGAAGAAGACTTGGCAGGAAGAGGGCTCACCGGGAGGCAAATGGGGAGATGGCAAAGGCAGGGGACCAACGTGATTCCCACGTTTCTGATCTGGGCAACTGGGTGGAAGCTAAAGGAAGCCCTTTACTAAGACAGGAAGCACCGGGGGAGCAGCGGCTTCGGAGAGGCTGGGAAGGGGATCGGTTCTCAAGGAGCTGATGTGAAGGGCCATCCAAGGGGAAGTCAGGGGATGGACAGATATACGAGACCAGAAGGGAGCATGACTGGTCTCGACTGAAGATGATGTTCCGGGAAGCCATCCTCACAGTGGGTAATCAAGGCCATGGGAGTAGAAGAGGTCATGAGGAGAGGGAAGAAGGGAGAGCAGCACCGAGGGAAGAGCTCAAGGAACACCCACATCCAAGGCCAGGCAGAGAAAGAGCCAGTGCTGGAGACTAAGCTGTGGTCACAGAGGTCAAGGGAGAACCCGGAGAAAGAGACGTGGCGGCCAAGGGCAGAATGTTTAGGATCCAGCAGCCTCTCTGGGGCTGGCACACAGCGGTTGCTCTAAGAAGGCTTTGTTGAGTGAAGGAGTGTATGAATGAATTGCATTTCCTTAGTGCTTTGTAGCTTGCAAACTTCGACCACGGCTACGGACCCATGTGACCCTTATAAGAGGTGAGCAAGACTGACCCCACGCTACAGGGCGAAAGCCTGAGCTTTCAAAAACTTCCGCAGTTGGTGGAGAACCTGTAGGTTCTTCACAGGGTAATTTCTCTTCCCTGGCTCCCCGTGGCTCTGTCTGGCCCTGAGGGCAACTAATTGGTGCCCTGGGGTTAAGCGCTTTCCCAGAGCCCCCGCCGTGCCCCTCCCGCTGCCTCTCACACCCCTAAACACCAGGCGGGTTGCCTACACCAAGCAGGGATATTTGGTGTGTGAGAGTTGATTGGTTTTTGACAAAAACAGCTTGGCCTCTTTTTAGCACCTACTCATCCCCCAGGGGTTGGAAACCTGATATTTTAATGATTTGCTCCAGACCCTTTGCGGGCGGGGTGGAGATTTTGTGGGGCCAAAATCGGTGGAGGCAGGCCTGGTAGATGTAATTAGCAGGTGAGGCTCGCTGGCTGGGAAATCAGGTACGGTCAGCCCTCTGTGCTGGTCACTCACTTCCATTCCAGCCGGAGAGATTCTTAGTTCCCCAGAGGTGGAGGGGCGGGCTTCCCAGGCTAAGGATGAGAGAGACTTCGGGAGAGGTTGCTCTCTCGTCTCGTGGCCTCACAAACAATTTCCCTCCGCTCCTGTTTGTTTGGTCCCAATTGGTGTGTTTTCCTCCGGTCCCTTTTCTTTCTCTCCTAAAAGATTTTCCTACATCCTTCTGATCCTCCCTTTGGATTACAGAACCTCACAGGAGGAAGGAGGCTGACGTTCCACCTCTTCATGTTATAAATGGAGAAACTGAGATGCTGTGAAGATAAACGTCTTACCCAAAGTTACCCAGTGAGTTATTGCCATCATTATCATCTTCACCATTGTCATTGCCATCACCACCACCATCACCACCACCACCATCATCACCACCATCACCATCATCATCATCACCATCATCATCACCATCACCATCATCATTACCATCACCACCATCACCATCATCATCACCATCATCATCACCATCACCATCATCACCATCATCACCACCACCATCGCCACCATCACCATTATCATCACCATCATCATCACCATCATCACCATCACCATCATCACCATCATCACCATCATCACCACCACCACCACCATCACCATCATCATCACCATCATATCATCGTCACCACCATCACCATTATCACCACCACCATCATCACCATCATCATCACCACCATCACCACCACCATCACCACCATCATCACCATCATCATCACCACCATCACTATCATCACCACCACCACTATCATCATCACCACCATCACCACCACCATCACCATCATCACCACTACCATTACCATCATCGCCATCATCATCATCACCGTCATCATCACTACAATCACCGGCATCATTATCATCACCATCACCACCACCACCACCACCACCACCACCACCACCGCCGCCATCAACATAATCACCATCATTACCACTACCACCACGATGACCACAACCACCATCATGCCCATCATTTATTTGTTTGTCACCCCAAAAAGAATTCAAGGCACCTTAGCCACCACAAGATCATGAGTCTTCAGACTCCTTCCTGAGGGATACTCCTAACCCCCATCGTGTCCTCTGTCTCTTGCTAAGGTTTCCTACTTTCACACCATGTCTTCCTCCCCATCATCCCTTCGCCAGACTGGGAGCCGGCTCTCGTCACCTGTGATTTCTCACAGACACACTCCTGTTCAAAATCCCATCCGTCTCTATTGTCCCTGCTGCTTCGGGAAGGACTGAAACAGAAGGACCCTGGAGAAGAAACATCTACCACACAGAAGATGTGAAGGTGGGGGAACAGTTGAAGAAAGTAGCAGGTGCTCTCAAGTGAAAGGGGTCCCGGGCCGACCGCTGCCTCAGCTCCACAGCCGGGGAGGTGACAACACAGATGAGCCACATCTATTCTCTGCACCTCTCTGTCTCCTGGTTTAGAAAATGGTCTGAGAGAGGGAAGGAGTCTGCTGGAAGATCCGAACGCCCCAGACGGCCGTCACACTGCTCGGTTCTAACAGCATGAGGCCTGGGGAGGAGGGCGGAAGGTCTGGTCTGGGTATTCCCTGCAGAGGGCAGAGGAGGCAGTCAACACAGCCCCCAGCCCCTAAAATCTGACCGGCTCCAGAGGCTGGGCTGCATCTCCGCACCCCACCGGGGGATTAGGGTTTTAGCTGCCAAATCTCCTGACAGGCCACTCCTCCCTCACCAAGCCCCTTAGGTGGGGGCCGGTAGGTTCACACGTGGGAGGTGCCAGGGGCCTAATCTCTGCAGGGACAGCCACCGGGGCAACGCCGCCCTCCAGGCTGTGCCCTCCCGGGTGAGCTCCCGGGCACGTCATCCCCCAGCCTCCCCTCTCCCAGCCCTCCGCCGCCTCCGCCAAGTCTTCTTTCCCACCCTCCGTCCCCCTACCTTGCCTTTTGCAGCCTGACACTTTGAAATGCGGGTCCCACTTCGGCCGGGTTTGGCCAGGAACAGCCATCCGTCACGGCCGCGCTTTTGGAAGGAGTATGAAATTCACAAACCTCCTCCGAGAGCCTCCCAGCAGGGAAGAAGTTCGGCTCCACTGTCCTCTCCAGAGTGACAAGCGAAGGGACAAAGATGACTTCAACCGTCCGAGGGCCCCCACAGGGGCTCAGTCAAGGCCCGAGTGATGCCTGGCGGAGCGAGTCTGACAACACGGCCAGGATGCCTTCCCCTGGCAGCCTAATGAGGTCCTTCTGGAGAACGACAGCCAGGAGGCGAGGCCACAGCAATGGTGACATCCAGGGGACCGGCTCAGTCGTGGAACAACTGACCTCGCCATGGTGCGGGCCAGCAATCGACCCCCAGCCTGGCCTGGCGATTCCCGACCACGCGGGTGTTCGTGGCTCCAAGGTCTGAATTACCTTTCAGAAAAAGGAATGCAGTACAGTCCCCAAATAAATGGGGGTGCAGCCAAGAGCAGCACCTTTTCCCCTCACCTGGGGCTGGGGGCCAGCTGGCAGGGGATGAATAATCATCTTCAAGACACGGATGTGACTTAGGCGATAACAGGCCCGTTTATTTCACACGTGCTGTGTGTCTGGCCCCGTGCTAAGAAACAGAAGAGTCCTGAAGTGATGCAGCCATGGTCACTTCTACGCAAGAAGGTCAGACACCTGCTCAGCGGCACAATCCAGGTGCAAACCCAGCCCTGCCGGACTCCGAAGCCATGCTTCTTTCTGTCGTGTCACGTCGTCTCCACCTCGCACCATCCACGGCAACCAGACCGCTCATCTTAACCACACAAGAACCAAGGGTCGTGCCTAAGTAGCTGGCCCAAGGTCACCCAGCAAATGGATGGAGCCCGGTCCTGTGCGGCCCGAGCGTGGGGGGGGAGGGGGTGAAGACGGAGTGGAAGAGGAGGACTGGAGTCAGGTGACAGCTGCGGTGGGCCAGCTGAGGAGGCACACGAGCAGGGCGGGAGGCAGGGAGTGGAGAAAAGGGGAGGACAAAGCCATCTGAGGGCAGGGCATGGTCTGGGCTATTTTTGCCCGAAAAGTCTGCCAACTGCATGGACACAGATAGCAGGACAGGGAGGCTGAAGATCGAGCTGCCGCTTAGGGGTCATGAGGAAGGTCCGGGCAGGCCAGTAGGAGAGGCAGAAGCAGAGGATAGTCTTGGAGAGAGGGCGAGAGGAGGCAATGCTAAGGGAGAGGTGAGCAGGAGGGAGGAGGAAGAAGGCATTTCCAGAGACAGAGGATAGCAGGTGCATCGACCCAGCAAAGTAAGGCAGAGGAAGCAATGAGTCTCCCGTGCCCTTTGGAAAAGGCTGGGTAGGCACTGGGACAGCCAGGCCGGGCTTGAAATCCAAGCTGGAGTGTCAACTCAGGATGCAATCTGCACATTCAACATTATTCACCGAGTAAATACGTACTGGGAACATCTGGTTTCAAGCTCTGCACAGGACACTCCGGTAGGAGAGATGGTTTGTGATGGTCCTTGCACTGCAGGAGCTCAGACTGCCCCCATCCAGGGCACCAGGGATGATGACAAAGAGACTCCCCACCTTCTCCTTCCTCTAAGAGCCAGGATGCCCCCATCTCTATCCACCACATCTCCCTACCCCCATTTCCATCGCCCCCCATCTCCATCACCCCCATCTCCATCGCCCTCATCTCCATCACCCCCATCTCCATCACTCCCATCTCTATCACCCCCCATCTCCATCACCCCCATCTCCCTGCATTCATCTCCATCACCCCTCCGTCTCCATCCCCCACCTCCAACCACCTCTTTCTATTCGGTCCAGGTGTGAGTTTCTTCTCACTACATTGTTCCGTTTGCCTCTGTGCACCATTTCCCCACCTGGACTGGTACCACCTCCATGGCAGGAGCCACCAGCCTCCATCCACAAAATCCGTTGCGTAGTAGATGTTCAGCAGCCAAATAAGATACCCTTGATTACTATGCTTATCAGTTACTTAATAAAGGTACTCATTGCCAAATAAGTATTCAACAGTCCCAAGTCCTAATTAAAAACAAAAATCAAGCAACCTAACTTCTGAGACTTGTGGATGACGCTTTGGGATCTGTTCCTCCGTTTTGCTTTCTCATTCATTCAACAGACTGGGGCTGCCCTGGGCGATACAGAGATGATCCTGAGACCCACCCCCAGTGGCTCAAGGCAGGGCTCCAGGAACGCAGAGTAAGACTGATAACATGTGACTCGGGTAATAGTTCTACCAAGATGAGGAATCCAGGAAGGCTTCTCAGAGGAGGGGCTGCCTTGAGAGCTGGGCAGGGCAGGCCAGGTGGAGACGGACGATTGTTCAACAGAGCAGGGGCAGGGAGACTGAGGCCATGACAGTGGAAGTGTGTGGGGAGGCTGGAGTGTATGGATTTTCCCGTTTGGGGGCTACGGGGCAACCACCAACCTGTTCAGAACTCACGGACCAAGGTAGGCTGTAGGCTGATGGGATCCTGGAGTTTCCTTATCACATTATTTCAAATCAGGAATCCTTCTGGGCCAGCATTCCTAGCCCTTCAACCATCCGGCACTGGCACCCAACAGACGTCCCGGGTCCGAGCTCTGTGGGGACAACCTTGCCACCACGGCCCTGGAGTCCTGCCCAACCTCAGAGTCCATTTCCCTTTTAAGGTAACCTCCCCCCACCCACGCACACCACCGATTCCACCTCTACCCACCTTCCCCAGAACCCAGCACTGCCTTCGCTCCTTGTGACACCCCTTCCTTGGGGTGCAAACTGGGTTCTGGCCGGTCGGCCGGACGTTCAGATGCTTCCCCGTCCCCTGCAGCGGAGTGGGTGGGCGTGGGAGGGGGCCGGAGTCTTTGAAGGGTAAATAGGAGCCTGTGAGATGAGGCAGGGATGAGAAAGGGGCCTCCAGGCGGAGAAAGTAGCAGAGGCCGAAGCTGGAGGCGTGAAAACACTTGGCATTTTGGGATCGTGGTAGAAAGTCGGGTGAGGAGGAGTGTTAAGTGCACGGGGGGTGCGGTGGGGGGTGAAGAGGACGTGGAGGTCCGAGGGCCGGCGGGACAGGCTGCCGATAACAGTGTCCAAGAAGGTACGCGCAGCCCCTCTCGGGCCGAGCACGTGGCTCATGCCAGCGGCCGGCAGCAGGTGCTGGCGGCACACCCACCTGGACGACACACACCTCTAGGTGAGTCAACCGTGCAAAACACCAAGGCATCGCCTCCAGGGTTTTCTAACGGACCCTCCCGTTTAGAGCTTTCCTGCTGGACCCCGCTTAGCCCTCCCTCCCCCCTCCTTCCGGGGGCTCCAAGGCTGCGATCCTATCGGCCATCATTTTTTTTTTCATTCATTCATTCATTCGCTCACCGATCATTATCCTCCGCCCTTCCGACGCTTCAGACAGGCCGTCCGTTTAATTTTGTTAAAACTAAACAGCGTGCTCAGTTCTTTCAGGACGCGTGATGTGTTCTGGGCAATGTTTTTCAGAGCAGTGAAACATTTCATTTTTCCCCCCAGCATCGAGATGTGTCAAACATCATTTATGCCTGGACATAATTCATCCCTCAAGATAAATATTGAAACCCAAGAGAGGAGAGACGGCGGCAGAATTTCCAGGGGCCGGGGGAGGCGGGGGGGTGGGGGGTGAGGGGTGGGGGAGAGGCTAGGAAAGGGGGTCTCCCTTCCTGATCCCACCACCGGAGGGGTGAAAAAAGCATAAACGAAGCGAAAGTAAAGTAGCTAACTCCGGGTCTGCTCCCAGTCTCCCAGAAACGGCTGCAGACTTTTTTTTTTTTTTTTTTTTACAGGCCTCTTTTGTGTCTGTTGAACTGTTGCTCTGTCTTGCATAAAATCTCTTGCAATAGAAGCCCTCAATTAAAGTCACCTGCTGGTCTTTGTCAGCTGAGGTTGACGTTGTCAAATCGTGCAGAGCTCCTTAAGCCAATACAAGTCATTAAGGAGGAGGTGAATCAGAGATCCGACATGGCGGACAGGAGCCATCCATAATCAATTGATATCTTCCTCTGCTGGAGGCGGGGTCTCGGGGAGCCCTTTCCCGCCACCTCCCCCCCCCCACCCACCCTCAACTCACCTCATCCACAGGGGCCGCTACCCCTGGATCTAATTAGGCTGAGTCTCAGCAGGTCCGAGGCTGCGCTGAAAGGCCATCAGTAGGCGAGCCCATTAATAACTCGCCGGTGCCCTGCGTATTGTAATTGTCAGGCTGCAATTTACAGTAATCCTCCAATGCAAGAGCCCGAACTATTGCAGCTGATTGGAAATGCATACGCCCATTTGAAAGAGAAAAAAACACAAGATGCACGGGTTAAAAGGTCAGAGCATGCAAGTGTGTGTGCTGAGTGACAGGCATTTTAGTACTAGCCTGGGACCATATTTTAAAAGGTCACTGAAAACTCTTGGCTTGGGCCCTCTGACAAACAATGAACGTTCCATATATTTATTTGCCATCTCCTTGTTTTTACAGCAAGCAGAATAAATGAGTTAAATGACGTTGTGCGGGCCTGCATATTGTCAGCACAGGTTATAAGTCATTATTAAACTCCATCAAATCAAACCGAACCCGGTCAAGGCAATGAGACTAAAAGTTATTTGCATTCCTTCTGTCATAAAAAATCATATCCCCTTACTCAAGACTTTCGTTTCTTTATTAAATGCAGCCACAAGAGTATTTCAGGTCTGGCAATATAAGCTCAGGAAAACCTTCTCGGTATAACTCAGTGTAACAGCTTAGACCCGATTCCACTAAAAAGTCCCAGCTGAGCGTATCTGGGCACTCAATCAAGACATACATATTACTTTTAAATAAGATTAGCCTTTATATTTTGCTGCTTAAGTTAAAACTTTTCATGTCAGTCTCTACTTTTATGTAAACTCCAACATAATTCTGTTTTAGCAAAACACTTCAAACAAATTAAAAACCTCAAGTCCAACGTGTCCTTAACAAAAACTTTCTTAATGGCATCGCAATGTGTTTGCTGACACTAAAACACTTTTAAATGAGATGGATTTTCCCTCCACTTCCCTGCCTTTGTAATTACGGCTGCTGCGGGGAGTGCGCCTTCGGTTACAATGGCAAAAGCAGTTATCTGTGCTCCAAATAGTATTTGACCGATAGCTTGCCGGCGACCCACGGCAACTGCGTAAAAAACGTGTCTTCCCCTATCTGCCTCCGGCCGGGGTCACGTTGGTTGAGAAATGGAAGGTGACCTACGGGGACCGTTTCGGGGAGGGGTGCCGGGAAGCCAGGGGGTAGGCAGGGAGGAGGGGAGAACCCGTCCCACCGAATGGCCCTTCTATGGTTAAGTCACAGAGTTGTTGAGGTATCGTCAGCCGAAGCAGAACCGTGGCATTAGTGGCACCCCCCACACCTGGCCCCTCCTGCCTGCCCGTGGCACCTGGCACACGGCACCTGAGGCTCCCCAGCTTACTCCACGTTCTCTCACGGAGGCCACCAGATCCTTCCAAGACACGTAGAAATCGCCACCCCCGTTTGACAGCCCTCAAAGGGGAAGCGCCAAGAGGTACAGAAACTTGCAGAAGGTCACATCTGTGGTATGGCGGGCAGAATTCTCAGATGGCCCCTAAGACTCCCATCCCCTGGTGTGTACGCTGTAAATAACACCCTCCCCTTGAGTGTGGGCAATATGACGGGATGTCACTGTCATAGGTTATGGTATACGATCAAGGAGAAATTATTTTGCAGATGTAATTAAGGACCCTAATCAGTTGACCTTAAATTAATCAAAGTGGGCATCATCCTTGGTGGGCCTGACGTAATCGGGTGAACTAAAAAAAAAAAAAATAAAAGGATCCAAGCCTTCCCTGAAAAGAGACTGAGGGGGGAGGGCAGCTCTCCTACCAGCCTTGAAGAAGAAAGCTTCCGGAAGTTCTGCACCTGCAAGACGTGAATCCTGCCAAAAACCATGCGAACTTGGAAGGATCCCAGGCCAGATGAGACCACGGCCCAGGCAACACCTCGATCGTCACGACCTTGTGAAGCCCTAAGCAGGAAACCCAGCTAAGCTGTGCCTAGACTCCTGACCCACAGAAGCCTGGGGGGTAACAAATGTGTACTGTTTTGACCCCTCGAATTTATGTGAATCTGTTGCCCAGCAATAGAAAACAAGTCCACATGGCTTACGATGTACTCAAGGCCTCGTGGCCATCAACCCAGTAGACTCGCCCCAACATCCACACTGCGGCCATATTTCAACCCCACATGTACACTCCTTTCTAGTGTTTGCGGTCTAAACATCAAATGTATGCTTATTTTCAAGTGGTTTGTGTCTTACCGTTTTCTAATCCTAAAGTATAGTCTTAAATACACTAATATCTACTTCTTGATTTGGCTATTACTGCCAAATGTTCGAAGAGCTTTCTTATAATACGAAAAGCAAGAGCCCGCGGTGCCTTTTCCTTTTTCATTTCCAAGTCCCACAAACGGCAGCATGGGTGACACCAGGATGAAATTTTCTTGCTGAGCCCATAAAAATTAGTACCTTATGAGAAAAGCCGTACCTTTAAAAACACCTGACTAAATATTTCATAAACGCAACGTACAGCAAATTCCTACAGTAGATTCACTGGATTTACAACCATCAAACTATATTAAACTTACAATATCAAGATTTATCACCTATTAAATGGAGTCTCGTTTTAGTAATATCTAGCATTTGCTCCCAAAGGATCTCAAATACCTTCGACCCTTCACCAGGGCACTCCACCGTAATTCATAACGAGGTAATAGAAACCCTCGCTGTAAGGCCGCTGCTGCCGCGTTTGGGGATTAGCTCACCTATCAGCGAAAGGTAGCCAGAGCTGGGCTGGACGGCGGCCGCTTTACAGAGTGCGGAAACGGTACCGAGATCCAGACCGCGGGGGGAGAACCCCACAGAGAACCACAGACGGCCAGTCGCAGGGTCCTAGCAGGCTTGTGTCCCAGTGGTTCTCCAACATTAGTTTTTGGCAGTGGTGCCCTTTCTTCCCACGCGATGTCGTAAGAAAGCTCAATAAATAAAACAGATAAAACGGGAACAGCTCTGGCTGAGCTGGGAAGGGGGCCCCCGGCCCCCCCCCCCCGGGCCTTCCGCAGCACACACGGCGGGGGACAGTTTCCACTCCCGCGGTTCCTTGCCTGGGCCTCTCAGCTCCCCGAGATGCTGATTTTGTTGTGATTCTAACTCACATTTGCTGGTGCGGCTGAACCCCCACCTTATGTTTGAGGAACCCGAGACTCAGAGCGGGAGAGACGGGCTTATGGAAGTCAAGGCTTAAAAGCACAGCCCGGAAAAATACAGCCTGCCCTCAGAACGTGGGCAGGGATGTCATCATCCGTGTTGAAATTATAAACTAGGGGTAAAATGTGAGTTAATTTGGAAGATTTAGAATTCCTTACCTTAAAGAACTCAAAATCAGGGCTTTATGATATAGGCAGGTGTCATAACAAAGGAATAACAAAGAATGACGTGCTCTACTGAAAAGACTGCAACGTCTACGGCACCACAGACCAACGACCGCTATAGTGAGACGTTCTGTAAGAACTTCTATTCATCCCTCAAAACCCCAGCTCAAGTACTACCCTGTCAGTAAACCAGCCCTAAGCGTCCAGGCTTTCTTCTACTGTGCCCCAGTCAGTCCTTTATCAGAGGGAACACCGGATTGAAACTGATTACACACAGCCATTGCCCCCGGAACTTGAGCCCTGAATATAGCCTCTGTGTGTTGTTGGCTCTCAGGGATGTCTTCAGAGTCCCGGCTTCTCTTTACTCGTCTGTAAAATGAGAACAGCGGTCATACCTACTCTGACCTGAAACACAGGGAAAGTGCTTAGGACAGTAAGCACTCGACAAATGTTGTCATTACTATTTAAACTTGGTCACGTTCCCCCCAGCCTTTCACACGATTACACTACCCCGTTTTATTGTCTTCCCGGCGAGAATCATTCTCCAGAATGATCAGATTTCTTCTATTAAGATCTGTCTCCCCTCCCCACTCCCGCACCCCCACGGAGCGTAAGCTTCTGCGCAGGTGACGGACTCGTCTGGCTGACGAATGTCACTCACTCCACGGTGGCCCCACAGGGGCCCCGGCCACAGGGGGTGCCGGACCAATGTTCACGGACGAACGCATAAATGTGTTGAGCGAAAAGAGCAAGGACATGAGCTCGGCTTCTAGGAATTCGTGGTCTTAGCCAGGATTCAAATCTCTATTACTTCTGCGTTCGCAAATTCAACGTTCGTGGCTTTGCGTGTCGACTGTTAGCAGATCCCGTGGGCCAACTCCTTCACCGTAGAGGACGAGGCAGAGGCTACGGGAGGCTAATGAATGACTTGACCAGACAGTGGCTGGCCAGGGGCTGTGCTGCGGTGCGGGCTCCTGGCCATCGGCTGCCTGGCTCCTTTCAGCATCCTTGGTGCAGGAGGGTTAAAGCTGGATCGCCCTGGAGGCGTGTCTGGGACTCAGGAATCCCAGATGCCTCGAGATGCTCAGACCGCTGGTTGACAGTACGTCCCCTTTGTCAACAAAACTGGTTTCGGGGAGCCTTACTTCTGGAAAGCCTCGGTTTCCTATTTATAAACATAACCGCAAGTTGGAATCCTGGCTTGTTAAGAGGACTGATTCAGCCCTTTATTCCCAAATAGGTAAATATAAGTAAAAATAACTAACCGCCAAATAAAACCCAAAGTGGCCTTACGGCTCTTAAAAGAACTTGAAGCTCAAACGCGCTTTCCCATAAAAGCAACTCTGTCCCGCTGTGTCTGCCCACACTGGAGCCTGGCCTCTGGGTGGGAGGAAACGACGAGGGCGCTGCCTCCCCCCACCCCCCGGCCCCCTTGTCACGGGGAGAGCCACGGCTGGCTGTCTTGTCATCACCAGTGTGTGAAGGGTGGCTCTACCCACCCATCACACTGGCCCCCCGGCCGAAGCAGCAAAAGCCAGCGCCAAGTTCAAAGCTGTGACTAGAGCACTCTTTGCCTCCTCAAGGAGCCCCTTCCTCACGTAGGTCAGCCTCAGGTCAGACACTTAGTAGGCTGCTTAAGAAATATATTCTGGACCAAGGAGTACCAACATGTTTGTCCCAGCCCTTCCCATTCCCCAAAGGGTCTGTGGCAATAGTGCGACAGTGACAGTCCCAATGCTGCTACAGGACAGGGTGGAGATGCAAGGCGGGCGTCCATGATTACAGACGCGTGCGCTAATGGGCGCACCGGGAACTGCTCCCTGGAAACAACTATCGTCGATTTGGCCACGGCCTGTCTTCCCCACCAGGATGCACCACAACATAACGGCCTGAAACGAGGGCAAAAACTTCCCGTTATTCATTGCTCTGCCCCCAGCACCCCCCGGGGGAGGGCCTGCACCCAGAAGGTGCTGCATAAACATTGGAGTCAGTAGAGGGAACTGGAGGTCTACCAGAAATCTGGCTCTGAGTTGCCTAGTAGTCTGAGCAAAAAGGGAAAAGATCCACTGTGAGATTTGGGGTCCATTTAAACCGAATCTTCAGGAAGATCACAGGTTCTTCCGGGTATTTCTCTACCGGGTCTTCAGCTCGACGTGTCCCAAATGTGTCAGAATGACCAGGGGACCTAGCCTTCACCCAAGACTATGACAATATTTAGGAACGCCAGGTCCTAGTCTCTTTGGAGAAAATATTGTAAAAAGCAGGGATGTTCCCCACTCTGTGCCCACGCCCACCTCCCTCCTGACCCGCACAGCACGTCTCCTGAGGGATCACGGACGTCTACGGACAGCAGATGGAGAACACGGCAGCACTGAGCCGACACTGGCATCTAGCGAGGTTCTACTGTGGTCCAGAAGCATTTGGGACTTGGGACGCGTAGTGGTGGTGAGGACACAGTCCTTTGCATCCCTGTAGCTCATAGACACGGGGGGGCAGTGGCAGGGACCAAAGCACAGGCACAGGCTGAGGGTGGTGGGAAGGAGGTGCCCGGCTAGGTCTGCAAGGCAGGAGGGCAGTGCTGGAGGAGTAGAGGTGGCGGGGAGGGCCAGGACCGTTTCAGGCTGAGCCAATGACACAGGACAAGGCCTCTCTCAAAGCTGCAGACTTGGGATTACTGGGAAGACAATAGCCATCCACCCGAGACGGGCAGGGTGCACCCCTCTGAGGAAGGCAAACTTCACCTCTCCGTGCCTCACTGTCCCCGTCTGCAAAAGGGGGGCTGCGGCAGTAACAATGAGCATTGGTTGTGGGCTCATGACGTGTGGGGCACCGCGCCCAGCAATGTACACAACCTGCCACTGAATCCAAACGCTGCCCTTCCTCATGGTAGAGGCAAGGGCGTGAGGCCAGGAGGGCTAAACCACTTAGCCAAAGTCACGCGGTGCTGGGAACCAGGCGGGCTGAGTCCGGGTCTCAGTTAGAATCTCTGTGCTTTCCTGCCCTCCAGTAGCAGTCACGTCCATACTTGTGGTGAGGAGTAAGTGGCACGAAACGAATAAAACATGTAGCACAGATCAGGCATTTAGTATATGTTCAGTAAACCTTCGCTGTCATGGGCCCACAGGCCCTGTAAGGAAGCCTTGAGGCCAATGTGTTTTGCAATTCAGAACGTTTCAAGAGAGTCAAAGGCAACCCACAAAAGGGGAGGATAGATTTGCAAATCACAAATCTGGTCAGGGCTTAATATCCCAGAATACATAAAGAACTCTTACAACTCACCACCACCACGAAAACCGATTCAAAAACGGACCAAGCACCTGAACAGACATTTCTCCAAAGAAGTTAAAACAAATGGCCAGCAAGCACACGAACAGATGCTCAACAGCACTAATAATTAGGGAAATGCAAATCAATACTATGAGACGCCACCTCATATCCGTTAGCATAGGTGTGATAAAACCACCAACCAACCAGAGAAACAAAAAAACCCTGAAAGCAAGTGCTGGTGAAGATGTGGAGAAACCGGAACCCTGATGCACTGCTGAGGACAATGTAAAACGGGGCAGCTGCGGTGGAAAACGGTAAGGCAGTCTCTCAAAAAATTAAACACGGAATTACTGTTATGAGCTAGCAATCCCACGTCCGGGTGTACACGCCGAAGAACCGGAAAGCAGGAATGCAGGGCGTGTGGGCACCAGTACCAAAGCACCATTATTCACAACAGCTGAATGGCGGAGGCAACCCAGACGCCCATCGGCAGATGAATGGGTAAGCAAAACGCGGTGTTGATATACAGAATGGAATACTATGCAGCCTTAAAAGGGAAGGGAGTTCTGAACCTGCTCCAACACGGATGGACCTTAAGGACCTTATGCTGAATGGAATGAAGTCAGATGCCAAAGGGCAAATGCTGTCTGATTCTACTCAGAGGAGAAGAGTCAAATCCAGAGACTGAAAGTAGAATGGGGGATGCCAGGGGCTGGGGGAAGGAGGGGAAGGGAAGTTAGTGTTTCACGGATACAAAGCTCCAGTGTGGGACGAAGAAAAAGTTCTGGAGATGGATGGCGGTGACGGCTGTACGACAGCGGGTTGTACACCGAACAATGGCAAAAACGGGAAAGTTTTATGCGTGATTTGCCACAAAAAGAAGAAAGAAAAAGATCGAAGGGTCGTTCCCGCATTGCCTTGCAGGCAGCTTAGAAAGCGAGCTCTTGGCCCGCACCTCTACGGTGAGTGCACCTCCCTTGCTCCTGGCGTCTTTGCAAGGACAAGTCTGTTTACAACCCAGCCGGCTGTGAACCGGCATCCGCCAGCCCATCTAAAGCACGCGTCATGTTATGCCGATGGATCCGCAGAAAGAAAACATTTCACGTCCATCTGGATTCTTTTCACGCACATCACGACCTGCAAACCGATATGCTCGGCCCGGCTGTGTTCTCTGTTGCAAGCCAGGGGAGGGCAGGGTCACGGTGGCAGGAAGGGGCGGTGGGACCGGACCGATGCTCGGCCTGAACTAGCCAGTGATTTCTGGGCCGTGACACCGGCACGCACACGCACGTGGCCCTTAACCAAACCCCTCAGAATGAAAATACACAGGCTTTTTCTCCTTTCGTTTAGAGAAGGTGGAAGGAAGGGAAAAGTTAGGGATTAAACTTTTCACAAAGAAAAACTAAGATTTTTTTTTTCTCGTTCTGAGAAACTTATACTTACCGTCTTGTTCCTACAGCCAAATCATTTCTAGTAGTCCTTAGTTTACCGAGTTACAAAAAGATCGGGTCAAATCTTGGAATCACAGAATTCTTGCACAGCCAACAATAAATATCAGGAGTACGTTCTAAAGACAGAGAAGCTGAACCACTTGGTTTCAGAATAATCAAATTCACTTAAGGAACGTGGCAAATGTATCACATGATAACCCAGGACTCGGAACACATTCAATGTGGCAGAATTTCAGAAAAACACACTGGTTAGGATTTAAATCTTGAAAAGAAAAAGACAACTGTTACTATGCCACCCCACAAGTCAGCGTGAAGCAGAGCTCGGGAGACAGGCCTTTCATCTTATGAAAATGTGCATTTTCATAGGACCAGGGAATTAACACACTTCACGGGTCCTTTTTGCTACAACTATTTTAAGTGTTATCACCCGCTTGAACCGAATCAAAACGAATCAAAACGAGAAAAGAAAAAGAAAGAAGGACACAAAATGAACAGACCATAACTTTATTGGAGATTGACTCTGCTACAATTATTACAAAAGGAAACAACTAAAGGGAACTGGGACCCATAAGGTGCACTGCGTTATTTCTGCAGCATGGTGACCGTATGAATGAATTACATCATGTTCCTTAAAAACAGCTGCAGCATGTGATGGTGAATATGTTATTGTCAATCAAATCATGTTAGTTTTTCTCGATTTTAGTCATTTTCCTTCACTCTATTTACAGCAGAAAAAGCCAGAGATTCTACTTGGGGTTCACCTTTGCATTTCTGCTATGTAACCCTGCTGATGCAGTGAATTCTGAGTGCCTCTGTAGGATTGAAAGTGTCTGTGGTTGACGTCCAAATGAAAATGGACTAGGGGAAAAAAAAAAAAAAGACCAATCAATGACTAAAATATATTTACAAGTTAGTTCTGAAAGACCATTTTCACTGCGAGTGGAGAATACAACAGTCTCAATGTAAATTCCCGTGATATTGCTACCAGGGTCTCCAACAACTGTTAAAAGATCACTTTAATATTCTTGGTCTTAAACATTATCTTAGAAACTTCTCATGTACAATATAAAATAAAGAAATTTATTTGGAAAGAACTGAATTCCCGAAAAGTAATCAGCGGCTGAAAAAATAGACCTATTCAAACGCAATCAAAACGACCGTACAGGTTGATGGACGCGACACGAGTCTCTCTTCCGCAGAGAGCACGGGCTGGGTTGAGGGCTCCGACATTAATTTCAGATGCAGTTTAAATAAAGGTATCCAGGGTCTCAGCTTGGTGGCTTAACTTTTGTGTGAAAGGATTCGGTACCCTAGCAGAGGAAGGTAGAAGGTTTGAAATCAACCGGGCCTGAAGACGGAACGAACCGTGGTCAGTCTGGGATTCGACTCTTCTCTGCACCCCGCAGTCCCCGCAGAGCACCCCGGGGGAGAAGGATGGCAAAGAGCCCACTGCTGGGTGAGCGGTCGCATCTGGGAACTGAACCCACAGAAGCAAAGCGGCCTCAAGTCTCTTGCTCTTTAGGCAGGGCAGTCTGAATCTCTCTGAGGGCCAGCTATTACTAAGAATGTTAAAATATTAGTATTTTTAAGAGATAATTACAGGAGTGTTAGAGGTCATTCTAGATTTCATCACTTCACATGACGTTAAAGGAAAACCGAAAAAAAAAAAGAGTAACAAATACGTTTAAAACATACTTAAGAGTTCAGTGAACAGATCTTTGTCATACACAAACAGTAAGAAATGCCACAGACAAAAAAAAAAAAAAATGACCTATTTAAGTTGTGCGAGTATATGACACATTGCAGGCATTATAATCATCTTTTTCAAATCCGGCAAATCAAAACAGCAGCGAGGCCAAACCACATTTTTTTTTTTTCCTCTCCGTGAAGCAGATTTTCCTTGAAATGAGGTAAAGCATGGTACCAAGTGCAAGGCTTCTCTGTGCTACACGAACAGAACGGAGGGGGGACAAAGCTATTACAAAACGCAGCATAGTTAGGACCGTGGAAAGGAGATCACGAGAGAAAGGAAAAATCTGTACAACGAAGGTTCGTCCCCACTAACCTCCACACAATCATCGGAAGGAGCTTCTGCAGCTGCTTCTTCAGGACACCCCCCGACCCCCCGCCCTGCCCCGCACACACGTGCCCGTGGCCCCCCCCCCCCCCCCAGTGCCCTCGGCTTGCGGGGCTTCCGTTACATTCGCTCTCACAGTGCAATCACAGGAACAAAGGGATGACACACGCGGGTGGCAAGTGGGGCGACAGAGAGTGATTTTCCTCCTTAATTGATGGATGCAAAACATTTCAACAAGCTAAACCGGGGGGTCGGGGGGGTGGACTTTACAGCATTAAAAATCAGCAGCACGAAAGCGTTCGTAACCCATCTCATTTGTCTAACTCGAGTTTTTATTTTTTGACTTCGTAAACCAGGGGATCACAGAATCCGTCTGAGTGTGAGTCACAGATCAAAATTAGCTATCTGTCTCCAACAACAGAAAAATGGAATAGCGAAAGGTTGCTGTTGAGAAAACATTTTGAATGGTAGCAGGAAATTTGAACCCCTGAGAATGTATGACCTAATCATATCCGAGTCTGAACTTTTTAGTTTTAACAAAAAATACTCTTCTTAAGGTTACAAAATATATTGAGGCATTTTTCTCCCAACGGGAATTGTAACTGTGAAACAATCTGGTTTTGGTGCCAGGAGGCGAGAGAATCCCTTAACGCTGGGATTAGTGCATTAGACGCAATGCAAAGCCCTGGGCTCCCGGCATCAGGTAGTTTATAAATTAAGAAGAGATTTGTGATATAACGTTATCACAAAATCACCCTCACAAGTACAATTCACATCCAGCCTTACTTGTCAATTATACACGTTTACAGTTAATATAATTCAAGAGTTGCTTGGTTTTCACTTGCTAGGAGATCTGACACTGAGGTTTTATTTTAAAAAACTGAATAGAAAGCGAAGGTTCCAAATCGGAAAGAAGTATTTTCAAAAGGAGTCTACCCAAATCAATTTGCTCAAAGACACACTGAATAATTTAGATCGCAATTGAAATTTAAGACCGGAGACAACGAATAACATTGGAGAAGCTTAACATCCCCCTCCAACTCAGGTCTCCTTAGAAAGTGGAGCTGACCATTTTCCCTGCGCACGCGTGCAGAGAGAGGTGTTTCTCTGGGGGGGGGGGTGCAGATAAAGCAAGAAATACAGTATCTGAGTGTATCTGAAAACAAAAACACAGCATTACATGAAGCATCAAGTTCAGGATGATGTGCTGGAAAACATTAGACACCTCTGCTCGGCTTTCTTAAACTTCAAGCATAATTAACAGAGCAAATTGCAGCAAACCTCTACTGGTGTGTCGGTGGGAGTGCAGGACTGACCCGCAGCTTTTCAAAAGGTAAATTAAGAGGTATTATAGTTACAGTGCAAAAAAAAAAAAAAAAAAAGAAAAAAAAATTAAAATTTCAAGCATAATACATAAACATAGCACCAAACACGGGAAAAATGCATGCAAAAGAAAAGAAAAACTGAGGTATTTAAGTGAAGAGTGCCTACAGGTCTAATTAAAGAAACTTCGGCAAATGCCTAAAAATGTTTTTTTTTTCTTTTTTTTCCTTTTCCAAAGATGGAAAGAATGAGTTTATCTAAATTAATGACCTAAATCACAGATGTATCAAAATTACGGCAGTTTATCACAAACGTTACACTTCCATGGCATTAACAGCACGGCTTTGGTAGGTGAGATCTGCATGCAACACTGTGAAAAGTACAGTAAGACATTGACGTGAGAAGAGACTAACGGTAAAGGTGCTTTGTTTTGCTTCTTTAAATAAGTAACCAATCACTTATAAAATCTGCAGCATATTTTAGGTGTGATATGTCTAAAGGTTATCTTGTTAGAGCAACAGCCTACAGGGCAAAACTCTTTGCCACAATTTCCATCAGTGGAGCTACCTAGCAGGAGGTTTTTAGTAAAACTGGGTATTTAGCCAAAGATCCTTTTTATTATGGTGCTTAGAAAAAATCCAGAGACTACATATCTATTCTGGTTTTCAAGATGCCTTCAGGACACATACTACAGAAACGCTAATATAATCCTGTAATAAGTCACAACCACACTAGTGAGTTGCAAGTATCACACGGTCTCGACATCTTAAATGCATAATAAAATGAAGGGAATGTAAAATAGTTTGTTCCAAAAGGATCGGAAATCAAAAGGACATCCATGAGGGCTTTACTTTTAAGGCGAGAACCTTTTTCTATGCAAGACTACGTGGCATGAGAAAACGAAAATTTGATTCACCAACGTGCCAGCCGACGTTAATGAAAAACGTGTCCCTTACTATATATTAAGTGCAATGGCGACCGGGAGACATCATCTTACATGACAGGGCATGGAAAGAAAGGACGGTGCGGGCACTCTTCTCCTCTGGCAAACCGCACCATTCTCCTGGGCGCATGGGCCACCGGGGGGACCCGTGCCGGCGCCCACGCTGAGGAGGGGAGGACGCCCCACGGAATCCAGGGGCCGTCTCAGCTGTAAAGCTCCTTGGCCTCCTACCACTAAGCGAAGCTGACAGAAATGAAACTAGGTTAACACAAAAACAAAAACAAAAACCCCAAACAAAAAGAGAACTGCCGATAATTATTTTGAACACTTGCCAAATGTCATCATTAAAGCACTCTTGTGATCTGAACAAAGCGGAAGTGAGGAAAGAAGACGAGATTGTGTTTGCGCAAAAAACTAAAACTACAGTTAGCTCCAAAATTTTTATACATATGTTAAATGTTTTATTCTGTAATCTAGCTTGTTATCAAACAACCTTTAAATTCTGCCTTCGATTCATTCCGCTCACTACCGACTTGAAATCACCCTTGTCAATTTCAATGGTTTTCCCCTTAATTCTGCTTTTTTTGTGTTTTTCACTTTAAAAAGGGGCTTCAGCTGTTGGGAACCTGAGGTTGATTGGCTTTGAGGCTGCGGAGGGCTCTTCTTGCTGCCGCGGACTTGGCAATCCTGTAGCTTCGGCCGACGCCTTTAAATTTCCCCTTCCCCACCACTTCCACCGTGACTCTGACCTTGCCGTCGTACGTTCTCTCAGCCGGGCTGCGAAGAAACCAAACAGCTTGTATCAGAAGTCAGAACTATTTATTATGATTGTCAATCAGCACTGAGCACGCACTCGGGGGGGGGGGGGGTGTGTGCAAGCCGACAGCACACAAGGAAACGTGCAGCGCACGGGGGCGCGTACCCCGACAGACGGGGCTGCGTCTCGCTTTTAACGCGGCATTACTCTATGAAAGCAAAAGGGAAAGTCAATCAGACTACAAATATAAAGTGCAGAGCGCATGCCCCAGTGTAAACATTTTTCAGAATCATTAGTTTATGACATCTCTGACAACTCCCCCCCCCCGACCCTCGTTTTCAAGCAACTTAATTTTTTCCATGCACGTTCTGCCTCACCTAAATTTGGCAGTTTCTGGTTCCATTTCAAGCAATTCTCGCACAGGGGAGCGGGGCACATTTGCCGAAAATTTTTCTGTAATCAAAACGAAAGAACAGCGTGCGTGATATCCTTGTCATTCCTTTTTAAGGATGATTTTGTTTCTTTCCCAGGGGAGCGAACGGTACCTATCAGCGGCCGCATCATAGGATAGTACACCTGCCAGACCATCTCCAGGGACATCCCACTATCCATGTAAATGGCACCAGCAAGTGACTCGAAAATGTCCCCCATGGCCTTTGGAACTTCAATATCCTCTTCTTTCTCTTCGTCCTCCTCAGACCTCCTGAGCTATTTACACAGAGAAAAGTGATGTGTAAGCAAAAAGACCATCTTTAAAGGCGTGCCACAGAAGTGCGTTTCTTTTCTCAGCAAGGACTCTTACTGTATCTTTAACAAGGGTAACACCACCAACCATTTGGGGCAACCACCTACTACACTGTAACAGGTTCTTCATAAACATTGTCTTACCTAAAAAAAAGATTTTTCCAACTTCTCAAAGAAAAAAAACAAAAACAAAAACAACTCCCTTCCCCATTCAGTATTATTCTATACTCAGCAAAGGGAAAAAAGAGTACTTCTAAATGAAAACAAAATCAACTTTAACACAAAATTAGAAATAGTTAATGAACGTATGAAAAAAATTTTCAAATCCACTCTTCATCAAAGAACTTCATCTTAAAACATTTCTACCCCCTAGCGGCTTGGCAAGGATTAGGCAGAATACTAATCCGTACAGCACGGGCAAGGGTTGTGTAAGTTACTTTGGGGAGAAGTTACCACTTTTTGCCAGGGAAATTCTTCTAGAAGACAGATTTCTCCAAGCTCCCTTTTTATTAAACCCCTTAGTACACACTGCCTATTAAGAGTACCTGACACGTATTCAAATTAATGTAATGAAAAATTATGAATATACTAATGCCTTTTAAAAGTTCAAAATTCTTTGAACAGGAATTCCATCTCTAGGAATTTATCTGAAAAAGGTACTGGATATATTTGCCACACCTATGTTTATTAAAAGCCCTAAGTAAAAACAACCTAAATATCTAGGCACAACGGACTGTTTAAATACATTCCATTAGAGCTATATGCACAACTGTGCAGCTACTGAAAGTTGTAATGCCACTGGATACGTGGAAAGGTGTCCTCGATACATTAAGTGAAAAAAACACATTGTGGTATACTATGCATAATATAATGGCACTTTATATTTCGTGTATGTTTATGTTTATACGCATTAGCAATAAAACATCACAGACCGTTAAGTCTGGTTATCTCTAAGGGAGCATATTTGCGTAACTTTAATCTTCCTTTTGCTTATTTGTATTTTATAAAATAAACACAAATTACTTGTGAGAAACAAAAAAAGAGGTGAGGTTTTTTTTAAATTTCTAGATGGACTGTTTAGCCACACAGAGCTCTATATAAACCACTTGTAATGCTGACTCTTGGGAAAACAAGATACTTACTGTTGGTACATCATGGTTTTGAGGTAGAAAGGAATTTTAAAACTTACTGAGTTTAATTCTCTCCTTTCACAAAAGAAGAAACCGAGGCCCGGAGAGGTGGAGAGACTTTAAGATCCAGCAGGAAGTCAGAAAAGCCAGACCACTGACATTTCTAATCACTTTTTATGACTCCTGATACATACGTTTATGTAAACAAAGGTCAGGAAAAGAGGGGACACAACAGAACCGGCCTGGCCCACTGTCATCAAAAACGGCTGAAATCGAAGTTTGGCCAGTGCCTCAAATTCTAAGCTTAAACGCTTCTGAAGAACGAGACCAGAAGTCCTCCTGAGAACACAGGGGCTGGTCCTAAGTCCTGGTCCCACTGCTAGCTGTGCTCCAACTCGGACCATTCACCCTGGACGAGTACCCGCCTACCCGCCGGGGAACGTGGATTCCCCTCCGGCACACGCTCTGTAGTGTTTACAGGCTCTGACACTTCCCTTGCGGCCACACCTCCAATTCCTTTCACAGCAAGTCAAAGGAAATGCACTGCTCCCCACCCAAGGTTTGGGGCAATTAAAAGAAGGGAAGGTGCAGATCACCGAAGGAACAATTAAAACGGCCACCAGAAGGCCGCCCACATTTCCTGCCGCCTTACAAGAAAGCTACAAAAGTAAGAGAAACAAAGGAATCAGGACGTGCAGAACAGGACCCGAGAGTGCTCTCCTGGGAACACACAGGCCTGCGGAAGGATGGCAGCGAAGGATCAGAGAGGGGAAAGATGGAAGTGAGATCCTTTGCTACAAAACTTCAAAACAGCCCGGAACACGTGAAAATGAGCTCCATCACGGAAGAACCTCGGGCTGAACTCAGGCCAGAAGCCTCCCAAATGCCACCGGCTAGAATCTCAGAAGGCTGGTTTTTAAGCGAGTTCTCCTATTTTCAAGCAGCAGCAGCAGCAGCAGAACAGACACACGTTTGTGACGCTTACCTGACAAAGCATCAGCGAACCTTTCTGACCCCTTCGAACAAGCAAAGGCAGAATAAACCGCACGAGCCCTAAGGTTCACGCTGGCTTCGGGCAGGGGAGGCCGGGGCGGCCCGATCCGACCCGGCCCCAGGCCCCGGCCGCTTCCCTCCCCCGAAGGTCCACGCGCGGCCCCGCGGGCGCGGTCAAGGGTAAAGGGCCCACGGGAGCGCGCGCGGCTGTCACCTCCGTCCGTCCGGAGACCGGAGCGCCCGCGGCGGGCTGGCTGCCGGCGGCGCCTCACTCACCTCCGAGTCCATGCCCTGCATCTCGTTCTTCTCCAGCTGGAACTGCACGAAGTCGTCGATGACGTGGAAGAGCTCGGGGGAGACGGCTTTGAAGTACTTGTGGTAGTCGTACTTGACCGCCAGCGACGCGAAGATGGTGTTGTTGACCAGCGCGGACCGCAGGTCGGTCAGGACGCCCGGGGAGTGCTGCCGCGGGTCTTCGTAAAGGTGCTTGGTTATGAGGTAGTCCAAAATCGCATCTCCCAGGAACTCCAGGCGCTGGTAACAATCTGCGGGCGGCCCAGGGCGCAGCCGTCAGCTCGCGCCTTCCCGCACGGTAACCCGCACGGTAACCCGCAGCGTGCGCGCGCGGGGCCCCAGACCCACCGCAGCCGGGCCTGGCTGGGCTTCGCGAAGTTCACACGTCCGCTCCAGTGACAAGCCGTGTGACGTGCCACACTTACTAAAGCCTCTGGCAATTCAATCTGGCCAAGAAAGCGTATTTCATATCTATAAACTGGGGGTCCTAAAAGCCTACGGTGGCCCAAAGAGCGCTGCGCGAGGGGACCCACACTGGCCAGGGGGCCCCAGCAGGGCGGCCCCCCCAACCCCCACCCCGGGGGCGCAGGGCTGGCCAGGCGGGTGCTGAGCGCCACCGAAGCGGCGGCAGCCTCGCTCCCGCGCCGGCGGTCTGGGGCCAGTCGTGCCCTGCCCCACGCACCCCTCTGCCCCGCCTGCTCTCCCCCCGCCTCCCGCCCGCGCACTTCGTGCTCCCGGCGCTGATCCCCACGCACCCTGTGTTCCCCATGCTCTGAGCCCGTGCAACCCCGAACCCTGCGCTCTGCCCCTGTGCACCCCGTGTTCCCCAAGCTCTGCCCCCGTGTAACTCTCACACAGTGTGCTCTTCACCCCGCGCTCTGGCCCCACTCCGGAGTGTGTACTCGGCCGCCCTGCCTCTCCACTCCTGGGTCACAACAGCCACCCGGGAGGCCAGCCAGTATACTAGAAAACCCCCTTCTCTGCCTGCGCCAAGAACTGCGGAGTTTGACCCGAACAAGGGGCCGGAGAAAGGAGAGTTGAGGCCGTGCGCAAAGACCCGAGGCACCACGGGTCGGCTGCCCACACCGGAGAAGGCCCCCAGCCTGGGGCCGGCACCCCTATCTCCTCACCATGCCCAGCAGGACCCGCGCAAGCCAGGAGGCTGGGGCAGGGACAGATGGGGCGGCGCGTCCTGGACACCTGGAGCTCCGAGGCAGGGCCCCTCACTCCTCAGAGGGCAGGAGGGACCATCGGCTTCTGCACAAAGAGAAACAGCCCTCCGTGCTGTCGGTCCTCCCGGTTGAGGGCCAGATCGGTTTTTACTTTTTGGCTTTGCGCTTTTCTGATCATCTTAACCTTTATTGTTTTCCTTAATACAGACTCTCTACTCTGCTCTGGGATTCCAGATTCAAGCACTTACTACTCGAATACAGAAAAAAGTGCACAGGCTTTTCACAAGCTGAAGCTGACAGCAGTTCCAGGCACCTAATCTCCCTTCTAATCTGATGGCCCGGGCGCCTACTAAATAGAAGAGGAAAACCTGGGGCGCAGTGCAGTGCCGAGTGGGAGACGGCAGCAAGAGCGAGAGCAAGGGTAATGACGCCCTCCCGGAAGAAGTTCCTTTTCATCGGCTCATCTTTAGATCCAAAGGGACCTTAAGAAAGGGAGGGGCCTTTCCGTTCAGGAAGAACCGTAAAAAGATGTGACAGTTCATCCAGAATGTATGAATGAATCAAGAACCAAAACCAGCACTGAACAGGCAGCAGAGAGCCACCGGGGGAAGACTCAAATGGGAAAAACACAACAGAATACGAGGGCTCAAACTCCCCCGTGCGGCACGTCTACGCGAGCGCGTAAGGAGGGCCAGGCCGCCAGCTGCCAAGGATAAGGCGCAGGGCTCCCAGAAAGCAGAGGAAAATAAAGCCGCCTTCGTTTTTCTCTTGCTCCCTCCCTCCACCGTGCACGTTAAGCACCAAGCCTGTACACGCGTAGGATGCTTTTCTCTAACGGGGCCCAAGTAACGCAGTTAACGCAAGGTGGCCGTTTCAGAGAAACGGAGTGCGGGCTGGGGCTTCTTACCAGTGATAGTATTGTAGTGGTAGGAGGCATGTGTAAAAGCTTGCAGAAGGTAAGCCTTGTTCTTGAACCTGTAGTTGATTTTCTTCTCAAAATTCTCAAAACCCGATATCAGGTGATTCAGTGTTTTATCTGCGTCCGGATGATCAAACATGCATCGTGGTGGAATCTTCAAACAACCGTACTCCAAGTCTTTCAGGACGGAGGAGCGCGGGCCGGCCACCGAGGCGGCGGCCCGGCTCCCTGAAAGGGCCTTTTGTTGGCTGTTGAAATTCTCCCTGGCGGGGCACATGGCCTTTTCCCGATCAGTCCTTTTAATTACCGGGAGCACCTTGAGCCCCAAGGAGCAGAGGAACAGCTGGGCAGCCCTCTCCCCGCAGCTGGTCAAATAGCAGCCCAGCAGGGCCTCCACACAGTCGGCTATGCTTTTGTCCGCGATGCACTGCTCGGTGTGCAAGTCGTAAGAGATGGACTGTTTCCCTGTGTCGACACCACAGTTCTCTTCCGACGGATTCCAGAACCCCACCACAAAGTCATCCTCTTCGACGGCTTTGCTGGGATCCAGGTAGCACATGGCATCCCAAGAGCTATAGTCGAAGTCCTCGAAATCTGAGGAGAATGGCATGCTACCCAAGGAGGATTTTTTGGGCATTTTCCATTCGTATGCAGAATCAGTGGCTGAGAGAGGAGAAAGAGAAATTTTCTTTACGAAAGCTCCTGATCCCATTAGCATGTTATCTATGAATTTGATATGTTCCTGATCATACTCCAGGAAATCATCTTCGTCGTCGGCGTCCTCCTTTGGAACCTTCCACGTCAGATCCTCCCCCTCCTCGTCGTCCTCCTCAAAGTCCTGGTCCAGTTTGCCATTAGCCAACATGCAGTCTTTTGTCTGAAACGACGGGGAATGGGGAAGGAGGGGAGACATAGCTGCTGTTTTTAAAAGGGTTTGAAACTCAATAAAAGCAAGGGTTGTGGATAATTTCAAATGACAACCACAAATACTAAAAGGCAACTTTAAAATCACGGCCATTTGTTTTCAATTAACATAAAATAAGTTATTTAATCATATAAACAAAGTAAAACATGTTCTTTGAATGTTCATTTTCTAAGTTATAAAATGACCTTTAGCCAGTATGAAGCTTTAAGTTAAGGATTTCTGTACATGGATATAAAGTTAAAATTAATGTCCGCGAGGCACGACTGCAGCTAAGGAGGCTTACTCCAGCAGACACACAATAAAAGCACTCACATGCCGATCACAGAGGTCTTCAATTTTGCTGACAAAGTTTTAAAATGTTTCGAAAAGATTTTCAAATTAATAAAATCAAAGTCCAGATGCAGAGAAAGCATTATCTGTGCAATGAAGAGTATAAATACATGAAAAAAGATCAACTGCTTTAAAAATCTGTAGAATATTAAAAATCGGCAATAGGGGTTCATGGGAAAGTTCTGTCCCCGCTTTCCACTGCAAATCAAAGTACATTCGCTATAATGTAAAACTGGATTGCTCTGCTTGAAAACTAAAAGTGATCACTGAACTAAGCTACGAATTTGGGAAATTACGCTTTTCCCCTCCACCGTGCTACAGTAATCAGAGGAACAGATTATAGCATAACTGACAAAAACAGAAGAAAATTTAGACTAACATGAAACACAACAATCCAATTTCTGTCAGAAGATCTTTGCTAATTCCAATTTCTTTGGCAAAAGCTTATTTGTGAATGACAACCTTAATAATGGGCTAGGATTCAGTAATGATGTAACTTTTTTGCAATGCTAAGAGATGCCAAATTTCTGTTGCGCAAGAAATAAAAAAAATAAAATAAAAAGACTTTCCTTTCCTTTGGGGCGAAAGGCAGGAGAGTTTGCTTCAATTTTGATAGCAACAACTTTCCAGAGATTTCCTGACAAAAGTTTTCAAACCTTGTCAAGTATTTTTTAAATACTGCAAATATTTCATTTTAAGTCGGACTCAAAAGGGACAGTGTAGTTGTTTGAAAATAAAGACGAGTAGTGAGCCAATGTAGATATGTATGTATCTACAACAACATACCTGAATTTTTTTTTTTTTTTTTAATAAAAAAAGTTTGTAAAACGTTTTCAAGGTTACGGAAGAATATGAGAAAAAACTATAGTGGCAGACCTCTAGGAACTACTTCCTGCAAAAAGCCCTGTACTCTTCCGAGGTAACATGAGCTGTTTTGACTACTGTTTGGTCCTTGCACTAAAAAAAGGCAAACTGCCATTAAAACAAAAAATCAAGAGTGAAAAAACGTTTCATTAAATAGAATCTTCGTATATCTTCAGTAAGATGCTCCTATAGTCTGAAATTGGCAATGTACACACACCAACCCCAAAGACTGGGTTTTATCACAAATAAAGCAAAGTTCTTTAATGCCTCTGGGTTTCAGTTTCTCCATCTGCGAAATAGCGGGGTCCGACCTCCCTAAATAAGAACACTTCAGGCTCTTCAGAAAAAATGCCAGCCTAAAACTCTTTTCGCTTCCAGTTCAAGTCAACCTTCTACCTGAGTTATTACCCTCTGCACTCGCATGCAAAGGTTTCTCTTAAACCTACGTGGGGAGGAGCGAGGCGGGTGAAGCAGGAATGCACACGCTCTCCTGTGTCTGTTTCAGTAAGCATAAATTACTAAGTGAAAATACGAACAGGATCTTTAATATATTCCAAAAGTCACGGTGCCAGGTCATCAGAAATGTTAAGGAAAATAAGAAATGTCTGTTCTAACTTAAAACAAAATTTTTTTTAATCAAAAGGACTTGTCAATGTCACCTTGATGCTAATTTTTTTTAAAGAGCCGATTATATTATGAACCTACTTACAAGGCAGAATAATTATCACTGGAACGTTTTTCATAGATATGCAATATTTTCTCTAAAGTTCTCAAAATCTACATATTTTCCTCTAAGGTTCCACCCATTTCTAAATCAGGAATGAATATAACTTTTCTAACCCAACTTGCATTAAAATATTCTGATGCTTTTCTCCAGAGGAGGTCAATTTCTGTAAGACACTGAAATCATCTCAAATACTGCACGAGTTAAAAATATACTCAATGAAGAGATAAAAATCAAAACAGGGTCGCAGAGCATCAGGCCTGGAAATATTTGAGTCCAGGAACCGGGACGCGCGTGTCAGAAAGAAGACGCGAAGAGCACATATTTAGGAGGCATAATCTGTGAAAGAAACAGTATTCTCAGTGTTGGCCTGGAGGAAAAATGAAGTAACAACAATCTAGTTTCTCATTAATGCAAAATAAATGTCCAAGAAAGCAAAGTGCCAGAGAGATCGCCTCTGAGTTTGGAAGAGGCGCTCTCGTTCCCCAGCCGCCCACCACGGGGAGGGACCGACCGCTCTGCCGGCTCACGAGCCCTCCGAGGTGCCCTCTGGTGGCCTTCAAGACGAGACAAAATGACAAAATGAAGCCGCTGCAGCTAATACTTGGTCGTCTCAAGTCCCTGGCAAAATTTAAACTGTTTCCAAAAAACTACAACCTTTAGGATCTTTTTTTTTTTTTTTTTTTTAGTTCACTAGAGAAGGCCTAGTCCTCACTGAGAAATCCCTGAACTACAAAGCAAGGCTTTACTGAAATTAATGACTTCATAGATAGGAGATCACAGACCACTGAAGAGTCATTTTATTGAACAGAGCTAAGGGTCTGTCCTCAATTGTAATACAGGGTAACAAAGTGAAATATTATGGAGTTTTGTTTTCTTCTTTTTCAGAGTCACAACATCATATACCTCTGGAAAAGGAAGATGATACAATTGTCCCCCCCCCTCAAAAATATCTAACACTGTTTCTGAATTCAATGAAGAGACAGTCTCCTTAGAGAAATTAACACATCAAATTCCTACTCTATTACAAATATGCCACGGAAAAGAAACAAAAAATTAAGAGAACAAAATTCTCCCCGTTCACCAAAGTAGAAGTCCTTCCAGTTACCAAAAACTTACCATTTCATCTTTTTCCCATTTATCTGTATTACTTTTGTCTTGGTTTACTACATAACCAGGAGGAAGCCAATTCACAGGGGGATCAAATATGGACACCACCATGCGGCTGGGCAGTCCCTTCTTTTTTCCAAGCCGATACAGATTACAGTTGCTGACCTTTAGCAGAAAAAACGTGTAAGACACTTATCCATAAATGCCCACTGCTGGAGTTCACACCAGGCAAATAAACACATTTTTAGTTAAATGTTCGTATCAACCACAACTGGTCATCAATTATAAAGAACGTACAGGTTTTCTGCCTATTCACGGTAAGAAATTTTACGTGCCCATGTATTCTACAACCTTTAGTGTTGTTAGATGAATACTTCTGGATATAAAAACGCAGATCCGAAAAAACTAATACGCAAATTCCCTATAAAGTCAGAACAAACAATTCACACAATTTCAAACTTTAAAAAAAAAATCACAACCTGATGATATCAAATGCAAACTGCCAACTGGGACTATCAGAATAGAAAAGAATCCCTGTAAAGCATCTAAAGTGTCACAATATTCGTAATGAAATAAATGGGGGGAAATGCCACAGACTCTAGCTATGTAAGTGGAAACTGGCACTGAGTAAATGCAGCTAAAATCATTTTATACTCCTAAGCCACAAATGACATTTTTGTTCAATCATTTTAAAACACAGCAAAAGGTAATAACTCCACGTTTATTCACATCAATAAAACAGCTTCATTGTTTGCCCTGTGCTGTGTTTTTCCTACAGACCCCATGTCCTCCCTAACTCACTCACTCGTTAACATTTCTACCTAGAAACGTCTAGTAAAAACCTGGAAACAAGGATCTAGAACGGTCCACGCCATATGCATTTTCTATAAACCAGGTTCCTTTCTACTAAGTACTTCACGAGCCCTTTCTCTGGGGAACTCGGGACCACTGAACAGGTACCCACATCCCTGAGAGAACAGTCAGAAAACTGAGGGACTGCTAGTCCCTGCAGGCGACACAGCTGGGGGGGGGGGCGGGGGGAACCGGTGTCTGCAGGTGACACTCACTACGTGAGGCATGCTGTCAGAAACGTAAGGGCTCTGATAAACGCTAGCATCCTTTTCCAGAGTCGGAGAATCACAGCATCACAGCCGGCAACAGGAGGACGGAGACGGCGATCCCATCCACTCAGACGGCACGGGTGGCAGGACGGAACGGGAAGAGAGAACTAGAGGCCATTCGACAAGCGGGGGGAGGGCCGTGAGAGAGGAACAACAGCGGGGGTGCGTGCGTGGAGTCGCGCGAAGACCGGCGAGGGGCTCAGGCCTGGTCAGGACACCAGACCGGGCTGAGGGAATAACGATGATCTCTACTGGAAGCAAGGAGCCAAAGCTGTCCGGGCAGACGCAGAGATGCTATTTTGGAAACGTACGCTGATTTCTTCCTTACCTAACAGAGTCCATGTGCTATCGCTTTATACCGATTCTCAGCCTCTGATATTTTGTTCCTACAACCACCTTCTTGGTGACCCCATTTGTTCTGACAGCTTTGATTATCGCTCTCATGAAGACTATTCGCCCAAGCCATAGTTCAGTCCTAAATTCTCAACGATCCCAACGTTTCACTTCATTTTCCACGAGGTCCGAAAACCCTAATCCTCACCCCGATCCCTCCATTTGTGCTCCTCCCACCAAGAGCGCCGCCACGGCCCCAGCCTACACAAGGGCACCCCGGCATCACGGCTCTCTCTGCCCCCCAATCACACGGAGGGGCAGTGAGAAGGGCGGTGGAAGGAACGGGTTCTCGCTTCCGACGCCCTCCCGACTGGTAAGTTAAGTAACCTTACGCCAACCAAAAGCAAGCTCTCCAGGCAGGAGTCTCCCCACCTGCAAAATGGAGGCGTGTTATCCAGCCCCCAGGGGCTCAGTGAGAAGAGTAAACGAGGTCTGTAAAACGCTCAGTGTAGTGTCCGGTGTTACAGAGTGACATCGGAGGTAGGGGAGTGTGACGGTGAAGAGCACGGTCTCTGAAGCCGCACTGTCTGGGCTCCGCCACGTACTTGGCACGTGACCCTGGGGCAAGCTAACACCTCCCACCTCAGGATCCTCGTCTACAGAAGAGGGATAATAAAAGTGTATACAATTATACATAAAATCTAAAAAATGTAATAAAAGTGGGGCGCCTGGGTGGCTCTGTCGGTCGAGCGTCCGACTTCGGCTCAGGTCATGATCTCGCAGTTTGTGGGTTCGAGCCCCGCGTCGGGCTCTGTGCCGACAGCTCGGAGCCCGGAGCCTGCTTCGGATTCTGTGTCTCCCCTTCTGTCTGCCCCTCCCCTGCTCGTGCTCTATCTCTGTTTCTCAATAATAAATAAACATTAAACATTTTTTTTTAAATGTAATAAAAGTATGCAGAATTTAATTAGGCGACTGATACAACACATAAGGCTGCAAAAGTAGCGTCTGGCTGGAGGAAACGCTTAGGAAGTGTGAGCTTCAACTCTCATTCCCCCCGAACTACTACTCGCCTCGGTCCTGTCCTCACTGCTGGAACTCGAGAACCATCCCCTACTCTGCCTGCTTACACTCTGCAAAAGCCCAGCCGATCGCCCCGCTCGGTCTGGCTTTGCGCTTGGACTCAGGCCGCACTCTGCTACCAGAGCGATCACGTACAAGCAGCACTTCCAGAACGGTAAGAGTCCCTGACGCGAAAAGTGCCCCCGACATCCCAAACACGTGCAAACTCCTGGGCCCAGCCTTGAACATCTTCCACGACAGAGCTTCCCACACCTGCCCTTTTACCCTTTCCTCTGCCTGCTGCCACAGTTGGGTCACTGAGTGCTGCCGACGCGCCCTGCCGTCTGTTCACTGTTTACACACTAGGTGCCAGGGCACCTCCTCCACGAACGCCTTCTCCTCCCAGCGACGGTCCTTCTCTCTGAGCGTCCGGGGCAATGAGCAGCTTTGTAAGTTACACGTCAAGCACGGACGTGTTGCCCTGTGACACCTCTTTTATCATCGTTTAAACATTTTACCTTCGCCGCTTCCCTTCCTGAAATCTTAATTCCCGCTGGCGTGGGGTCACACCCTTCCTCTGGGCTCTCAGTCCCCTGCGTGCTCGGAGTTCAGGCGTCACCCCCTTTATGCTGGGGAGTCACCGAGCTCCCCTCCCTTCCTCACTCTCCAAAAACCCTGAAGACGAGCTCCTCCGCACAAGACCTGTGTTTTCTCCAGGTCTGGATGCCTTGTGTGCCAGACGGCATTCTCCCAGATAAACTTTTCTCTCCACTGAAATTAAAGCGCGATCACCCTCCCCCCCAAACAACCACACCTCGTACCTCTTCACACCCCCTGGGGACCCAGCGAGCACACGTATTCTCGCAAACGGTCCCATCAGAGCTGAATTTCCATCCATCCACAAGGCACACACAGATCAGCTGACGCCCCAAACCTTGGGGGCTTCATCAGGGAAAGGCAGCCTCCCGTCTGAGCGATCCCTCATCCTCTGAAACCAGCCGGCGCGTGACCCCATGTCCTAGGCACGCCGAACGCTTACTCTGAGTGAGAAACACGGTATTTCTTACCTTTTTGCTTCTCATATAGGAAAGGCGGCCCTCGTGCGCGTCGGGGTAAGTGCAAAACAGGTACGTGGTGATGGCATGCTTTAGAAAGGAGTCACCAAGCATTTCAAGCCGCTCCAGGTTAAACCCATCGCTAGCATTTGAAAGGGTCAAAGCCTGCAGAATGAGTCCAGGGTTCGGGCCAAGAGTCCTCGAGGAGTAGCCGGGACAAGGGCTCTGCGCAGAAGCCCTCCCGTCCCGGGGCGCGGGAACAGCTTCGTTAGTACCGGGCGTCGTGGCCGCTGCGGGACTTCCATCTGAGGTAGATGTGTTAGCATTTCCATCAAGGTATTTGTTACTCAGGAGAGTACATTCATCGCTGGGCTTGGGCTGGTTCTCGTAACTGTATAAATTCTGAATGGGATATGAGGTAGTTGGTTGTACAGGTATTTCCTGCTCGTAGTAACTCAGCTGATTTCCTTGGCAAAAGTCTCTGTTCGCTAAATCGCAACTGCCATTGGCAAGGTTTTTACTGTACGAAAGACCGTTGGTCGCCGTGAGATCTGTCGAAGCTTCGATCTGGAGCTTACCGGGTGACTCACCGAAGAGCGTTCTGCAGTTCACAGACATTTGGTCGTGATTTTCTAGAGAGGAGGTTCTAGTAGCACCTTGACGTGCAGCATTTTCAGGGACTACAATTGTGCTGTGCTTACAGTAATTATCGTTTTCAGCCCAAGAGGAGCTAGCAATTGAGATGAAGGACTTGCTGTCGATAGATTTCTTCCACCCGAAGTCTAGGTTGGGGTATCTGCAAAGACATTTTTATGACTTCGTCAAACCCTTCAAAAGGGCGAGGTTCAGAGCAAGAACAACGTCAACGGCATAAATAAGTAAAATAACGATCCCTCCAAAAGAGCTCCCACTTTGGAGGAGAAACAAGTCCCCGAGGCAGAAATCACCATATCGGAATTCTGCCCCGAGTACGTCAGGCAGCGGGACGTGGCTCCCTGCACCGCTTTAATCCGCCGCCCGACAGCAAGCGCGGGGTGGGGGCGACGCGCGGGGTTGGCAACGGGACCCGGAGCCACCGTCTGGGCTGGGATCCCAGGCCCTCCGGCTAACGAGCTTGTGATTTACGGAACCTCTCTGCGCCCCGGCTTCCCACACTCGGAAGAGGGCTGACCACTCCTACCCCATAGGGCTGTCCTAGTGATTAAATGACCCAAGACAGGCCACGGCATCTGAGCCAGTGTTTGACGCCGAGGTAAGTACTCAGCAAATGCAGCTGTGACTACTACTGTCCTGTTTTAAGATTCCTTAATCCCTGGAACCACTGTGGTCTCCACAATTGGGTAACCGAAATTAATCTGAGTGGTTAAGCCAATAATTTCCTTAGAACGTGGAAACTTTCCTAGCGGGAAGAGAAAAAGACAAAAAACATCTTGAGGCAATTGCCATTTAATATAGACTTGATTTTACAGAAGAGGAAGTGGTCTTCCAATGTCAGCAGGGCAACAAAGAACTGTTTCCGTTTTCGCTCTGACCGCCATCGCTGAAGGAGGAACGACCCCCTTCTCCCTGCGCAACTTCACAAGAACGTAGGAACCAAAGGATGCATTTATTTCATGTATGAGACATCCGTGCTTTCTTTTTAAGCTTTTGAGAACTGTCTTGTATAAAATTAAAATCGGAACTTAATTCAGTTCTTTTGCAAACAGGCTTCCATAACCCCGCGCTCCTTCCGGCTGACAGCACAGGCATACCTAAAATCCACAGGAAGTGATCGGACTCCCACGCCAGCGTCGCTGGCCGTTTGGGCTCTTAGCTCCTCTGCGGTCAGAAGGCAGTGAAGGCGGTAGAGTATGCTAGGGAGACAGACTGCTTTTCTCCACAGTGATGCTGGAATCGGATGTATAGCACAGAGCTCTGGAACCAGGATCTTTGAACAAGCAAAAATGTGGACAAATATAAAGCAAACACACAAAAGAATAAAAAATGAAAGACCAATTTCACTAATGGATAAAGACAAAAATCACGAATATTAATGAAGTCTTACTTCTAAAAACAATCCCTTTTAAGGCTTAAGGCTTAAGGCTGCATGGGATTTAATCTAGGATTTATAAGGATGAATCGAATTTTGCCAGTGGACCAAGTATCAAAGGAAACCCATCATATTTCCAAAAAGCCATTCAAATACAGGTTCACACACGGTATTAGCTAAAACATGACAAAGCCTAAGTGTTGGGGATCTTCCAAAAACTTCCTAAGTCACTCAGTTCAACCTGCTGATAAAGAAGTCAAACCTAACGTTTCAAAATAGTAAATGATGCTAGAGTAATAGTGAACACATTACCTGTTTATTCTGCAGACTTTCCCACTTGGCTTTTCTCTTCTCAGCACTGCTTAGAGGAAGGGCTTTCCCCTTCTGATTCAAATGGCGAGGTGTCAAAAGATTAAGTCTGTAGGAATTTCAAAATATTTTTATCAAACAAAAAGAAGTATCCCCCCCACCCCGACCCTTCACAGGGGTTCTCTAGCTCAGTGTGCCTACAAATCACCTGAAGAGCTCATTTAAACTGAGGACTCCTGGACCCCACCCTGGGCAGTTCTCTGTGCAAAGAATCTCCCGGTTTCAGAGTTACAGGCAGGCAGTGGGACAGTGACCCCCTATGGTTGTCTGCCGACCTCTGCAAATAGTGCCTCAGGTGACAGTCAAATGCCATCTCTGAAACCCCTTACCTCGAAGATGTGTGGTCCACATCCAGCAGTGGCTGGTTGAGATTGGTCAGATCAAGGTTATACTTTGTTTTATAATATTCTGCAAAGGTTTCATACTCAGGGGAAGGAAATTTACTCAGTGGGGTAAGATCAGTGTATACATCAGCTACATAAAATCGATGAGGCTGATCAAAATTACGGTATCTAAAAAAGAAAAGCAATACATTTGAGGCAACTATTCTCAACGCGTGTTTTTAATATGAAAATGCAAATTATGATTTTAAAGTTCAAAGATTAAAAATAAATAGTGTTGATGAACACTTCAATTCCAAATAATATATTTCAAGTGGGTGTAAGATGAACATTATGTTTATATTAAGTAAAAATCGCTTCTCCATTCCACCCTACTAACGTTATGGTTAACCTCCTTCTAAAGATCTCCGATCACTCTGATTAACACATGAAAGCTACATGACACCTTTAAATCTCTCTTAGTTTCACTACTATATACGGGGCAGAGCACTTTCAATATCCTACCAACCGAGTGAGCAAGCACTCTGCATTACAAACAGGCTACACATGAAAGGTGCCTGCCACATACATGCATGAAGGCACCACTCATGGTATTAACAGTCTGATGACAGCTGACATTTAAAACAGGACTTTAAGGGGCGCCCAGGTGTCTCAGCCGGTTAAGCGTCGGACTTCGGCTCCGGTCATGAGCTCCCAGTTCGTGGGTTCGAGCCCCGTGTCGGGCTCTGTGCTGACAGCTCGGAGCCTGGAGCCTGCTTCCGATTCTGTGTCTCCCTCTCTCTCTGCCCATCCCCTGCTAGCTAGCACTCTGTCTCTGTCTCTCAAAAATGAATAATAATCAAGTCAGAAAAGTTTTTAAATATGATTTCAAGTTGCAAAGAAGAAAAAACAGAAATCAGGAAAGACCGAGTTACAGCCAGTACTCTAATTTTATGAAAGGTTCCTATATTTAAATTTATTGCTCAAAAACTATCCCCTAAATTCTTACAAAATAAGAAAAAAAAACCATCCTGATTTACTACTTCATTGCACTTAATACCATTATTCCCTATAAGAAGTTTAAGAAGCTATTGTTTACAATCAAATTCTTTAAGACTTTGGGGATTAAAACAAGGAAGATTTTGGGGTGCCCGGGTGGCTCAGTCAGTAAGCATCCGACTTCAGCTCAGGTCATGATCTCACGGTTCGCGGGTCTGAGCTCTGGGGTGGACTCCGCGCCGACAGCTCAGAGCCTGCTTGGGATTCTCCCTCCCTTCCTCCCTCTCTCCCTCCCCTCGCTCTCTCCTTCCCCTCGTTCTCTAAGAAATAAACTGGAAAAAAAAAAAAAGACGATTTTAAGAAAGCCTTTCAACAGCGTGTAGATGATCTGAACTTCACAAAATCAAACCCCTCCACCCACAGCGTTCGAGGTGTGGTTTTTCACAAGAGGAAGTCAGCTAGGGAGAACAGGCCCCACCAGGAAGAGACACCTACGCTTCCCAGGAGATGCATCAACGCCACGGCCCCCGAGTTTCCACGCGAGGGAGCGACTCTCCCGAAACAAAGTGCCACCCCCGCGTGGCGCTCCGCTTCGATGCTCACCTCGGAATGATGACTGCGTCCTGGTAATCTTCTAATTTAAAAACAAAGGGTGTTTCTTTTGAATACTTTGTGCTGGGAATGCCTATGCGAGCTTCAGATTTCTCAATATCTTCCATGAATTTAAAGTCAATGTCCAAAGTGCTGGAGTCATTCACTTAGGGAAGGAAAAGACTCTTTAGCTCGTTAAAATAGAATACGGGTGGGATTCTTACTTAAGCTACGTATTCGAGTAGGTGTCTAATTTGGAGTGGTCTCTAGTAAGAGATTTCTCTAGCGGCCACCATAAACTAACGTTACGCAAGCTTCCCTTTTCCAGCTAGTATCGGCCAACACGTCAGAGTCTGGGCCCTTCTTACCAACGTTAAGAGGTAGAACACAGTATGCTGAATCAGCGTCTGTGGGTTTAAATTCTAGTGCAGGTTTTTCAAGCCGAAGAATATGAGAGAATATATACTGGTGAAGTCTTGTGATCAACTCAAGCATTTGGAGAGACAACGTGAAACCAGACTTCTTCAACTCAATGGATATGGTGACCTCTCCGGAGCGCGTGTACACAGGAAAGTGCGGGATCTTAGCAAAAAGAAAAATCAAGCATCCCCAGAGTTAACAGGTATTTTATTCCATCACAAATATTTCATTTCAGAGGGGGAACGACATTGTCAATCCGGGGAACAGAAGGGACACCTTGACTTTTAAGTAGCAAACATTCTGAGGTAACGAGAGATAGCTTTAGCCGTTCCCTCTTATCGATAGCAGTCCTAAAGAACTGTCTACCTGAGGTATGGGTTTGGCCGTCAGTATTCCAAAGCATCTCGTGGTATCCTCAGGGGGATAGAGCTTCCGCCTTCTGAAGTTGAGTTCATCAGGTAAGGGTGTCGTCAGAACCATTCCTATCACATACAGGTAACAGGGCTGATCGGGTTTGGGATAGCTATCCCTCAAACATTCCGGAATCTAAAATTAGAAAGAAAACTTAAGCAAGTGTGACAGCCTCTTGTCCAGACACTGGCCAACAAACAAACTAACAAATTTACTTGCAGCTTTCCTAAAAGCTGATGAGAAAAAGGGAAGCAAACACCCAGGGCAGGAGGCCTCATTCCTTAACTCTGGGGGACAGCCAGCGCTGCTCAGGCCTGGGCTCTGGTGGCCCATGGTCACCTCCCTCATAATGCACTGCTGACTCTAACACCAAAACTTTATAAAAACGACCAAACCCTGTAGGGCATTTTCTTAGAAACGCTCTTCCTTTCAGCTCTTTCTTTTGACCAGAGAACTCTTCCTTGGGGCTTTTAGTCTTTACTCACTGCAGAATAGCAGAAAACATGCAAAATTTTACAAGTCCCACGTAACTGTATTGCTCAGATATCGCCTCTACTATTAACTTTTTGACAGACTGCATCGTCTTCCAGATGTTTTCCCGTGTGCAAATGTGGATCAACGTACACACACACGTGTGCTTCACCCCCCACGGAATGACACAACAAAGACTGTCGTCACCTTATTTCTTTTATCTCCAATTCCTACAATGAGAACGCCTTTCTTGGTCAATACAAATCTGTATCATTTTTAATGGCTATGTAGTTACAGGAGTAAACTGCAGTTTAACGGGCCTGAGACTGTTTCCAAGCTCTCAATAGTCACACGACCCTACGCAACAGAGTCGTGAAGTTTCTGAGGCTCAGGGGCATAAATTGCATCTGTAGTTAAAAGGCACAGAAATACTGGTGAGGAGACAGGGTTATCAGAATGCCGGATAATCCAGTACGTATCTATTGATTAAGGCTTCTTCTGACTGACGACCTTTGTCACAGGAAACAAGCCCAGTGGTCTCCGGGGTAAGTGTCGAGTAGGAAGACAGAGAAGCAAGCCCTTGAGGAAAACTGAGGCAAACAAGCATTTCAGGGGACGGGTTAATATTCATAATTTTTAAACAACTGACATGATTTTGAATCTTGAAAATGCTCGGCTGAGTGAAAACCGTCTAAAAAGTAAAATGCTCAACAGCGCTGCAAAAATAAAACAGAAGAACCATACTTCTAGGCTAGGATGAAAAACACACAGCAAAATTTTGCTTTTGTTTGCAATTCTTTTTTTTTTTTTTATGTTTATTTCTGAGAGTGAAAGAGACAGAGCGTGAGCGGGGGAGGGGCAGAGAGAGAGGGAGACACAGAATCCCAAGCAGGCTCCAGGCTCCGAGCTGTCAGCACAGAGCCCGACACGGGGCTCGAACCCACGAACCGCGAGATCACGACCTGAGCCGAAGTCGGACGCTCAACTGACTGAGCCACCCAGGCGCCCCTGTTTGTAATTCTTATGGGGGAAAAATCTTAGCAAGTATTTTTTCAATAAGACCTTCAGTCCAGTACGGCTCTGCCAGGAAGTCAGGCTCAGGGACGGGACGTCTTAGCACATGAATCCTGCCAGGATGCCGCAGAGTTAGCCAGACGCGGCACGCTGGCGGAACTGGCTTTGACCGCAGGCGGGCCACATCCTGGCTCCCGACAAATCCTTGTGCGCCTGCACCTTGAGCGGGCACCCTTCCACCTGCCTACCTTACCGTGCAAATCCTCTCTTGTCTTAGTCCCGAACGCAAATGAGGCCAACGTCTTCCCGCTAAAGGGAATGAAACAAAAAACACCTCTCTAAAGGGAATGAACTCATTCTGGATAGAATCTGACAAACGAGGCCAAACTCCTTTTGAGGAGAAATACAAAAGCAATGTCCTAAGTGGGAAAGAGCACAGAGCGCACACGGGAACGAGGAGGGGCTGGTTGATCTGGCAGAAGCTGTGATGGGAGGAAGCGAGCGGAGATCCCAAGCGGGCCAAATTACAAGGCCTGGGAAGCCAAGCAGGGGAATGCAGATTTGAGGTAGCAGGAAATAAAAAGTCAGAAAGGCTAGATTCATATGCAGTTCTAACCGATACTAACTGCCTTTGGGTAGCACTGTCTTCGCTTTGTGGAACCTGGTCTTCCTGGAACGCTGGTCTCTTCTTCGTCATGTAAATCGAGCTCTTCTTCATATTTAACCGTCTCTTTCCCAACTGGCATCAAATGGTCATCCAGTTCACCTAGGAAATGTACCGAGAATTAACATAAACAATCCGGATTTTGCCTCTCTAATAAGTGAATAATCCGGAGCGGCACGATATTAGAAAGCAACGGGAAGGGGGGTGAAAACTAAAGCAGCTTTGCTTTTAATAGCACAGCGTAATCGGACGTGATGCTTCAGGGAGGCTATTTTAGCGCTCATATAGTCAACGTGAGGATTACAAACTCTGCTCCAAGATGCAGAAATAACGTCTAAACGAGGCACAGCACAGGGAGTATAGCGCAAGGTGCTGGAATAGCACTGTATGGTGACAGATGGCAGCTACGCTTGCGGGGGGGCACAGCATAACGTCCAGACTTGGGGAACCACCATGTCCTACGCCAGAAACTGATGTAACATCGTGTGTTAACTACATTTCAATTAAAAAAAAAAAAAGTGTTTTTAAATGACGTCTGAACAGAGAAACAGCACTCTGTTTTACGAAGTCTATGGACAACAAGACTTCCCTTTTTTTTTAAGTGGATTAATTTGTAAACTAAACCGATCTGAGAAAACGACCCATTAAAACACAAACGCTCACGACTCAACAGTTACAAGAAGACCTTTATGTGTTGAAAAGGGGTCAGTAAAGGGAGCAAATACATTACAGGTATTCGCAGGGAAGCTGTGGCCTCAAAGCTGGTACATGTCACAGGACCCTCACGTTACACCGTATTTACGTACGTACGTCCGCCTTCACCAGAGCACAAGGAGAGCAGCGAGTTCAGAGGTCCTTGATGTGCTTTTGTTTTACAAGGGTTTCAACCTTAGTTTTATCTGCATGTGCTTTTCAATCACTCTTACCAATTTTGTGCAGTTTTTCACAGCAAATGAGAGCTACAACTCTTTCGGCCAATCGTATACAGCTCATTGGCGGACCCTGAAAGTAACAAAAAACATTTCCACTGTACATGAGCGTAGCTATCGATCATTAGCACATACGACTTCTAGGAAGCCTCTGCCCCAGCATCTTTAAAGCTGAACTTTACCAGAGTAAAGTTCTTCATTTTGAAAAATACCAACAAGTTTGTTAAAACCCTGATTTCCACAGTTGAAACGGCCATTTTTAAAAGTCCTGCCCAGTAAAACCTAGATCAGATACGATGGAGATCTGACAATTTTAATGAATACAGACTTCAGTAAGATTTTAACGTATCTTAGTTCGACTAATCTATGAAGAGGAAACAAACTAAAGATCTATCAAAATGTGACTATAACATACACATTAACAGCACAAATTTTCATATGTAAGAGAAATCAGTCATCCCGGAATATCTGGAAATCAGTACTGGGACCAAGCACAGCAGTTACACAGAGGCAGATTTTCGGGTGAACAACCAAACAACTACAAAAGCCCAAACATATTTAATAAATTCTGCTCCCGGAAGTATCTTAAGCCACAGCCGAGGGATTCGGTCAGAAACGCTGACACTAGTAAGATCTCAGAGGAAACTTTAGGGGTCATCTAGCTCTACAGTCTGTTGAGGATCTGAACGTGCAGTTGACCACAAGAGAGACTTATAAACCTTCCCTGGAGAACAGATTTAAAGTGGGGCGCCTGGGAGGCTCAGCCAGGTAAGCCTCGGACTTTGGCTTTTGGGTCACGATCTCACGGCCTGTGGATTCGAGCCCCGTGTCAGGCTCTCTGCTGCCAGTGCAGAGCCCACGTCAGGCCCCATCTCCCTCTCTCTGCCCCCATCCCCCGCACACTCTCTAAAATAAATGAACATTAAATAAAATTAAGAAAAAATAAAGATCTAAACCTAAGTTACCTATAACTTGCGTTGGTGTAGAGAAGCTGAAAAAAAAAATCCATTAGTGACATATTTTCAAGGCACAATCATTTCTTTTTCTAAACTTACAACAATGGAGGCTCGAAGAGGTGAGTTAATTGGCAGATAAAGAGTTGAATAAAATGTACCATCAGGCAACTCTCGAGTTCTACATTTAGGAGCTAGATGAGTAAACGGATCACTTGGTAATCTAGCACAGTATCTGTGAAGAAAAAGAAATTCTGATGCTAAATCCACAACTGAGAAATAGGGGAAAAAAATCCGTTTTGGTAGTCATATACTAAAGTTTAAGTTTTTATGTCCCTCTTCCCCTCTACTGGATTGGTACTGACACGGGAAGTGTGAGTTCACTGCTTCCAACTTTCAGTAAGATGGAACAGTGCCGTCCAAAAGAATCGTCTGCCGTGACAGTTGGTGTCAACACTGTCCAACAGAGCAGCCACGGGGCACTCGGAATGCGGTGAGGACAGCTAGGAAACTCACTTCGAATTTTATTTAATTTTGATTAAAATTAAAACTCGAATTTAAAAAGGCACGCCCAGGGCTACCATACCGCACAGAAAAATACTGTGCGGAATCCGTAAGGAGAACACACCGCCAGGGTTTGGTCCTTACTGTCTTATGTGCCCTGGCAAACTACCAGGCCCCGCCCAAGGAGGGCGTCAGAAGAGGCCGGAAGGACAGCCCGGTACTGACATATCGCAAAGCATCAGAACAAGAAGACCGCCCCTGCCCTCCCACCACACCCCACAGCAGTACAAGGAGAGGGATACGGAGCAGGAAGCTAGCTTCAAGGGCGCTGAGACTGAGCAAGGAGGGCGCTGGCTGGGACAGGAAGGTAATCCGGTGGGGGCAGGACTCACACAAGGAGGGCAGCAGAATGAGCAGCTGCCCTGCAAGGTCATGACCCGTGCATTCGGGACACCCAAACACGGCGGCAGCCCTGCGAAGTAGGAGACTGCCTACGTTCAGGGATACTAAACATAAAAGTAACTATTTTGAGGACAATGGGAGTCCTATCTCTCACTATGGAAGAAGCCAGAAACAAAGATGGAAAAGAGGAAAGCTAGAATGAACCCTGTGGTGTCATGGTAAAAGTGGACGTAACAACATAAAGGTAGTCAGGTATGCAAATAAATACAGCTATAAATGTGCATGTGAATACACACACACACACACACACACACACACACACACACACACACACACGTAGTTTCTAGCTCTGTCGGCTAAGGAGCCTGAGAGTAGCAATACTCCAGAGGCAATGAACACACTTAGTGCTCAGACTTTGGTTTCTAAACACCACTCATCCGCCACTAAAAAAAACCAGAAGCTTTTGGAGAAACAGCCAATATCTAGGCTGGGGCAAGGAAAATAGGAGTTAAATCTAGAACATCTTAGTGTGCCATAAAATAAGGAAGTGACCAAAGAACAATGGTGATGTAAAAAAGACCAGCTTGAAGCGGCTTCCACGGCCAAATCTCAGATAACTGTAACATCAAAACAAATAATAAATGATAGTGAGCAGAATATAACCCACTCAATAAAACAGAAGTCCCTCAGTTTGTATGAGATAAAAACATTGATAAATAAAAAGAATAAACGAGTGGGGAAAAGAGAAAGCTCTTCGTCACGGCAGAATGCCAGCAAACAGAACAACGGAATCAGAAAATCACCATTTTGCAGATGCCACAGCAATGATCAATTCAGGCCAGAAATATCAGTGGATACTTAAACTAATGGGTGAAACCAGGAAGAGGAATAAATTTTACATGGTCTTAAACCACCTCCCCATGAACTACACACTCACTATGGAGGGAGAAAAGGCAACTTTACGACAGAGGAAGCTGCAGACCTTCTGGAAGTGATCAGGAGCCACCACCACCAGTAAGAGCACAAATCGACACTGAGTGCGCCCGGCGGGACGGGATGGGAACAGAGCATCCCTTCTGTGATGTGCCGGCTCCAGTGCACAACCTGGGGCTCAACGTGGGAAAGAGCAGATAAAGCCACGCTGAGAGACGGCCTACAAAATGGCTGGCCTATAAGCTTCAAACGTTTCAAGGTCGTTAAAGTCAAGGAAACTGAAGAATAATTCCAGGCTGAAGGAGACTGGAGAGATGAGAAAAACACACACAACTCCTGATCCTGGATTGGATCCTCTCCCTACCAAAAACATTCTCGCGAAACCTGAACGGGTCTCTCTGGGTGGGGGGCGTATGAGAGTTCTCTGCAGTATCCTTGCAACATTTTAAAGTGTGAAATGGTTTCAAATTAAAGAGTTAAAAAAAAAAAATCTTACGTCGGTTGCTGCTTTATTTTGCCTCTGCACAGAAACTTATCCTGATACATAATCTAGGCATGTAGCTGCTTTTCTTAGTTCTTGGAAAGGTTATTACCAATTCTGGACAAAGTAAATTAGCCCATGATCAGAAATACAAGTTAATGTAACATCATCTTGTAATATCGCAGCTAAGGGAAAATTCAACATCCCTCAACGTTCATGGCACGAGATTTTTCAGGATAAAAAAAAAAAAATTCAGTGAGCAAGGTAAAATTAAATTAAATCTAATTAAAAGAAGCATCCCTTGGGGCACCTGGGTGGCTCAGGCAGTTGAGCGTCCTACTTGAGCTCAGGTCGTGATCTCATAGTTCGTGAGTTCGAGCCCTGCGTCAGGCCCCACGCTGACAGTTCGGGGCCTGCTTGGGATTCTCTCTCTCTCATCTCTCTCTGCCCCTCTCCAACTTGTGCTTTCTCTTGCTCTCAAAATAAATAAATAAACTTAAAAAAAAAAGTGATGTCTTCATTAAGTCAGCCTTCCAACAAAACCTAAACATTTATTACCGTGCAATACAGTTTTTACCTTCTGACCAAAAATGAGCATGAGTGGAAAAAAGCAACTTCTTTTCTTTCTCTCACCAAAATATTACAAGCCACAAATGCAAAGACTGGTGATCGTCTGCAACAGGTAAACACTACAATACTCACAGGTTTAGACTTAAACCTTGTAACACTCCTAGGTTTTCCACGCAAGTGACTTCATATCATACCTGTTGATGTGTCCAATGGCCGTGTTGATCGTGACTCGCGGACCACCGTCATCGGGCCTCAACACATATGGCGGGAACACATCGTCATCATCCACAACAGGTTCAACGTCAGTCTCACCCGCATCAACGGACTTGGAACACTTGTTTCTCAAGATCTGGACGTTGTAAAAACAGACTTTACGAGGAGAACAAATGCCGTGTTGCCCTATGTCAGTTGTCTGCCTCTGCACCTACGGAAAAAGCTCTCTTGACGTGCAACAGCGCTCTCTCCTAAACATGCTTCAGAATTCCAAAGTCACCTGATGCGGCAACTCCCTCCCGGAGCACTCCCCCCGCCCCAGCTCCAACCGCGGAGACACTCACCGCACGTGTACAAGGTTTGCACGGTACCGTATCTACACACACGCACGCACGCACGCACGCACAGGGGCTGTGTCATCACCCTGTGACGGCTCCGCAACTCAGCCCCTCAACTGGGACTGCAGCGCCCGCACCAACAGGACACACTCTCCAGGCATTTTCCCCCCACGATCCACAGGACCATTTTCACTGTGGGCTCTCAAACAGTTCGTAAAATAGTGCTGGCTCTGTGGTTGCTTGACTTTTCTCACAATGTCCACACTGCACACCCTTGCTGAGACTATGCTCTGCAGGTAAAACTGCTTCTACCCATTTCTTTGCACATAAAAAAAAAACCTTAAAGACACCCTACTGACTCTCGGAACTTACCTTTTCAATAGCTTTGTATGTTTTAAGGTCTTCTTCAAAACTTTTTATTTTGTCTGTATCTGCTAACATTATGTAATTAGAGATCGGTGCCCTTGCTCGTCCCTTAGATTGAACATAGGATCGATACTCTGTGGGTAAATCAAAACGAACCACCAAGTTGCATTTTGGTATGTCAACACCCTCTTCCACAATGCTTGTCGCAATAAGCAGGTTGGTCTCATGTGCTCGAAATTTCCTAAGTACCTGAAAAGAGTCCACCAAGAGAAGCAATTCTAAGAAATTTCCAAAGGAACGGTGCAGTACCAGTAAGTGAAAACTGCCGTTTCTGACACGTACTCTAGGCGCACTCGATCTTCAAGTCCAGGCTAAAGACGACAGCAGCACACAAACAACAAGACGCATGAGCACGTGTGCAGAGAGACTCTGGTTTATTTTCAGCTGAGCACGACTTGAAAAATCAAAGTGCCCTTCTGCTGTACACAAGTATGCACGAGCCACAGAAAACCTTCCGGGCGGAGAGGCTGGCTTCTTCAATGGCCACCACAGAATGCAGCCAACAGTGACCAAACGAATCCGCTTCTGGAGTCCTGCTGATACTCTGACCTCACATAGGGTATCTTCCGGCCGTGACACTGTGCCAACGGCCTCCCAAGGATGTCAAGACTCTTTCACTAGAATCCCTAAAACACTTGTAATTCAAAATTACAAGTAAGGCATTACTTACTTTCTGGCATCTTGGGACATTTTCGATTTAAGGAATCAGAACTACTCATTAAAAAAGGTAAGTGAAAAATTTTTTATGTTAGATTTAACATAACACCATTTCCCAATCTAGGAGAAGTTAAATTATAAAGTAAGCTGCCTTTTAAACAGGTCTATCATACTGGCTGTTAGACTCTCCAAACTTGGAATATTATCAAATAGCTACGACATAGAAAACGAACGCCAACGTGAATTAGTCTACCTTGAAGTTAAATAACAAACTTCAAATAAAAACTTTTTGTTTGCCAGCCAGAGCACTATATTAGGTTTCCCATCTTTACAATGCTGTCTCCTATATTAAAATCTTAGAATGTATGAAAAACTTTAAGCCCAAATCTTTAAAATATAGCGTTATTTTTGAAGTATTCAAGGCAGAACTTTAAACAGAAAACAAAACACTTTATAGGAGAACAAATTCATTTTGTAGCTCAGTCATATGCAGTCAACAGGAGTTACGGTTACACATGCTTTGTTTTTCTAGGAAATGCCATCAGTCCAATAAAGGAAAATGAAATGGTTGATGGTAATTAAGACCAAATTGATTTCCTAGACGGCTATTCTAATTCTGAACATATGAATCACCAAACAGCTACCTCATAGGAGACGGCTAGTCTATCTATGAGCAAGTATTCTATGCGACCGAAAATGCCGCCAAGCAACTATGAAGAAAGGGAGCTCCTAGGAGCAGAGTTCGTGTGTGTGTGTGTGTGTGTGTGTGTGTGTACATATATATACGTACGTATGTATATATATGTACACACATATATTCTGACAATTGTTACTGTACAATTATTTCAACTTAAGTTACCTCTTCCTGTTTTCTGAATTCTGCTTCCATCTGTTTGTTACGAGGCTGATTCTTTCCAATGCCATGTCCAGTTATAAAATTGCTGCTGATGTAAGCCAGCTCTGGATCTTGTTTGCCAGCTTCCTTTATCAATCTAAGAAAATTACATACATTTGGAAGTTAAGCATTGCTGAGGGAGAAAAAAAAAATTTAAACTTTTTTGTTTGTGAGGTCTCCCTTAAAATGGAAATTACGTGTATTTTTTGCCAACATACCTAACACAACGGGTCTCTCGGTGGTTTTTGTTTTTTGTTTTGTTACGTTTTGTTTTCAACTAGCTTAAACAGAAATCACTGCCACTCTTCACCGCGTCGATCTGTGGACCAAACACTCACTTGTAACGCCAAATACAGGGCTGATTTAGCCTGCCGAACAAAATGGCCACAGTACGTCCAACTTTCTAATTTGGCAGTGAGGACTTACTAGGAATGTAGCCCAGTAGGGGACAGAGCAAGGCAGGGAGAAACATGGAATCCTCAAACGTCTTGGCCTCAGGCCAGGACCTATCATGAAAAAGCCGCACACACTTCTCTGAAAGCTCAATGTTCTTCTCCACACACACACACACACACACACACACACACACACACACACACACACTTGCGGCTGCAGTCAAGCCCCTGTCTCTACGGCCAAACTTATGCAGAATGCGTACCAACACCCTGAGGCCAAGAGGGGATTCAGAGGCGGAGGCGAGGGAAACCTCATTCTCCCGCTACGTGCACTAAGAGAGCTCCTGCTGTGTGCGAAACAGCATGGTTATTTTAATCTCACCACAACGCCCTGTATCACTGGAAGCAGAGCTCCAGGGCAACGGACGCCTGTCTGCTGAGGCGCGCCTCCAGGCCCAACACTTTCCTGCCCCCAGGCCGCTGACACCCCCCCCACCCCAGTTCTGCACAACAGAACACGCCAGACTTCGGCATGGCAGTCGGTGCCAGAGTCCCCATCCCATCCTGTCACGGAAGACAGGCTCCCCAACTCGTCCCTCCTCCTGCCTGTTGCTCTGTATTAATCCAGAACGCCAGTAACCTAAAGCGGGCCTTCTGGTTGAGAGATGGAAGAAAGCTACAGGAGGGGGGTCACGTTACTCGGGGACAGAGGTTAACAGTTAGTGTTGCCATTACAGCTATTTTGGAAATATCCACATTCAAAAACTCAGCACACGGGATAAATGGTTCCACACCTGACGTAAGTGATTCCAGATGGTTCTTCTGAAGTCATACGCATAGTATAAATTCCTAATAGAAAATTGCATTTTTAAGTCAAACCATTCTTTTTTTTTTTTTTTAAATACATGAAACAGACTAATATCAAAGAGCTGGAAGAAACCTTGAGTGGCCATCTAGAATATCTCCCTGCCTCCAAATCAGCCAAACACATGCATGTCTAGGTTAGTTTACACGTCTGTTCTACATTCAAATACTTAAAATGTTCAGAATCAGAAACCTCCTTAATATGTTCCAAGCTTTGTTTAGTTATTATAAGCTTACGATGTCAGTAACAGAAGCGTTACAGGCCAAGAAATCGCATGCCTGAAATACAAAATTTATTATCGTAGAAATAGGTACTTCCAAAGGATCGTGTATGCAAATAAGCATCAAGAGGTTAAAAAATGCACTTCATGTCAGGCAGTAGGCAAAATAATTAACTCAGTCAGGCAAAGGATGTGTTTTACTTTGCCAAAATGATCACGTTAGCAGATTTCAACGAGCTGAGAAGCAGAAGGCACTAAGAGTAAACGTATTTCTCCTACTGAAACTCACATCAATACTGCAGAGGACAGAAGAGACAATATGCACGTCAACAAACCCAATCTCTTGTAAGCAGTAATTAAATGCTATATACTTATGATGATGGTGTTTAGAGAGGAAACTTCATCCGATAAATGAGGGGATGCCTAATCACACTCCTCAGGCAAAGCTATAGGCTTCCAGAGAAACGAGGATGGTCGGGGAGCTCACAAGTGAGTTACGCAAACTGCTGAGAGACTTCGCTGTACCATGAACAGAGGCCACGAAGTCTTACTTGTTTCTTTTGAGTTTCACACTGAGTTTCTGTCAGCTGTCGCACAAGCAAGCGGTTCAATAAGCCCTGCTGCTCTCTAGTGCACAGAGCTTCTCAAACCATCTGTGGCTAAGAACGAGTTATTTATTTTTTTCTAGTATCAAATCCATCAGAGAGCAGTATTTTTTGTCAACTTCCATGAAAATTTACTGAGAAAATGAAACAAATATTCAAGAGCCAATGGTCTTATATGCAGCAGACATCACTGTCAAAACTGAGAGTTTTTAGATGTTTGCCCTCAATCTCTGTACCTAGCTCACTCAGTTGGCACCAGCCCACACAATGCATTGTGTTACACGCATCGCCTCCCAGTTACATCAGAAACAGCATGGGCAGGGGCGCCTGGGTGGCTCCGTGGGCCGGGTGGCTGACTCTGGATTTTGGCTCGGGTCCTGATCTCAGTCGTGAGATGGAGCCCCGCGTCAGGCTCTGTGCTGACAGTGCAGAGCTTGCTTGGGATATTGTCTCTCACTCTCTCTCTCAAGATAAAATAATAGATGTTAAAAAAAAACAAACAAACAAAAAATGAAGCAGCATGGTCAGAAATAGGAAATATGTGCGCTAGATTCAGAAAACCAGTAGAACTGTGATTTCACTAAGCTTGCAAATTTGTGCAGACAACCGTATGGGGAAAAAAATTCAAAGAAACAAACACATCATTTGAAATGTCTGCCAAGTACTAAAATATGTGAACAATAGCTTTTAATAGTCTCCTTACGCCTTACATTTTTTTAACAACATGAACAAATCAAATGTAATTCCTCTGTGACTCCACCAAAAGAACCATCACCGATAGTTCTAGCATACAGACACTATACGCGCCCCCAAACGTGTGCGTAGAGCACGTGAGAAAACAGCACCTACTGTATCAGGTGATAAAACAGCCATTTTTACCTACATTAAGAGACAGAGAAGTAATTTCTATCTTACAAATGAAGATGCTGAGGCTTTAAAGAGCTAAATAACTTTCGGGTTGCTCGGGCGGCTCAGTCAGTTGAGCGTCCAACCCTTGATTTCAGCTCAGGTCATGGCCTCACAGTTCGTGGGTCCGAGCCCCACGTGAGGCTTCGCACTATCAGTGTGGAATCTGCTTGGGATTCTCTCTCCCACTCTCTCTCTGCCCCTCCCCCACGCATGTTTTCTCTCTCTCTCTCTCTCTCTCTCTCTGAGAGTGTTTTACAAACACTTTTTGTAAAAGTTAAATAGCTTCCACAAAATACACATCTAAAAAAGTGAGTAGAAATAAAAGGAACCGGGGCTCGTTGACGAAATGGCTGATCAACAACAGAAAGGATGAGGGCATGCTGAAGGGACACAGGAGCTGACCTCAAGGAGCCCCAATGGCTCAGAGCGGAACAACGAGAGCAACAAGGTAAATGACCTAACGTCAGGTTAAAGCCTGAAGTGCGAAACACACAAACGTGAGGGGCGCCCGGGTGGCTCAGTCCGTTGAGCGTCCGACTTGGGCTTGGGTCATGATCGCGCGTGGGTTTGTGGGTTTGAGCCCCGTGTTGGGCTGTGCTGACGGCTTGGAGCCTGGAGCCTGCTTCTGGTTCTGCTTCTCCCTCTCGCTCTGTCCCTCCCCTGCTCGTGCACTATCTCTCAAAAATGAATAAATGTTAAAAGAAAATATTTAAAAAAATAAACATGAGTCCACAGTGAGAAAAGAACCTAAGTCAATGAATATAAATAATAAATAGGATCAAGAGAGAAGAAGTTTTCCTCACAGAAGAATTCCAATAATAAATGAATTGGCTTAGTGATTTGCTTCCACAGAATAAAGTAAGGAGACAAAGAACACCTTCCAGGAGAAACCTGGCAAACACTACCATAACCATGTGACGAGGTTTCATGTCACTGGTGATGTCTCACGTCGATAACCATGAGTCCCCCTGATGCGATGTGATGAGAAGGGCACTTCATCTCTACAGTATTCTTCCATATCCTAAATCCCTATTTTAATCCTGAGAAAAACATCAGACAAATTCAAATTGAGAGCTAGTCTACAAACTACCTGGCCAGTACTCCTCAAGACTGTCAAGGTCATCAGAACCACAGAAAAAGAGAAAATACAAGAGACCAGTGGAGATCAGGGACACACAACTAGATGCAACATGGTACCTGGGATTAAGACGATGACACTAATGGGAAAACTGGTAAATGAAACTGAAGTCTGAAGTTTGGTTAACAGTAACGCACCAATGTTAGTTTCTTGGTTGGGCCAAATGTACACGATAATGTAAGATGTTAACAATGGATGGGGGGAAGCCAACTAAGGGGGACAAGGGAGTTCTGTAATCTCTTTACAACTTTTCTGTAAACATTTAAGTTACTAGGGAGACAGAGGGAGAGGAGTAGAGAGAGGATGTAAACCCAGGCATGTCAGATTCGATTGTCATACAAGACTAATAAATGACACAGTGAAAAGGGCCACATCTGCCTTATTTTGGGAGGATCACAAACGGAGTCTTCACTTCCTCATCTATGATGCAGTTAATACATGCACCTTCCTTTCTCATGGGAGTGTTGGAAAATTTAAAAATAGATCTAAAAGCGGGTCTCCTGGGTGGCTCGGTCGGTTGAGCGTCCAACCGGCTCAGGTCATGATCTCGTGGTCTGTGAGTTCGAGCCCCACGTCAGGCCCTGTGCTGACAGCTTGGAGCCTGGAGCCTGCTTCGGATTCTGCGTCTCCCTCTCTCTCTGCCCCTCCCCCACTCACACTGTATCTCTCTCTCTCAAAAATAAACGTTAGAAGAAAAAATTTTTAAATATATATCTAAAAGGTAAGTTAGAAACCAAGGTATCTGGGTGGCTCAGTCAGGTAAGCGTCCGACTCTTGGTTTCGGCTCAGGTCATGATCTCGCAGTTCATGGGTTCAAGCTCTGCACTGGGTTCTGTGCTGACAGTGCGGAGCCTGCCTGGGATTCTCTCTCTCCCTCTCTTTCTGCCCCTCCCTTGCTCTCACTCCCTGTCTCAAAAAATAAACTAAAAAAACAAAACAAAATTAAAGGTAAGTTATAAACCATAAAGCCCATACGTAAGGCAAAAGGAAAAGTGTAATCCTAAGACTATACACGTGGCTACATTACACACAGAAGTAGCTATGATTCATTTTTTTTAATTAGGAGAGGACAAAACTGCCCATGTATCACAATAGCTTAGACTCCCATGAAACTATTCACTGAGGAAGGGTTTTCCTCCCATTAAACTGATGGAAGGAAAGAATGTGGATTTCAGGAAGTTTTTCTAAGCTTATTAAAAAGCTTACTGGAACAAGACCTCTATTGTATATTTCATTAGCTGCCCATAAAGTTGACTCTCAAACCGCTCTTGATTCATCATCCAACACTAAATTCCAGGCACTTTTCATGAAAGCTGATCACAATTAATCTGATCCTCAAAGTCAATAGGAAATAACTGATCGGTTTTTGATACACGGTTTCAGGCTAGTATTCCTGCAGTGAAAACTGGCACAGCTCTACATTTAAGAATTCACGTAGAGAAGAGGGAGAAGAAGAAAATGTACCCCATTTCTTCCAAGTCCCCTAAAGTGTATTTAATTCTTAAACCATCCTGTCTGGGGGCAGGGCTATAATGAAGCTTGGAGCTGACCCTTGAAATGCCTCTCCCCCATTCTAAGAAACAATCCTGACGGTCATGGCTCCCTGGTCTGCGTCCCGGATGGTCTACCCACTATAAAGCGCTGGTTTTTAGTGTTCTGTGATGCCCAAGGGCATCATGATTGTAGAAGGAACTGAAACTAGGAGGGAGGATATCAGGATTCTAGAACTGTCTCTGCCACTGCCTAGCAATTTCACTCAGAGCCAATCACTTTTCCTCCTGAGGCCCTTTCTTTTTTATAAAAATAAGTAGGCTGGATTAGATAGTCAATGAGTCCCTTTCCAACCTTAAACTTCGGATTCCAATGTAATTCACTACCTGACATTATTTTACTTTGTATTCATCATAAGGATCAGGCCCAATGACTATGAAAATTACCAGACTAAAAACCGCCAGATGACTACCCCAGAGTCCAATTTCTCATTACTCAAGTAAGTTTTCAAAGCCCCAAAACAGTGAGAAGCAGTTTGGGGGGGGGGGGAAATCCCAAATTACCACAGGAACCAAAGCCGAATTTCTCCTCAGAGATCACTACTTGCAGAACTGGCTCTTAGAGATCAGCTCTGGCCAGTTAATGGATCTCAGAGAGAAACAGATCGTCGTCTGATTGTCTGAAGCACAAAATAAGGCCCCTTTCTGGCCCTTTGATACCACAGCATCTGTACACAAACCAGAAAGAACCACACGTTACCAGACCGTCTGACACAGATCTGGAGTACCGCTCCCCGGCTGGGCCGACGTTCAGGAAGAATCAACTTCTGCCAAAGAGGGGGGAGACGGGCATCCACGGCCTAGTCTGGATGCAGGGTCGTCCTTTGCCAATATTCTCGAAATGCTTCCCCAACATTTTTATTTTCTTCTGAGTCAGAAAGTTTTAACATATAGTCTATGAACTAAGCCAAACTGCAAACCCAGTTGTTCTCAACTTTTTCCACCGCGGATCTGCAACCCTGAATCGACATTTGTCAGGAGGAAAAAGCTAACAGCAGCAGCGGCAACAAAATAACCACGATGATTCCCCGGTAAAATTTATCCTCCAACTACGTGAAGGGGAAAAAGCCTGGTGTGAAATGCTCAACACAAAGCCTGACACACAGTCACGGGTGAACTATCTGAACTGCATCTGACAACTAAACGGGAGACAAAAAGTGTTTCACTGTAACGTCACGGAAGTTTTCCATATGCGCTCTCTGTGTCAAACGGGTCACGACCGATGGACATCCTTCAAGAGAAAGAAAATCTCAGGTCACGTCAGACCTAGCCTTTCGGGAACGCGACAGTCACACGCACGTCCCTCCCGTCGATGCCGGTACAGCATCGCACACGACCCATGACGGTATCGAGTGAAGGCCACCCACCTGGGCCTTCCGCCAGTCTCAGAGCGATTACAGAGCATCCCTCCACCAAGCCAAAAGCTGCCTCGCTCCACTACGGGAAGAGCCGCTAATCTTGGACGTCTATTTACCTGTTTAAGACAACTGCTGTGTATCTTCTTTCCACAAAAATGATCCCGCATAAGATGTTGGTGAACGGAGACGGGAAATTGGTCTCCGGCTTCTCTTTTTCTTCGATCTCTTCGTCCTCGTCATCATCCTCAGAATCACTCCAGGACACGTAATTATCCTGATTCCTGTTATTATACCACTCGACGCTCTCGAACTGCTGCCGCTCATACGGTTTGTACTTGCGCAAGATTTCGAGCAGTTTTATTACTTTAGGAGTTACAAATTTCAGGTCAAGTGAGGCAGGAGAGAAGTGCTCTTCACATAGTGCATGGATTTTCCTTAGGAAGGTGTCTGTAAACAATAGAAATTTCCTGTGCAGCTCCTCTTGCTCGTGTTTGATGTACTTCTGCAGCTCCCGGACCATCATCCCAGCGACCTTATCTGCACACCAGGGGCCCAGGACCACCAATACGGCACGACAGTCTGACAGTATCTACAGGACAACAGAAAGAGCCAAATGCTGAACGGTAACATCACGCAGCGTTTTCACGCACGGTTCAAGTGGGACTGAAGCTGTCTCCAATCGGCCCCTTCAAAATACATTCACCCCACTCATCCAGACACTGAGGCCAGTGCCCCAAGGTTGAGGGGGGCGGCCGGTGGGCTTTTCAATCTCTACTTTTTCATATACGTGTATGCCAGAACCATCCTTCTGTCTTCCCCAGAAAAGGTAATCATTAACAGAATATAAAAGACGCACCCGTATAAGGTTAATAAAATTTAATTTCAGGTCTGTTGTTACAAGTAAAACGGAATCACTGACTTCCAGGTAGATACGCAAGGTGAATTATGTAGCAGAGCAATTTTCTTTGAGGCGTCAGACGAGAGCAAGAGAATTTTCCTTGCACTTTATGCCCAGAGAGCCGCATCTTCCGCTCTTAGCTCAGAGCGGAATGTAAATCCCTAACGAGGCTGTAACTGAGGGACTGCCGGGTCTGCAGGCCAGTAAAAGGCAAACTGGGTTGAGTGCAGACTTAATGAGAAATCAAGGGCTGAGAAGAGTCTAAGCACGGCTGCTCCAGAAAAAAATCATCAGGAGAGAAATCTGGACTCCGATGTAACAGCGTTATTTCACAAATGGTTTGTGGGGCGCCTGGGTGGCTCAGGTGGTTGAGCGACCGACTTCGGCTCAGGTCATGATCTCGCAGTTTGTGAGTTCGAGCCCCGCATCGGGCTCTGTGCTGACAGCATGGAGCTGGGAGCCTGCTTCGGATTCTGTGTCTCCCCGTCTCTCTGGCCCTCCCCTGCTCATGTTCTGTGTGTCTCTTTCTCTCTCTCAATAATAAATAAACGTTAAACAAAAAAATTAAAAAAAAAAAATGGTTTGCAAAGTCCTAGGATGATGATTCTCAAACTTCAATGCATCGGGATACCTGGAGAACTTGTCACGTCTCAGCCAGCTGAACCCCTCCCCTGAGCTTCAGCTTCAGCAGGTAAAGGATGAGTCCCTAATCTGTTTTAACAAGTCCTAGGGGGACGCTGACACTGCCGATCTGGAGTCCACACTCTGGGAACCACTGATCAAAAAGGATCTCCTCCCAAAGCTGTGCCACTCAGGAGCGATGGGCTCAGACCCAGTTACACACGGGTAACAGCAGAAGAATTCGTTCAGCCCGAGGGTTTGACTAACTCATCTGACCCAACAACAACAATGGACCCCAACCCATCTCCTTGTTTTCCTTTTTCCAACCTATTTCCTGAAACCAAGGAGGTCGACATTGAATAATGTCAGGTGACCATGAACTCAACCCGGTACGATCTGTTCCATGAAAAAAGTCCAGGAATAAGAAGACAAGTCCTTGAACTAAAACATACCAACAGCCTCACGAGAAGCACACTGTCGTTTCGACAGGAAAACTCAACTTCTGCTTTCTCTACTTACTCGTACACGCTTACCTGCTTAGAAATTGAAGTCGAATCTCTCTCTTTCGAACGCACAGATATGTTACAGTCGTTGATAAAGTTCAGTGCCTCCTCCAGCTCCAGCAGCAGCCTGCCATAGAGGCCACTTCGGTCCGTGAACGGCCCACAGTCCACCACAATCTCACACGGTTGAGAAGTGTATCTGTAACGAAACAACGGGTGTCACTGCCACGGTGAACTCACTCCCGCACTACGATCCCCGAATATGTGTCTACACCCTGGGATCACAGGCAGGCTCGCAGTGGTCTTCCTCCCAGGGCGCTCGCTTTCAGATGTGCTACGCTTGCTCAGGAGGGCTCTAGGAGGGACTGTCTAGAGCCCACGTTCCAAGAATTCTGTGAGTCTTATGGTGACCTTATTACCCCAGGGTTTGTAGGGTTAGACTTTCAGCTTTTGCCTCTTTGGGCATCGAGATACTCAAACAACTCAATAATGATTACTTCTCAGACACAGAAATAGGGACGGGGGCAGATCATAGAGGGAGAATGCTATCGTTGAATCTATCCACCTCCACACTACTCGAAACTCTTAGCATCTGCAAATTCAACTTTATTTTAACGTGTTTTGACCGTATCCTTGTAAGGAAAACTCACCTAACTTTGAACCGATTATGGTATCATCCTTGGATCTCTTATGCCTTTCATGAACTAGGACAACGAGAACAGCACATAATATTCGAAAACACTAACAATGACTGGGGCGCCTGGGTGGCTCAGTCGCTTAAGTGTCCGACTTCGGCGCAGGTCATGATCTCATGGCTCGTGGGTTCTAGCTCTCCATCAGGCTGTGTGCTGACAGCTCGGAGCCTGGAGCCTGTTTCAGATTCTGGCTCTCTTTCCCTCTGCCCGCCCCCCCCCCCCCCCCCCGGCGCTCATGCTCGCACTTGCTTTCTCTCTCTAAAATAAACATTGAAAAAAATTTTTAAACGAAAGCACTAACAACAATTAAGGAAATGAAATACACTAAAGACATGTGTAAATACTACGGTTTTCATTATTCTCCATCAGAATTTATACTTAACCAGAGAGTCACGCTTAGAGAACTGGGAAGTACCAGGTTCAATAGACCACTTATCAGTTTTACTTAAATGTCCTAATACCTCTACTTCTGCAAACCTCAAGTAGTGCAGGCTTCCCAATCTAATTCGGAACGAAAGTACAGCCTTTCACTGCCACATCAGCTCATTCTGGCTCGAGAAAGTCAAAAACACCACGTCCGAAATGTCACGAGATTTGTATTTCATGCGTGCATTTCATGTATTTTGAATCCTTACATTCCCACGGATCTGAAACATTACCTTTTCTTCTCGTTCTACAAAGAGATCTTTCCCCAAGTTCCTATTAAATGGCAGGTACACTGCAAGATGTTTTCCATGTATCAACGTGACTGATCATCAAGGAATCCCCCGAAACCACTGTCAACATCATTTTACCGGTTCTGGGACAATAAAGGACTCGCCTGAAGTCATACAACTCCCAGTCAGTGGAAGCCAGGATTTCAAACCCTGTCTGATTTAACTCCCTGAGAAATCGGCTTCTCTAGTCATTATAACTGTTCCAAGAACTATCGCCTATAAGGATGCTTTAATGTGAGTTGAATCAACTTAATTATAAACCTAATTGGTATAAGCTCCCATCCACCAACTCAAATCAAAAAGTGTGTATGTGTGCACGTTTTACTGAAACTCAAAGCAGCTACCTTTCCAAAGACACAAACCCAGAAAGCATAAACAACATTGTTCTCACACAGTCACACCCATTTGCAAAACACCGGGGTTTTTCCAATCAGTTTAAAACGTAGCGTAGGGGCACCCGGGTGGCTCAGTCGGTTAAGCGTCCAACTTCAGCTCAGGTCACGACCCCGCAGTTCGTGAGTTCGAGCCCCACGTCGGGCTCTGTGCTGACAGCGCAGAGCCTGCTTCAGATTCTGGCTCCCACTCTCTCTCTGCCCCTCCCCTGCTCGTGCTCGGTCTCTCTCTCTCCCTCTCAAACATAAACATTAAAAAAAAAATTTTTTTTTAAACGTAGCGCAAAACACTGAATTCTGTCCATAAAGTCGTGTTCTTGCAAAGTATCACGCGGACACTTAGGTTGGAACGACCGTGCACACACGTGGGCAGAAATAAGCTTCCTGTCCTGGCTCCCGGTCCTCGTCCACATCAGCAAACAGGAGGGGCCCACGCTCATGCCATCTTCTGAGAGACGAAGCCCCTCCATCTGCTGTTCTCTGTGGAGACGAGGGGACGTCCCTGCCCTAAGGATTCTCAGACTCGCTCGTTCCCTGCCTCAGGCACCCGTCCACTTGTACAGGCGCTGCCCAGGAGGCCCCAGGAAAGGGACGGAAGGGGAAACTCCAGCCGAGCGCCTACCTGTCCAAGACCACCAGGTCAGTTGCGGTCTCAGCATTACTCTTGAGGATTTTCTCCAGCTTCTGAATCTTTTCTTCCAATTCCTCGGGATCGCATTTCCCATTTAAAATGGAAGCAGTCAGTCCCAAGATACGAGGACACGATGGACAGTTTTCACAGAGCTGACACGATAAGAGATGCTGACAGTGAGGCATTCGTTCTGCGAGGCCAGGACGACAGAGACACTGCCAGACTGACACAAATCAGGAAGATGGGCAGACACTAAAAGTATCACTTATGGAATGACCGGAGCCTGTTTCAAAGATCCCTGTATCCAAGAAGCGTACGTCAATGTGCTACGACAGATGATATAATGGATGTATCACGCATTACGTACTTCATTTACGTATGCTTAAAAGTTTATCCCAGGACTAGATTTACTATAGGTTACGCACGACAGTTCATTATTATAGATCTCAGTGAAAATTAATTTCACATTCATCCGTTCATACAGGGAACGAAGCTCCCAAAACTGGTAACGGATATTACTGCTTTTGATATATAAAAACACCGCTTATTCTCAGGAATTTTTGACTTGCATTAAGACTGATAAAAACCTAAAAACTTACCTTCATAATTTCTCGGTAGGGGTGGTCTAGGATCGCAAGATGACACTCATCAAACACCAAAAGGTTAATGTCCGACAGCGATAAGTAACCATTTTTCAAAACATTCAAGGCGACATAGCAGGTCATAACAAGAACCTAAGAGAAAGCTGACATCAGTGTACGAACGTGCGTTCACCTGCCTACCTGCCTGGATACACTTCTATTAAATCAGATTACGGAGCCACCGTTCTGTAGGCGAGAAGTGAGGAACTCATTAGTCAAAATCAAAACAGACGTTCTAAATGTATGCAAGCTGATACTTTGGAACCAAGAAGCAGAGATGGGCAAATACGGAAACAGATTAGGGGAAAAAAATTCTTGATAACAGGGACCATGCTTTTATGATAAGTCTCCTAAAACTACTTCAGGTTTTCAGGTTCCTATTAGCCCCATTTTGACTGACGAGACCTATTAATTTAATCAAATGACAACACAATTCACCCTGTGTTTTCCTCTTTTTTCCCGCTGAACTGACAAGGTTTTCTGGAAGAAGACACCGACCAAACGTTCTTTTCAGGGCACTATCCCTGTGCGGACATCTCAATGTTTCACTGATGAGGACTCTACCCCGTGTGCGAGACGTGCTAGTCCGTGTGCACTGCTCCAGCCGAGCTACGGAGCATCTCCTAACCGCTTCAGACACACCAACACCAAAAAGACCCTCTACGCATGCTGGCTCCACACAAACGCGTACGTCAGAGGAAGTCTCTGGTCAAAGACCCAAGGGTCTCAACCGAGAAGCGTCTCCAGTCTCAAGACACTTAACTCAGGCGTAAATTTTCTGAAAAGCAGGTTATCCACAAGCGGGAAGTACGTCATCAGAATTTGTGTTTTTCCAGCCAGTAAATCACACTGCAAAGCTGTTTCTCTCCTGTGCAGTAAGAGCAACATTATACGTTCCTGTTCATTTGGTTTTCGACCGTGAGAAAGAGTACGGGAGGGCTGGTTCCTAGGCTGACAAAGTACAGGAACGAGTTTTCAAACTAAACAAAGACAACCAAGACTAAAGGTCATCTTATAAACGAAGTTGAGGAGTCGTAGGGATTCACAAAGGGAAATTTCTTTCCAAGTCTTACCTGGTGCTTAGTAAACTCTTGGTTCCATTTCTCTTTTGTCCAAGCTGCATTTACTTCCAGGCTTGAGTATTCCCCAACCTTGAGATCTGAATGAGTTCTGACAGCTGACACTTGTGGAGCAACCTGGTTTGCTGATTACAGATACAAATACTCCTTGTAAACAGGACAAATCTTACCTAGCTGGTTCTCTGGACTACTAATGATTAAGACAGCTAAGGAAATCCTTATTATTATCTATCATTACCTAACCCCCGATTTTTTAGATAGCCAATTGAAAACTGTATTTCCGGGGCGCCTGGGTGGCGCAGTCGGTTAAGCGTCCGACTTCAGCCAGGTCACGATCTCGCGGTCCGGGAGTTCGAGCCCCGCGTCAGGCTCTGGGCTGATGGCCCAGAGCCTGGAGCCTGTTTCCGATTCTGTGTCTCCCTCTCTCTCTGCTCCTCCCCCGTTCATGCTCTGTCTCTCTCTGTCCCAAAAATAAATAAACGTTGAAAAAAAAAAAATTTAAAAAAGAAAACTGTATTTCCAAGGTGATCCTCCAAAATGCTTTTACTAGACTTAAGACCTGGTCCTCCGTCATTCACTTCAGAGAACCCTATGCCACCCTCCTTCTTTACAGCCGATTTTCCCAACCTAAGAACAGAACTTCTAGGCTGGAATGGGAACTACTCCAGATCCACCCCCCACTCCTGTTTTCTTCAGTAAAATCAGATCGTTTTGCCAAGACATAAGACGGTCTCATATATATTTAAAGTACAGGAGAATCACATGTTGAGACCATCTGAAAACAAAAAAGGAGACCAGTGCCCCAGCAGCTCAGGTTCACATTTTATACTTTTTGTTTTAATATGTAAAGCCAAACACAAATCCAGGATCACAGACTCTAACTGAATATCTAACTTTTAAGAAGCACCTACCTCCCCTTCTGTAATTGGCATAGTAAAATCACAAATCATAATGCTACCAGTCTCATAAATCAAGCACTTTTTGATGGACTTTGCAAAGCTAAAACAAATATAACCAGAAATAACTGTGACGACACAGATTAGCTTATGTTCCGAAAGGTAGCCCATGCAAAAACCGTAGCATCGGAATTAAATACGTTTAAGGAAAAAGCTGAGGTTTAACATCTGTGAAATAAAACGGCTGACGCTTAAAAGAGAAGTACTATAAAGTTAAGAGATAAGACTAAATGCTATTTCTGCTCTCAGAATCTCAACAAATATATTATTCTTCAAGCCCTCTATACGTTCCATCATCTAACTTAATAGCCACAGAGAAAAAGTGCTTACGGGACACCCCTGGGTGGCTCAGTCGGTAAAGCGTCCGACTCTTGGTTTGGTCTTAGGTCATATCTCACAGTTTGTGAGATTAAGCCCCACGTCGGGCTCTGTGCTCACAGCTCAGGGCCCGCTTGGGATTCCCGGTTCCCTCCCTCTCTGCCCCTCCCCCATTCTCTCTCTCTCTCAAAATAAATAAACTTTTTTTAAAAATGTGCTCAACCGTAAAATCTCATCCAATGTCCTCCACACAGTATGATAAAACAATTTCTGCATTACCAGAGTTGACCAAGAACACCGTCCTTTTTCCGTTTCTGTTGAAGTCTCCCCTGATCTGATAGGACAGCTCTTTAGTGAGTAGTACGGCAATAAACGTCTTCCCTGAGCCAGTGTTTAAACAGACTATGGTGTTATGATCCAGAGCTGCTTCGAGCAGTTCCACCTAGAAATACAGTGGGGAAGAAGAGGCCACACTTCTTATCTGGGTACAACACTGGGAAAACTGGGTTCTGTCTTAATTCAGGAAACTTCACTACTTCCTGAGATCTTCCTCTGCTAAGTCTGCCAAAACACAGACTCTCTGCATCTCTCCAGAAGGAGATCACAGGCGCGAAAATGCCTGTGACGTATGGCCAGCTGTGTTGTAGAAACACGCGTGGGGTAACGTTTACAATCTGTTTGAGAATTATTTTTGCAGGGGGGACAGAAAACTCCCCAAGAATAACACGAAGAACTGAGTTTACAGTAACCGTGGTCCTGCCCGTTGGTGGTGGTTCGAACCGTCTCCATTCCCTCCGAGCTCTTGAGGACAGACACACCCAAGCGGGTATTGCGAGGGGAGAGGTTTTCAGAGGGGAAACAATAAGGAACTTCACAAACAAAATGATTACGTCAATCGGCCGGCAGATGTTAGAAAAGAAAAGGGCCATTAGGAACAAAAGTATCTGGAAGGAGAAAATTACTCAGAAGAGGAGAGCTTGAAAAGGTAAATGGGTTTTACATAAGACATGTCAACTGTGTGCTAACTGACTCCATTTCCGTGGAAACGCTCCAGTATTAGTGTTCTCATTAGTACCTGGTATTTTCTTGGCGTATAAATGTTATCATGGATTGCTTCTTGTTGCCACGGCAGTCCAAAGAAAGGGCCCATTGGTGAGGAGGCAGGGGTCACGAGCTGCAGGCCCGCCATGCTGAGGGGCTGCAAAGCAGGGCTTTCATTCATCCAGTGCTTCTCTCACTGCATTTTGCTCTAGCACAGCTTACTACAAAGGGAGAAAGAATACCGTTACACCACCATGCAGGGTTAAGGACGAAAGAAAGCCAAGAAACAAGAGAAACATCAGAGTATCACTCCTCCGGACCCTTTCAAACTTCCCCTGTCATTGTTTTAGCTTTTTCTCGATCTAAGAGGATTGTTTTAAAAAGTCAAGCGTTCTGTACTTTCCGACCCGGCAATTCTACACCTAGAAACTTGTCTGAAATAATTAGGCAACTACACGAAGAAACAAGGACACGGGTACGTACTGATGCCTTAGTACCTGGGAACAAGCAATACCTTTCAAACGCACTGATAAGAAGTGAGCAAGTAAATGATGGTATAGTTCTATCATACAATACTTTGAACTCACGAAGAAAATCCGGATCTGTATTGACTGATAGAGAACCATGCCCGTCATATACCTTTAAAAGAAAATATGAATATGATGCCTCTTTAAATACATATGTACATGCGAAGCATGTGGGTGCATAAACAAACATTTTCAAGCATTATCAATTCTATTGATGCCACTATCGATAAACTTGCGAGATAATGTTTGGAAGGCACTGAAGTTTCAGATACCTGCCAACACTTTGTCATTGTATCTAAAGACCATAAACACACAAGGTCTTTTCCTCAACTGACAACCTAGCTCAACTGCACAGCTGACCGACGATTTAAATATTTACCTTTAAAATTACACATATCCTAGATGAATCAAGACAAAGGGCAACCATTCTGAGTTTTTCACGGTAGGTAAGGGCTCTTCTGTGTTTCACGTATTCTTTCCCAAAGAGGAAGTGGATTATGTAAAATGACAAACTAAACCCGAGTCTTTTTCAAACTCCTAACCTGCACACAGAGGGTCAGGGTCTCAGACCTCAACGTGGCAGTCCACCATCGGCTTTCTGACTGTCAGCAGCATTTATTTGCCCCCAAAGGAAATTTCTGCCCCCACACTGCTTGGGAGTTTTCACTGTTATCACTCTATGAAACCGGAAAGAAGCCCACTCTTCGTTCCTTGACGAGAACCTTTGAATCTCCTGACGCGTGAAATGGACGACCATGATACAGGACAGCGACTGAAGCTGTTCTATCAAATCCAACGAGAAGTCTCCAGTCTCCCTTGATTTCAGAGGTCAGTTCAGGGGACCACAACTCAACATCTGGCCAGTGCCGGTGTGATCTCCTGTAAGTAGTGGGGGACACAGGGCTGCGGGCGCCGAGGACAGCAGCAACGCAGGTGCGGCCAGGTCAGACGGCACAGACCAGCCAGGATGACCAACGATCGCTCTCGTCATCCCTCTGGGAGGAGGACGGCGAGCAAAGGACTGCGGAGCACGGTCTGAACGCTACCAACTGTGTTCTTCCTAGAAATAATCCGCTCATCGTCTACCGAACCAAAGCCCCACCGACCATTCTTTTTACCCCCTGCGCAGCGTTCACTGTTTTCAACTCCTCAGGCCCGCTGCTTGCACGCCCGTGGGTTAACCAAACACGGCTGCCAAGAACCCAAAGCTAAAGCCATGGCACCTCATCTCCTGAGGTCCACTGGGCCACTCTGCAGGCCCACGGCCCAGACCACAGGCCCCTCCCACCGACTACCACCCGGTCAAACCATTCTGCATTTTCCTTACCGTGGGCTGCTCACTGTCTGGGACGACTTATGCCGAAAGCCTGACCCCCTCCCTCGGCCTCCACGCAACTCAAATGCCAATCCAAGACCGATCAAAACTATGGCAAAAGGGGTCAGGAAATCAGCATAAATCCTGACCGCTGAAGAGAATAAAAAAGGAGGAAGGTGGCAATGCCAGTCCCCAAAGAGTTCTTCCTTCACCTGCCAACACCACGTGGAGCCAGGAACCCGCGACACCCCTTCCTGCTGCTGTCACCGCTGCCACCATTCTTTCTCACAGAGATAACAGTGGCAGAACTGTAACTAATAAGTCCCGAGAAAGAGTCTAAAAAAATAAATGAGAAGAATGTTCTATTTTTCCAAAGGGAGACTGTATCCTTTAAAAATGTGTAAAATACAAAGAAAAACTCTAAAAACGTTCCAGATGAAAGACTATAAAGAGACATGACAGCTAACGGGAGTGAGTGATCTCAGACTGGATCCTGTACTGCAGAACGATGCCACAGAGGGCATTACAGAGCCCCTGACAGAACTGTCAAAGTCACCGAGGCTGGTCACGGCACTAAGGCTGTTTAAGAAAGCAGCCTCATTCCTAAGAAGCAGACCCCACGGCGTCCAGGGGTAAAGGGCCATGAGATGTACGCAACTTCTCCTCGAATAGTTCAGACAAAGAAACCACATACACGTACAGCAAATGTGTGCAACACGTTAAGCAAATGGGGCAAAGCGCGGATTCTCTGCCCCACTCTTAACCTTGTGACTTCGCTGTACGTTTGAAACTGTTTCCAAAAAAAGACTCTCGAAAAGGAAATATGTATGAGTGGTGAGACTGGGACTCCCTTGCACACTCGGTTCGCCCGCCACACCAAGCCACCCCCAGAACGTGGCAGACAAACAGTGCAGTTTGTAGAATGAAAACCGTGCCCACGTGAGTGACGATAAAGACCTTCAAACGGCTTCTGTGTGCCTTGCAGACATCTGCACGCATTTGCACAGGGATGCATGTACACCCTGATTCTTCTACCGGCACACGTGTGTAGGAGCACGCGTGCAGAAGAATCAAGTTCAAGCGAGTATTTGATAAACTCAACAAGAGAGTCACGACTGTCACACAATAACGTACAGAACAGAATCGTCACAGTTCCAAAGGTATTTGTGTAGGTTCTGGAAATCCACACCCTCTCCTGGGAGGGCGGGTGCGGGAGAGGGTCTGCAAGGAGACAGGGGACCGCGATTTAACCCTCTCAACCTGCTTTTCCGTAAGGTCACAATAGTTAAGTTCATCTTCACCGACTGAATGTACAGTGGCTGGCCCCAGAGATACTTTCTATTTAGGGAAAGCGAATCCAAGATGAAAAACCTCAACAGGTAATCCAATAATGTGAAAACAGAACAATCTGTAATTTTGCCAATTTTTACTTTCTTTGGTGTGTTTAAGTAGATTTTTTTTTCCCCTTAAGCTGGTCTTAAGGAAAAGCTCTGAATCCCTGCTGGTAAGTAAACGTTCTGTAGTTTCACAGATGTACTGATTATTGATTAACTGCTTTCGCAGAGCCAACAGACAACGCCTTGTGATGGCTCCTCGAGGACAGAGTTTAAGTTTCTGGACAAACAATTTACATCCACGAAATTGGTGAGGCCATTGTGTAGCTTCTACGTAGTATTTTCTCAGAAATAATTTAGTAAAACACACGAACAAACTCTCTTCCTCTTTCCACGTATGATAGAGAAATCACAGATTTACCGTTTTAATGTTTGAGATCTCTGTGTTGCTGTTGTCCGAGCTGCATTTTGACATTGTGATAGCAGTTTATTGGAAAATCACAGCATGCCCAAGCTTCTGCTCTAAAAATAAATGCAAAAATAGCCAAGTTTAAGGTTCCTGTACTTAAAACTGAATATAAACACATCTACAAGAAAGCCCCATTGATAAGAAGAGTTAAATAAAAGACCATTATTTTGTATTACATTTTAAACAAAAGACATTTGGGTTATTTTAGGATATGAAGTCTTATTCTAAAACAAAGAACAAGAGAGTGGGGGCTGGCAACAATAGCATGCCTAATTCCCAGAGATCTGGGGAAAAGAAAAAGTTAGAGGAAAGTTCAAGAAAAGGCTGCAAAAGGAATACAAGAAAATCAAACACAGTAAACAAAATCTAAAGATAGCAGCTAGAATAACGGGGGGTAAAAATGACAATGCCACGTATACGTCATTTCCTAAATTCACGTACACCAAAGAAACGAAGATCCCCGAAAGAGGCACTTGGCTGAGAAATCCCAATCACCGCGATACGTGCATGAAATCTGTCAGCGATTTCAATTTCTCAGAATGGAATTAAAAACACAACAGTTCAATCCACACTATAAACTCTCTTACAGAATTCATTCATGAATAAAAGAATTCAGAACACACCCCAACAATACTGTTACAAAGAACTATAAATTCAGTGAGGTTCTGGTAAAAGATCACAGATCAAAAACTAAGGAAGTGTGTTAACACGGGAAGCTTAATTTAAATAACAAATGTTGATTTTGTCGGCTTTGACACCAAATCTTGCTCGTGCTCATTACGCTAATGACCGCAGTGTCTCCACTCCCAGAGGCTCGGGAAAAGAAACCGTGAAACTCATCCGTGTCTGGTCTGGTCGGGCGAAGGCCATTCGAGCACAGGTGACGCTTTCTCATCTCACAGACAAGTTCGTTTTGCTAGTCAGCTAACAAAGCAGGTCTTAGTACTGCTGTAGTACGTACATATTTACCTCAAAATGCTGATTCTAAGTTCTTTCAGTTTCCAAGTCTGTATTAATTCACACCCTAGGTAACCTAAAAGCAATCAGAGAGAATATTTTAGAACATTAAACTCATTGTTAAAAACCAACTTTAAGAAAATTCCTATTTGACAAACTTTGCATACTTCACTTACCAGAGTAAGATTCCTGGTAACTTATTTTTCTACTCAGAGTCAAGAAAACAGTACACACCTGGAAGAGCTGCCTTCAAAATTAGCCTTTGTTATGTTCTAGTACAACTGAGAACGTGTGCAGGTTGTTGGCACAATCCAGTTAGATAGAAGGGAGATTTCTTGGCAGTAAATTCCATCCTCTCCCCCCCCCCAACCCCCCCCCCGCCCCGTAAAATCTGACTTTGAAACTGCAGGAACACCATGTGGGTCGGTAACCATGCTTCCCAGGAGCAGATCTCCCCTCTCCTGGCGTCTGTGTGGGTTTCTAAAGCTACCTCCTCCTGTGACGCTTAATTCCATTCTGTCCCACCACCTGGGAGGATACAGACTCTGTCCACCATCAAGGCCTCATCTGTCACGCTCCACCCCGCTGTAATTCACACTCACACCTTTTCTCAAAACACCATTAACTAAAATAATAAAGCTGACAATGCTTTAAAATTCAACTCCACTCTTACAAGATTACCGTCACCCAAATTATTTCCTTAGGCATTTCGGTACAGACGTCAGAGAGTTAACGCACCAAGTACAATGAAAACTTATTTCGTGTTCATAAATACAGAGCCAACAGGTCAAGTTTTCTCATTTTAATTGATGATCAGAACTTCGACTACAAACATGCAAACTCCTGTTTTAGAAGCCCCTTTCAGATAGCTCGGAAAGAGACGTGCCAGGTATCAGACACTCAGTCAAGGTTTAGTCCGAACCGACAAACTTCACCCACATTAACTAGCATCTAACTCCCGCCATACCCCTTCGGACAAAGGCCTGTGACAACAGACAGCCTAAGCATTCTGATCTAAGGTCCAGAAGCATCTAGAGCTTGCCGGTACACATTTTCGAGACCGGTAACACAACTTACAACTCAGTCGTTTCATCGCAACGTGTCACAGGTGCCGACACTCTTAACTCTACAGGTTATCGCTGTCCGGATTTCCTTCCTACTCTCACGAAGCCCAACACGTGCCAACTACTAAAAGTCCCATAGTGAAGCAAAGAAAACCACGTGTTAACACCGTGACCGTAAAATGCTGTCAAAGTACTTCTGTAAGCGAAAACAGATAAAACTAAGGGCTGTTTGACGAGCCTTTGGATCCTGGCAACAAACACGATGTCGGAGATCCGGGGCATTTTACCCACCAAGCCTGAAATCACCAAGGGAGTCCGCGGTTATAGATGCAAAGTAATGGGTCTAGACGATTACTGGCATAAAGGCAAGTTACAAGTAAGAGGCTTCCCTCTCCCAGTTGATCATAAAGGGAAGAGATTCTCCCTCCCTCCCTTTGTTCACAATTTCTTTCTCAACACTTTCCAAACGTAAGTGAATCTCTTTAAAAGCCAAAGAGCCTGTAGCCGGTCTCCCATCTCAGGAACGTTTTCCTAGCACCTGAAAGGTATCCCTGAAACCTAATCCTCAAGAAAGACAAGGCCCGACGTCTCCCAGTCTCCTAAGTAGAGATGGGCCTCATTTGTCACCGAACTCCAAACTGCAAAACCTACCTCTGGTCATGAAGATGTGAGGAAATGAGCAATTTTATCTTGAAAACATGGATGTCAAGTGTTGTAACCACTTGACTGTACAGAAGAGTGACATCTCTTGGTCTTTGGAGCCTGCTTAGCGGACAGCCTGTGAGGCCCGTGGCCCTCCGGTTTAATGCTTACCCAGTAAGAAAACTGTTTTCTTCCCTCTACCTGTGTGGACAGATTTTTCTGGGTGAAAAAGGAGGTTCTGTTTTCAATTATATTTCCTCAACACACATCTTTAAAACAAAACAAACCCATAAAATATATTCTCAAACAATATCCATGCCAAATAACAAACTTCCATTTCTTGGAACTTGAATACTAGAGAAATCTTAGAGTTTGCCATCCAAGCACGTTAGGGGGAGGAGCTTTTAAAATGATGACGGAGCTAAGCGCACCAAAGCTTGGCTCCTTCAAAGAGGATTCTGTGCACGGCAAGGACCCAAGTTGATTCAAAACCACTCCCACCGACCTTCCTTTTCTAAGTTAGAGTCGGGGTATGAGCAGTCTCAGCCGTTTGACCTTCGGAAGCCGAGGTGCTGCCCTCACCCCTTAATACTTTCTCACTTACAGTCACTCCTCTCCGAGGCCCGCCACGTGGGAGGGGCACGGGGTAAGGTCACCTGGGGAGCTGGAAAGCAAACTGTTTTTTGTTTTTTTTTTAAAGTATCTATCATTTAAAAACCATCTGAAAGCCAACAAGGGGTCCAGTCTCAAGAAGACCCCAGTTTATCAGGCTCCCTCTAAGGTGGTTTCCTTGCCTGTAAAATATACTAAGCTATTACTGAGAATCTGGTTAAGATCACGTATATGAAGCTTGGTAGAAAAAACGTTCTTGTGACACAGAAAATGCTCAGTGTATGGCAGGGTTTATACAACCACACTCCCGTCCTATCTAGTCCTCTTCTCTCTCTGCTCCTCCCCGGCACACACGCGCGCTCTCTCTCTCTCTCTCAAAAATGAACATCTAAAAAATGATTTCAGTTTGGGGGCACCAGGGTGGTTCAGTTGGTTGAACGTCCGACTTCGGCTCGGGTCATGATCTTGCAGTCCATGAGTTCGAGCCCCGAGTCAGGCTCTGTGCTGACAGCTCGGGGCCTGGAGCCTGCCTTGGATTCTGTGTCTCCCTCTCTCTCTCTGCCCCTCCCCTGCTCGTGCCCTGTCTCTCAAAAATAAATAAATGTTAACAAAAAATTTTACTTACAAATTTAAAATTCGTAATGAACAAAACTGCTTACGGTATGGAATACAATGGAAAACAGCAAAGCACTTTTATTTAGAGGAAGATCACGACAAAGTCAAATTACAAACTAAACAAAAGAAGAAAAGGTGGAAGGAAAGAATGGAGAGAGAAAAAATTCATCCAAAAATTGAGGGTGGGATTATGACCATAAGCCATCTTTTCCCTTAAAACTTTTCTGCATTCTAAAATTTCCTGCAATTCGAACAATTTATTGCTTTTAGAACTGGAAAACAAGCTTTCACGTGGAGGATGAGTTGTAGTAAGACCACAGTTTAGAGAGAAATGATTCCGGGGGCACCTGCCTGGCTCAGTCGGTAGCACATGTGACTCTTGATCTCGGGTCATGGGTTCGAGTCCCATGTTGGGTGTAGAGGTTACTTAAATAAATCTAGAGAGAAATAATTTAGACTTTAGATTAAAACCAACAAAAACAAAGAAAGCAAAAAGTTTTTTTGTTTAACTTCTCCCTTCTTAAGCCATTAAATGTGGTAAAACTTACCCTAGCTTCTATGACTTAAACCACAAATTCACTAGCTTTCTTCTCTCGCACTACTCTATGAGCCAAATTTCTGGGTTTCTGTAAATCTGTAACAAACATATTATGTTTACATTTCAATGTCATGAAGCCTAAAATTAGATCTGTCCAAAACCGAAACTGAATACAGGTCAAACACCATTTTAACAAATATCATCCATCAAAATCTCCACATAAAAAGTATCTCTAGGCTGCCGGCCAGTGGCCCACGTACTTGGAATATTTCTTAAAAAGACAACGTTCCTACACACCAAAATGGCACTTGGAACTGTCCCTCCCCTTCAGGTTACCTACAAGGACATTTACCCTTCAGTTTGTTTCAAGAGGTAAATACTTAATACACCGCTAACTTTCAAGGTGAATTCTAAGGCTACTGTTTGATTTCAAGAGTCTGTCCTTTATTCAATAAAAACATTGTTCAACAAGTGCTAGAATTTACTCAATTCGTGACCCTCTTCTTGTCTATCTTTTACGTATCACATAAGAACATCCATGAGAGGAAAAAAAGGCCACCATTTTCTATGTTAAGCTGTTTTAACACAATACAACACATGAACATTCTAATACTAAAGAAAGGTTAGTCCTGGGGCGCCCGGGGGGCTCAGTCGGTTAAGCGTCCGGCTTCGGTTCAGGTCATGATCTCGCAGTTCGTGGGTTCGAGCCCCGCGTCGGGCTCTGTGTTGACAGCTCGGGGCCTGGAGCCTGCTTCGGATTCTCTGCTTCGGATTCTGTGTCTCCCACTGTCTCTGCCCCTCCCCGCTCACACTCTGTCTCTCTCTGTCTCTCAAAAACGAATAAACATTAAAAAGAAAAACAAATTTAAAGAGAGGCTAGTCCTGAGACAAAACGAGTCTGAGAGACCGCGGACTATGATGGCCGTTCAGCTCAGTCAACTTGAGTCACGAAAGCAAACATATTAAAAGCTCCGGGCAAGGGGGGAAGCACCAAGCACTGGAGCGCAAGGCGTGCACCCACTCATGTTCTCTGCCTTCCCCAGAAGCCCAGGACTCGTGTATCCCAGCCTTCAAATGAGCTTCTGCTTCCGGGCCCCCACCTGCCACTCACTCACCCCAAGAACCTGAAACCTATCACTGGACTCCCCTCTCATGCAGCACACAGGGGCCCACCCTACCACCCAAATCATGGCTTAATTTGTATCTTCTGCTCCACATTAGATACTATTGCTATAGCGATTTTCTCCCCAAAACTGTAAGATTTTTCAAAGGAAAGATCGTCTCATACTTGACTTGCACAGAATTAAAGCAAAGCTGGAAGTATCAATAAATTTGGTTTTCATTAACTAATTCCAGGTAGAGAAAAAAGCCTTACTGATCCAACCTTAAATTAATATGTATCTTTTTGCAGGCCAAATAACAAATTCAATTTGGATACTTCTTACTTTTAAAAGACTTTAAACCACCCGCATTATTTTCACAAGTTTAACACCCCATCCTTGCCGCGTCCCCCAACAAAGAAAAGTTCAGGGCTGATCAGAAGCCATCAAAGGTACAGAGGCACCCATCTGCACAACGATAATCCTGCCAGCATCCAGCTATCCTATCCCGCCAGCCTCGTCCTCCCAGAGCTCCGAACCTCGGCAAAATCGTCTTGCACGTTAACGCAACCTGATTGGATAGAAACCTTGAAAATGTTTCAGCAATAATGTACAGTTCTAAAGTTACAACATAACTAACTGGGAAAACCCAAAGACTCGCTTTAGAAACGTTGTTTTATTAGGTGTGAAATCTAGATAAAGTTCTATTTAATGTCAACTAATAAATGGAGAGGAAAGACAGAAAAAAAAATCACCATTTTTAACCATCACGTTACTAATTGAGGCAAGAGTCATTAACGGATGCGAAAGATGCTGGGTGAAGTTTACAAAAGAATATTTACGTCATCTTAAGGTATCTCTGCACAGATTACCTACGAACCCTAATGAAAACTGGTAACGTTGCCCCTGGAACACCCAAGAGATGACACCCTTAACCGCAGTGACATCTGGGACAAACTGGGACTGGGACAAACGGACATGTAACTTCTAAATGTGATGAACTGAGAAAGAAACGTCATTTATGTAGATTTTCCTGCCCAAAGTTGCAAAGCCTGAATCTAATCATGAGGAAACATGGAAACGAAATTTGAGGTTCATTTCACAAAACAACCGGCTCCTGCTCTTCAAAGATGTCAGTATCACAGAAGATACAACCTGAGAAAAGATTCCAGATTCCAAGTGGAAACAAACGTGTCAACTACATGCAACACACACGGTGCGGTTCCTGGACTGAATCCTGTACAATAGAAGGACAACGGCCATAAAGGACATTACTGGGCTGAAGCAGCACAGGCCCCCCGAAAACAGGCCACTTTGGCGTAGAGAGTATTCTGGGCTGAAGGCAACGGAGAAATAGCAGCTGCGGGAGGAATTCTCTGCCCTTTCCCTCTCTGCCTCAACGCAGGACATAAACGTCGCTTTGTGAAAGCGTCCCTCCTCCCCACTCCAGTACCAGGAAGAGACGTTAATTATCCCAAAGACCCGGAGGATGTGAATCTGCATAAACAAACCTTACTACCATGGCCCCTGTTACTTTCCCTCATCTATTTCCCTTCCCACGACTGACCATCCCCAGAAGCCCCAACTCTCATTCCTTTGTCTTGTCACGCGTCCAAAATACATCGCCCTTTATTAAAATGGTACATACACTCTCAAGCCTAACTGCTTCCTTGGGTGTTCACTCCTCCCGGGTGAATCTCCAGTGTGCATACGCCAAACAAATCCTCTGTCTGGTTCATCTGGCCTTTGTCAATTTAATTCACAGGCTCCATCCGCGAAGAGCCCAGAGGAAGAGGTTTTTTCCTCCCCCCATAGAGACACTGGTGAAATGTAACTGTCATCATCAATGCTAACGTCTCCGAATTCGGTGACCACACTGTGATTATGTAAGAGAATCTGCTCTTGTTCTTAGAAAATCTACCTCGAGTATGCAGTCGTGAAGAGTGTAAGGCCTGCCACTTGATCTAAAAAGGTTCAGAAAAGTAACAACGGAATGCGGAGAGGGAAGGCAAATGTGGCAAAATGTTAACTATCGGTACATGGAGGTAATGGTGTGGGAATTCTTTAGACTATTCCTACAGCTCATGAGTTTGAAAATATTTTTAAAACAAAGTGAAAAGCAAAACCCTAGTAAACACTGATATAGATGTTTGACTATCAAAACACAGGGGGAAAAAAAGGGGGGGGCGCTTAGGGTGATCTTCCCCACTTAAAAGACCTTTGTTTTGCCTCCTGCCCCTTGAATTATTCATTCATTCAACAAATATTTACTGAGCGAGACACCCGTACCGCCGGCTGGTATTCTGGAGAAGGTGAGCGCCGGGCGGGAGCTCAGTCCTGGAGGGACTCAGTCCCGGGAGGGGACAGTAACAGGGCCTCATGCGGGGGAGGAGCCAGCAAGTAAAAAGAAACCAGGCAAGTCACGCTGAGGACATCATAAGCCCTGTGCCGTGGCACCGGCCCCACACAAGCGTCCAAACAGCAGGATAGGTTAGGATAAGCAGGAGCCACAGCCTAAACGGCTTCCTGCGCAGCCCCACCAGGGCCGAGAACCCGCGGGCTCCAACAAGATCTGGGCCTCTGCTCGTCTCGTCTCAGCACACGCCAAGGGCTCCCACCTAGTTCATCTCGGCCAAGGGCTCTGTGTATGAGGCCCTCCGAGGCCCAGAGGCAGGAGCGGTGGCGGACAAAACAAGGAACTTCTGAAGTTTAGTCTTTCCTTGAGAAAGGACCTTCCTTTTCCTCGTTGTAATCACTGCCTCTACTCATACAGGAACTTTCTCTACTTGCACACTGCAAGTCCCCTGTCCCAGGCACTAGGCACCCACTTATCCCAACCGTGGGGGAGGCAGGATGGCTGGTCACTCTCTCTCTAGGGATGATTCTCTATCCTTGGCGACCTGTTTGCACGTCTCGACTTGGAGATCCACGCTGGGCGATCAAGAGAACTTCAGGCTGTTCCAAAACCTGACCTAATAAGAAAGATGGAGGTTCATTACTGCTAAACACAATTTAAAAAAATATATGTCCATTACGGAAATTCGAGAGATGCTTCAAAAAAGAGAAGAGAAGCAGCATCAGAACAGATGCAGCCTCCTGCATTTCACCCTTATTTCACTCAGTTACAATTAAACCCAGAACACACACGTTGCAGAAAGAATCCAGATGAGAGGGGAAAAGAAGTGGGCTCCAAAGTCAGAGTGGCGACAGGATCCATTTGTAAGCTACGAGATCTTGGGCACACGACCTCATCTGCCTTTCAGCCTCTGCCTTATTTCTTTTTTCTTTTTTTTTAATGTTTATTTATTTTTGAGAGAGAGAGAGAGAGAGAGAGAGAGAGGGAGAAACACAGAATCTGAAGCAGGCTCCAGGCTCCGAGCTGTCAGCAAAGAGCCCGCCAGGGGGCTCGAACCCACGAATGGCAAGATCATGGTGTGAGCCGAAGTCAGACACTTAACCAACTGAGCCACCCGGGAGCCCCTCGGGTCTACAACGGGAACTGTCTGTGGAGCTGTCAGCCTCTGGCTCCTCTCTCTCTCCTACATCATCCCACAACACCTACATTTAATTCAGTGGCTACATCACATAGGCAAATCACTAAAAAAATAGATACAATGTTAGGCGTGAAAAAGAGAACTTGGGTACTGGGGGGAGGAGGTGAAACACTGCAAGAGCCTCACTAAAGAACACGCTGTGTGAGGCACAATTAAGAGCATGTGACATTATTGACATATTTGGGGACTACAAAGGATGGGAAAGAAGCAGGAACCAAAACTATAAGTGCAGGCTCACATCTTTCAGAATATTTATAACCCTCTTAAAAGAAAGAAAGGAAAAAAAAAACATAGGAAAGAATCCACACTAGACCAAAGGGCAAAAAACCGGCAGCTACCAAACCCTGCAAAGGCAATGTGTTGTTAACCTCCTATACTACCAGAACCCAGCAAAGCCACTAGGACACCCCAAATGTGTTTTAGAATTTTCTACATCTGCTTCCACCTTATTGTATGGATAAAGCCTGAGGTCTGTAAGGGACCGAGGCAGTAAATGAACTGTCTGAATGCACTCAACACCAAAAGCATGAGTAAATCTTTGTTATTTGCCAGACCCAACCTCCCGCCAAGGACTACCAAAAACCATCAGTCCTAGGTAGGGGGAAGAAAAGAAAGCGATTAAAAACAAGAGAAGAATATTAATGGAGCTCAAAGCACCATGTAACTAGGTATAGGGAAAACATGAGTCAAACCAGTAGAGCAAGATGGCTCAAAAGTTCAATGCATTCCCTCTGCACTTAGAGAATAAAATCGAAAATCCTTACTGCACACGGCCCTGCATCTATCTCTACACGGCCCTGCATCTATCTCTAACTGGGACTTGTGTAATTCTACCTCCTCCCTGCAGACACATCCACCAAGGGCCTTTCTACCCCAGAGCCTTTGCATATACCACCACCCCCTCACCCCTCAGCCTCAACTGTAGGTCTCATCGAGTGCCACTTTTTCAGAAAGTCAACAGTTTCAGTTAAAGACAGTAAATCTATATATCCAGAACCAACTGGGGTGCCAGGCACAAGCAGGATCTTTTTGAATGAATAAATGCTGACAATTCTTACCACTAAGAACCAATCCTAGAGGTTATTTCAATATGGACTGCCCCACTCCCAAAATGTTTTTAAGGTGCCATTACTTCCTACTTTAACGACTTATTTTTATTTTTAGTATCACTTAGAAACAATCCTGCAAAGAACCAAGAACATGTTAAATTATAATTCACTAGTCGAATTAATCCAAAATGCAATGTGGTCAAAGATTAAAAATGTAGCTCCGAATCTAATTACAGATTCCACATAACAATAGCTTTTGAATATAGTTTGTTTTCAGGGAACTAACTTTGTCCACATAAATCACACTTGTGCCTAAACTGGAAGAGTATTTAAAAAACTTCATTCGAGTGGCATTAACCACTGCTTATTCTTCCATGAACCACAATGAAGAGTATTCTTTATGTTAAATCACTTAACAATCCCTTTAAAAAGTTGCAATTTTTCCAAATGGAGCGAAGTTTTATCTGGTTATTTCTATTTTTAGTATCAGTTACATCTTAGTAGCCGCTAAAGAAAGTACTTCAGAAGGGGGCAAATTCCCTGAAAAACAAAACCGACCAAAACTAACATCTAAAGAAACAAAAAATTTGAAGAGGCCTATAGCTTTCAAAAAAAAAAAAAAAAAAAAAAAAAAAAAGATTATTAAAAACTCCCAAGCCCAGATGGCTTCACTAGAGTGAATTCTTCTAAACATTTAAAGAAACAACTACAGGGGCGGCTGGGTGGCGCAGTCGGTTGGGCGTCCGACTTCAGCCAGGTCACGGTCTCGCGGCCCGGGAGTTCGAGCCCCGCGTCAGGCTCTGGGCTGATGGCTCAGAGCCTGAAGCCTGTTTCCGATTCTGTGTCTCCCTCTCTCTCTGCCCCTCCCCCGTTCATGCTCTGTCTCTCTCTGTCCCAAAAATAAATAAACGTTGAAAAAAAAAAAAATTTTAAAGAAACAACTACAATGTTAACAACAAACCCTTCGGGAGGACGGAAATGAAAAGGAATCCTTTCCAACTCTTTCCGTGAGACCTGCATAAACTTGACAACAAAATCCAACAAGGACATCATGGTAAAAGTAAAATTACAGACCTATCTCTCAAACCAAAAGTGTAAAAATACTAATCAAAATGTTAGCAAACTGAATCCAGGAATGTATAAAAAGGATAATGCATCACAATCAGTTACAGTTTATCACAGGAATGCAAGGATGGCTTAACACTCAAGAGTCAACTGATTTAGGGGCGCCTGGGTGGCTCAGTCGGTTGAGCATCTGACCCTTGATTTTGGCTCAGGTCACAATTCCAGGGTAGTGGGATCAAGATGCACATCAGACACTGCACTGAGCATGGTGCTTGCTTAAGATTCTGTCTCTCTCTCTCTCTCTCTCTCTCTCTCCCTCTCTCTCCCTCCCCCTGCCCCTCCCCCGCTTACACATGAGCATAAGTGCACGTGCACTCTCTCTAAAAAAAAAAGGTCAACTGATTTATTAATATTTAATATAAAGCTACAATACATAAGACAGTGTGGGTAATGGCACAAAACAATGCAACACAACAGGCCATGGAATCAGACCCAAACATACAAGTTATTTAATTAATGGCAAAAACAACACTGTAGTGTAGTACAGAAAGGATGGTCTTTTCAAATAACAACTGGGTTAATTGTGTATCCAGATGGAAAAGTGAGTCTTGACTCCTTCCTCAAGTCATACACAAAAATCAGTGCCAGCTGGGTTATAGTTCTAAAGGTGCAACGTAAAACAAAAAAGTCTTCAGAAAACAACTTAAGAGAATACCTTCGTGTCCTTGGAGTAAGCAAAAATTTCTTAGACGAGACGCTAAAAGTACTAATCATACGGGGAAAAAATGGACAAAGTGGACTACGTCGAAATTAAAAATGTCTGTTTATCATATGATCTGATTAAGAGTGAAAAGGCAAGCCAGGGTAGGAGATACAGAAACAATTTCTACCGATTAGTAAGGAACAGGCAGAGGAGCAAATGGAGCGTAGGCAAAGGACTTCCCAGCACAGGGTATCAAATGGTCAATAACCTTCATAAGCAATTAGAAGGATGCAAATTAAGCCACAATGAGCTACTACCACACCCATCAGAACGGCCAAAAGGAAGACACATGGTATCCAGTGTGGGAAAGGATGTGACGCTTAGAGAACTTTCATACAAGGCTAGTAGAACTGCAAATTGGAAGTATCTGCTCTGAATATACGCATGTCCCATAACCCAAATAATTCCGTTCTAAGTGAACACCGACTGAAATAGACACATATTCACCAAAAAACATGCAAAAGAACTGCACTATTCCTAACAGACAAAACTGAAAGCAAGACAAGTGTCCAATAACAATACAACAGACAAGTAAACGTGGACATATTCATACAACAGAATACTGTGAATCTCACACACTTCAGATGTTAAGTGAAGCGACCCAACACAAAATTCCAACACAAAATCATACCATATAACTTCTACTACCATAAAGTTAGAAATAAGGAAAAGTCAGTACGGTGTTTGCTTTTTTTTTTTTTTTTTTTTTTTTTTTTTTTGGGCAGGGGACCGGGGCGGGCGGGGGTGTAATTGCCTGGGAGGGGCACTGAGAGGAGTTTGTAAAATACTGGTCATATCTGCTCTTGATCTGGGTGTGTTCACTTTGTACATCCTTGTGATTTAGGTACTTTCCTGTTTATCAGCTGAAACTGATTTCACTTAAAGTTTATTTTAAAAGAGAAGTAAAAATCCTTAATACAATATGCAAAAATTCTTCATTTACCATGGTTCATATGAAATACCGGAAGTTCCCACAGAAAGAGGGAAGAGAGAAGATTTACCTTAATGGAGCATTAAATTATCTATTATCTAATTGAATCCTCAAAACAGCCCTGAAGCAAGTGTCATTTCCATTGCACAGGGATTTGAAATAACCTACCCAAGGCCAACTGACCAATAAATGGGAGAGGTGGAATTCTACCTGAATTCTGATTCCCAACTTATTTCCACAACACACAATACTCGATAATCTCAAAGGAGGGGTCAGTTAACACCGATTTGCTAGTCAAAATAAGGTGCTCCTGGATATGGTCCCTTTGATCTCCCCAGGGGATTGAAAAAGAGTAAAATGCAATTTAAAAATAACAGAGGCAAACTGAATGTTTCATTTTCAGCTGAATCTGCATAAACACATTTAAGTAAAAATACTGCTTTAATTTTAAAGCCACTGGCAGCTGAAATCAGCCCTGGCCACTGACATTCCTCTCGGCCTTTCTAGTCTAGGAACACAGGTGCTCGATAAACACACAATAACTGACCATATATCCCGCCATTTCTTCTAGTATCTTTATTCCATTCAACTGATGACTAAACACAATTGACTACCTGATACAAATACTACGAAACGAACTTCTCTAGTAAAATGAAAAGTACTACCTGAAACGAGACTGCTATCATAAAGGGGGTTCAGACATGGTGAAATAAACTAGAGAAATTAATATTCCTGAAACTACCATGCACTGTGTGATTTTTGTCTTCACTCGATACAGAAAACACAAGTAAGCACTTTAACCGAGCATCTGCTGCAGAGACCTAGATAATACAGGCTTCACACATGTATACGTGTATTCTGTGTGTATATGTACGCGTGCTATGCGTGTGCAAGTTTGTGCACGTGCTTTAAAGAAAGGCTTTAAAACAATTACTTCTTTCCCTATTCTTGGGGAAAGTACAGACCCAGCTCACAAGTAAAACAAACTTCCCAGAATTCTCTTTTCCTAATGTTCACCAACACAAAAGCTAGGTGTTTACAAAGACTGAGTGTCAAAACAACATTCTCCTTCAGAACTGCATCATATGTCGATGGAAATTTTTTATATCCCCAAAGGGAAGCACTATTTGGCAGTGACTATTTCCCATATTTTAGCGAAGAAGGGCTGAACACTAAAGGCATATATCAGATAAGCAAAAAAAGAATCATTCCTTTGAAGGCGCTAACTGCATTTAGACAAGAAATTACAGCTTTTGCCTTACCTCTGGCTCAATTTACCTAGTGCACTCAAATGCCTTAGGTGATTTTTGTTTGGTTTGGTTTGTTTAATCATTTGTTCACATATTCTTACCAACAAAATTCTGCCTTTTCCTTAAAACACCCCAAATTATTGGGGCGCCTGGGTAGCTCAGTTGGTTGAGCGTTCGACTTCGGCTCAGGTCATGATCTTGAAATTTGTGAGTTCAAGCCCCGCGTCGGGCTCTGTGCTGACAGCCCGGAGCCTGGAGCCTGCTTCGGGTTCTGTGTCTCCTTCTCTCTCTGCCCCTCCCCTGCTCATGCTCTGTCTCTATCAAAAATAAAAAAATAAAAGAATAAACACACCCCAAATTATGTTTGGCCTAAGATCAATAAATCACTTGAGTTTAGTATATGCAGCAGGTACACCTAAAGATTTAGAAGTTTGGGAGTTTCCCTTTTTAATGTTTAGCTATACAAGACTGGGAAAAAAGCTAGGTGCTCTCAGTACAGTGTTCAACACAAAATAAAAGCTTTTAAAATTAAAGTACCAGGGTTCCCAGTAGACCCTCTTCTCATTAATAGTACCCAGGGCCTCCTGATGGGTTACTGGCTCCTCACCATACTGGTCAGGTAGAAGGCTTCAAACCGCTTCTGTGAAATTTTCTCCTCATTCACCAACATTTACTGAGCTGTACTGGAAGCAGAGACAGACGATGAAAAGTCTCAACCGTGTCTGAAAGATTCTGCCATCCGGTCAAGGCAAAATCTGGCTCCCTCTATACTTTTCAAGACAATTTCTCCACGTTTGCATTTTACATTCCCTGCTCGGACCCGCCCACAATTCCGTGGTCTCCTTTCCCGTGGTCCCTGTATACAAACCTTAATACTCAAGAAAAATGCAGCCTCTCTTTTCCACGCCTCATGTTCAGTCGAAACCCTCAGCTTGAAATGGAGAGGTCCCGGAGTTCTAGGGGTGCCTTAAAGACTACTGACTAGAAGATATTTAGAGGCTTGCAAATGTTCTCATTTTACCAGTGAGAAAGTTAAAATCTAGAAAGGCCAAGGTGACTTGCGCTTACCACACGGCTATTTAGAAGTCAAGCCAACTAGAACAGAGGTTTCTTGACCACACGTTATTCTGCACTGTTCATTCGATTCCATCAATCGTGTGGAACTTGTGTGTCAACCATCCAGAATTTTGTCACTGCTCCTTAGTTAACCTATTAGTTGTCTTTGTGTAGACATGGCCTAAGCAAGCACGTGCAGATAGGATTCAGGAGGGATCCCTGCACCTCGTATAATTTTATGTGAAATTATGAGTATGTACGTTTTTCTGGAAATAAGATTCATATCTTTCATCAAATCCGTAGTCTCTGTCTACAGAGTAAGAACCAGTGGCCTACACCAAGGATGTGTGACAGATATATAAACGGTTCGTGATGGTGTGAAATACAGATTCAAGGATGATGTTTTATTCATGCATAATAGGAGGATAATGGTTACTTAGGGAGAGTTAGCAATATAAAGGCATTATTACACTTGGTATCTCTATTACAGAGACCCAAGTCAGAAAGATAGCTGCACTATTTGATACAGTGCAGACATCCCTATGATGCTATAGTAAAATATTAATCTTTAATTCTCCAAGGTGGAAAAAGCTTAAAACACCACTGATCAGAGGCCTTCAAATCTTTGGGTTTGACAGGTTAATTGCCCTCCTAGGCTGTAACCGACAGAAAGACACAAGTCCTGGAATCTCAAAGTATTAGATAAGTCTGCTGCTGCCTTTCTTTTCCCCTTCCGATAGTCTTGCTGATCTAACTCCTTGGTCAAAGAACCTTTCTACAACATTTCAAAGATCGAGTTTTACATTGGGATCCTCCTCTCATTATTTGAGTTCAATACGTTATTTTTAAAATTCTGAATGGGTTTGTAGACACCTAATTCCCAGAGGAATTTTCCAAACGTGTTTTTTTTAAATCGCTACCTCATTGCGTACATGGGGCTGTCGGCAAAAACAGAACCAACATCACAACAACCACAGTCAGGCTGCCTCAACAATGAGAATGCTTTCGATACCGGAACAACTCCCGATTTTTACAGCAATTTTCTTCTAGGAGTTTCTTAACGCTTCTCTTGGTCCACAATGTTTCCATGCACTTAATCATATGTACATCACAAATGGAGGAGAATCAAGAATCAGGCAGCATGATCTGTCCAAAATAAGAAGAACGATGATCTTTCTTTAAAAGCCTTAATATACAAGCAATATCACGCTCCGTAAATCTATCTTGGCTTCTAAGGACGACTCCAAAAAAAATTAAATATAAATTAATCAGTTCATTAGGCAAATCTGAGCACCTTCTATGCCAGGCACTATTCCATCCTTACTATCTTACCAACCTTAACGCAGCCAACACTTACTATTACCATGAGCCTCAAAGAAGAGAACGCTAGGGCCAAAACTTAATTGTTTTGTCTTCTTTCCAGTAACAGGCTTAGGGACCTCCTCTGACAATGTTTTCTTGTGGCATCTTCTTAGTCACTTATTTAAAATGTAAAGCAACTTTGTGTATGAAAAAGAGTCCTAACAATTCATTGACAATTTCAGATGAACGAGAAAGCCACTCTGTACTCGGGGATCTGTTTTAACAAAGGCCTTTTTACATGACTGAAGATTTCAATTTCATCAGCTTGACTTGACCTCAAAAATAATGCATTTCTCTCTGTATTCATTCACTGAGTATACACCACCATGTAAGAAAGGCAACTGACACGCGTTCCTAAAGACTGGCAGAGAGAATCTGGAAGATCCTGACTGCCTATGCTATCCAGAAAAGGGTTCATTTGTGACTGGATCGTGATTCAGCATCGGTCAAAAGCCTGAATGAGACCATTGATATTGCGGGGACATCACCTGAAAGATAAATTAACTAAACTCTGACGAATCAAATTACCAGTACGAGGCACACCCGTACTACTGAAGCCTGAGGCTTTTCTCCGCTTTCTCTAAAATGGCAGGTGCAAAATGTTTCCCTATATGTAAAATGCAACACATTTTCTCCATCTATCGTTAATGTAATTTTAGGCAAGAATCCAAATGATTCTTCTTCATACGCGAGAGAAGTCGGCTTCTCCTGGTTTACTTCCTCTCATTAGTCAATGCTGACTATATAATTAGTTCTGTTTCCTCTTTTGCTTTGACTAATAAAAATTAAAAACAAAAAAGCAAAACAAAACAACAACAACAAAAAAAACCTCTTCGGTTACATGCAGATGCCGAGGCTGTCCTTGCCCTCAGCCTCTCACCGATAATTCCTTCCAGCAACTTCCACACTCTACCCCTCCACTTAGGCCACTGTTTTCGGTCTTCTCAAATCAGTCCATCAGCGTAAGACAATCTCAAATCCTTTCTCAAAGTAGACAAATAAAGCAGTAAATGGCTATGTCTACACAGACTGTAATACCACGAGAATCGCCTTAGCGGAAATCAGTTGTAACTAAAAAAAAATGAGCCTGTAACATGCAAAGGATTTGATGAACATCAAAGAATCAGAAAATAAAGAACAAAAGATCCACCTCACAGGCTCAGGAGGTAGACTACAAAAGACAGGGTGCTGCTTCGTAAGATCATCACCTACTTCGGCAAGTCGTAAGTGCGTGACGATAGGAAAAAACATTCCAAAGAAACTTGTGAATAAGACCCAGTATAACACACATGCATCCACTGGGGTTTCTGAACGAAGTAAACTCTTGAATGTCCAAAAGGGAGAGCACAAGGTAAACAAGATAAATCACTTGGCTTCAACTTACTGTTTACACAAGTTGAACACAGACCTTCCCAGTTTCGTCCTCTAGCAGCATCAGAGCACTCCAAAGCCCCACGATGAATCAACTGAATGAATTCACTTCCTTGCACATCTACTCGCCAAGCAGTGATAGGAAGCAAGATCATAAAAATGAGTAAATCCTGGGACTCAAGGAGACTAAACTCATCTCTGAACAGAGGGGAATTATTTGTAGGATAGTGTAACCGCCTAGAGCAACCCTCAGAAAACTCGTACTACAGTAACTTCTGACTCTAGCGTTTTGATGATCAAGAAACAGCCTGACCGCTTCTGAGTATATACCCAGAAGAAGTGAAGGCAGGGACTCAAACAGATACTTGTACATCTATGCTCCCAGCAGCATTAGTCACAAGGCTAGAAGGCAGAAGAAACCCATGCGTCCATCCATGAAAAACCAGATAAAAAAAATGTGGCGTGTATACACATATACAAGGAATATTATTCAGCCTTAAAAATGGAGAGTCGAACAGGCACCTGGGTAGCTCAGTCAGTTAAGCAAGCGTTCAACTTCAGCTCAGGTCATGATCTCACGGTTTGTGAGTTCGAGCCCCGTGTCGGGCTCTGTGCTGACAGCTCAGAGCCTGGAGCCTGCTTCGGATTCTGTGTCTCCCTCTCTCTCTGCCCCTCCCGACTTGCGCTCGCTCTATCTCTCTCTCTCAAAAATAAATAAACATTAAAAAAAAAAAAAAAAAAGGAGAGTCTGACCCATGCTACAACATGAATGAGCCCTGAAGACTATGCCAGCTGAAACGAGCCAGTCACAAAAGGGCAAATATTGTATGATTCCACATATACTAGGTTTCTGGAGGAGTCAGATTCACAGAGATGGAAGAATGGGGGTGCCTAGGTCTGGGAGGAGGGGGGAATGGGGAGGTAATGTTCAATGGGGACAGAGTTCCAGGTGAAGATGATGAAAAAGTTTTGAAGATGGACGGTGGTGATGGTTGCAACACAACAGATATACTTAACGCCACCAAACTGCTCATTTAAAATTGGTTAAAAAGGCAAATTCTGTTATGCTGATTTTACCACAAAAAAAAGAAAAAAATATGAATGATTCCGATAATCAGGGGTCACCAGAATATTTAAGGTTAGAAAAAGTTCCATTCATTCAGCAATTAAAACAAAAAAAAATTTTTTTTTTTTAACATTTATTCATTTTTGAGAGACAGCAAGAGACAGAGCACAAGCAGGGCAGGGGCAGAGAGAGAGGGAGACACAGAATCTGAAGCAGGCTCCAGGCTCTGAGCTGTCGGCACAGAGCCCGACGCGGGGCTCGAACTCACTGACCTTGAGATCATGACCTAAGCCAGTCAGATGCTTAACCGACTGAGCCATTCTGGCGCCCCGTCAACAAATATTAACTAAGGACTTACCTGTCTTTTTTTTTCTTTTTTTTTTTTTTTTAGCGTTTTTACTTTTATTTTTGAGATAGAGACAGACAGAGCTTGAGCAGGGGCGGGGCAGAGAGAGACAGAGATACAGAATCCTAAGCAGGCTCCAGGCTCTAAGCTGTCAGCACAGAGCCTGACGTGGGGCTCGAACTCACGAGCCATGAGATCATGACCTGAGCTGTAGAAATCTGATGCTCAGCCAACTGAGCAACCCAGGCGCCCCAGGACTCACCCGCGTCTGACACACGTTTTCTCCTAAAATCCACTTGCAGTAACGGAGTGCACGGCAAAGAGCCCACACGCAAGGACTCTGAAATCAAACCATGACTGACTCCTGACTGCTACTTCTAGGTTCACAACTCAGGTCAATAATCGGAGTCTTCATATCCTTGCATGTAAAAGAAGGACGATACTGCGTTTGTCTCAGGGAGGTCTGAAGGAGCTGGTATAGAAAAGCAACCGAAACATCCTGGCACAGAAGGAGGAGGCACTTTTTATTAATAAACGTTTCCTTTCTTTCCTCTGCCACAAGTAATGACCACAGGATGTTAACCGGGTCACAAGTGAGGGAACCTCTATGAAATACCTACTTTCTCAAATGAAACAAGCATCTCGCACGTGGGATGGTGGCAGGGGAGAGTCCCAGGGTCATAAACGTCATTCCTAGAAGGCAGCACTACACCAAACGAACTGCCACCTATGTACCACCCCCCAAATCACTATCAGGTAAGAATCACGAGCCACATCAAAATAAAACGTCTTCTAAACCCAGGACAAGAAAACTTGGCAATGGCAAAACCCTGCTATACCAACTCATACAGAAGAGTCGCAGGCATGATACAGTCGACAGAACTTAACCTCTGATGGTGAGCTGATAGCGTTAAACTGCAGTTAAAGAAGATCTTTTCTCCCCGAATTAAATTGATGAATACATCTTTTCTTAAAACAGCACGTGTATACCATGGATAAATCCATTAACCCATGTGGCTATTTAAATGTTTATAGTGACCATATTACAAGCAATGTTTACAGTATTTCTAATCTACAAAGACAGTAAGTTTTATGTGACCTAAAATGAAGTTCTGAAATAATTATATGCACGTGTCCATATATGTCTGTGTGTAGACCACATATTCCATGTAACGTACACACACCACAGGTAGCTAACTGGCTCCAAAGACAACACTGCGAAAGAAACTGATTATTCCAGAGCCTAGATATTAATGACACTCCCCCAAATACTAACAGTCCTAAAATCGCTACTCCCTCCCAGTCTCATTCAGAATCCTGCACCATCATCCATCGTCCAATAACTTGTTGGAGCTCTCGATTCAGATGGGTTCTTACTGAGAAAACGACATGTTTACATCAACACATTTTCAATTTAGCGAACCTCTTACGAGAGCACATTAAAAAAGATGTACTTTCCAAGTAATTTAACTCCTAACTCCTGTCCTTTTCCATTCACTGAGTGTGCTGCACTTGAAAGACAAGCAACAGAAGACAAGTGAAAATCGGGATGGTAAAGATTCAGAAAATTCAAAGCCAGAAGCACCTCCCAGCGGCACAGGCTTCAAAGTTAATTACTCTTTAATAAGAGGAATGCTTATCTCGTGATAATCCTAAGAATGCTCAGACTTTCCATGTGGACCAGCAGCGGGTCCCCGGAAGAATGACTTTTCCTCACAAACGCACAGACTGAACCCTGAAGAGCAAAGGACTCCTCACTCATCCTTGTTTTTACAAATCTCCGGGCTATTAAAGACACATTACGGGGTGTGTTAGCTCTGCTGCGGGCAAAGCCTTCGGGGCAGCTCGGTTTTTCTAGACCATCCCCATGAATCTGATGCGCTAACCTAAAACATACACCGACTTCCCGGGGATGAAAAACCCTCCAGAAAGGCTCCTCTGCAGGGTTCAGGCGTTCTGGCAACAAAAACATCGGAGGGGAGGGGCGAAAAGATGGCCCCGGCCACCCGCCCCGGGGGACCCAGATCTGGTCACCTGCCAATAAACGCGAACAATCCTCGCCGGGCGGGACCCCAAGGCTCGCGCTTCCCCGCCAGCAACGACAGCCGGCCTCCCTGCCCTCCGAGCAGGCCCGGCGCGGTCCCGAGGATGCTCCCCGGACGCCGCCGCGGGTCCCGCACCGCTCCCGCGTGCGTAACCGGACCTGTCAAAGCCTGCTCTCCGCGGGCCCGGCGGGCGGCAGCGCGGGCTCCGCGGCCCCGGCCGCCGCCAGCGCGACCGCACCGCGGCCCTCCACGGCGCCGACTCCGGAGGGGCGCCAGGGGCCGGGCGGCGCGGAGCCCGGCCCGGTGGACGCCCGGCTCGCAGGCCGCGCCGCCCGGGACCGGGCGAGGCCGCGCGCCATCTGCCCGCGCCGGCTGCCCTCCCCGGCGGGTCCGGGCCCGGGCGCCCACGCGGGCCTCCGCGCCGAGGCGGGCGCAGCCGCTCCCCGCCCCGCACACAAAGCGGCTCCGCGGGAGCCCGCCTCACCTGCAGCACGGGGCGCCGCGGGCCTTCGAGAACCATCGGACCCCGCTCCGGCGCGCGCGTCACAGCCCAGGCCTCCCGGTGCCGCCTGGCGCCGCCGCCGCCGCCGCCATTTCCTCCCGCTCGCCGTCGCCTCGTCCCCGCTGTCAGGTTACTCCATTCACCTGGGCCTGGAGCAGCCTGCGCCGCGCCGCGCCTCCGCCTCGACCCCTCCCGCCCGCGCCTGCGGAGACTGCGCAGAGCCCGGCTCGCCCGCAGCCCGCGCACGGCCCGCGGCAACGGCGCACAGCCGCTTGAAGAATCCCACCGGCGCCCGCGCCGCCCCCTCCGCGCCCCCACGCTCCGCTCGGCCCCGCTCGCCCCGCGCCGGCATGAGAGCGAGCCTGTGATTGGACAGAGCGCGGCGGTGAAAGGTTAATCCCGGCCCCGCAGCCATTCAGGAGCCGGGAGACAGCGGACGCGGGAGGCGGAAGCCAGGCGGCGTTTGCGGCCCAGCGCCGGGAGTGGACCGGGGCGATCCACCGCCTGCGGCCCGGCGCTTTCGCCGCGCTCCTGGGCCCGCGCGCCGGAGCCGCGAGCGCTCGCCGGGCTCGGCAGAACCTCCCGGCTCTCGGAACTCGTCCGCCTCCATCGTTGCCCCTCTGACACCCACCGCCCCCTAAACGTGGCCCTTCCCCACGGCCGTAATTGTTCTCCGGAGGCTCAGCGCTCCTCTTACCACCGCCTCCCCTTTTTAAAGGGCCTTCCCACTCGCCTGCTTCTCCCCCGCGGTGGTGGTGCCGGGCCCTCCGCATTTGGGGAGACAACAGACCCCACCCCCGCCCCGGAATAGGAATAACCGGATAATGGGACGGAGACGGGGGGGGGGCGCTTATGTAAATTGTCCCTTTGCATAGGTTGCAACCCTCTGCCACACCTCGTGTCTGTGAATTGAAGAGTGGATGGAGGTCCAGTAAGTCATGGGCTTAAAGAGAATCCTATTAATTTACCCCCAAATGTAGGCATCTCTTCCAGAGGACTCCTGGGGTAGGCTGGTGCACTGCAGGGGATGCTTCCAGTCTTAAGCGTTAGCACTCAGCACCTACTCCGTGCTAGATAGCCGGTGTTCTACAGCCGCCACCAGCCTCGTGTGGCTCTTGAGCACTTAAAAATTGGCCAGTCCCAAGTGGGATGTGCTGGTTGGAACTCGTAGATGTATGTGTGCTTTACCAAAAAAAGACTGTAAGACATCGCACTAATAATCTTACTGATGACATGAAGTGATCATGTGTTTTACACAGCGGGATAAACAGTAGTTTCACTTGTTTTTTCTTTTTTTTGCTGTGCTAGAAGAATCGTGATGTCTTACGTGGGCCACATTTTGTTGCTATTGGACTGGCTGCCCTAAGGCGCACATGCTCGTGATATAAATTGGAGATGGGCATTGTAACTGGCCCCATTTTAGCAGATGGAGAAACTGGCTAGCCTCCAGCAGCTAATAAGTGAACTGAGATTAGAGCCCCAGGTAGTCTGGCTTCCGGACTGGCGTGCTGTCAGTCACTACTGTGCTCAAATTTTGATCATACATCTACCATAGTTTGGCTTGGAGTTTCGCCTTAACATAGAATGTTCATGGGCAAAATTAGGAAATAGAATGCTTTGGGCAGACCTCCATAAAAACGTTTCTTACACGTACCGCACTGTGGGCAACAGACCTCCCTGATAACACACATAAAGGCTTTCGGGAGATAATCCTTTGTGAAAAGGATGGCTTCTCAGGGTGAAAATAGGCACTAGCAGTGGGAATTTGGGGGCAGGTAAAACTTTTAGCCCCTCCTGATGTCCGTTCAATCTGTCAAGACTAGCTGGTCTTCTCCATCAGCGGATTTGTCTAATTTTCACCAGTTGTTTTTTTTTTAATAAAGAAAAAGAGTGGTACATACATATGGTTCATCCCTCAGAGAGCATAACAATGTATATAGTAGAAAGAATCTTTCTCACACCTGTCCCCAAGCAGATATTTCTTCCTCATTCATCAGAAGAATTTTTTCATGTGCATACAAGCCAAGACTGCCTCATTTACAAAAATGGTAGCATGCTCTACACGCCTACTTTACCTTGCCTTCTTTACATAATATATCCTGAAGGTATTTTGCAGCAATATATACTATTTTTAAAATTTTTTTTAATGTTTACTTATTTTCGAGAGAGAGACAGAGTGGTGCAGAGAGAGAGGGAGACACAGAATGCAAAGCAGGCTCCAGGCTCCGAGCTGTCAGCACAGAGACCAACGCGGGGCTCGAACTCACAAACTGTGAGATCATGACCTGAGCTGAAGTCTGATGCTTAACGGACTGAGCCACCCAGGCATCCCCTTGCTATTTTTTTTCAATCCCCATAACACTATATTGCTGGGATGTGCCTTGATTTATTTAACTAATTCTCTATCGGTGGGCACTTAGACTTCCAGTCTTTTGCAATTAAACATCCATCCATTTGGCAGTGACTGAGTATATGGGATGAGTGATGGATCCAAATTCTTTTTCTTCCAGATGGCTACACAGTTTGCCACTTATTGGCCATTTGTTGAAGGGTTCACTTGTAGACTCCGCATTTTGTTCCAATGATCTATCTATTCATGCTCTAGTTGCTGGCTTGTTTTTAAATCCAGAGACATAAACTCTTGTCAGGGATAGTGTTTCACACTTTGTTTGGATCACTAGAAATCTTGGAGCTAATATTTCAGCCCATGTTAAGCAACGGTATAGTACCATGTGGTATGCATTTTCGGTGGGCAAATTTTTTTATTTTCCCTCTGCCCTGATTATTTCCATAATTTGTTTTCTTTTTTGTAGGACAAGTCAGGATACAAATATACCTTTGCTTAAGACTCTTTGTTTGCAAGTAACAGAAACCAACCTGAAGTAGCTTAACCAAAAGGGAAGGACTGTATCATAAGGTTGCAGACACTTCTCACAGAAGCTGGGAGCAGGAATACAGCTGCAGCAAAGGAGTAGACCCAGGAGTTGGAAAGCTTTCAGGAACTCAAAGGTACTCTCTATATCCTTCTGTGATTTTTTTCCCCCTCTGTGTCTGCTTATCTGTGTATCTTTCTCTAGTGACTGGTTCTCTCTGCTTTTCCATCTACCCAGGAGAATACAGTCGTCCCACTATTCAGCTAGGAAGTCAGCCGAGCGTGGAGATCAGAGCCAAAACAAGGAAGGTGGGTGCAGTCCTGCAAAGTCAGGCAGCCAATTGTATATACAAGGGGACTCTGCAAATGAAAAACTATATTGAGGACCACAGAAGCCACATTCCTCACTGTTGGAGAATGGGGTTACAAATATTGAAAGGAGAAAAGAAGAAGGCTTGAGTGGTCAGGTTGGAATTGGAGATACTGATGTGAACCTAGGGCTTTCAGTATACATAAAAGTATATCTATGTATATATACTTCCTAGCTCTGTCTGCTGATAGAACCCTGGAGCAGCTTGAAACACCATCTTCTGCTAAAAGGAACCGGGAATCCTTGAAGAAATAACACATTTCACGGTTGGGACAGAGAAAGCGTAAGTGAGCCTGGACCTTCTTGTCGGGCCAGAAAACATGAAAACGCTCGAAGAGTGAAGGAGACATTTCAAAACAACAACGTAGTCCGTTTGAAGGGACTCCCGCTGGCCAAATCTGGGAAATTGAAACATCAAAATAAATGATGATAGTAGGAGATTATGTCCCGTGGAGTAAAATAGAATCCATGAGTCCGCGCTGATGTGTGTGTGTGTGTGTGTGTGTGTGTTTAATGAATGAATAAGTGAGGAGAAAAGAGACAGGTCTTCCTTAGGATAGAATGCAACTAGAAATTTGGAAGGAATAGGGGCTCCTGGGTGGCTCAGTGAATTGAGCATCAACTCTTGATTTCAGCTCAGGTCATGATCCCAGGGCTGTGGGCTCGGGACCCACGTCAGGGTCTCGCTGACCCCGTGCTGGGTGCGGGACCTACTTAAGACTCTCTCCCTCTCTCTCCTCTCTCTCTCTCTCTCTCTCTCTCCCTCCCTCCCTCCCCCTCTATCCCTCCTCCCTGCCCCCCCTCTCGAGTGTGCATGCTCTATCACTCTCTTAAAAAAAACTTAGAAGGAATGATGGAATTAGAAAATCACCATTTGGCAATCATCAGACAAGAAATATCAGCGTTTGCTAAATCTCCTGGGTGAAAGTTGGACAAAGAATGGGATAGTAACATAGGTTCAAAGCATCTCCCCTATAACTCTTAGTTCAAAAACAAGAACTTTACAAAAGAGAATCTAGCAGACGTCACCTTACTCAAGTATTCAATGTTAACTTTCAGGCAACAGGTCACAGATACACCCGAAGCGTGCTACACGGCGCAGCTATAATATGGGCTGTGTTGGGGGAAACTTAACCGCAGAGAAGCAGCAGCATGTCCTCACGCTATCCCGCGAACTGCCGTTGTGACACAGCACAGGCCAAGCACAGCTATTGTGCGTGGACCGTGTCAAGGGTCCCTACCGGACAAGGTCTGCTTCGGCCAGCAGCCAGGGACACGACAGCTGGACCTGAAGTCCAAGACAGAAAGTGGGCCCCACCCCACACTGCATTACATGCATTTAAAAAAATTTTTTTTTAATGTTATTTTTTGAGAGAGAGAGAGAGAGCCAGGGCGGGGCAGAGAGAGGGAGACACAGAATCCGAAGCAGGCTCCAGGCTCTGAGCTGTCAGCGCAGAGCCCGATGTGGGACTCGAACCCACGAGCTGTGAGATCATGACCTGAGCCGAAGTCGGACGCTTCACCGACGGAGCCACCCAGGCGCCCCTGAGCATCTTGAATCTTATGAGGAAACACCAGACAAACCCAGGTTGAGGGATAGCCTACAAAACGACTGGCCTGTAATACCGAAAGATTTTAAGATCATGAAGATCGAAGAAGGACTAAAAAACACTTCCAGAACAAAGGAAACTGAAGGTATATGATGAGTAAGTGCAACGTGTAATCCTTGCTTGCTTTGGATCTTTTGGCCCTAAAAGATATCATCGGTATGATTGGTGAAAAGTGGATGGAGTTTCAGGGTAAAGGAAATACGGGAGTTCTTCACACTTCTGTATTAGTCAGGGTTCTACAGAGAAACAGAACCAATAGGATGTATAGAGAGAGAAATAGAAGAGGAGATTTTTAATAGGAATTGGCTGACCCCGTCATAGAGGCCAAAAAGTCCCACAGTCTGCTATCTGCAAGTTGGAGAACCAGGAGAGCTGGGGTTGTAATTCAGTCCAAGTCCAAAGGCCTGACCGGGGGGCCATCGGCGAAACTCCCAGAGTCCAAAGGCCTGAGAACCAGGAGCAATGGCACCAGAATACAAAGGAACTTGTGTATCATGTTAAGGACTTACTGTTTCATTTCACAGATGGAGAAGCCATAGAAAGGTTTTTCAGCCAACGGTGATGACATCAGATATACATTAAAAATTTTTTTTAATGTTTATTTTTGAGAGAGAGACAGAGAGAGAGACAGCTTGAGAGGGGGAGGGGCAGAGAGAGAGGGAGACACAGAATCCGAAGCAGGCGCCAGGCTCTGAGCTGTTGGCATAGAGCCCGATGTGGGGCTCGAACTTGGGAACGGCGAGATCACGACCTGAGCCGAAGTCGGATGCTTGACTGACGGACCCACGCAGGCGCCCCCAGATACACATTTTTTAATGTTAACTCCAGCCAGTGTAGACAACGGAGAAGCGCAAAATCGAAGGATTCATTTGCGAAACTGTAAGGAAGTGATGGCTTTGACCAGGATGGTCCTAATGGGAGAGACATGGAGCTGAATTAGGGATATTTGGAGGGTAAAAATGTGTGTGCTTTACTCTCCCCTTGAATAGCGGTGGTTTCAAGTTCACTGAGAGCCTGTTTTCTGGGAAGCAGAAGGTGTAAGTCCGACAGAGCCCTGCTGGGCATCAGAGCTCTGCCATGTGACCAAAGGGCCTTGTGAACTGTGATCGACATTAGCAGCCCTGGGGCACCTGAGCGGCTCAGTCCGCTCAGTGTCTGACTTGATTTCAGCTCAGGTCATGATCTCACGGTTGGTGAGTTCGAGCCCCACGTTGGCCTCCGTGCTGACAGCACAGAGCCTGCTTGGGCTTCTCCCTCTACCCCTCTCTCTACTCCTTCCCCCACTTAAGCTCACATGCTCTATCTCTCAAAATAAATAAACTTAAAAAAATTATTTAAAAAAAAGATTATCGGTCTTTAACCACATGGTTCAACTTTTGTTGTTATGTTGCTTTTTTTTTCAGTTTATTTACTTATTTTGAGAGTGGGTGTGCGATGCATGAGCAGGGGAGGGTCAGAGAGAGAGGAAAAGAGAGGTTATTTTGCTTTGTTTTTAACAAAATAAATAAAACAGCTAAACGTGAACCTTAATCTATTCAAGTAACATTTTCAGTTGGAATAAAATGTAGAGAAAAATACACCAGTCAGACACATTCAGTACCTTTTTCACTGTCCCAGATCATAATTATATTACGCCTCTCTTTATTTTTTTAATCTTTTATTAAAAAAAAATGTTTTTAATGTTTATTTACTTTCGAGACAGAGAGACAGAAGCGTGAGCAGGGGAGGGCAGAGAAAGGGAGATACAGAATCCAAAGCAGGCTCCAGGCTCTGAGCTGTCAGCACAGAGCCTGGTGCGGGGCTCGAACTCACAGATTGCGAGATCGTGACCTGAGCTGAATTTGGACGCTTAACCGACTGAGCCACCCAGGCGCCCCACACCTCTCTTTAAACTTGAGTAAAAATTAAGTCATCTCCTGGCATCTTGGCGTCTCTTGGTTTTGGGGGATGACTTTTGATTCAATTCTGTCTTTTGCACTCACATCAGTACTGAATCCCTGAGGCTTGTTTGATTTAGAAGGAAAGAAGCCTGACCTTGAGACAATTCAGTATTTTACCAGGGAAAGTTACCCCAAAGTACTTGCCACTTTTCCCAGCGCCCTGAATAGCCCCCCCTATAGAGTTTCAGTATCTTTTCACTCTGACAGGGGAAAATAAAACAACAGAAACATTATAGCCCTGTGGTAACCTTATCGGTGTCACGGTATTTGATTGACTTTCCCTGCCCCTCCCTCACATCGAACTATAGCAATTTTCCCATGTCTTGGCATTAGCTTTTTGTAATTGGGGGAAAAAAGACATAGTATACTCTGAATTTGCATTGAATTGTTACTTGGTAAACAACATTCACAGGGGATTAGTACTTGCACGGAGGCCATTTTTCAAGGAGCTTAGAATTATAAAATCAGGTTTCCCCAGATTTTCTTTTAATGCAGGTCAACAGGACTATCGACTTTCATATTGAGTTTAGGTAGATTTATCATTCCTTTCTTCTTTATACTACCATTCACCTCCCTGTTTTTCTAGACCAACAAAACTTATCAGTCTTTCCTTTGAGTTCTCACACTCCAGAGCTAGTTCCATGCAGTTCTCTGACACCTTCCCCATGTGACTCGAGCCAAGCCAATCGGAACAAGGCCACTGCAGATGTAGCTGTGTGCTGTGTCCTGCAGATGTGTGTCCCCCAACTTCACACGTGGAAACCCTAACCCCCAAGATGACGGTGGAGGAGGTGGGGTCTGTGGGAGGTGATTAGGTCATGAGGTGGAGCCCCCATGATTTACGAGGGCCTGGGATTCGTGCCCTCGTAAAAGGGCCCCCAGAAAACTTGCTTTCACGCTCATATCCCTGGTGTCTTTTGGGGCAGCCCCGTTTCCTCTTCTTCCAAGGCCAGACTGGACCAGGGCGCACCCATCTGACCTCTTTTTACCTTAATCACCAATGTAAAGACCCTGTCTCCACCTATAGTCACATTCTCAGGGTGGTGATTAGGGCTTGAACGTATGAATTCTGTGGGGCCGCAACACAGCCCATAGCACCCCACAATGCTGCTGCCGTCCCTGGGGTCTCAGGATGGGTGCAAGTGACCCCTGGAGTGGCATCCCAAGCTGGATACCGGTGGGAGCCACTGTAATGACCAGTAATGACCTTCTCTCTTACCTAATAAATCAGAGGAAAATGAGAGGCTATTGGGTGTGAATCCCTTCGCTTGGATCTTTCCAGTGCTCCAAACCTTCCATGGCTTCTTAGCTGGGACTCAAGTCCCCCAGGAACCCAACATCTACCGGGGTTTCTGGCCTCAGGTCATGCTCCCCCGATCGGCTTGCTCCGTATGCTCTGGGGACACTGACCTCCTGGTGCCGCCATGAAAACACTCTCCTTTCCAGAGGCAGGGTGTTTGGGTCCCTACGTTTTGACTTGCGTTTGTAACAGTTGTTCTACAGCTACTGGCCGGAAAGCCTCCCCTGCTCCGTGCCTGCAAATGCGCCTTGTCCTTCACACTTTAGTCAAATGCCACCTCGTCAGGTGGCCACCCCTGACCCCGGCTCCCCAACTGGAGTTAACGCCCACCCTTGTTTTTTTCACAGCAACGCCCCCTCTGAGTCTGGCCCCGCCCACGTGGTGTTCTCTCCTCTCCCTGCCCCGACGCCCAGGCCAGGGCCCCACCAGGCAGAGCTTCTCGGGGACACAACTGGTGCTGTCTGTGTCATCCGTGCGTATTTCTATGTCTCCACGGTATACACGGAGCAAAAGGAAAAGGGAAGAAGGAGAGAGGAGGAGCAGGGAGGGAGAGAGGGAGAGAATAAAACCCAAGACTGAGTGATTCCCTATGCAGCCCACATTGACCTATCACACCACTGGTATGAAGGTCCCTTCCTCTGTTTAAAGTTGAGCGAAACGTACCTTCTTCTGCAGTTTCAATGCAAGTTACACCTACATTAGCTACCACAGGAGGCAACGGCCTGTGTCTTATGCAGCAATGCACACACGTTGCTTTGTCTGTCCTGGTGCAGCCCGTGTTTTCTTAAGTAGAAATTCTCTTTCCCACGATCCCACCTCTGACCGCGTCATTCCACGGACTGCCAGGCACAGACCCCACCCCTAATCTCAAAGCTGGCCATGTGAAGGCTGGAACAATTCACTTTTCTCCTGGCCGCGTGACCCCCTCCCGGCCAATCAAAACCTTCCCTAAGATTTTTGTGCCTGGAATTGGTGAAGAGGAATCCCGGTGCCTCACTGGTCAGCGGGCGTAAGCGTGTGGTCCTGGCAGCCGTGTTCCCCTCGTGCAGAGAGGGCCCATTTCAGGGGAAGCCAAGGACACCAAAAAATAGAAAAGACTGAGATGAGAGATGGAGACAGGGTGTGGAGGAGGAAGGAGAGACAGACAGAAAGACAGAGACAGAGACATTGTAAGATAGCCTTAAAGTCAGCTTCATTTTTTTTTAGTTTGTTTTTGGTGTTTATTTATTTTTGAGAGAGAGAGACAGAGTGTGAGAGGAAAGGGACAGAGAGAGAGAGAGGGAGACACAGAATCCGAAGCAGGCTCCAGGCTCCGAGCTGTCAGCCCAGAGCCCGACGCGGGGCTCGAACTCACAAACCGCGAGATCATGACCTGAGCCGAAGTCGGACGCTCGACCGACTGAGCCCCTCCAGGCACCCGGCCCCCAATATTTTTAAAACCATTTGAATTGCATCTCCATCCTTGCAAGTCAAATGATTATGAAAAATAGAAAGCTTGAAGTTTCATCGATCCTTAGCAAATTTTCCATAAAATGTGGTCACAGGACCATGTACGGCAGGAGAGAGGTCGGCCTCCGTCTCCAGACAGTCGAGACTGGAATCCAGCCCTGTCTCTTACAAGACCACCTTACAGAGCGTCATTTCTGTCCTTCATAAAGTGTAAATAATATGAGTACCCGCGGCTTGAGGTTGAGAGAATTCAGTGAATAACGTACTAGCACCTAATCGGCGTTCCATGAGTTGCGGTCATCGTGACTATTAGAGACGTATATAGCCAGAATCGCCGAAATCAACTCAATAAAAGTAGCAGCACGTATTTGAGTACGCCTTGAGTGTGAGGGTTCCCTACCCTCGTACTCCTGTGCTGGGCACCCCGGGAAATGAGAGAATCGCATATGGTCTGTGCCCTCCAGACGCCGACAGTCCCGTTGGCAGGATTCTGAGATGCTTCATATCAAAGCAGAGCCTTTCCCTGTGTCTCCCACTTCAGCGATCAGCCCGCACCAGGAGCAGAAAAGATGTCAGATCCTCTTTGGATCACATGTCCTTCGTTCCGTCCCAGGCACAAAGCAGTAGTTCAATAAAAGCCTGCTGGATGAATGAAGCCTTAGGGAAAAGACAGCTGTTCTTTGGAAGTCGCCGTCACCGAACTGGCTCTTGAATGGTCAGCAGAGGATATACAGTAGGCTAGTGACAGAAGCAAACTCACTCCCGTGCTTCTGTGTGCTCTTCCGGGGTGGCGTCTCGTGAGGCCCCGGGTTTGGCTGCAGTGTTCTCTCTGAAAGTGAACAACACACTTCGCAGAGCTTCACCACATGCCTGAGTAAACGTGAGTTCTTTTAGATTGAACTATGCATCTTTTGTGTTCTCCCCGGCAGTTTGGCGACCGGACGGTGAGAACATTTCTTCAGTTCCTCCCCCGCCCCCACCCCTACCCGCTCTCAACTACAGTCTCTTAGGGAAAATCCAGTCGTGTGTCAAGAACACGCAGATCTACTCAGAATGACATTTCCTGGGGCGCCTGGGTGGCTTGGTCGGTTGAGCATCCGACTTCAGCTCAGGTCACGATCTCATGGTTCGTGAGATCGAGCCCTGCTTCGGGCTCTGTGTTGACAGCTCAGAGCCTGCTTCGGATCCTCTCTCTCTCTCTCCCTCCCTCGCTCATGCTCTCTCTCTTAAAAATAAATAAGCCTTAAAAAAAAAAAAAAAAGAATGACATTTCCTTAAGGTTCCCCGTCAAAATGAGCTGCCTCACCTTTGACTGTGCCGGGCCAGGGAGAAAGAACCGTTTTCTCAGCAGCCCTGGTGTTTCGTCTGCTCCCTGTTCAGCTGTGCTGTGGAGCTTCTCAGGGACTGTAACTGCTTTAAAGCCACAGAAGCCTGACTTGGGGCTGTTAGCCAGGCCGTAGTCCGGCGGCTTGTTGCAGACAAGCGGTTTTCTCCGATGATTGTTCATTACAGCTTGTCTGTATTGATCGGTTTCTTGGGGTGACTGTCAACCGACATTTAAGGCTAGCTACCTTAATTGACAAAGGGATTTTTGTTGAAAGGATACCGTTAAATCCCACAGTAGATCCCTGTTATATCTGAGGGAGAGCTGACTAATCTAAGGGGCAGGCAGGAAGCATGACTGGTGTGAGAAACCCAGCAACAGAAGGTCATGAACCATGGCTCTGGCATTCTGCCATGGATGTGTTTCAACACCCACATGCCTAGGTCAAAATTCCAAACGCCTGGGAGGAAGAATCTAATTGTCCCCGCTTAGGTCACGTGTCCACTCTTAGACCAAGGGAAAGTAACAAGGCTGTTGAAATAAGTCATGGGGATGTAACGTACAGCGTGGTGACTATAGTTAATGATAACGCTATTCCATTTTTGACAGTTGCTGAGAGAATAGATCTTACAAGTTCTCATTACGAGAAAAAGGCTTCTGTACCTATGGACGGTGATGGAAGGGGACAATCTATTGTGGTGATCATTTTGCAATATATACGAGTATCAAATCATCATGTTGTATCCTTGAAACTAATGTAACGCTATGTGTCAATTACACCTCAATAAAAAAAAAAAGAAAGAAAGAAATATGACTATGGAGAGGCTCCCCCTATGGGTGGGTGTCTTAGTTTCCTGTTGTTTCTGTAATAAATTACCACAAACTCAGTGGTTTCAAACAACAGAAATGTATTCTGTTATGGGGCACCTGGGTGGCTCAGTGGGTTAAGAGTCCGACTTCTGCTCGTGTCATGATCTTGAGGTTTGTGGGTTCGAACCCCGCGTGGGGCTCTGTGCTGACAGCTCAGAGCCTGGAGCCTGCTTCCGATTCTGTCTTCCTCTCTTCCGATTCTGTCTTCCCTCCCCAGCTCACACTCTGTCTCTCTTTCTGTCTAAATAAGTAAACAAACATACAATTTTTTTTTAATGTATTCTGTTACAATTCTGGAGTTCAGAAGTCTAAACTCTATCCCATTGGGCTTGAAGCCAAGGTATTGGCAGGCTGGTTCCTTCTGGAGGCTGGGAGGGGAGAATCCATTTCCTCGCCTCTTTCCGCTTCTAGTGGCTGCCTGTGTTGTTTGGCTTGAGGTCTCTTCCTCTATCTTCAAAGCACGACCTTCGGCTTCCAACATTAAATCACCTTTCTACGCTTCTGTAGTCAGATCTCTCTCTACCTCCCTGTCATGAGGACACTTGTAAGTACCCTTAGCATCTACCTAGATGATCCAGGATAGTTCTTCCATCTCAGGATCCTTACCTTAATCTCACCTGCAAAGTCCCTTTTGCCACCCAAGGTAACATTCAGAGGTTCCAAGGATCAGGATACGGATATCTTCGGGGGCCATCTTTATTCAGCCTACTACAGTGGGGTAGGAGGTTTTCAGAGAAGGACAGGTGGACAAACATTCCACTACTGATATCGACTGATGAAACTGAGTGATTGCTACGCCCCAAGCATTATGCTGAATACCTTACCCACGTTGATTCATTTCATCTTTAGTGCTGCTTCAAGAGTGGGTGTTACTATCATCTCAATTTGACGAAGAAAGGAATTAAGACTCAAAGAGACAAGGGACACAGATTATCAGTAGAAGACTGAGTAGAGGAGGGACCCGGTCACATACCAGTTAGGAGTGAATTTGGGATTTTTAAAATATTTATTTATTTATTTATTTATTTATTTATTTAATGTTTATTTATTTTTGAGAGAGAGAGAGAGCGAGCGTGAGCAGGGGAGGGGCAGAGAGAGAGGGAGACACAGAATCCAAAGTCGCTTCCAGGCTCTGAGTTGTCCGACACAGAGCCCAATGCGGGGCTCGAACTCAAGGACCACTAGGTCATGACCTGAGCCGAAGTCAGACACCCAACCAACTGAGCCACCCAGGCGCCCCGGATTTGAGATTTAAATTCAAGACTGACTGACTTCAAGCCTGTGTCACTAGGCTTTTATTGCTGGGCTATGTTCCTCAAAAGCCAACGTGTACCATTCCCAGGTGCATTGACAGATGGGAACCCAATTCACACTGGGAGGTTGGTTACGGCAAATTCTAAAGTCAGCAAAGCTTGTCTGCAGCAGTCTCTATGGCATTTTCTCTTCTCTGACAACTTTTCCTCAACATGCCGTACTGCTCCCCAGCAAATTCAATCTGTCCTCCAGATTTCCCTTCCCCAAATGAAATGACACGGTCCAGACCCATCCAACTTAGTTAAGTGACTGATTTATTGTCTACACCTAGGCAACAGGGAAATGGGACGCGATTAAAAATCATCCTGGGACAACACATGTAAACTGGAACTGTCCTTGGCAAGCTGGATGTGTAGTCGATCCACACTGACATGTGTTGTGACTTACCTCCTCGGGGCCCCATTTGCAGACAGCTTATTAAAAGCAAGGAGTAAATAAGACATCATAAAGCGTTTGTAGGTAATAATGGCTTATTATCTCTCTCAGGGGTCTGTATGAGTAGCTGAAAGAGATTTCAGTAAATCATGATGATTTTAACTCCAAAAGGAAAAAAACAAACCCACAAATGGTACTGTTTCCAGTATTGAGAGAGTCTGGAGGTAAGATATGTATGTGGGGCGGGGAGAATGAGGGAGCAGGGAATAGAAGAAGGAAAGAAGAATATTTTAGGTGGGGGAGTTTCTAGAACTTTCCACAAAAAACTTCACATCAGTAGGAACCACTTCTGTGTGCCCCTAAGGCTAGTCTTGGGTCTTTCCCCTTTTGCTGTTGACTGTCTAAGGGCCTTGACCCCAAGTCATCATGGATTTCAGCGGTGGGTAGGCAGGAAAGGGCAGACACTAGGAACCGGATGGGGGTTTGGAAGAGGAGTGTGTCTGGAAACTGGAATCAACAAGGTTCCCAGGATCCAAAAGATGTTGGTAGGTCTGGGCTTGGTCCAAGAAGACTCAGTCTGTTGGGTAGGGCGCCATAACAAACGTGGTTCTCAGAAACCATTGGGACTTCACATAAGTTTCCAGTGTGTGATAAGATTCCACCTGGTAAGCGAAGATACTTGGATAATAATTTGTGGTTCCAAGGAACGAACTAGAAAACGCTCAGCAAAGTATCCAAGTTCTAGACCAGTTGGTGAGATTCAAGTCCATTCTTGAAGCTTTGCTTAGAGAGAACTAGGAGATAACCAAGAACTTGGGCAGAAGCCCAGGACCATCGATTGGGAAGACAAGGCTGGAGTAAAGAGGGAAATTGCAAATTGGTGGTCAAACAACAGCGATTGACCAGCCGTCAGGTTTAGAGCATCCCCAATTACAGCAGTGCAGGCAGATCCCCCAGCACCTGGCTCCCACCGTGCCAACGGCTTCCCCAGTGCCCAGTCCTGCAATGTAGCTTCCCCAGAGCCTGACTTCTGCAGTATACAGTCAGCAGCACCCAGCACCCAGCACCCAGCACCTAGCACCCAGCAACCGCCACAGGTTGTTTCATAGTGTCTGCAGCGAGATCCCTCTCCACGAATGGCTTTCCGCAGCACGGATGGATTTCCAGAAGGTTCCACACCAACTGCTCTGCCATCCAATAAGCCATGCCATGCCCTCTAACAATTCCTGGATGTCAGTCCCGAGCTCTCTTTACATCTGCAATTCCGACATTCTTTAGAATTCCCTCTACTTCCTACCAGTCAATTCCTTGTGATACCAATCATTGTTATAGTTAATAATTATATTAAACTTTCCCCTTTCAAATGTCCCTGTGGTTGCTGTCTCCTCACCGAACTCTGACTCCCGCAGAGAGCACTGACCACAGAGCCTGGGCATGGATTGAAATGAGTCTCCCCTCATCTTATGCTATTAGTGGGGGGTCCATAATGTAGGTTCACAGACCCCCAGAAGCCTTTGAATAGAATTCAGGGTGTTCATGAACCAGGATAAGGAAAAAAAAAATACATCTCTGTTTTGACTAACCTCTAACTGAAGTTTAGTATTTCCCTCAATGACGAATGTGATGGAGGCAGCAGCCACAGTAGTTACAAAACTCATTAGACCGGCTGCCATATTTGTTGTTAATGTGGTGAGAAGCACAGATGTAAATATTTCACAATTACCTGTCATGTAAATATTTTTGAAGTTTTTATTTTCTTAAAAACTTTGAGAATTCTGAGAAGCAGTTTCAACACATTGCCAAGGAGATCCACGGCCTAAGAAAGGTTAAGAACCTCGTTGTGTAAGCAATGGGAGTTTCCGGCAGGTGCACGGTGAGCCAGCTGAATGCTTAATTTCCCAGCATCCCTTGGAGCTAGTGTGACCGCGTGACCAACTTTGGCTAACAAGACGTGAACCAAAGTAATGCAGGCAACTTCTGTGTCATTCCATTAAAGTGAAAATGTCTTCCTCCCTTCTTTTCTTTCTTTCCTGGGGCTGGAATAAGGATACAGTGGTGGGGCGCTGGATCTGTCTTGTCAGATAAGGTAACAGAAGCTGCATATTGAGGATGTAAGAGCTACAAGATAGAAAGAAACTGGAATCCCAACATCTTAGAGCCACCATCAGAGACTCAACTCTTTTTTTTTAAGTTTATTTATTTGTTTTAAGAGAGAGAAGGCAGAGAGAGAGGGAGAGAGAGAGAGAGAGAGAGAGAGAGAGAATCCCAAGCAAGCTCCCCACTGTCAGCACAGAGTACGATTGATGCAGGGCTCGAACCCACAAACCGTGAGACCTGAGCTGAGATCAAGAGTCCTACGCTTACTGACTGAGCCACCCAGGTGCCCCAACAGCCTAAACTCTTAGGTGAGGAACATGACTTTGTTTACATCACTGGTATTTGGGGGTTTGTACCTGAATCAGTATCCTTGTACAAAAAGTCTGTGAAGTGTGCAGAAAAATCTGAGCAGTATTAGAAACCGAATCCAAATTGTTTGGGCTAAAACCTCTTTGACACATCGAGTTAGCGAGGAAACTACTAGGGAGAGGGAGGATGTGGGTAGCGGGACTTCGGCTGCCTCTGGATGGGAAGCTAATTGGCTCCTATTCGCTGTGGATTCCAGCGTGTCTAAGTGCGTCTGTCAGGCGTTCATTCTACTCATCCCTTGCCTGGGTCATTTGGGCAATTTCCAAGTATGATGCACATTATATTTAGTCCAAAAGAAGGATTTCATTCTTTTGTTGCCTCATCCATCCATTCATTTATTTATTGCTTCGTTCTTCAACAAAGGGTTTTGGAACACTGGCCGTGACCTTGTTCTCAGAGTCCCCTAAAGACTGGGGACATGATGGCAAAGAAGTCAGTGTCTGATTTGCGGAAGCTCTCAGCCCAGTGCAAAGGCAGGTGACAGAGGTAAAAACTAGGCGTGGTAATACCTTAATGCTTTGCACCTGCTTTATGGGCACTATTGAATAGACTAAGTTACCAAGGTTCTGACTTAAGGGTTCAAGATCTTAAATGCGGGGCACCTGAATGGCTCAGTCGGTTAAGCGTCCGACTTCGGCTCAGGTCATGATCTCACGGTTCGTGAGTTTGAGCCCCGCATCCAGCTCAGCTCTGGGCTGACAGCTCGGAGCCTGGAGCCCGCTTCAGATTCTGTGTCTCCCTCCGCTGCGTGCACTCTCTCTCACATTGTCTCAAAAATAAACAAACATTAAAAAAAAAAGGATCTTAAATGCAATAAAGGTTTTTCTAGTAATTTCTGATATTTTGCTTGAGCCAAAGAAATTCAATTATATAAGTTTTCTAAAAATTATCCATGAAAATGAGTATCTGAAAAAAAAAACCCAGCAAATGATGACTCAGTTGTTAAGATGCGTAATAGTAATAATAATAGATAATAAGTATGGAATGCTTTTTGTGTGCCATTTGGTGCGTCGACGGCTGCATATTAATGAAATGCCTGATCACTCCTTCTCTCAATGTCCCGTCTTGCTTAGAAATGCCACCCAAGTCCAGTTAGTGGCCCAGTACTGTCCGTCCCACAGGTGAATTTGAACTTCCCCTTGTGATTCTGTTTCCTCCTCTTTATACTGCCACTGCCCTGCTTCTGATCTCTTCCATTTCTCCTCTGAACTCATTGCAATAGCTTCCTACCCAGCCTCTCCAACTCTTCCCTCACTACAGTCCACCCTCTGCTTTGCTTCCAGACGATTGTTCTCTCGTCTCTGCCCTGCTTCAGGGCTCTCAGTGCTCCCCAGTGTCTGCAGGCTTCCCACCCTGAAGTTCAAGGTCCTGCAGAAGCTGCTTATGTAACTTCTCGCCCTGCCACCTTACTAAGCTGCAGCTGCACCAGGCTCCCTGTTTCCCAAACACATGATGACATTTCACGCCTCTGTGCAGCTCTTCATGCTGTTCCCCTTGCCCAAAATACCCTTCCTGTCTCTCTGTGCCCTCAGAAATCCTACCGTTCAGGGTTTATCTCACCAGTCTCCTCCTTTGTGAGGTCACCCGTCTGAGACCTGATGCCCCGCTCCTCCTGCCCCCCACCTCCCTGCAGCAAAGTGTCTTCCTTCTCTCTACTTTCAAGGCACATAGCACACACGGGCTTTTATTTCAGCACTTACCACAGGGTATGGTTTTTACTTGACAACCTTTTTCATCTACTGGACTGCAGTCACTTGCAGTTTCTTCCAGTTCAAAACATGCCGTCTGGCCTGTGCAACGCATTCCTGCTACGAACGGATGACCTGGTCCGTCACAGAACCGTCACCTCTGACCGCATCCTTTCATTGTCTTGAAATGCTGGTCACCTGGGAGTAAGAACACCATTGGCAACCTCCTTGCCCTGGCCCCTCTCCCTCCGCTTCCCTACTCACCTCTCCAACCCTTTCCAGAAGTCCTTTGCCCTCTCGTCATTTAACCTCACCCCCTTTCAGTGATTGGAGCTTTAGGTAGAGCAGAGCAAACTCCTCTTAGACCCTAAAACCTCAGTCCTTCCAAGGCAGTACAGGGTCAGCAGGTCACCGGCTCTCAAGCCTGGGCTAGGGGCTGCCTTAAAACTGTTCAGCGAGCAGATCCGAGGGCAGGATACTCATGTTAATTATAGTTATGTCCCTTAAGAGTCTAGCAAAATGCTATGAGCCCGACATCACTCACAAAACTCTTAATTAAATGCATGATGAAAACAAACTGAGGGGCATAAAGTACAAACCCAGAGATATCCAATTCAAAGTATTTACAGTAGATGGAGCTATGTATTTCCCTGTGGTCTATTCTGTATTTCATATATCATGTGAAATTATTACCATTTTGGCATCTATTAATCAGTTGAAACTCTTTGCTTAAATATATTAAAACGCCATGGGACCCACTTGCCCCGGACATCCTTGTTAGCAAGATATTGTCAGAAAATGTTATTAACGAGGTTCCTGAAAAATTGTACTGTGATTGAAAGCGATTGGTACAAGTAATCGATATTATCCAAAGCCAGAGATACACCCTAACGTGAACTGTGAACTTTGGGTGATTATGATGTGTCACTGTGGGGACAGCAGTTGTAACAAATGTCCCCTTCTGGTGGGGGACATTGATAATGGGGGAGGCTAACTGTGGGAGGGGGGAGGGGGCGTATGGGAAATCTCTGTACTTTCCTTTCGATTTTGCTGTGAACCTAAAACTGCTCCCCAAAAAGTTAAGCCTGAAAAATAAAAGCCAGGGATACAATGACATCTTGAAGGCCCCGATAGATATCCTGTGCAAGGACATTCATATTTCATACAAGGGCAGTCAATTTCAAATAAAGAGGTCAACCGCACTTGTAATCTTAAAAACTCAAGAAAAGGTATTCTTTTATAAATAAATTTCTAAAATATATTTTCTAAGTTAACCAAAATGTACGTGAAAATGCTCGAACGTGGTGATGTTCTGTTCAAACTGCTGTATTCTTAGTAATCATAATTGGCTCAATTCTTCCGGAAATCAGCTTGGCAGGGAACACAAAAATAATCACTCCTTGAATTAGCGTTTATACTCCTGGGAACTTTTGCTAAGAAATACTCCGACAGGAAAAAGTTAAATTCATGAAGTTGTGTATTATAGCATTTTTTTTATGATGGTGAAATAGTCAAAACAACCTAAAAACAAACCTTTAGATAGTAACTAAGTAAAATATGCTATTAGAATGATAGAATATTCTGCAACCATTAAGATATGTAGGCAGTCCATATGAAAAATGTGTGAATGAAGGGAGGGTGGGACCAAATGTTTCAGAATATAATCTCTCTCTTTTTAAATGTTTATTTATTTTTGAGAGAGAAAGAGAGAGAGAGCAAGTAGGCCTCTCAGCCCAGAGACCGATGCGGGGCTCGAACCCACGGACCGCGAGATCATGACCTGAACTGAAATTGACGCTTAACCGACTGAGCCACCCAGGTGCCCCCAGAGTATAATCTTAAATATATGCTCTAGTTAAGCTTTATAAAAGTTGTACATAAATATAAACAAGGACTGCAGTAAATGGAAACATTCAAATGGTATATGTATTGATTACTAGTGGAATTGTCTCTTTTAAAATATTTTTTGTAGTTATAATGTTTTTGCAGTTAAAAAAAAAAACAAAACCTCTGAATAGCAGCTCTATTCTTTTATTGCTAGATCGAAGCCAGCAGAGATTTGTTTAGAGTCAGGATTTTATATCTAATCAGAAATAATAGCACTGTGCGTGGTCTTGGAAAGATCTGTTTTCCAACCACAGCGCACATAATTCTGTCTACAGTCTTGTATAAATTAAATCACCAGGCGACACGATCTTTAAAAGAGGGAGAAATAGTACCTTATTAATTTGTCTTCTTCAGACCTGGCCCGGTGCTTGAAACATAATAGACGGGGCGTACAAATTTTTCATCATCTGTATTAACCGAGCAAATGGCTAAGAAAATTCCTAAACAAGCTGACACGACAAGGTCCCAGCTCGTGGCTATGAAGTTCATGGGTTCTCTTCTGATTCACTGCACCTAAACTAAGCCAGAGAGAGCGAGCATGGGGTGTTCCAGGAGTGACTCTCGAGTGAAGGCTCACTTGATGTAGTCATAGAAATTGGTCCTGAAATCGATCCAGGGAGACAGAGTATCCTTCAGTCTTATCTTTATGTAATAAAGAATGAATTTCTTAGATTAGGGGGCAAAAAAAAGGTTGGGATTCCTTGGTCTCTTTCCCAATATTTCTGACCCTGTCCCCTAGGATACGTGTGGGGAAATGGCAAAGACCAGGGAAACCCACATACAGGGAGTTATTTTAAGGGCAAGAACCATCAGTAGCACTTGTCAGGGGTCACTTCCTCTTAACTCTTATTGGTCAGAACGTGTCACATGGCCACACCTAGCCACAAGGAAGGCTGGGAAATGGAGTCTTTACCAGGCAGCTGGGTGCCCAGCTTAACGTCTAGAAAAAGTAGTAAGGTTTGTTTGTAGTAAGGGGATGGTTTAAAGCATTTTATTGTAGAAAATGTTAAGCATATAAAACATGTATAATAAATTGCAACGTGCTCATAATAAATCTTCAGCCACCGTCAACATTTACCAATCTTATTTCATTTCCCACACCCTTCTTCCTCACCACTACATATTTTTCTATGGATGTCAAAAAATTGTGGTAAAATATACATAACATAAATTTGGATTATTTTTAGCATGACAATTTATCTATAAATACTTCAACTTGCCTCTCTAATATGACTTTTTAAAACATAATCACCTGCCACTTTTTGCATAACAAAATTAACAATAATTTGTCAATATCACCTCATTTCCAGTCCCTATTAAAATTTCCCCATATGCCAAAAAAACACTTTTTTTTTAACATTTATTTATTTTTGACAGACAGAGAGAGACAGAGCGTGAACAGGGGAGGGGCAGAGACAGGGAGACACAGAATGTGAGCTGTCAGCACAGAGCCCGACACGGGTCTCAAACTCACGGACCATGAGATCATGAGCCGAAGCCGGATGCTTAACCGACTGAGCCACCCAGGCGCCCCCCCCCAAAAAAAATCTTTTTATGGTTCATTCAAATCAGAATCCAGACGAAGTTCATCTGTTGCATTTGGTTGTTATCTTTTCAGAGCCTCCTTTATCCTGTAACATCTCCCACTTTTTAAGATGTCATCAATGTATTGGAGACACCAGGGCATTCTTCCTGAACAACAATATTCCACGATTGGTTTTTAACTTCTGTAGAATTCGGTTCTCAGGAAACCTTCCTTAGAATAAATCTCTAGACTTTTCTGGTCAAAAGGCAGGAGCATCTTCCTCCCCACACCAGCAAGCCCAAGTGTTTATCGAGTAGACTCCCACCAGTCGGGAATTATCCTAACACACGCCTCACAGCTCTGGTGAACGGCAGGTGGCATCTGAAATTATACGCTGTTTTCGCACGTGTAAAACAGTGCCACAATGTACATTTTGTTAATTTAAAATGGGGAAAGTAGGGGCGCCTGGGTGGCGCAGTCGGTTGAGCGTCCGACTTCAGCCAGGTCACGATCTCGCGGTCCGTGAGGTCGAGCCCCGCGTCGGGCTCTGGGCTGATGGCTCAGAGCCTGGAGCCTGTTTCCGATTCTGTGTCTCCCTCTCTCTCTGCCCCTCCCCCGTTCATGCTCTGTCTCTCTCTGTCCCAAAAAATAAAATAAACGTTGAAAAAAAAAAAAAAATTTAAAATGGGGAAAGTGGTGCTTTCAGCTTACGTTTCTTTAGTTACCATTTGCACCCATGGGCTCATGTAAGATGTGTTCTTTGTCTTCTGTGACTGAACTGTTCAGATCCTCTCCCTGGGCAAAAAGAGTACCTTGTAACCCCTCCGGGTAATTATTCGGTAGTAACTTCCTATGATAATCATGGCTGTCGCTTACCTCTTTTTTTTTTTTTTCATGAAACTTTAAAAAAATTTAATAGACGTCCTTTTGTTGAGCAGTTATAGGGTTAAGGAAAAATGGAGCAGGAAGCACCCTACTTCCCGATTCTACAGTCTCCCTCCTCAACATCTTGCATTACTGTGGTACATTTGTTACAATCGATGAACCTGCACGGACACCTCATCATCACCCAAGGTCCACGATGCGGGCAACAAAGGCGAAAGGAAAAAATTCAATCTCCTTACTACTCACAGCCCATTGACAAGTTCATGAGGCAGGCAGAGTGACCTTCCTCTAGGAACTCAGCTGCCTTGAGGTTAATACTTGGCTAAGGGCAAGGGGCAATCTTGGCTTAACATTATCCTGACCTCCTGGAAGTGTCCTTTAACATATGACTGTCCCTTTGGAAACTTCCTTTATCTCCACCCCCTAAGACACGTTAGCAATCATACTCCAAGCATACGGCCCACTGACATACATCTGAAGGGTCTCATGACTGAGGTCTTCTTAGACGGTAACGAATGGCATTTTCCTAATAACAGCTAGCCCCCTCGGGGTCCTGGAACCCCTGCTTCCAAATTCCTTAGAGACTTAGTCTATCCCTGATCCCCTCCCAACTTGAAAGTATATAATCAGTCACCCCTCACAACCCCAACGCACGTCTCTCTGCTCACGGGTCCCGTCCCGTCCCGGCCCTTCCATAAAACCATCTTTTTGCGCCGGCGATGTCTCAAGAATTTTTTCCTGACTGTGCGCTCCAAGCCGCAACCTTTTCAGCTTAGCCCACACTTTATGTTAGGGCTCACTCTTGGTGTTGGGTAGTTCTGTGGGTTTTGACAAGTGCATATTGACAGGTACCCACGATGACAGTATCATACAGAATAGTTTCACTGCCTAAAGATCCCCAGCTCTGGCAATTCATCCCTCCCACTCTCCCCTGTGACCCTAGGCAGTCAACTGATCTTTTTACCGTCTCCATAGCTTGGTGTTTTTCAGAATGTCATGTATTGTGGTTGGAATCGCAAGGTGTATATAGCCTTTTAACAGCGGCTTCCTTCACGTAGCAATTCGCGTTTAAGGTTCCTCCGTGTATTTTCATGACTTGATAGCTCATTTCTTTGTGCTGTTGAATAACGGCTCATTGTCTACATGCGTCACAGTTTGTTTATCCGTTCACCTGTGGAAGGACATCTTAGTTGCTTGCAAGTTTTGGCAATCATGAAGAAAGCAGCTGTCGACATCTGCGTATGGGTTTCTGTGTGCACCCAAGTCTCAACTCATGTGGTTAAATACCAAGGAGCGTGACTGCCAGGTCAGATGGGAAGACAGTTGTTAACAAAGAAAAACACAAGCCCAGTTTGCAGTCCTTTGCCCCCTGCAACAGCAAGCGAAGATTTAACTACAGTTTCAACCTCTTCCGAGAATGTGATCTCTTAAGAGTCTACCTGCCATTTCCAGACCAAGCACGAGTGAGGGTCGCCTGCGTGACACAAACGCTTCCGCTCACCCCAAAAGACGACGTTCCGGCTGAAACAATCCTTTCTTTTCTTTTGCTGATGACTTCCCGCGTCACCCCCCTTCCCGTGTAAATCTGCCATTTTATGTAACTCCTCTGAGCATCTCTCTCCTTGCTGGACGGGCTGCTGCCCGATTCGAGTCGCTTAATAAAACCAATGAGACCTCCAAATACACCCAGTTGATTGTTTTTGCCGCCGTCGTCGTTTTTTGTTTGTGTGTTTGTTTTTTGAAACACTCTGTTTAGCTTTGTGGGAGACTGCTGAACTGTCTTCCAAAGTGGCTATAACCTTTTTTGCATTCCCGACAGCGACAAATGAGTTTCTGTTGCTCTGTATCGTACTGGCGTGTGATGTTGGCTGTGTTCTGGATGTCGGCCATATTCCAATAGATGTGAGGCGGTACCTCCTTGACTTAATTTGCAATTCCCTGATGACCTATGATGTTGAGCATCCTATTAAACACGTTCTTGCCATCTGTAGATTTTTGTTGGTGGGGTGTCTATTCAGATTGCTTTCTTACTTTTTTAATTGGGTTGTTTTCCTACCGAGTTTTAAGAGTTTGGGTTGTTTTTTTGTTTTTTTGGTTTTTTTTTTTTGGTATATTTTGGATACAAGTCCTTTATCAGAGGTCTTTTCAGAGTCGGACGCTTACCCAACTGAGCCACCCAGGTGCCCCATGCCTGTCCCTCATCATCTAAATAGTCTTCTACACGTAGAGAAATTTCCTGCCTGTGGAGCCCTGCCTCCCAATATGAGATGGGGTGGTGGCGGGCGCCTGGCTTTGGGGGAGGCAGCATTAGTGGAAGTTTGCAAAGTTGAGCCTCCTGGTGGTGAAAAGGCATCAGAGGGGTACCCCTGGTGCCTCTCCCCAGGGCTCCAAGGGGCAGGACAGGTGCAGGGAATTTCTCTTCTGACTCGGGGACTGATCTCCAAGCTTTACCCCAAATTTGGTTCTCTACCTCTGCCAACAATTCTTTTATTGCCCATATCCTTTTATTTACTTATCTCGTTGAAGAGAAAGTCAGAGCCTTTGATTACACAAACAATAAACAACCCCCCCCAGCATTATTAACTCCCCATCCCTTTCATTTAATTCTTTCTGCTTCATCATCCAGAGTCGATTTCTTTTGCTTGGAACTAGGCATGTTGACCGATCAGTTTCCTTAAGACTCAGGCTCCCTTGGGGGCGCCTGGGTGGCGCAGTCGGTTAGGCGTCCGACTTCAGCCAGGTCACGATCTCACGGTCCGTGAGTTCGAGCCCCGCGTCGGGCTCTGGGCTGATGGCTCGGAGCCTGGAGCCTGTTTCCGATTCTGTGTCTCCCTCTCTCTGACCCTCCCCCGTTCATGCCCTGTCTCTCTCTGTCCCAAAAATAAATAAACATTGAAAAAAAAAATTAAAAAAAAAAAAAAGACTCAGGCTCCCTTGGACCCTGAGAAACAGAGGTGAACTTTCAAGCACTTGTGTTTACAGGAGGTTTGCTACAAAAATATTTGCGGGGACCAAAATAGCACAGATGGCCATCTGAGACTGGATACCAGATTGTTTATATCAGTGAGTTACCCCATGGGACAGGCAGCAGAGGAATAGCTGGGAAATGAACGATGCTGAATTTAGAAGAATAATCTGCAGTGTGACAATCTCTCAGCACCAGCCCTTATTCTGAGGCGATGATCAAGATATATATTGGGCTATAGCGGAAAGTTAGACTTTAAGGAGACCTCAGAGTCGAAGCATGGATCTTCTCATCAGTTGCCTGGGTGATGCCTTGGATGGGACCCTTGACATTTCTTTCTTTTTTTTAAGTTTATTTATTTATTGAGAGAGAGAGAGAGAGAGAGAGAGAGAGAAACCCAAGCAGGCTCTGTGCTGTCAGTGCCGAGCCTGATGTGAGGCTCGAACTCAAGAACCATGAGATCGTGACCTGAGCCGAAATCAAGAGTCGGACTCTTAACCGACTGAGCCACCCGGGTGCCCCATGACATTTCTCAGTCTCCATTTCTTCATCTATAAAATGGGGATGATAATAATCTGCCTTCAGGATTATTGCAAAGATTGAAAGAGAACATCGAGGCTCAGGCAAACTTCCTAGTTCATGACAGATGTTTAATAAGTGGTCATTATGGTTAGGTGTCCCATTGGAAAAGAATGAGGTAACCCCACTCCCCAAAATGGGCAAGAGGAGTCTGGAGCGGACACAACCAGCTGCCTCCACTGTGCTTATTCTCTCCTTCTTCGTCATCAGACAGGTTCTTCTTTCTTACGGGCAGCTACTATGTTTCCCAACCTCCCTTGGTGCCCAGGGCTGATCGTGTCTCACAGTGTCAGCCAATGGGACATACATGGATGTCTACCAGACCGTTTTATTTTCTCCCTGGGGCTTCCTTCTACTGTCCTAACACAGAGATGCGAGGCTGGGGCTGTAGAGAACATCGTTTGACCGGAAGAGACCATGAGGGTGAAAGTCACACACTAAGGATGACAGAAGAAACCCGACACATGGGTGACATCATGGAGCCACCACACCTCAGGACCACCTACTTCAATGGCCTGTGCGAGAAATTAAAGCCTGTGTGGCGAGGCCAGGTTTCCAGAGCATGCAGCCGAATGTATGTATTCTCTGACGTGGGGACCCCACCTACCTGGCTCACAGATCCAGGGGTGAATTGGCTTTTAGCGACTTTATTTTTATTTATTTATTTTTTTAGTAATGACTTTAAAACAAGGGTGATAGAGGGGTGCCTGGGTGGTTCAGTCGGTTAAGAGTCCGACTCCTGAGTTTGGCTCAGGTCACGACCTCCTGGTTTGGTGGCTTTGGGCTCTGCTCCGACAGCACGGACCTCTGCTTGGGATTCTCTCTCTCCCCCTCTCTCTCTCTCCCTTTCCCCGACTCGTTCTCCATCTGTCTCAAAAATAAGTAAACTCAAAAAACTTAAAATATGAGAGATAAATGTGCCAGGGAGGAAGGGCAGCCTAGACTTTTATCCCACTTACGGAACAGACGGTAAAAGTGAAAGCTATTATTTTCTGATAGATTTAAAAAGGCTGAACGTTTGCCGTAGCACCTACGCGGTGGGGTGTCTCCCTCTGGCTGGAGGTCGCGTTGGTCCCCAGAGTGCAGTGCTGGCCACCGTGTCACATGCTATACGTGGGAGGACATTTAGAGATTCACCACCCCACCCCCCCCATCAGTTGGTATCTAGGGCTTGAGTGTTTGAAAGGAGAGAACGATGATTTGGCTCAGTCCCGTCTGGCGTTTTGACGATGCTGGAGGATGCAGGCGTACTAAAGCCAGGAACTTACCTGCGTCCACACAATGACGGTTGGGCAGGACGTCCCGCGTCCTTGGCCCTAGACCGTGTCTTGTCGTGGCCGGAGGATTCTTCTAGCGGGAGACAGGCGTACTTGCCAGGGCTGTGGTCAGTGAAGGAGGTTCGAAGCTCAACTGGTCAAGGCCATTTGGGAGAAAGCTCCTATGATCCCGTAGGGGAGGGGAAATTTCCCACTACCTTCAGGATTCTTACGTGAAACATATTAAAAGGAGGGGAAAAAAACCCTCTAAGTGTAATGACTTGTACACAGAGGCCTGATAGTGGAATCGAGACCTAAAGAAATGACCAAGGTGGGCAGTTTTTATACTATTTATTTATTTTTAAATGTTTTTTTTAATTTTCGAGAGAGAGAGAGAGAGAGTGTGTGTGAGTGGGCAAGGGGTAGCGAGGGAGACACAGAATCTGAAGCAGGCTCCAGGCTGTGAGCTGTCAGCACAGAGCCCCACATGGGGCTCGAACTCATGAACTGCGAGATCATGACCTGAGCCAAAGTGGGACGCGTAACCGACTGAGCCACCCAGGCGCCCCGTACGCTTTTGAGGCAAAGACAATACATCTGTGAGGAATTGACAGGACAAAGAAAACTTAACTTTGGCAAGTTCAGTCGGTAAGGAATTCCAAACAGCTTTTGGGCTGGGGTAGTAAATTAGTAAAGAGTAACAAGGTTGTCTATACAGCCTTCCAAGCTCTAAATTCTCCATCTCTGGTGATAACGATGTCTCTTTACCTCCTGGTGCAGGGAGGGGATCTTTCGTATGGGAGATTTATTTCCTGCTTTCAAGATGACAGAGGGAGATCTGAGTGTCCTTCCTCCCCTGGCTGTCTCTTTAAGTGATTAAAAAAAATTTTTTTTTAACGTTTATTTATTTTTGAGAGACAGAAGACAGAGCATTAGTGAGGGAGGGGCAGAGAGAGAGGGAGACGCAGATCCGAAGCAGGCTCCAGGCTCCGAGCTGTCAGCACAGAGCCCGACGCGGGGCCCGAACTCACAAGCCTAGAGATCGTGACCTGAGCCGAAGTCGGATGCTCATCCGACGGAGCCACCCAGGCCCCCCGGGGTGGGGGGGTGGGGGCGCCCCAAGTTCTTATTCTAACTCTGCCGGGCAGCGTGTGAATGAGTCTCTTGTACCCAACATCAGCCTTCTCATGGGCAGGATGCCCACTTCCCGGGATGGTGTGAGTTTTATGATGGCGTGAGGGGTGTCTGGAGCCCTGGGACAATGCTCACGAAAGGGCAGCTAATGGCAGCCATAGACACCGCTTTCTTCTCCAGCTACTCACTGACCTTACTCCTGCCCTTATCACCAACACACGTGCCGTTTGGGGGGACGGACACCACTTTGGAGCAGGGGACGAGGATGACAGCCTAGGGACGATGCAGCTAGAAGAACGCTGGGAGCCAGTGCTTTGGTGGGTTTTCTGCCAGAGGCGACTGACATTGGTCCTAAATGGCACATCCTCACATCCGACCTTTTCACGGCATAGTCACCGTGCCCGAAACGAGAAGGGGCCACCGAGGCGAAACAAGATCGCGCGCAGCTGGTTCCAGGCTGTGGCGACCCAAACGCAGGACGGATCTTCCTCTCGTGTCCCCCACCCCCGGACAGTTTGATGCGTTTTCACCCCGTGCTTTCTCCTCGTGTCCGTTCGAGCAGGGAGCAGGTTTGCGGAGGGCTTCCTGGTGTCGGTGTTCAGAAGATTAGAAACGCAGAGACCGCCAGGTGAGAGGAGAGAATGCTCACCGCGGGGGGCAGGGGGGAGCAGAGGCGGAGGTGGGGGCCCCGCAGGATGCCATCGGGGATGGCTGCGTGGTGCCCTGGGGACCCGGGACCCGGAACGCGCCAGAGGTTCCCAAGCCCCAGAGTAGCACAGCAGCAGAGCAGCGAAGGGATCACGGGGGCTGGACGGACAGGTCACCCCACGGCATTCCCCGCACCGTGGGCGGAAGACCCTTGGCCAAGGAGAGATGAAGGAGACATCCAACAGGCATCCCAGCTTCCCCTGCTCAAATTTCAGACTCCAGACCCGCCCCTCCCACATCCCCGCCCCTGGCACGGCGCCCAGCACTGGCATCGCTCCCCCCAAACCTGGAGCCTTTCTTGACCCCCACACCCCGCGCCCAACCCATCAGCAACTCCCGAGGGTCAGCTTCCCAAAGGCATCCACATTCAGTCACTGCTCGCCACCTTGGCCTTTAGCAGTGTCCTCTCTCCCCACACGGCTGCAATGGCCTCTTAGCTCTGCCCTTGTCCCCCAGTCTAGCCTCCTCGGGACAGCCACGGCCAGCCTGCTGACAGGTGAGTCAGCACGTGCTCCAACCCCCCAGTGGATCCCAGCTCTCTCAGAGGAAAAGTCAAAGCCCTTACGACATCCTACGGGGCCGGCCCTCCCTGACCTGGTCCAGTGAATTCCTACCTCTCCGCCCCGCCCCCAACCACCGCTTTAGCCACACGGGACCCTTCGTGTCCCTTAAAAACACCAGCTGTGGTCCCGTCTCAGTGCCTTCGCACCTGCTGCTTCCTCTGTTTGGAAAGCTCGTCCCCCACACCTTCCAGGGACTTGTCCCTGCGTCTCCTTTGGGTCTTTAGTCAAACGTCTGTCCCTCAAAGAGGCCTTCTTGACTGTTAATATCTCACTTCCCCTCCGCTCCCAACCTGATTCCCCTTCCCGGCCTTTCTGCCGGCACTCACCTATACGTATGTGACATGCTATATATTTTGCCTATTTGGGGGTTCATGTCTATCTCCCCCGACTTAGAACGTAAGCTCCAAGGAGCTTACCAACAAGGGCTTTGGTTCCATTTACTGTTGATACTCAGCGGCCAGAGCGGTGCCTGGTCCCCAGCAGATGGGCCACGAATATGCCGTCTTGCCCTCAGTTTGCTTTCTTCTCTCCTTCCTTGTCTCACTTTTGCTTCCCTAGGATTGCACTGATCCCCCCGATGGTGCATGAGCACATAAGCTTTACTGGGGCTCTGTTTTCCGGGGAGCCCACGCTCCTAGAATTCCACGGTAGGCCGCGTGGCTGGTGGGAGACAGATCCGGGTTCAAACCCAGGGCGGGCAGTCAGCTGCTTCACCACTGTTCTTTTTCTACTATTTCTTCTTGGAGCCTCACGCGCACAGGCTCGAGGCCAGTCAATTGTCAGAAAAGGCACCTTCCCAACAGTCTCTACAGCTCGAAAGGCCCCCCGGCTTCACTTTTACCCTGGCCACGGCAGTCTTGGTGGGGACACGGGAACGATGGTGCAATTTCTGACTCTCACAGACACAGACACGCATGGAAATAAGAGTTATCAATGAGACGGACAGTTTACACTTAAAAATTTTCTTAAGAATACACGTGATTTTCCGAGACCATTCGTCATAGCACCGGGCCTATGCTGTTCCTTAATAGAAAACGGTCAAATAGCAAATACTCCAGTGAATTTCCCACAGGTATAAATTATGCAAATAGTCATTTATATCTTCATTTACAATAATCAATAATCAATAAATAAGAGTGCACATTCATACCGTTTCTTTTTACAAAGACCCCTTTTTACAAAGCTACGGCTCTATGTATGTACTAAATAGACAAAATAATCCTTGTTCTACAAAATAACATTTCACTTTTTTTCAATAATTCTCTTAGTGCCCTCAGTAAAAAGTTCAGACATTTGTCCAGGAAGCTCTGCCGTGACATTGAAAGAAATGGTAGCATTGAATCCGTTAAACGTATTACAGACCTTGAAATAAACTCCTGTCGCCATCCAATAGGACAGGGTCTGAAGATACCACGGCCAGGCTTAGTAATTTGCCCCAACGATGTCCTATGGTAGCGAAAAACTATTTTTTCCAACTTGTCTTTGGCTCCGATGCAGGTGATGCAGGCACTATCTTACGGTGCAATTTCAAGCACAAAATCCCTCCACCCCCACCCCACAGGTACGGCGCCCGCTCAGGGACATTCGACCCGGAGGTGTCCCTCTTTGGCTCCAGGGGTCCCATGTTAGAATGCACACAGCTGGAGTCCACTGAGATTTCTCTACCTGTTTGGAGTCTGCTAGGGAAAGGGGGGGAAGCTGGGAAGTGCAGAAAGAAAGGTCCAGTTTACAGCTCTTTGCTCCCACTGCTGAACTTTGACATTTGGAACAGATTTCCCCGGGAAACTGCCTTCTATGCGGACCTAAGTTAAGGAGACCAGTTCAGGTCTGGGAGCCCTAGGAAGCAGGTCTCCCCCACCCTCCTCCCCACTTTCATCCCCACACCTCTAAAAGACTACGCTTTGTTTTACCAAACCCTTCCTGAAGGCACCTTTATCAGATACTAAAGCCGGAAGCAACGTTCTAAGCTTTGGATTTCACTTACAAAATACAGAGATGCATTTATTTTAAGCAAAGAGGTCACTTACTGAGCTTAAAAAACAAAACAAAACAAAAAACCCCATCGAACTTGCTAACCTTTGGATGTTTAAACCTAGGCAGGACTTTCTAACAGATCTTCCAACTTCTGACCCAGAGAGGTAAGTGAATTACTCAAGGTGTCACAGCAGGCGAGCCACAGCCTGGATGTGGGTTCCTGATGCTCAGACCACTGTCGTCCTACTTTGGAACCATGTCAACTCTCTAGGTTACAGAGAGTTTCCTTTAAGGAAGCGTTTCAATCCTCGCGGGGCATTTAGAAACACAGGCATTTGTAGCACCGTCTTGCGGAGAACATTCTATTGACTTCAGGTGGGGCTAAGGGAAGCGGTCGCTGACGTGCGTGGAATAAACCAAAAAGATATTTCCGTTTTTGCAATAATACAAAAATCACAACTTTTAAACTTCAAGGAAACATAAGTATTTCTAGGTCACGGACCCACGAATTAAGACTTCGTCCAAGTTCTCTGACTCCTCCAACCCCACTTTAATTGTGCTCTGCCCAGCACCGTGAAATGTATTTGTTTTTGGAAGGAGAGAGCCTAATTTCCGGCTCTGAAAAGCATGTGTTGGCAGGTGGAGAGGTGATTAGCTGGGGCAGGATGCAGAGGTAACGGGTCGCTGACGTTTGTGAGGTTAGACGCTGAGATTTTACTGCTAGAGGTTCTTTAGAGGCCATGAGTTTGGCTGCAAATTTGCCACCCCAGGCTAAAACATGAACTTGGGGCATCTCCAGTCATTTTTCTGCAAGCATGAAGGGGACACTTCAGCGGTTCTGATATGGGCTTGGGAGTAAGGGCAGCGACTTGAGAGGGGGAAGAAGGACGCACGGTGGGGAATGACAATGGGGCTAACCCAGTTCCCCACCTTCCCGACTCTGGGAACCTCCACCCCCAGTTGCCAACTAGGCCAAAGTCATCAAGAATCGGAACCTCGTCAGGGTAGAACTTTACTTTCTAAGCAGTGAAGCCCAGGGCGAAAATCAGGGTTTGCAAACAAGAGTCCTATGTTCCTGGTTCTGTGATCTTGTGTTTTTTTGTTTGTTTGTTTGTTTTTTCCCCTCCCCAGGCGTAGCTTCATCTCTGAACTGACCTCCCGTGGTTGTGCTGAGGGTCTGGGGAGTAATGGGTATACGGTGGTTGCAACTTCCTCTTTAAAAGGCTCGGGTTAGAGTGGAGACAGAGCAGCAGGTGGGAGCAAGGCAGATGGGAGAGGCTGCAAAGCAGCTCCGGTCAATGGAACGTTAAGGAAAGAGGGTGTCTCTTGGAGAGGAAGGCGATGCACAGCAAGGAGCTACTGGACACTTCCCAGCCTCGCGGCAGATTTGCAGGAAAGCACTCTTCATTCAACCAGTGCGTACGTGGGGGCCACTCCGCACAGAAGACGCCCAGAGGGCTTAATGGTCACGCCGATACCAGGTGACCGAGCGGGGACTCCAACCTAGATCTGACTGATTCCCAAACCTGCGCTTTCCCCATCCCACAGTACCTCCCGGAGGAAGAGGACGAGGGGAGTGATGGTTTAAGGAAAATGGTTTCAGCTGGACAGACCCCTGCGGGATGAAACCTAGGGCGTCGGCAATTTAAAAGGTTAGCCGCGGGATCGGCCCACGGAGGGTTGAGATGTGCTCGCATTTAAGAACAGCGTGGTCAAACAGCACAAGATAAATAGTTGGCTTTCTGGCTCGTTGATGGGACGGCCCTCGGCCAGCGAGAACTGCTTGCTTGATGTGTTTTCCTCAAGGTTCTCCGAACACATTGTAAACACAGACAAGTCGGTCTCCAGGCTCTGCGGAGCGGGGCGGGAAGGCGGGGGGAAGGGAGGTGGTCCTGCAGATTCTAGGACAGGCCGGGGTGCACAGGAACCCCCGTGGTCTTCCGCTGGCTCTCGGAGAAGCCGGAGATCCCAAGTACCCGGGAATCGCCCAGTTGCTCGGCCAAACTCACCCCAAGCCCGAGCCTAAACACGCGGGGTCTACACACGACAGAAATGTTAGATCCGGGGCACAATTCACCCCAAAGCCATACTTCTCGGGCACCAGGCTCCCTAAACTTCCCTAAACTGCCGTCCTTCCGCAAGGAAATGCCTGATGAGAGGTGGGGTCGAAAGATCTGTGGACTCCCCGTCTGGCAGAGAAGCTAGGTCTCCTTTCGTGGCTCCCTCACCCTGGCTAAGTGTTCAGGCAAACTCTGTGGCAATTTTCGGCAAAGAAGCATCTCATTCATGCCGGCTCTCAGCCTTCAGCGTCTCGCCCCGGGTCCTGGACTGTGTCCTGGGAGCAGCCCCGCTCACCAGCTGCAAGGGCTGAGGTGTAACCTGCTATTCGGGGGGTGGCGGGGGGTGGGTCCCTGGGACAGCTGCGGGCCCAACATGTTAAATCTTCCCCCAAAGTCCGTTTTAGCTGAGATTATGCAACGTCAGCGAGAGAGAAAGAGCACATCTGGACCTGGAGGGCTCTATGTGTTTGCTTCCCGGCAAGAGCATCGCCAAGAAGGTTCTGAGAAGCCACGCCGGCTTGGGATTCCCACGCAGCCCACTCGGGGGGGGGGGTTCAGGACGCGAAGCTGAGTACAGCTGGGTAATTCGGCAGAGACCCTGGAGGAAGGTCTCTAAGCAGAGAGGCAGAGAGGCCACATCTCAAAGCTCCGGCGGGCCCTCGAGTCCCGTTGCGTGACCGCACTCAGAAAGAGACAGGAAGAGGCTTGGAAAGCGACATAACCATGGAAGGAGAATAGTTCTTACCAAAGGAGCTTTGGTGATTTCCGATATTCGGTAAGACACATTCTTGTTTACTCGGATGTGTGTTTGAGAGACTGGCGTCGCGATGTTCTGAGTCCTTGGCAAGGAGGGAGGGGCAGGGCACCTTCAGTGGCTGCAGGATGTAGTTTTGCAGAAAACGTGACCGGCAGGGGCGGGTGCAGCGTGGCTCAGTCGGTTAAGCACCTGACTCTGGGTTTCAGCTGGGGTCATGATCTCAAGGTTTGTGAGATCGAGCCCCGTGTCGGGCTCTGTGCTGACAACACGGAGCCTGCTTGGGATTCTCTCTCCTCTTTCTCTGCCTCTCCCCTGCGCCCGTATGCGCGCGCGCGCTCTCAAAAAAAAAGTAATTGGGAATCACGATGACCATACTGGGGTCACTAACTAGCAGTGGGACTAGTCATGTCCCTTCCTGGCCTTCAGTGTTCTGATTGCTTAGATAAAGTGCTAGACCCATACGAGATGCCTAAGGCTGTCGAATATCCTCCGACTTCTACAGACTGACCAAAGAGGCAGCCTTCTAAAGTGCGGTCGCCTTACAAGGAGCAGGCACACACTGCGTGCCCAGGTGGCTGTCCTGGGCGGTGACAGTAAACTCCCTGGTCCCAGGTCCTGGCGGGAGCCCCTCTCCCCACAGAGGCCAGGTCTGGCCAGGACAGGACGGGAAGCTCCGAAACTCGGACGGGAAGCTTCAAGGTGGGGTGTTGAACACGTGGGTTCCTTTCATCCCTCGTGAGACCCCCACGAGAATAAGAGCAAAGGAACAGAGGTTCTGCGCTCGTGAAGACGATGGGACGGACAGGGGATGAGAGGGGGTGAAAGATGCCACCCCGTTGGTGGCAGGGGCAGCGCCGCTGGAGAGGAGGGCAGGGCAGAGGACCCGACCACCGCACACGGGCGGAGACATGCCACTGAGCTGTCACAGCTGCGGTCCTACTCCACAGGGGGATCGGAGGAGCTGCGACCCACGGACACCAGGCACAGCGAGGCAGGAGCAGTTCAATGAGTCCAAGTACGGACTGTGAAGAGACTGCCCGCTCAGGTCAGGACGCGAGCATGCGGGCGTGCGCTAGGATCTCTGGGTGCGGCCGTACAGTCTGAGCACTGCACAAAGGCGCTCGGCTGAGGGAACGACTGGGCGGTACAAATCTAGTCCTTGCTCTGCTCCTAAAGCCCTGCCCTCGCTCAGGTCTACATCTCGTTAGAGAAAGGGGCCAAAGATGCCATCTGCCAGCCAGGCCAAGTGCCTATGGGTGGCTTCTACCCAGCGGAGGCATCTTTCTTGAAGCCGTTCACCCGGAGGGAATGCCTTTTTTAGAAACTGTAAGAGGACACTTCATAGCAGCTCTATTATGTTCCTCTTTCCCAGACAGGAGAGAAGTGAAAATATCTGTAAAGAAACAATTAGCCCCAGAGAAAAGACCTACAATCGATATGGGGGCCTTCTCATGAAGATGTCAGGTGCCAACTGGGTGCCCCTACAGAAAAGCCCGCCGGTTGACAAAGGTCTTCCGGCCTGTTTTCGGATGTGTCACTCTCCAGTACGAATGGATCCACAGAACAACCAGATATTTGAAGAAAGCCCGTGATGTGAAAGACGGAGCCCGAGACTAACCAAGAGAAAAGGGAACTTCGAGAAAACAGAGCCAATACAGGGAGCAGGAAAGAACTTCCCCAGACCCGCTATCATGAACATCCCCAGACGGCGAAGATCTGCAGCCACGAACCAAGAACAGGACACTATAAAACAGAAACAAGAGAACGGCAACAAAATGTTCTGGAAATTAAGCATTCACCATTCATCAGGCGTGTGAGAAGATGAGCTGAGTACCTTGCCCTGAAGCCAGATCCCCCCAAATAAAAAGACTACAAGTGGAAAAGAAAAAAAAATATTAAAGGATTATGGCGCAGAAGGTCCCACGTTGGAATAAGAGGTGGTCCAGAAAGAAAGGATGTGAACCACTATGAGAAGATTTAAGAAACTTCCCAAGAGAACCCAGCATGAGGTTCACACCGTAGAGGACACACCACCATCAGGACAGCTCGGAACACTAAGAAAGAAGGAAACTTGAATGCTTCCTGGGAGGTGGGGAGAAGCCCAAGTCCCACGTAGAGGCTTGGGCATCCGGATGGGGCCAGAAATGTCAACCACTGCCCTGAGGGAGGCGGGTAAGAGAGAGTTATTCTCCACCAGAAATCCTGCACCCAGTTATACTTGGGTACAGGCAGAATCAAGACGTGTTAAGGTATGCACAACCTCAAGGTAGTTAAATGTTGACTTCCCAGGTTACATTTCTCAGGAAGTTACTAAAGAATGTGCCACACCCAAAGCAACACACAAGCAAACACAAAGACACACAAAAAGATGATCAGACCGGGGGGGAGAATTTGGGCAAGAAAGGCCGTGTACCCACGGTTATGCACCACCTGGCCCAGGAGCAAACGGTCTTTATGCACCTTCGCTGGCTAAAAAACTATGAATATGTATTACTCGGGTAAGAATTAAAAATTGATTCTTAGAAAAGAAAAGCCATGGGTGGTTTGTCTTGCGGGCTTCGGTATTCACCTTTTATATCCAACTTTCTCTTCCGTATAAGCCTATACTCAAGTGGAGAATTGGTGGTTTCTTTTTGCCTTTAAAGAAAAAAATCTGTTTACAGCCAACCTGAATCAAACGATTTTTAGGCATCTCACCAGTGGGTGGTTTAAAAAAAATGTTTTTTTTAATGTTTTTATTTTTGAGACAGAGAGCACGAGCAAGGGAGGGGCAGAGAGAGAGGGAGACACGGAATCCGAAGCCGGCTCCGGGCTCTGAGCCGTCAGCACAGAGCCAGACGCGGGGCTCGAACCACGAACGGTGAGATCATGACCCGAGCCGAAGTCGGACGCTCGACCGACCGAGCCACCCAGGCACCCCATCCCCAGTGGGTGGTTTTGAACAATATCACACGTTGTAATGGGTGAGAGAAGAAGCCTGCGGAGATTTTTTTTTTCTGAACGAGGTCTAGACCCGTAAGATTCGCGTTTGGATGGGCTCCTCCCCGGCTTTTCCAGCATCTAGTTTAGGCAGGGCCCGCGTGGCGTCCAGGGTTATAAAATACCACACACGTATTCTTTACTATCTGTATCCTAGCTTTCAGAGATGCCAAAGAGCTCGTTAATGAGCTCATTTTCCATGGCACATTTGGCCTTCACGATGGCACCACTCCAAGCTCCCGGCAGCTTTCAGCTCGGAAGGCTCGGATTCGTTCTAAGAACTAAGGAGGAGACGAGGCAGGCTGTCACCGGAATGGGATCTTGGAATGTCATTGACTAAAACGTGCTCTGTAAATTCTTTTGGCCGTGCTGGGATTCTGTAAACTTGAAACCCATTCCCTGAAGTGAGCAAGCCTCTGGGCTTGCCAAGAGAGAACCGTGATCTCTGCAGGAGGAACAACGGCTGGCTTGTCACCTATCAAGCTCTCCGAGCCATCAAGGGCACTCCAGAAGTCACGGGGGACGAGCGTGAAAGTGAATGCAGCTTCCTCCCGGGAAAAACACGAGAACAAGGCAAAGGTTGTGGCTGGCCCCACATTTTGGTTTTGTCTAAGTGAGGACCTTTTTATCTAATCATTTCATCTTCTTTCCAGGATACTCCTGGGCCAGATACAGGGTTTGTCAAAGAGGGGACAGCTCTGGACCCGGCATCAGGGGGCACGAGTGTGCTTACAAGTCTGCTCCTGGCTGCTGTGTGACCTCGGTCCACCCGCTCTGCCTCTCTGGGTTCAGCAGACAACAGGCTGTCTGAGGGCCTCTCCTGACCTAAGAGTCTGTGATTTTTACGAGTCCCGCTTGGAGAGGGGAGGACCACGGGGCGGGGGAGGACGCAAAACCGAGTCACCAGGACCTACATCTTGGCAGGAAACGGGGGTGGAGGGTGGTGCAGGGCTGAAGGAAGATGGGAGGGTGGGGGGAGGTCTCCTCACAAACTGCCTGTTCCGGTCTACTTGTTGGGGTACCTTCCGGAAAGTCTTTTCGAGAATCCCATTATGACCGACCACTAAGGATGCCTGTGCTGAGACTGGTGTGCACAAGGGGCAGGAGTCTGCCGGACCCCTTGTAGCTCTGACATCAGCCGGGACTGATTCTGAGCCCAGCCGTTCCTGCACTCCTCCCGGGGCTTTTAAAGAGCTCTCTGCAGTGCCCTGTGGGGCCTCGGAGATCGGCCCGGAGGCCTCAGGAGCTGTCGTGGATGCTGGGAACGCTGCCCAGGCAAAGCGGGAGGGATCCCAGGTCCGGCCCCGTGTCGGCTGAGCTCGGCTTTTAATGTACCAGCTAGACTCTCCCCTGCTAGGAATTCATTCTGAAAGAGGGTGCTGTTGGCGGAAACGCTTTGAAAATCACAGCTTTAACCTTAATTCAATCAATACAAAACTGAATTTACATCTCTGTCCCCCCCGCCAAAAAAAAAAAAAAAAAAAGACCAGCCTACCACCAGCCCTCACTCTCCTCCTTGGGTTTGCTGCTCCCAGATGGACGGTCCCGGAGACGGCCAGACCCCGACAGGTGCACGGACACCCAGCACCTTCACTCGAAGCCCACCTCTGGGAGGAACACGGGGCAGTTTTCCTCCCAATGGAGGCTCTGCGCGTGGGGCACCCCCCCCCCCCCCGCCGCCGCCTCCCATCAGGACGACCCTCCTCTCAGAGGCAAGTAACTGAAAGCCATCCCAGGCCTTAAAAACCTGCACGCAGGACGAGCTATGACCCGGGCTATGGCTAAATGTTAGCGAGGACGCTTCATACCTGGCAAAGCAAGGCACGCAGGAACACGCTCCGCTTAGGGACTCCAGCCAGACAGACACCTGAGTTTTGAGGACACGGCGGACGAGAAAAGCGTGCTTAGGACTTGCAGGAGAGAAGGGAACCCATGGAGACAGCAGGGAGAGGGACGCTGTTTCCTTGGAGGCCCTCGGCTGTCTGCAGAGTGGCCCATCCAAACCCCAATAAAAGGGAAGTGACCAGACTCCTGCCCCCCGCTCAGGAGCCTTTTTTTATTATGCAGACACACGCATCAGAGTCTGGTGACGTCCAGCTGTGGGAACAGCAGTAGGCAGTAAACCAGGAGCCAGAGGAAGAGAATAAAATACATCATATCCGGCTGCTGGACAAACTGGGTCAGAGAGTCGCTCTGTGAGCTCTGGCTCTCCCGGAACACGGCTTCGCCAGAGTCGTTGGCCTTCCTGCAGAAGGGAAGACACAGGCAAGGCAGTCACAAGCGGGTCCCCGGGGGGATGGGCCTCCCCTGCCTCCCCAGCCTGCAACCTCACTGCCCAACCGGAGAGTGGAGGGCGTCCCAGTGGGCCAGTCAAGTGGCCCCGAGGGGCGCGTGCAGAGACCCAAGAGGTGGCGCTTTCACGGGGCCTCCGTTCATGTGCACGACCCTAAGGGGGTAAAGCGGTCGGCCCCATTGCGAAGGCGGGCATGTTAAGACTCAGGGGGCTCGGGGGCTTGCTCGGGGCCACACAACTACCACTCCCCCGTCCGGGACACCTTCCTTTATACCACAGTGCCCTTAACGCAAAGCTGGGGGCTGATGGCACTGCGCCATTAGTGTGTGACAGAGGGGATGTCTTTCGTAATCTAAAGGAATAAATAGAGTTCCCTGATTATAGATCATTTAAAAACAGGCTTCAGAAACAAAGGCACGCCCTCCCCCCTTCTCCCCCCACCCCCGCCCCCACCAAGTTTTTGATTTTGGCTTTGGAACAGAACCTCGAAAATAATCACTAGATTTGCGTCTGGTCAGACTTGCCTTCCCTCTTTTCATTTACAGAAGGTGGGGTGAAAGTGACATTTTGCTTTTCCCTGGCGGCTAAAGCCCAGTTCTCCCTGAGGCAAGGGCTGGGGCCATCATGCGGTTGGAAAGGGGTTGGGGGTCTCTGCTTATAGAAGCCTAGAGCGTAAGCTTCTTAGGGTGGTCATTTGGGGCGTGTGGTGGAGACTATGAGCCGTGGAAACCAGCTCCTCCCGGAACGATCTCCTGATACAGAAAAGCGAGGCCAACAGTCGGTTAAACGTTTGCCTTTTGGCCTCGAAACGGGTTCACTCGTGACAATGGACAACGGACAGAATTTCTCTTTCTTAGAAACGTTTCTAGAAAAAATTTAAACTCCATTTTTTATTACAAAGTTAATAATCAACGCTCCAGAAACACGGAAAGCATGATTGCATTTCTCAGCCTTCTAGTTTAAATTTTCGAGGTCTCTATCTCCTAAAAGCGAAACGCTCTCCTCTCCTCGGAGTACGTCACGCCTGGCAGGACGTGAGTTAAAATTCCCATCTTACGGCAGGGGAGGGAAACATGTCTTGCCTCTTTTTTAAAAGCCAGACGGGGGAACTTCTGAGGATTACACTCGTGGGTGTTGGATTCAGAGAGGCTTTCCATTTCAATAATCTAAGGCCTTCCCCGCCCATTGAAATCCGTGGCAAGTATTTAAAAAAAAGCCAATCAATGAAATTAAGTGATTCGATATCTTTAAGAGGGATAGGAGCATCTCAGAATTGTCAGAGTTTTCGAGATTGCTCGGGTTTCCTAGGTCCTAAGTGGGCGGTTTTATGCCAATTCGGCAATATCGGACAAGGCCATCTAGTTCTCGAACAGCAAGAAATACTTTCATAGACATCCTGGTATGTTTGCATTCCTTCTTCGTATCTGCTCTGATGCCATAAAACTGTAATATCAGCTCAGTGAGCTTCTGAGTATTGTACCTGCAGGGGCGACACAGAAGGAACAGGTGGTCAGGCGCTACACGTGGGGAACACACCCAGCATCGCATCACTACTGCCTGGTTCTACCCCCGCATCTACGCAGCTGCGGGGCTCGTGACCCACACCCGGCTTTACACGGAAGCCCGTTTTCTGAGCCATTCCCCGCCCATCGACGTTCATCCGTTCCCACTTGCCCTCCTACGTATGTTCAGTTTACATTCGCTTGCTCTACAGCAGGTGGTTTCCTGCATGACCTCCGACGACGACGACTGTCGCCATCAACAAAGCCTAGTCGTAGCCACGCCCCCAAGGGAGGCTGCACAATTAAAACAGGAAAGGAAAAAAATCTTAAACCCCGCAAAACTCGGACTAAAGCCACCAACCTGGTTAACATTCGGTTTCTTCTGTCATCCTGATCTGCCGCGTTCCTCAACTGAACATAGCTAAAGTGGTCCTACAGTGAAATTTATAAACAAAACCCCCGCAACCCAATTAGTAAAGATGAAATCTCTGAAACAGAAAATAAAACGATTTTAAACATACAAAGCCGAGCATGCCACGCTTTTTCTCAATATCGCAAGCATTTAAGTTCCAAAATCAAACTGCTAACTGATAGTCTACTGGTGTTCTACCCTCTCCCCCAGCCCCCCGCTGGTGCCCCACCGCCCACAACCCGAATCGGGCTGCGGCCTCCCCGTGCTTTGGGCCCCAACACATCCAGGGCTAAGTAGCTGCAAAGGTAGACTGGAACCTCCACCTACGTTGCGCTCTGTCTTTGAGGGTGGTCTTTCTGGGTGCGTGTGCGGGGCTGGGTGGCAGGTCTTGGATGCGTTTTTTACAACAAAGAGGACTTCGAGGTTTACAGTCAGCACTTTATTTACATCCCCGAGAACCCCAATTGGACATCCGGTGGGACTGTGCTCAACGACAAGGTGTGAATTTGCTTGTCTTCTATCCAAAAGTACATTTGTTGCACGTCAGTAATTTCAAAGCTCTGGGCCGGGAGGAGGAAGGACGGGAAGGGGATTGGTTTAGCAGGGGCCACGCAGAAGAAGAAGAAATTCCCATACTAACCGATTCCAAAGACCTGTTAGTATGTCGTCGAATGTAAATGCTGGAGTCACTGTGACTAGTCCTGAAAAATAAACACACGTTTTGAATTGGTGCCACCGGGAGCTCTTCGGGTCCCCCTGTACGGCCACCCCCGCCCCAAGTCTTCCACACCTGGGTTTAGGCCAGCTATGACTTCAGGCCCAGCCACGGAAAGGAGCAACTGTATCCAACGTGCCCACTTGGGTTGGAGTGTGCTTACAAACAGTAGGATGGATAAGAGAGAGACACATTGTGGCCTCATCCACAAGAAACAAAGAAAAAAAAGCAACTGAGAATTTTAAATAGAAAGCAGACCACGTATATTTAAAAGTCATAGGGTTTCAGGGAAGAAACAGAGGGCCTTCTCTGAGCATCCCAAGATCTGGGAATTGCCAAAGGTCCTCTGAACGTTCATGTCAGGCATGGGCTGAGCCCTGCTATCCAGACTCCCTTTCTAGTGCTTTCTAGGCACAAGGCTGCTCTCTGTCCAGCTCTCGGGGGTCTGTACCTCTTTTTCTCTCATGCACGAGGAGGCCGATTTTCTGACCATATCTTTGAGGCTGATGGGGAACGTCTCTCTGATCATCTGCTGAAGTCGGTTCACCCAGGGCGGCGGCCGAAGATGCCCAGCCCCGGCTCCTGGCCGATTAACTGGCAACCTTAGCCACGTGTTTTATGTCTCGGATCAGTTTCGCTCATCTGCAAAATGGATCATCATCCCCACCCCGACGACTTCACGGGGCTGCGGTATTGGTGGGAAGTACAGTATACACGCCAGGTCCCGGTGGCCCTGTCTTGCCACTCAACAGGAGAGCGAGGTGTTGGGGATCAGAGACAATCACTTCCGTTTCCTCAAGGCGGACCTACCATGAGGCCATCCGGGGGTCCAAGAAAAAGGCATCTGACCCACGAGCTTATTGCCAGGGAATTCATATCGGCAGCCTGGCTATTCCCGCCCACCGGACCCTCACCAACCTCTTCCCCTGCATCGGGCATGTTTCCAGCTAATAGGTACGAAGCACCTACTACGTGCCAGGCACCGGGCCAGCCTAGGCGAGCGAGTATCACGGCACGGACACGACACAAAACGCACCACAAAGAGAAGAGACCGTCAGGTGCCTGGGCCCCAGCAATGTCCCCCAAGTGTTGACTCAACTCACGGGAGTACCTGGAGACACAGGTAACTCCCACCTGCGGGTCCTATTTTCTAGTACGAGGCGGGTCAACACCAGGAAGGGCTCCTGCTCTTTCTTCTCCCGCTAGCTTTCAGCGTACCTTCTTGCGGGTGGTTTCTGTGTTCTGGTACCATCCGCTGGAGGCCGATTCAGGTTTGTATCCCGAACTCCCTCCTCCCAGCAAGCATCATCAAGCGCCTACTGTGTGCCAGGCACTGGGCCGGGCGGCTGAGGGCCGGGCTCCTCCACAGACTAATAAGAGAGCACTGCATTTATTTATTCACATTCGCCCCCGAGAATGTGAATGTGCAGGCCAGCTGCAGGCCCGGTGCGGTGCTAAGCTCGGGACCTCTGCTGGGTGCCCTCCCCAGCCTCCAGGGAGCTGCCTCACCGTCTAAGGTGAGAGCCGATGACAAATACATCCTTACACAAATAATTGGAGACATTCCTGTTTGGGTTCATGCGGTGAAGAAAAAGAGTAGAGACCGTGAGAACCTATAAAGGGGGATTAAAAGTAGCCTGGAGGAATCTAAGAAGGCTGCTTGGAGGAAGTGGTTTCAGGAGCTGAAACCCAGGAGCAAGACAGGGAACAGGCTGGGGACAGAGGGTCCTCAAAGGCAAAAGAGCTCGAGGGGCCATTCAAGGATCTCAACTAAAGCCAAGGTGCTTGGCGGGCTGGGGAGGAGGACAGAGGTGACCAAGAACGGACACAGATGAGAGCCGGGGGAGACCGGTCGGGAAGGCTCGGGAACAATGGCCCTTTCTGCCCAGAACAATGGGAAGCCCCAGTCAAGGTACAGCCAGGAAAACATGCTGTGTGTGTGCCTGGCAGGGAGGTGCCCGGGGGCTCTGTCCAGTTCGAGAGCTTTGGGCGAGGCACTGACTTCTCCGAACTCACTTTCTCGGTCACGAAAGGGGGGTGGTGGTACCTGCCGGACTGCAGGTGAAACGGCTTGGCACAGGGGAGGGGCGCAGGGGGCCTCACTCGTTCTCTCCACGAGCACACCCCTGCGCCCTCTGCGTGCGTTGGCACGCAGCCTTCCCCGCGGCTGAAATGCGACGTAATAATTACAGCTTTGCCCGAGTGGGATGGGAAGCCGCCACCGAGGGGAATGTTGTCTGCTCTACACAGAAGGATGTGCACGTCGCTCAAACCTTCGCCGGGAAAAGTCAACCGGGCCTCACTCCCACACACACCGACAGAACGTTGCCTTTTGAACATCCGCCCCCTCCGTCTCATCTCCTCTGGGACGGGTTTTGCTTGATGTCTGGCTGCAGCAGGTGTCCCAGATGATCGATCCCCCAGTGTTCCTTCCCCTGCTTCTCCCTGACCCCCTCACATCCGACCTGCACGTCCTGGGGTGGCTGCTGTGTGCCAGCTGGTTGCTCAGGCTCTTTCTCCCACCCGGAACGCCTTCTGTCCCTCTCCCAAGTCCAGATCCCACTATCCTTCTGTACCGAGCTCGAAGGACATCTCAGCCTGCAGGTGCCCCCGACCCTCTCTCCACCTGCCTCTGAGGTCCACAGGGTGAAATCCGCGCGTGCCTCTTGGCACCTAAGGTGCTCCCCTCGGTTCCAGCACAGAAGAGGGGGCGCGCCTTCCCTCCTGCTTGCCTGAGCCCCCGGGGGGCTGGAGCCATGCCTGCATCTTCCCCTAGTGAAGAGGGACAGCCGTCTGGAAATGACCCGTGGCCCCTCCTCGAGCGAGCTGTGCTGGAGAAGATGGTCGCCTGGGCCACCTGCCCATGCGGGCCATCTGCACTTAGAGCCGGGTCCGGGCTGCACGCCAAGACAAGGATGTCTGCCGGACGGTCATGACCAGGTCTCTGCAGGGAGAGGGACTCCGGGGGTCATGGGCGAAGTGGGAACGCAGGGTTCCGCTGTGCCTTGCCCCTCCTCACCTGGGCCCCCCCACCTATTTTCCTTTCGTCCCCTGTAGCCCAGGAGCAGAAGCAAAGCAGAGGGGAGATGGAAGGCAGGACATCCGCCAACTCTTCCTTCTGGTTCTGTCTGCCCTGGCTTCTCCCCACTTCCTCCCCAAATGCTGATCTCAACAACTTCCCTTTCGCAGCCAGTGTGGCTCCCCCACCGCCGGCGATGAGGGGTCACGGAAAGAATGTGGGTCATGGAGCCTGACGGGTCTGAGTCCAAGACCCCAGCTCTGTCATCTCCTGGGCTGGGAGGTGTCCCCAGACCCCCCTGCGCCCACGGTGATGAAGCATGGTCCCTCCTACCCGCCTAAGGCGCTGCTGTGAGAACTGACGAGGGACCGTATGCGAAATGCTGGAACACATTAGGGCAGGTTCAACAGTGGCCATGGTGACGACGAGGGACGGCGGGGAGAAACCGGGATCTTCTGACATTTCAGCAGCTAAGTGTTCTCCCTGGGGCCAGTCCGGCTCACCCGGTGCCCTTGGAGTGACCGAGCAGACGGGCGCTCCGAGCTTCCTCCTCCCCCGAGACGAGTCAACCGGCCTCACTTCCTGGGACCTAAACTCACAGGTGAAGCCACGTCATTCACGTCCGGCTTCCATGTGACAGCCATGAAAGGTCCCCCCCCCCCCCCCCCCCCCCGTGCCTATGGAGCACATTGCTTTGAATTCTGTGAGATGCTTATAAATGGCTAGGCTGGCTCTCTCCCTAGCCCAGCCAGGGGGCATCCGGGGGCCGGGGCGTCCGCAGAGCCTCGAACACCGCACCGTCTCACACCCCGCACCTACCCCGGTTCGGCCATCTTGCCGCCCACTGCCAGTTTCCACCCAAAGGTACTCGGAGAGGGGAGACGGCGGGCTTCGTGTCCGCCGGGCCCTGCTGCGTATGAGCGGGCCTGGTAACGGGGAGGCCGGGCAGGGCCGGGGAGCAGGGTGTAGATAAGGAGGACCGATCCGTTTCTGATTCTGGCAAATAAATGACCAACTGGCTAGATGAATTTTTGTACGAACCTGTGTTTCCCTTGCCGTCCGGTCCCGTCCCTGTGTTCCCCCCACCCACTCCCCCCACCCCCCAAATCAGAAATCAAGAATGACATGAACTCGGGGAGTAACTCTCTAGCTCAGTCTCTGGGGGGAGAAGACAGTGATAAAATACCTGGAAAGGACTTTGTGGTCACCCGTGTCTCCTTCTAGGTCCTCTGAGGATCGGACGGTGCCGGGTGCTATAAATATTGAACTTTCTACGTGGTCCACGTGCTTCCTTTTTTCCTTTTTTTTACTGCTGATTGACTCTCCCGTTACCTTTTCTTCTAAAGAGTTTGCTAAGTTTCCCGAGTTTTCAGATTCCTGGGACTTAAGGACAAAGACAACGAAACACAAGTCAGCATTTGAGGCTGAGTGCTGAGTGCATGACAGCCCCCCACCCCCACCCCACCCAGCGGCGCTCGGCTCCACCTGAATTCTAGGAAGCTAGGGCGCCCCCTCCCGGGGATTCCTTCCAGCACAGCCCGCCGTGGAAGAGAAGCCCACCCCTGGTTAGAGTGCCAAGGCCACAGACTGTAAAAAACAGCATGGGTTTCGGAGTCACTGAGATCTGGCTGTGTTAGTTACCTTAAGCAACCGGCTTTCTTCCTCTCTCTCCCTCACTTGCCTCATCCATCAAATGGGTATAATAATTATCGATCTCTTCTCACGATACCACACCGTGTTTCCCATGAAGGATGTGCCATACAGTTGGGCGATGCTTGGGCCCTTCACACAACCATCACCCACTTAAAGAGAGGAGCCGATCCTGAAGCCAGTGGGCCAACAGGTGCAAAGGCGACCCCTGGGCTGGGAGAGGTGCACACACTGGCAAACAGACAGCTTGTGGGATGACATCTTCCCCGTGCCTTTGCTGGATCATAGCGCAACATCTCTGGCATTTATCTGACAAGGAAGTGGCTTCGACCACCGTCCACACCAGGCACTCCGAAACCCCGCGGCAACGTTCCCGAGTGAAATCGAGAAGCGTGGGGGTGGTCGGAGCCACCTCTCAAGAATCCCTTCGGGGGCCGTAAGACACTGCTCTGCAGGTGTCAGACTACGAGGATGAGAGTGGCCTGTCCCGTGCGCCCCGGGAGAACAACGCTCCGTGCAGGAATTAAATCTGCTCCCAGCAGTGTGAATGCCCATCCCCCCTCCGTCATCCATGGGCCAATGCTACCTTCTCTGAAAGGTGAACTGAAAAGACTTTTTTTAAAGACTAGAAGAAGAAATTTTCCATTTTCTCGTCTCATTGGGAGGTTTTTTTTTCCTTTTTTAAAAAAAATTTTTTTAATGTTTAGTTATTTTTGAGAGAGAGAGAGAAGCGTGAGTGGAGTGGGGGCAGAGAGGGAGACACAGAATCCGAAGCAGGGTCCAGCCTCTGAGCTGTCAGCAGAGCCCGATGTGGGGCTCGAATCCACAAACTGGGAGATCATGACCTGAGCTGAAGTCGGACGCTTGACCGACTGAGCCACCCAGGCGCCCCGTTTTTTGTTCTTGTTTTTGTTTTTTTCCTTTTTAAAAGAAGGGCCAGGTATCAGAGAAATGCTTCTGTGTTGTCTTGTCTGCCAGACAGACCTCACCTGTCATCCCGGGCGACAAGCCCTCCTTGCACTCACTTGGGTGCACTCCTTGGTCTCACTTGGGACAAGTGGGGGCCTGCTCACCGGATGGGGGGCAGCCAGAGGAAGCAGCTCAGAGCCCAGAGAGGCAGACGGTGGCAAACCGTAGCCAGGAACGGAAGCTCTCCCCAGGGCTCACGCTTAGTTCAGCGGAAGGTGGACTGAAATCTACATCTCGCGGTATCATTCCCAGCCCAGGACCCCTTCAGCCCCACCCCAAATCACCTGTCCGCATGCTGGGCACACACACCTTGCACCACCTGCTCTTGGCAAATGACCTTCCTCTTTGCAAAGCAGGAGAGAATGAAGCGGCCTGTGTGCAGGCCGCATTCAGTGGGTCCGGGGAGAGGAACTGAGCTGCTAATAAGCCATTTGAAATAGCACGGAGGGGCAGAGATGCCACTTAGGCTCATCTCCCTGCCACCCACTCGGTCCCCTTTCTTTCGTCCTAAAAGATCTGCTGCCCAGAAAATCGCCACAGTTGCTGTCATGGTCCCCCAACCTGGCGACTCTAAGACGTGATGTCACTGAGGGCCATATCCACCCCGCTGAATCTTGGGGTCCCCTGCTGGAAGGGCCTGCTCGGCCGGGCTGGCTTCCAAGAAGACAGCAGGTGGGAGGGGGTGGGGGCCGGGGACTGGGTTCCTCTCCCTGGGGGCAGAAGCGGCAGCTGGCAGGTGGGTCCTGGCACCTGTGGGACCACCCCCCTCTCTTCTCCATCCAAAGGCAGACCCGGCACGGGTGGCCCTGCTACGCTTGCTTCTAGGCTGTTCGTCACTGAGAATTCTGCTCTGCCCAGCGCATCGTCTGGGTTCGGCGAACAAGACCAAGCCACCGCTTCCGGTCCATCTAGACCCTAAATGTCTTTTAAGGCCACTGATACTGTCCCTTTCTCTTGCAGCCCTCCAGGTGCAAGGATTTCTCATTCCTCGGAGCATCTTTCCGCCCCTCACTCAGCCTAGACTCTCCCCTGCCGTTAGCCAGAGCATCACCATTTATCTTGGTGTTTAATTTACCCCGTGTCCACCTTACACCTCCAAACCAGCCTGCAATCCACCTTTGTTTCCTTTCCACTGCAAGCCCTGCCAGGCTGCTCTCCAGAATCCGAACATTAATACCTCAACGCTCACTCTCTCCTGGGAGGGAAAATCACAACCAGACTAGTGGCAGAGAGCTGTCCCGTGTCACTGGCTATAGATGAGAAGCAAGGGCCTCCGGGGGAGAAGCTGGGAAGGCTCCTAGGAGGAGGTGTCATTAGCATTGGGCTTCGAAGAGGAATGAGTACTTGCCAAGTGTAGCATGGGGGGAGGGGCAGAGCAGAGTGTGGCGTGCCCGGGAGGTAGGGGGGAGGCTGGCTTGGCTGGAGGGGAGGGAAGGGAGCGGACCAAGAGGAGGAGCAGGTCAGGGTCCCCTGCACCCTCTCACTGCCCCCTCCGGTGGCCCCTCGAGCTGCTGGGCCAGCTGAAACGGGAATACCAAATGGCGTGTGCCCAGCCGCTCAAACTCAGAAGTGCGTGCCCCCCACTTCTAAGCCCAGGATAATTGTGCCACCAAAAATCAAGGCCGGAGTCAGATATGAGGTCCCACTTGGTTTTCTCAGGCTGCAGGAGGCGGGGGCTAAGGTTTGCTAAGTGCTTTGATCGCCGTTTCCAGGTATTACCGCTACGATGCTGGGCCCTCCAACACAGCCTCTTTCTATATCCTCTTGGCGGCCTCGTGGGCAAGGGCAGGGCTCCTGGAGGCCAGGGAGGCCCCCCAGCCTCAAAATCTCAGGAGAGATCCTCTCGGGGGCCAGCCCTGCCCGTGCCCGAGCCTGAGTGACTGAGCGCCTCCTTAAACGGGCCGAACCGCCTGCGATGGACGCGTCCGCTTCCCCCTTTTGTGGAGGCTGAAGCTACGACAACAGCAGAATCCCTGTGCAGGGCCCAGGGTCCCCGCATCGGCGACCACCTACCTGATGGCTCTCCACAGGGCCGCTCTCTTCGGCCTCCCCTGGCCGGTGGCCTTCTGGAGGGGCTGGGGGTGCGGGCTCCGAGGCTGGTCTGGTGCCCTCTGCGCCCCTGTCGGTACTCGGGGCCGGGATGCTGGCCTCAGGGCCCTCCTCGTCCGGCCCCGAGAAGCTACAGCTGTTCCAAGAGACCTCGGCCTCCTCGGCCTCCTCGGCCTCGGCCCCGGCCCCCGGGTCATGCAGATAGTCCTCCGGCTCCTCCAGATCCAGGTCTCGGTGTTTCGGGTCCTCTGAGCCTTCCGCATAAGCCTCCAGAACCGCAGCCAGGGGCACCTCGTAGTGCGGGTAGTAGAAAAGGTCGTGGGGAATGACGGAGACCTTGGACAGCGGCGGGGAGGACTTGAAGTCCAGGCCTTCCTGGCTGCGGCTGTGCAGGGTCTCCAGGCTGAGGCTGCCACTCGGAGGGTCGGAGGGCAGCTCGCCGTCCGGCCCCTGCGGCCCCGCGGCCTCCCCCTCGTCCTCGCCCCGACGGCGCCGCGCGGACTTGCGCTTGGGCTTCTCGTACGCCTCCGGCTTTTTTTCCACCGGTGCCTCCTCGGGGGCCAAAGAAAAGCCTGGGTCCTCTCGCCCAGGGTCCTTGTGGGGTTCCTGCTTGTCCGGCCTCTCTGGGGACTCGTCCGAGTCTTTGCGCTGGTGCGCAGATTTGCTTCTCCTCTTTCCCAGTTTCTCAGCGTGATCCTCCGGAACCTCTTCCTCGACAGGTCTTTTCTCACGAGGCGGAGGAACCTCATTGAAGGCCTGGCTGGTCGAGGCAAAATCTATTAGGTCGCTGTTGAACTTAGAGGCTTTTAAAGGTGTGCTTTCAAAATAGTCTTCCTCAGCCATAGCTTCTACGGTCAGCAGCTGGACCTTGATCTCCAAGGAATCGGCCATAACCGCGTTGTCCCCGAGGGGTGAAAGGGGACGGCTCTCCTTCCCCCCACCGGCCGCACCCTCTGGCGCCCCGTTCCAGGAGGGACAACTCTCCGAAGTCTGCGAATGATTGATCTTCCTGTCCACCAAAGACTCGACCCCCGGTGACTCATCAGAGGCCGCTTCCGGAATCTTCGGGGCTTCCTGCTTTGGCTTTTCCTCGGCAGTCTCAGCTGCCAGGACGTCCCCATCCTGCTTCAGCGAGTCCTTTGTCCCTCTCGGGCTCCCCTCAAAGCGAAGGTCTTGACTGTAGAAAGGGTCTTTACTGCAGGAAGCCTCCTTGTAGGTGTCAGCCTCAAAGTGCACGGTCTTCTTGATTGGCAAAGAGTTGGACCTCCGGTTGTCCTTTCTGGAGGATAAAATGGAAGATTCCGGAGATGGCTCACCGGTGCTGCTGGCCTTCCCCGGGACCTCTTGGAGGGCCTGGTCGATGACCTGGTGCATGAAGTCAGTGGAGCTGTCTGAGAGCGCCTGGCTGGGCATGACACTCAGGTAGCATTCTTTCGCGCCCTCGGACTTGTCACAGACAAAGACTTTGGAGGGCGGCGGGTGGCTGGCTTCGTGGTTGACGGTGTAAGCTCGCTCCCCATTCTCCGTCAGAAGGAAGACGGTGCTCTCTTGTTCCGAAGGGGTTTCTTTGATGTGGACAAAGGTGGATTCAATAGGGGCTTCTTTATCCGAATCCACGAGATCCTCCTGTGAAGGAACACAGGGCAACATGAAATCAGAGGAGTGTTTGAGTGCAACGTCTATCCAACCCCCCCCCATAAAACAGAAACCAGTGTGGACAAAGCCATTTCAGAACTAACGCGAGAAGTGCTCTAATTAAGAGATGGGGCTGGTTGCTCCTGCTGAAATGTGAAAACACCAGATATGTCAAAAAAATCATAATGTGTTTTTAAAAGCTATGGATGCAAAGAAATCTCAACGAATGGAACTCTAGGGAAGGATGAGCCCTTCCTAAGTGACTGTCAGCTCCTTCAGACTGGTGGGCTCCTGCCTAGTCTGAGCAGGGACAGGAGAGTGAACTGACCCAAGATAAGGAAAGATTAGCCAAATCTTTACTGACTGCATGGGCTAGTGTGAGAGATCAAACACAGAAGGGCCCCAAATGCAAAACCAATTCTCGTCATATACAAATTCTTGACACGTGGGGACTTTTGTTAAGTAAGAAACAGCTGAGAGTGAGAGCAGGGCTGGAGAGCACAGAGCAGTCTTGGTGGTATTGTAGTGCTTGGCTCCCAGCGTGCTGGTGGAGAGTTGGCTGACCCCATCCTCAAATCATTTGAAACCAGAGAGCTGACATTAAACTGCAGTGTCGCTGTTACTGACTCCTGAGAAGGTCAAAACAGTCAGCTCCTCAGTCAGGTCCTTGTTTGGGAACAGGCTACCTTCTCTGGGGGAAAAAGACGGCAGGTCCTCAATCTCTACTCTTTTTAAAATTTTTTTTTAACATTTATTTATTTTTGAGACAGAGAGAGACAGAGCATGAACGGGGGAGGGGCGGAGAGAGAGGGAGACACAGAATCGGAAGCAGGCTCCAGGCTCTGAGCCATCAGCCCAGAGCCTGACGCGGGGCTCGAACTCACGGACCACGAGATCGTGACCTGAGCCGAAGTCGGACGCTCAACCGACTGAGCCACCCAGGCGCCCCATCTCAATCTCTACTCTTATAGACCAAGCCTGGCATAAAACAAGAAGTTTTAAGGCATGGAGAAGCAGGAGAATGAGACCCACAATCAAGAGAAACAACCATCATTAGAAGTAGACTCAAATATGACCCAGCATTAGTAAAGGAGAGAGTCCAAAGGTCATGATTTGAAGACGGCAAGAAATACAAAGGAAAGTGGTTCTGCAGGCTGAAGGGAAGTGACCACAGATGGAAGCTTGGGTCTGAAGGAGGGAATGAAAAGTACCTAATATGGAAACTATGTGGTCAATACCGAAGGCCATTTAAACGCTTTTCTTAAAAAGTCTCCTGACTGTTGGAAGCAGTAATAACAAAGCACTGGCCATTAAAACATATGCAGAAGTAAAGTAAACGACAATAACAGCACAAGGGAATAGGGAAGTGAAGGGAATTACATTGTTATGTAAAAATGCATAAAATACATGTTTTACCTTAAGTGGTATAATAGTAATTCAAGGTAGGCTAAAGTAGGTTCAAGATGAGTTTTATAATCCCTAGAGAAACTACTGCAAAGATAAAACGAGAAGATGTGGCCAAAAAGCCAACAGAGGAGATAAAAATAGAAACCAAAAAGTAATCAAATAATCCAAAAAAAGTTAGGTTAGGAAGGACAAAAGAGCATAGCACGGATAGGACCAATGAAGTCAATAATCAGGATGGTAGGTTAAATCTATGTAAATAGTTGAGAAATTCACTAATAAGGTGACACACTAATTTTTGTCAGAAGAGTTAAGAAATAAGACCTAACTGTATACTATTTACAAGAGATATGCTTTAAATATAAGCACACATACACTGGAAGGAAAAGAGAAAGAGATATGCCACGTGTATACTAATTTTAAGAAAGCTGGTATGGCTATCTTCCCATCAGACAAAGCAGACTTCCAGGCAAAGATCGAAATTGCAGGAAAATACAACGATTGAGAAATCAGGAAGATACAACAGTCTTAAATGTGCATGATAGCATAGCGTCGACACCATAAAGCAAAAACGAACAACCGAGAAACAATTCCACAACCCCAAGTTGGAGATTTTTAACCTTTTTCCCTCACACTAATTGATAGGAAATGTAGGAAAAACATCCGTATGTGTGCAGAATATTAGAAGAGCATATTAACCAACTCAGTCTAATTGGTATTTAAAGAATGCCAATTCTTTTTTTCCTTTTATTTATTTATTTATTTGCAAGAGAGAGAGAGAGAGAGAGAGACAGAATGTGTCACCACCTAAGACACATTCTTTCGAAGCACATACGATATATTTACCCAAATAAACCGTACGTTGGGCCATAAAGCTAGGTGCGGGGTCTGGTTACATGGCTGACCAGGGCTTAGCAGAGATTTATTAAAACGAACTAAACTTGGGGCACCTGGGTGACTCAGTTAAGCATCCGACTCTTGACTTCAGTTCAGGTCACGATCTCGCGGTTCACGAGATCGAGCCCTGCATCAGGCTCTGCGTTGACTGCACAGCCCGCTTGGGATCCTCTCTCTCCCTCTGCCCCTCCTCTGCGTGCTCTCTTTCAAAATAAACAAACAAACGCTTAAAATAAGTAAGTAAAATGAGCTAAACTCAGCTGAGTTGTTAAGGAAGAGTTCAGTGGGTGTCTAGATTAGCTGGGACGGCCCATCTGGATTCCCTTGGGGGCAAGGACACAGCCAGTGCCGCAGTGGTACACGGTGTTTTGTGAATCGGGACCGCTTTCTCCAGGGGTCATATTTCCTCCAGTCTCTCTCGTCCCAGCCCCAGCCTCTGACCCCAGCACTGGGGGAGATCCAAGGGTTAGATTTGCTGAAGCCTGGCGGTGACCTTAACTCACACAGACATGGTAAGTTTCAGCCGGTTCCAAACTCTGCCTACAGCTTAAGAGCTCGGGGCTAATAAAAGCCCCGGCGTCCAGTATTTCCAAATTTCGCGAGGGCCTAGGAAAACTGAATTACAAAAACGGTGACAGTCACCACCATTTGCTGAGCGTTGACTGTTGTCGCAGGCACAAGACTGCATACTCCACATCGTCTATTTACTCTTGACACAACTCTGAAGTGTGGGTAAGATCTTCATTTCACTGCGGACACCTCTCACAGACGTGTATCAGAGACGTTAAGTAAGCAGCTCAAGGTCACACAGCTTCAAGCGGCAGAACTGCTGTGTCCAGCCCATGGAATTCCTGCTTCTAAAGCACCCTGGGAAGCGATCTGTGGCGCAGGGACAGGCAGGACACACGCACACAGAAAGGGAATGGAACCAAAGGTGCTAGCCTCGGACTAGCTCTTCGGAGCTGCACAAAACGGGGCCTGGGTTCCAGCCAGTGGTTGTAAGGGACCCAAGAGCCAGAAGTGTGTATCACGGAGAGCTGTGGTTTGACCCCAGCTCTCTACTTGGTAGCCGTGATCCTGGGGAGGCCCGTAGGCTTCTCTGACCGTCCCTATTCTCATCTACAACGTGAGGATCGTGACACAAAGCCACGTCTGGACGTAGGGGGCAGTCAGCCCAGATGCATGCAGGGCGCTTACCTGACCAGCCTCCAGCTCAAAGTGCAGCCCTGTCCCCCCGTGGATTGGCTCTTCAGGCTAAGTTGGTTCTGGCTAGTACCTCCCATTACCCAAAAGTCTGTGTTTGCTCACTTGTCGACTCTTTGGGCTATGAGAGCGAAGCCGTACGAGGTCAGGGACCTCATCCATCCAGCTGGCTGCTGAGTCGCCCTGAGCGAGCCCAGTAAATCACCAAGGATTTCAATAAAGGTCTATCGTCACATCGTTGCTGTCACTATTACCATCTCAAGGTTGGGCACGGGGTGGGTGGAGGTTCAATGGAGCCACGATAACTTCTGAAAGGTCTCATTCTGTTCCAAGTACAGTCTGGGATTCTGAAAATAAGAAGGCATGCCTTTTTTTTTTTTTTTTTTTTTTTTTTAAAGAAGGCATGCTTTTGAAATGTCATTGCCCTCCATATTTTTTCACACTCGGATAAAATCTGGTAAACTGCTAGAATGTTCCATCTGACGGCTAAAGTATCAGGTGGCCAACCCACATCACAAGGGAACATCTTTTACAGTCTTAGCAAAGTCTGGTTTGGGAAGACGTTGGCAAGAGGGATGGCTGCCCAACTTCCCATCCTGCTTCTAAATGTAAATCATTTACAGTGATTTGTAGTCAGGTAAGCAGCTGACTCCGGATCTCAGCTCAGGTCGCGATCTCACGGTTTGTGGGTTCAAGCCCCGAGTCGGACTCTGTGCTGATGGTGTGCGGTGTGGAACCTGCTTGGGATTCTCTGTCTCCCTCTCTCTCTGCCCCTCCCCTGCTCACACGTGCTCTCTCTCTCTCTCTCAAAAATAAAATAAACCTTTAAAACTAATAAAAAAAATAAATGTAAAGCATCTTATCCATGATTCTGAAATTAAAATGTGCCAAGGCAACACTCGAGGGACTTGAGACCCAGTTTTGATTATTACTGCTCATTTCATCAGCGCTTTGTCTGACGGCCGGCGGGTGGAAATTGTTTCTGAATTAAAGGTAAGGAAACAAACATACAGCTTCCAACTCCGGGAAATGTTCCAGAAACTGTGCCACGTAAGTCACGATGGACTGCTCGTCTGGCGTGTCAACCATGATGTCTGTTAAGAGAGACGCAGGAGTTAGTAGGACGATCAACACGTGATTTTTTTTTTTTCTTTTAACATTTATTTATTTTTGAGACAGAGAGAGACAGAGCATGAACGGGGGAGGGGCAGAGAGAGAGGGAGACACAGAATGGGAAGCAGGCTCCAGGCTCTGGGCCATCAGCCCAGAGCCCGACGCGGGGCTCGAACTCACGGACCGCGAGATCGTGACCTGAGCTGAAGTCGGATGCGCAACCGACTGAGCCACCCAGGCACCCCAACACGTGATTTTTAAACAGGATCGAGGGACACTTGTGGATGAAGAGTCCTGCAGACCATTGAGGTTTTTTTCTCTTTATTTTATGCTTGAGAAATTTACACCCAGGGAGGATGAATCATTTGGCTGAAGTCTCACATCCGGCTGATGAAGAGAAGGGGCGGGATGTGGAACCCAGGATTCCTCATTCCCAAGGCTGTCCATTATTCCCTGCGGTCTGAATTCCCCCAGCGGGAGCAGCCAACTCTCAGCTGGCCCCATCAGCGAGTCTGGTGAGCCATGACCCTTTCTCACTGCTGCAGGGAGTCCCAAATCAGCCCAAGTCATGTGGAAATCAATCTGACAGACAGCCAAGCGCCTTGAAAAGGCATGTACTTTCCAACTCTGGTATTCCGCGGATGGGATCTGGGCCCGAAGGAAATAATCTTGAGATGCACACTGAGCTCTACTCAGTAAGAGGTCTGCCGCATGTTGTATAGAAACGTGACTCTTTTCGAAACAACCTCAATGTCTACCAGTGGTAGACCTAAGTAAATTTGGGGACGCCCACTAGATGGACCGTTGTGCAGCCATTAAAAATACATAACAAAGACACGATTGGGGGGCGCCTGGGTGGCGCAGTCGGTTAAGCGTCCGACCTCAGCCAGCTCACGATCTCGCGGTCCGGGAGTTCGAGCCCCGCGTCAGGCTCTGGGCTGATGGCTCGGAGCCTGGAGCCTGTTTCCGATTCTGTGTCTCCCTCTCTCTCTGCCCCTCCCCCGTTCATGCTCTGTCTCTCTCTGTCCCAAAAATAAATTAAAAAAAAAAAAAAAACAAAAACGTTGAAAAAAAAACAAAGACACGATAGCAGCGGGCAAAGGGCTTATGTCATCATTAACGACTTAATTCATTAATTAATCAATTTACTCAATGGTGAGTAGAAACAAGTAAGCTACAAATACGTGATGGGGATGATGAGTACACTTATCATGGTGACCACGGAGCAAGGTATAGAGTTGTGGAACCCCTATACGGCACTCCTAAAACTAAGATAACACCGTGTGTTAACTCTACTGGAATTAAAATTTTAAAAATTTAATAAAAAGTCGTAGATGCACAACTACAGCTGACTCTTGAGCAGCACGGGTTTGAATTGTGTGGGTCCGCTTACGTGCATCTTTTTGGGATCAGTTCAGTACAGTCCCGTAAATGTATTTTCTCCTCCTTACGATTTTCTTAGTAACGTTTCCTTTTCTCTAGCTTATGTGTATAACACGTATCACATAGAGAACATGTGTTAGTTAACTGTTCGCGCTATTGGTACTCCTTCCAGTCAACAGTAGGCTATTAGAAACTAAATTTCTGGGGGGCCAGATGTTATACGTGGATTTTCTTTTTTTTTTTTTAATGTTTCTTTATTTTTGAGAGAGAGAGAGAGAGCACACGTGTGAGTGGGGGAGGGGAAGAGAGAGACAGAGGACTCGAGGCGGGCTCTGTGCTGACAGCAGCGAGGCTGACGGGGGGCTTGAACTCACGATCTGCGAGATCATGACCTGAGCTGGAGTCAGAAGCTCCATCGACTGAACTACCCAAGTCCCCTATACATGCGTGTTAAACCGTGGGCAGGGGGCAGTCAGCACCCCTAACACCCGTGTCGTTTAAGGGTCAACTATATACATATACTGAACGATCTCAATTCTGTAAAAAAGACTATAATGAGATGCATCGAAAAATACTAAGGGGTGGAAGTACAGGAAACATAACAATGTCTTCATTCGGTTTCCCTGTCTTTTCCCAGTTTTTCTCCACGGACGGCGTGTGTTGCAGCCGTAATACAAGTTATTCAAAAGACGGAAAGAGAAAGGGAGGGAACCAGAGTCACCTTCTGGCTCCAGGAGCCTGGGAATGTGAAGGGCCTCATGCGCCACGCGGAAGGCCTTCTCCAGGTTTTCCCGCATGGAGTCTTCCAGAGCCTGCTTCATGTCAACCAGGCTGGGGTCGATGGCCTTGATCACGGCCAGGAAAGCCATCCCGCTTCTCCAGCTGCCCGCGAAGTCCTGCACCGCCACGCCATACCTGAAGGAGAGGGGCCGCGGTGGCCGCGACGCAGGTCAGGAGGTGAATCCCCTGAGAGGTCACACGCGGCAGCCTCGAGGGTCCTCCGAGCGGGGCCAGGAGGTGCGGGCTCGCCAGGGGCGCCTCAGGCCCTGAGTCCCGGGACAGCTGTACGCAGCACTCCCACTCCGTTCCCGGAGACACAGAACAGAAAGGTGTATGTTACCCACACCAGCAAAACGGGACCTTGTGTTCCCAGATTCCCAGACACGTAAGGAGCAATTCCACATGCTGCTCACTCTTCGGTGGCAGGCAAACCAGCAAATAAGGGTGTGCGATAAAACTGGAGCCAGAAAGGGCCGTCCCGCCCCTGCCCCGCGTGTTCCCAGCGCGATGGCCTCGGGCCAGTCACATCGCTCTGGCCCTCAGACTCCTCAGTTGTAACACGGGGACCCCGTCTGGCTGCGACCGCTCGGCAGCTGTTGTGGCAAAGCGTTAGATCTTACCCGTCAGAACGGCCATGGCACGAGGCCAACCTCACGTGTGACGCGGGGTAGCGCACGGAAGCCACCAACGATCCCATTTCACAGAAATAACGTCAACAACTTAAAAGTGAGGGACAAAGAGAGACAATTCTGCCGGGCGCCAACTTCCTTTGAATCTAGCCTGAGACCCCGCCCATCTTCCGACGGTGGCCACTGAACTCTCTTAGAAAAAATATGTGTATTTAGCAATCATCTGGGATTCCTAAGAAGCTGTAAGAGCGGTACAGAGCTCTCCTCTACCGTCCATCTGGCCTCCCTCGGTGCACCTCACATCACCAAGTGCAACATCAAAGGCGGGACGCTGACGGTGCTACGAGCCATTGAGCCACAGGCCTTGTCTGGATCGGTCCAGCGTCACTCCCACGGGGGTGGTATATAACCCAGGCCACTTTGTCAAGGACAGACCCTGTGGCCGCCACCGCCACGACGGAGATCCAGGACTGTTCCATCACCCCCACGGAACACGTCCTCTCCTTGACGGTCACCCTACCTCCTGGCCACGAGCCCTCTTCGGGTTGATTTATTTTTAAGCCACATCTGACAGATGTTTACGTTAATCAACCCTTCCATGCTTGACCCCTCAGTCAAAACCCAAGGATCCAACTCTCTTCTTTTCCTTTTTTCTTTCATGGTTTATTTCCGTATACACCCGGGAGAGAGGACCCGACGCGTGAGGGAGTGCTTATTAAGTGCTGGTGAAGCGCAAGGCGCTTTCGCGAGCTGCCTCCGCGTCGTCCTAACTGTCCTGCAAGGCAGGCGGTGATAAGTGACCATCTCGCAGATGTGGCTGTGATGCGCCAGGAAGGCCCCCGGTCTGTGCATGGCAGAGCCGGGTGGCCCCAGGCCGGGTGTGGCTCTCCCCGTGCGTGGCCTAGCTTTCCAGCTGTCCCCGCCACGGCCCAGGGTCCCAGGGGCTGTCGGCTGGCTGCATAAGTCCCTGATACAGCAGTGCTGAGAGCCCTGGCCTGCTGGTGCGGGGGTCACAGCACATCACAGCCTTCACTGTTATTAGGGTTTAGTAGGTACAGTCCCTGAAAGTCACCCCGAAGCTTAACAACGAATATGTACGTGTTATAAGGATCCAAGAGCCCTTCCCACTTTGGGATTAAATGGGGGCAAAGCCCTTTCGATCTCGTGTTCAGATCCCCCTGTCACTTTTCTGCAAACCAAACGTTCTGCGAAGACAGCTCTGGGCGTGCAGAAACTGAAAATGCACAGCGCTCCCGGCTCTCGGAGTCTGTACGAAGTGACAGGCACATAACCTAATACATGCTAGTGCCCCCAACCTCTGCCCTCTCCCAGGGGGACCCCCCCTCCCTCTGCCTGACAACAGCATGGAGCGGGGAGGGAGTGGCGGCTTACTTCCTTGTCTTCCTCTGCACCCACGCCAGCAGGGTCCTGATAGCCTTTCTCTGATCTTTCACAGATATCGCCACACTCCTCTCCGCGGTGGGCGTGGGTGGGAAGGAAGAGTCTGAGTCTGTGCCCCCCGAGCCAGGTGACAGGCTGGAGGACGGCGAGTTTCTGCTGAGATTGCCCGTGAGCTCCTTAATCTGGAAAGAAAATGGCATTTCAGACCCCCCGAGACAGACTTAGCGCAAATCCTCGTCTGACCCCGGGCCGCAGGGAGCCTGGCTGGAGGGACCAGCGCACGTGCAGCTGGGTCTCCGCGTGGGCAGAAGATGCTTCCGGTTTTATGTGACTCGTGGTGCCTACCGACACCTCATAGGAAAGCTCACCTCTTTCTGGAATCTCTCTCTTTGGTGCTTTGGCCACGCACACACGCCAGTCTTCCTGACCAGATTCCACCTACCCCTTTCCTCTCCTGCCTATCGGTCTCAGAATGCATGATGCTGCTTCAAGGCCCATGCCTATGTGCATCCTGGTTCCGCTGTCTGGATGTCCCTTCCCTCCATCACCAAATCCCCGGCTACTCAAAACGTAGCTCCTAACATGTGGCTCTTGTGAGAAATGCGGAGTCCCAGGCCCTGCCCCTGCCCCACAGCATCAGAAGCTGCATGTCAGCACCACTCCCAAGGAATCCGTACGCACAGCAAAGTCCGCGAACAGGTCTAACGCACTCCTACTCATCCTTCAAAACCCGGCTCTGATGTCACTTCCTCCAGGAAGTCCTCCTCACTCCCCTCCCTACTCTGGGGCAGTTGCCCCCGCTGAACATTCTTACAGCACTCGGCTCATAGCTTGATCACAACCTGCACCACAGGGTTCTATGCTATGGGACTGCCCTCTGTGATCCCAGAGAGTCAGGAGGGCAGGACTTCGTGTGTGCAGAGCCTGACACATAGGAGAAACTCAACAGACATTTACCGAATGAATGGATGGATGGATATCTGGGCCGGATTTAAGGCCTTGCCTTTTCACACAGCATGTTTCCAGCATCTATACAAGAGTTTAAGAACAAACATTGGTCGCTGAAGCCTGTGTATAACACGGTACGGTTGACGGAGGGCTTTCCCACAGAGCTGACCACTGCTCCCATTTCACAGATATGGAAACTGAGGCTCGGAGAGACAGCCTTCGGCGTGTTAAGTTCAAGGCTCCCATAGAACTGAGTCTGTTGTCCCTGAACCTTGTTTGCACACATTCCCCTCAGCAACACAAGCAAGAAGACCAAAGCTCAAGCGAATCACCTTCCTGCAGGTCATTTTTACTCTTAGGAGGGCAGCTAAATAAGGAGCCATGATTTTCTATTTCAGAAGAGGGCATTTTAGAAGCTGAAACATCAGCTTACTCTCTCCTATTCCGGGATAAAAACTCGTCAGCACAGAGCCCGACGCGGGGCTCGGACTCACAGACCGCAAGATCACGACCTGAGCCAAAGTCTGACCCTCAACTGACTGAGCCACCCAGGCGCCCTGAGACTTGAGCAGTTTTAAAAAAAATATTTTTTTTCAACTTTTATTTATTTTTTTGGGACAGAGAGAGACAGAGCATGAACGGGGGAGGGGCAGAGAGAGAGGGAGACACAGAATCGGAAACAGGCTCCAGGCTCTGAGCCATCAGCCCAGAGCCTGACGCGGGGCTCGAACTCACGGACCGCGAGATCGTGACCTGGCTGAAGTCGGACGCTTAACCGACTGCGCCACCCAGGCGCCCCTCACTCCGGCTCTTTAATTACATCTGCCGCGCACGCGTCGTTTTAGGAAAGTAACTCCAAGTTCGATTTTTGATCACAAGCATTTCCCAGTTTTTGTGACACTTCAGAACAAAATTATTTTCTGAAGCAAATATTTAACTCTTTAAGTCCCAAGAGGATGGCTAGACTCTTCTGGAGAACAGAGCTCGCATCACTATTAAAATCACAGGGACTCTGGCAGCCGGGTCTCTCTGGTTCTTTCTCAAGAAACGGAGAAGTCAAAATATATCAGAAGCAGGATCTCCCAGTCTCCCTCGATCTGGCCCCGCTCTGTTCTGTTGGCACTAAGCGGGCTCAAGGAGATCATTACCGCGCGTTACGGAGAGGAAATTACTTTACCTGGAAGAAGAGAATTATGTTCCATATCAGCCCAAGAACCAAAGAGGGGTTGCCGTCTGCTATTTCCGCTGCGTCGATGCTAACCAGTTTGACCTGGGGAGAAGCAATTTATGAGCTTAACACGGGGTGTAACCTGTTGTTTTCTGACGCCCTCGTGGACCTGTTTCTCCTTCTCGTCTGTATCGTTTAGTGCTGCCCGAGGCCACCTCTGGGACCCCAGCGTGCAAAGCGAATGTGATTGTATTTAATACACACGTGTATTGCGTTTACCACGCACAGACCCTAGCCTCAGCTCCTTGTAAGGATGAACCCGGTTCGACCCACAAGAAGCCCACAACGCAGGTGCTTCTATTATCCCTCCATCTCAGGGGAGGAAGTTTCACAGAGGCCACATGTAATGTGGCTGGGACACACAGCCAGGAAAGGTCTGAGTCACTCTTTTCAGGGAGGGCTGGGCACGTGCCCACCGGGTCTGTCTGTATGCTACCCTAACAACACCAAACCTCCACATTCAACGCATTTTTGGACAAATGCAGAACACCAACATCAGCCATCGTGGACCGCGATGGATAATTCTCCATTGCTCATTACAAATAGCGTATTGGGATAAGGCTTCTACCCCGAACTTCTGCATCATTCCAAAATATCCCGGTTAAAATGCATCTATTTTAGGGGCGCCTGGGTGGCTCAGTCGGCTAAGCGTCCGACTTCGGCTCAGGTCATGATCTCCCAGTTCGTGAGTTCGAGCCCCGCGTCGGGCTCCGAGCTGACAGCTCGGAGCCTGGAGCCTGCTTCAAATTCTATGTCTCCCTCTCTCTCTGCTCCTCCCCTGCTCACGCTCGGTCTCTCTCTCATCAAAAATAAATAAAAACATTAAAAAAAATGCATCTATTATAGAAACCCTCAGGGGATTACCTATTTATTTAACTACGTCCTGACCATAGGATGATGCTTTGGTGAATCCCGAAGGCGCTGGTTCTCAAACTATGCTCCCTGGGCCAGGGGTCACAGCACTGCCTGGGATTTGGTTAGATGGCAAATTCTCTCCTAGTCCTACTGAATCAGGAAGTCCCAGAGTAGGGCCCAGGCACCTGCATTTGAACCTGCATTTGATTTTTTTTTTTTAGTATGAAATTTATTGTCCAATTGGTTTCCATACGACGCTCTGTGCTCATCCCAACAGGTGCCCTCCTCCATGCCCATCACCCACCCTCCCCTCCCTCCCACCCCCCATCCACCCTCAGTTTATTCTGTTTTTTTTTTAATTTTTTTTTAACGTTTATTTATTTTTGAGACAGAGAGAGACAGAGCATGAATGGGGGAGGGTCAGAGAGAGAGAGGGAGGCACAGAATCTGAAACAGGCTCCAGGCTCTGAGCTGTCAGCACAGAGCCTGACGCGGGGCTCGAACTCACGGACCGTGAGATCATGACCTGAGCCGAAGTCAGACGCTTAACCGACCGAGCCATCCAGGCACCCCTATTCTCAGTTTTTAAGAGTCTCTTATGGTTTGGCTCCCTCCCTCTCTAACTTTTTTTTCCCTTCCCCTCCCCCATGATCTTCTGTTAAGTTTCTCAGGACCCACATGAGTGAAACCATATGGGGTCTGTCTTTCTCTGTATGGCTTATTTCACTTAGCATCACCCTCTCCGGTTCCATCCACGTTGCGACAAGAGGCCATATTTCAATCTTCCTCGTTGCCAAGTAGTATTCCATTGTATACACAAACCACATTCCTTATCCATTCATCCGTGGATGGACATTTAGGCTCTTCCCATAATTTATCGCATTCACCATTGCACCAAGAATCGTAAAATACCTAGGAATAAACCTAACCAAAGATGTAAAAGATCTATATGCTGAAAACAATAGAAAGCTTATGAAGGAAATTGAAGAAGACACAAAGAAATGGAAAAACATGCCGTGCTCGTGGATCGGAAGAATAAATATCGTTAAAATGTCAATACTACCCAAAGCTATCTACACATTCAAGGCAATCCCAATCAAAATTGCACCAGCATTCTTCTCGAAGCTAGAACCAGCAATCCTAAAGTTTGTATGGAACCACAAAAGACCCTGATTCTGATACACACGCTCAGGTTCAAGGGCCTCTGGCCACGTCATCATTTTCTCCTGCAAACAGAATCTGAGCACACAGATCAGGCGTGTGCACACTTCTTCTGTAAAGGGCTGGGGAACACACACTTAAGAGCTCGCGGGCCACCGCAGCCTTTATCACGCTCGCTGCTTCTTCCTTCACAAGTCCTTCACAAAAGCGAGAAACCATTCTTTGGTGGGGAGAGAGGAGAATTCAGAGTAAGTCAGGGCATGCTCTCAAACCCACCCTGCGAAATTCTGCCAGACTCCGGGAAGCAAGCACGGGGACAGCGTCTCGCACAAACACTCCTTTCTCCCTTTCCCTCGGGCCTTTTACAAACGTTCCACACCGCTCTCCGATCCTATCAGCTCGCCAGGGACTTCTGACAACCCCGATCAGCAGGGCTGGGCTTTCCCAGGCAGGGGGGAGAGACTCCCGAGCTCCCTGGCCGAGGTCTGTCTCGCAGAGTTTATAACTCGGGCAGCGGGAATTCATCACCGGCAGGCCGGGGCGAGTTGTCAATATCGCGAATGACACGGCTGATCAAATTCAGGTCCAGCGTCTCCTCCGCACACGTCAGCGGTGTCCCACGTGAACGTCACTGTCCCATGTGATGACTCATACGCGGCCTGCTGTCTCCTGACCCCCAGGCTCTGACAGCCCCCTCCATTCGGTGGCTCACTGCACTCTTCCAATGCGGGGCGATCAAAGCGCTCGACGTGACCGTCCCGGACTTCGCTCCTACCGGGAGGAAGCCACGCGTGGCCCTCGGAGCTGAGCTTCGGGGGAAACGTTCCGAAGTGAGGAAATGACAGAGCTGCCGTGTAGGGAGACACTGAGTAGGACGGTGGGCCAGCCCCCGGCGGGTGGCAGAGGCCAGGCTTTCCTGAGCTAGCTGTGGGCTTCCCCAGGGCCACACCCGGGCGGGGGCCAGTCCTGCCCGCACTGCCCGCCGTCCTCACCTGCCGGCCACCGGTTTCCACCCCGAAGGGCTCACTGCTGCCCTGTGTGCCCCTGGTGTGACAGCACACGCAGCATCCTGTCCACGGGAGGCCTCTTCCACCGGGCTCAAAGCTCCTTAAACGTGCAGATGTGCTTCTAACGCAGTTACGTGTCCCCAACGGGGAGCACACCCCCGGCCCCGCAGAAGCCTTAGGGGTTGACCAGCCGGAAGAGCGAGGACCACCCCCGGCAGCTGTTCCAAGGCCCTACGTTGTCACCGAAACAAAGCTCCTTGGGATGGAGGGGAGGCGCTGCTTAGAAGAGCCATGCCCAGAGCTCCCTCCCCACAGCAGAGGTGCAGGGGGCAGGGAGGCGGTCAGAGCAGGTGCTAACAGAGCCCTCGTCCCGGGCCGAGGCGCTTGGCTGAAGGCGACCCGGCCGGACACCCTCAACCCTCAACGACGCTCGGAGACGCGCTGTGGTTTCTCACTTCCATTTTACAGATGAGGGAACCAAGGCTCGGGGAGTCTGCCTAATTCTCCCGGGTTGGAAGTAGCAGCCCCATGAGCTCGGAGGAGGCCAAGGTGAGGCCAACTCCACAGACAGGCCAGCCATTTTCACAAATATGTGACGTGCTTTTTTTTTTTTTTGCAACAGCTTTATTGAGCTATAACTCACGTTCCCTTCACCCATTTAAGATACAGCAGTCAAGTTTTCAGCATATTCACAGAGGTACGCGCCCACCGCCACAATTTCAGAAATCTTCATCATCACCTCCATAAGAGACCCCCCTACCTTTAACTATCACCCCCTCCAGTCCCTAAGCAGGCACGACTCTATTTTCTGAGTCCAGATTTCCCAGTGCCGGACTCTTCACAGGAATGGAATCAAAGAATAAGTGGTCTTTTGTGTCTGGCTTCCTTCACTCGACGTAACATTTTCAAGATTCAGCCATGCAGGAGCCCGTGTCAGTACCCCCATCCTTTTTCACGGCTGAGTAATATTCCACGGCGTGGACAGACGCCATATTGTTCACCCACTCATCCACGGATGGACACCTGGGTTGCCTCCACCTTTTGGCTACCGTGAACGACGCTGCTACGAACTGCACTATGCTCTTTGGCTGCCACCATCGGAATGCCCTCCTGTGTCTGGGGCTTTCCCCACAGTACGGGAGACGGTGCCCACCTCCTTCTTCAAAAGCCGGAAGTGCTTCCTCTCCCCCACGGCAGCAGCGGGGGCGTGCGTGGGATCCAGGCACGGCAGCCCAGGCCTTCGAATCTGAATGTGTGACGCTGAGAGCTCCTTCCCGGGCGGAGGCAGTGACGTTCTTCTCCCAGAGGCAGCGGGGACAACAGCAGTGGCTGTGCGCTGGGGGGAGGCGGGTCTGCAGCGGTCCTGGCACCGTGAATTCCTGGGCCCCCTCCCCGACTCCGCAGTCTACTAGGGCATTCTGTGCACTACTGGGCAGCTTTTTAACAAATTCCTTTTCTGCTGACGTCAGCCAAGGTCAGCTGCTGTTGCCCACCATCAGGAACCCCAAGTGGATCACGCCTGCTGAAGTCTTACTGCACGTGCCGATGCATCGGGCAAGCCGAGAGGGCCTTTGACCCGGGTTAACAGGTGAAACTTAACAAAAGAGGAGTTCTGGAAATTTCTCCCCTCTAGACCATCCCTGCTCGTTTGTGAAGGACACGAAACAGAGCCGAAAGCACAGAGAGAACCAATTTAAATCTAGAGAGTTCTATCCAAGAAGACATGTTGGGATTCTCCCCCCAATCTCCTTTAGCCCCACTTTGCTCCTGCTTCTCAGATAGTCTGTGTTCTAAGAGAGAGTCGCCCAAGGTGGCGTGCCCACGGTCCTACTATTCAAAGGGATAAAGAAGCAAACGTCAGCTGCTAAGGGCCAGTGAGCCAGTCAGTGCCCTGGGCTGCCCTTTCCAGGCTGGGCGTCCGTCAGAGTCGGCGTCTAGGTGATCAGAGAGGGGCGGGCAGGGAGGCCAGGACCATCTCTCCAGCTGAAGGATTACCTGAGTGAGTCCCGTTAGGTTGAAACTTAGTTTCATTCTGCCATTTTCGCAGGGTCCCCCTTTCACGCTTTCTCCCGCGACCGGCACTGAACTTCAAATTATGTCCCTTTCGTCCCAAGAAAAGCAGGTGTGTTTCAAATACTTACATTGCTATCTTCCAAAAACTTAAGTGCTTTCGCTATGTTGTTCAACCGGAAAATACGATGGGATGAGGACTTGTACTCATGCAGCTGCAACACAGAACAGAGCAAAGGAGAAGTGAGCCCCACGAGACTCTCAATGCCCGGTGGTGCTGGGGGGGTGGCGGTGTGCCTTTCTTTGTCTTTACCGTGTTCGCATTAATCTCAAGAGACAGTTAGGGGCTCGCAGCTGAAATCCAGCTTATTTATGGTTCTGGGGACTTAACTCACTTGAGTCTGTGCGGGAAGGGGGTGCCCAGGCAGGTTACACAGGGGACAGATTTGTCAAATTTTTCTCTCTGACTCGGCTCCTGGCTTTGACATTCCTCCTTCTCCGGAGACCTCCAGGGATGTGTTCTCCTCGCTGCTCTGACGGTTTTGTCAGGCAGGGAGCATCGGCCGGGGCATCCCCGCAGCTGCTAAATCACCCAGCAGGTCCCTCCTAGAGGCGGCAGATGTTTCAGTTTTCCGGCCGAGAGCTTTGTGGACACTTATCCCAGGTCAGAGAGAGAAACAGACAGACAGAGACAGCCAGGCAGAGACAGACAGACAGGCAGAGATACTGAGACAGAGAAACAGAGATGGAGACACAGAGAGAGACAGAGACAGAGAGAGGGGAGAAATGCAGACAGAAACAGAAGATGGAGAGAGACAAGAGACAGACACACACAGAGACAGAAAGCCAGGCAGGCAGAGACAGAGAGAAGAGAGAGAAATACAGAAACAGGTGGAGAGAGAGACAGATGAGACAGAGAGAGACAGACAGGCAGAGAGAGAGGAGAGAGAAATACAGACAGAAACAGAGGGGTAGAGAGAGAGAGAGACAGACAAGAGAGACAGAGAGAGAGACAGGCAGGCAGAGAGAGATAGAGGAGAGAGAACTATAGACAGAAACAGAAAGATAGAGAGAGAGAGCTAGGAGGCAAATACAGAGAGGAAGAGAGCTGCTTGCAGAAGCTAAAATTTTAACAACAGCAGCTGAATATCCCAAGGAGACTCTCCCACCCTGAAGCTCACCGAAGCACCTCCAGACGGCTGGCCGACATTACAAGGCAAACCAGTGGAAGCTCACGGGTAAGCAGAGGCCTATTCTCAGCCGGGCTCCAGAACCGAAGGCCCCCAACACAGGCCCAGCAACGACATGGCATCTATCGGCCAGTGGCCCGGCAGCAAAGTGGGAGCTTGTGTTGCTGTGAACACAGAGCAAGGAACTGGATACGCTTTCTCAGGGAGCTCTGTGGGGACTGTGCTGTTGGCTCATTGCGGGACCTGCTGAGACACCAACACGGTTTTGACCTCCATGAGTCCACCCTTGGTGAGAGTTCACGACGTGACTCTGCACAGCCCCCCGGAGCTGCTAACAGGTGTCTCCCGTTTTGCTTTTGGGAGGGTGAAGACAGGAAGAGTTAAGGGGTGTGATGAGATTCTAGCTACATTAGATCTGAAAACAGGAGGGGCTCTTGACTTCAAGCCTGTAGCTAGAACTGGATGTGGGCAGCGGGCCGGTAGAGTTGGGACCCGCATTAGCCACAACGGCTCACGGATGCCACGTCAAACACTAGACTCTACAGAAGGGTTTCTCGACGTCACCACCACTGGCATTTCGGCCGGGTCATCGTGCCCTCTCCGTGGACATCTGGCAGTAGTATCTAGTGACATTTTTGGCTGTCACACCTGGGGGTGCTCCTGGCACCCAGGGGGTAGAGACCATGAATGCAGTGCCCAGGACTGCAAATGTCGGACCCAAAATGTCAACAGCATTGAGGTTGAGCACCCCCGCTCGGGGAATGGGAGAGAGATAACCAACCCACACACAGCAGACATAAGCTACATGGACATGTATGGTGAGGGTCCCAAGGGCAATGAACCTCAAGACGGGCTGGTTCAATTCAATGTGGCTTATACAGCGGCCCCTCCTTACTCTTGCTTTCACTTTCACCAGTCTGTCACCCGCGGTCAACCGCGGCCCGGAAGCAGATGATCCTCCTTCCGACGAGTGGTCAGAGGGTCAACAGTGGCCTCATGCTATGTCACAGAGCCCACGTCACTCACCTCACTTTACCTCATCACATGGGCCTTTTATCACCTCCCATTGTCACAAGAAGGGCGAGTACAGTACGTTGAGAGAGACCATATTCAAATAGCTTTTATTACAGTGAATTGGTGTAATTCTTCTAATTTATTATTGTTAATCTCTTCATGTGCCTAATTTATTTTTTTTCAATGTTTCTTTATTTTTGAGAGAGAGAGAGAGAGACAGTGTAAGCAGGGGAGGGGCAGAGAGAGAGGAAGACACAGAATGTGAAGCAGGCTCCAGGCTCCGAGCTGTCAGCACAGAGCCCGACGCGGGGCTCGAACCCACCAACCGTGAGATCATGACCTGAGCCGAAGTCTGCCACTTAACCAACTGAGCCCCCCAGGTGCTTCTTAATGTGCCTAATTTATAAATTGAACTTAATCAGAGGGATGTATGTATAGGAAAAAACAGTATATATGGGGCTTAGTACTGTCCGCAGTTTCAGGCATCCACTGGGGGTCGTGGAATGTATCCTCCGCAGATAAGGGGAATGATTATACTACTGAGAAGGTTCTAGAAGCCAGCAGTTGTAATGGAATTCAGTTGGCAAGACAACTTTCTCCTCAATCTTCCGGATCCTTCCTATCCTTCATGTTAATACAATGGCTGAAGAGCTAAAGTATAACGATCTAGTTCCAATCTTTACCCTTCAAAGACTTACAGAAAACACTGGGCATTTATTTATTTACTTACTAAAGTATATTTACTTAAAAAAAAAAAAAGGAGGACACTGCTTCGTTACACGTGATTGCATCACTCTTGGTCACTGGGAAAGGAATGTCACCCTTCCTAAGTTTCTTGTCACAGGACCACGCATGGCCAGGTGGGTGCACCTACGTACAGTTCTGTGCTGCAAAGAAACCTTGATCAGTGTTTGCCTTCGCCTTTTATTTCTCCCTGACCCTTTCGTGACATACGTACCAGATTCCGCCCAGACAGGACTTCTAACAAAGCCATTAGGATTTTGCCATCTTGGATATCAATGAATAAATCTTTAACTTCTAGGGGTGGGTCGCACTGTGGAAGAAGGGGGGGAGGAAGCTGATTAGTGACCCGTATAATCCCCAAAACTGTTCCCAAGCTTCAATTCTCCCCCAAGGGAAGACGTCCGGACCCCCAGATCTGTCTGCGGGCAGCCCCTGGGGGCGAGAGGGTGCCGGCAAATCAAGGAGGAGACTCAGCACCAGAGCGCAGCTCAAACAAGTGACCTGGAGGGCGTTGGGACCCTGAGATCTGAGACCCCCCCCCCCAAGTGCCATTGTATCCACGCTTCTCTTTAAGGGGAGAAAGAAATGGCATGTCTTGATGACAGGCCTCCAAAGAATAAAATAATGCCAGTAGGACTCACGTGAAATTACCTGGTGTAAGCCCTTCGCTTTAGATTTGGGGACACTGAGGCTCAAAGAGGCTAGGTGACATGCCCAGTGTTTGGTCAAATCGGCTCTTTGTACAGTCAGTCCTGTGTCTTCATCGGGACTCACTGGCTGCGGACAGGCGGTGCCCGGATCCCCACCACGATGGCATGACCCTGGGTCAGTGACCCTCTGGGCCTCGGTACAGACGTCAGCAGGGCTCCCCCTCCCTCGCCCCCCCATCTCCGATACTGCTTCGTCTCTGTATGTGCATCTTCCTGAGGTGCCAGCTGACGCCTCAAGATTCAGTCTAACTCCAGAGGTGGTGGGACCCTCGGCAGAGGAAGCCAGGAAGGTCGCTAGCGTGTGTGACTCAGCTGGGGGCAGTGGGGGCCGGGTTGACAGACTGCTGGTCTCCCGAGTGGCTGGACGGCTGGGGGGGGGGGACCCTTCGTCCCCACCAAATGTGTAGGCCTGTTCAGAAGTCAAAGGTTGGGAGGCTGATTTATCTGTAGATGTTCTTGTCTATTTATATGTTTAGATACAAAAATAATACATTCTTACCGATCAAACTAACTAAAATCATACTAAAAAGTTAATCAGCATTTTTCTTTTAATTTTAGAGATAGAGGTGGGGGGAGAGGGTCAGAGGAGAGAGAGAGAGAGAGGGAGAGAGAGAGAATCTTAAGCAGGCTCCACGCTCAGCACAGAGCCCAACACGTGGCTGGGTCCCATGACCCTGGGATCATGACCTGAGCTGAAATCAAGAGTGGGACGCTCAATCGACTGAGCCACCCAGGAGCCCCTTAAAAAGTTCATCAGCATTCTGAATGCCACTGTCTCTGTTCCTCCACAAAACTGGCTTCTTAAGGAAACCAATGTTATCTCAGGACGAACTTCTTACCTGCTCCACTGAGAAGCAAGGGAGTCAGACATACCTGAGTTCAAGTCTAGGATCTACCCTCAACAGGGACTCGGGCATCTTCCTGACCCTCCCTGGGCCTTAGAGGCCTGTTCTGCAAGATCTCAGAGCACAGGGGCTAAAATGAAACGAGATCCTGTAGGGACACTGCCTGGCACAACTCCTGCCTTCCCAGATGAATGAGTCAGGAGAACCAGCTTGTTAAGTGGCTTCTTTCCTGCAGAGTCTCGGGGTGTTCTCTGCAGTGAGGCATTTCATCCAGGGGGTGCATGTCTCAGGGCTGTAAGTGGGAAAAAGGAGATGATCCTTGGCTGGAACCCTTCCACAGGGAACGGCCCTGAATCTCCCTCTCTCCACCCCACTGGCTTCTCTTTCTGGGTTTACCGGGTTCGCCCAAGTTCCGGCCTCTCGCTGGGGGCAGAGGCAACTGTGCTCACATGAACTGGAGCGTGAAGGGGGCCTGGGTGGGAAAAGCCGGAGAGGTCCACTGTCTAGGGGAACTGGCACCATACTGTGTCCACCAAGAGTCTGGCTGGACGTGTGGCCCGGAGCTCCCGGGGCTGTCTGGAACTTGCCGGTCAGGCGCTCCAGCACCGGGATTTGCAAATGTGTTTCCCGGAACCCTAGGCTTTACTGGAGCAGCTTCAGGGTCCCCTGTGGGGACCGAGGGGTGCCGAGAAAGAGTCTGACCCGCTGCACCCCCTTCGATCAGAGAGGCTCCGTTCTTACTGGCCTTTCTTTAGGGTTCCAAGTAACACTTTGCTTGAAGAACGGTTTCTGTTGACTGAACCAGCTTGATAATACCTCCTTCAATGCAGTATGTTTAGAACTTACTGTACAGAATCTCAGGGAACGGGGGTTCCAGAAATGTGTATTTTTTTAATGTTTATTTAATTTTTGAGAGAGAGTGAGAGAGAGAGAGAGAGTGAGAGCAGGGGAGGGGCAGAGAGAGAGGGAGACACAGAATCCGAAGCAGGCTCCAGGCTCCGAGCTGTCAGCACAGAGCCCGACACAGGGCTCGAACTCATGAACCGCGAGATCATGACCTGAGCCGAAGTCGGACGCTCAACCGACTGAGCCACCCAGGCGCCCCAGAAATGTGTATTTTTAATAAGCCCCACCCCCAGCGTGATTCTCTGTTTCCCTTTTGGTAGTGGGGTTTTTGGCAACATTAGAACAGCTGGGCAGGGCCCTCGCTCTCTGTGCTCCTGGGTACATGAATGAGGTGTTCACACAGGAGACACGATCTCTGTAACCGGCCAGAGACCCAGGGGTGAGGGAAGTCTCAGAAACATGGAGGAGTTTTGGTCTGGGCACCTTTTCCCTCCGGGAAGGCCTCCTTCCCGTGACAGCTTTGGAGAATTCCTGTTTTTGTTTTTTGTTTTTTTATTTTAAATTAAAAAAAATTTTTTTATTAAGGAAGGTGGCATTTCCTTACCCCTTATACGAGCCCCTTGACCCCCAGTTTGTCCAAATACAGGGCGATTCCTCCCACAGGTGCACAGAAGAGGGATTTGCTTCAAGGGCAACAGCGACTTTGAACCAAGAGGCAAATTATTTTCTTTGCAAACTCCCACAGATCCTTGGGCACATTCCACACGGAACATGACGGCGTCGGGTTACGGAGACTCTCACGAAAATGTTATTCCTGCTAATGCGAGGCAGAAAACGTGACGCCCGAACAGAACACCCCCTGATAGATGGACTAACAAAATTTCCAGTTACCAGCCCCGGCCGTGGCCAAGCCTTGCTTTTGAGTTGAATCTGGAGGGTAATTTCCACTGACAGTGTCTGTAAGAGCCTCGGCGGCAGCAAATGGGGCCTTGGCCAGAGTCCATCCTGCGAGATGGCAGAAGGAGAAATTGAATCTGTTCCAGCGAAAACACTGCTCGGGCCCCAAACGTTCCACGGGCTTCATGAGATCGGTATGGCCGAGTAAACAGCACCCCCAGGGCTTTCTTCATGATCTAACTCCTTCGGTAAATTAAGGAATTTTTCCAGAAGCCCAAGACTCAGTAAATATTTCTAACGGCCTTCAAATTGCAGTTAAACCCAAGTCCCCGAGGGGTTCCCGGGTTTCCTTTACATGAAAGGTTGGCCTTGAAAGTCTCAAGGTTGGAAACATGGCTGTTAATTTTGCCCTGTTTATTAGGCATCGGTTTCAGGTGCTATCTGATTTATCCTCAGAGCGGGGCTACCCACCTGCCCCGGAAAAGGGACAGGAGCGTGGCCACGGAGGCAATCCCCGATAGGAGGATGCTCACAGAGGCTCGCCGAGGGTGGTGAGTGAGTGCGTGGGTATTTGGGGCCTTACCCGCTGTCCTTTTCTGTATTTATTTTTCAATAAGAAAGAAAGAAAGAGAGAAAAAAAGAAAGAAAGAAAGAAAGAAAAAGAGAAAGAAAGAAAGAAAGAAAGAGAGAAAGAAAGAAAGAAAGAGAAAGAAAGAAAGAAAAAGAGAAAGAAAGAAAGAAAGAAAGAAAAAAGAAAGAAAGAAAGAAAAAGAGAAAGAAAGAAAGAAAGAAAGAAAGAAAGAAAGAAAGAAAGAAAAAGAAGTATGCCATAGCCACACTCCATCCGCCAGGAGGAATTTCCAGCTATCCTGACGCACATCAGGCATTAATTTAGGAGTTCGGCGAACTCAGATCGGGGGAACGGTTTTCCTTTTTTTCCAAAAATAACACTTCGCTTTATGAGCACTGCCGAAAATGTACCAATAGTCAAAACAACTGGCAAATGATTTACGGTGCTTCATCCCAAGGAGGTCGGGAGTCCTCCTGGGTCAAGGGGAGCCCATCGTCTAGGTGCCGAGTAGAGGTGTGGGTGGTCAAGGGCTGCTCGGGAAATATTACGGGTCTAAAGGCAAACTACACGAATTAGAATTTTGGTCAAGCGCCGCGCTTCCGAGAAACCACCGTTCTTTTCTCGGGGATCTAATCATTTCAGCGATTTCCTCCATGAACTTTTCTTTGGGGTTAACTCCACGGGCAGTCAATACTTGCTCTCGTACCTTTCAGGTGGAGAGAAGAAAATCCATCCGCCTAACCTCACTGAGAACGCTACCAGCTCTACAAGGAGATGAGGCGACGGGGCTGCGTCTATTTGGAGAAGCAGATCGTGGAATTTAAGAAGAAATGACAGGAGTGAAATGAATCCTGATAAATCAGCTGTCTTATGAAGAGAAAAAGAATCTCTCCTTCCCCAGCCGGGGGATGAGGGTTGTCATGGGGATAGAAGGAGATGTGTGCTGCACTAAGCGGGGTGCCTGATGCACCAAACGGGGCAGGTCACACTGTTGATCGAAAGCAACATTATGTGATTAACCAGGGGATCTGGCTTTGTTACAAGGTGTCGAGTCCTTGCATACATCAATCCGGATACCTACAAATGGCTCTGGCTGAGAATCCCCTGCCATCCCCCTAGTACGGGAAGCCCAGCCCTGTCCCCACCCCAGTCCCTGTGTCCAGGAAAGCCCTTGGGGTGTTCAGTAATAAATGTCTTCTAACATTTGTTCATTGATTCCTATTTAAAGAGAGACCCTCTCCTTCCCCAACTGGGCTGACAACCCCATGATGGCAGAACCACGTTCCCAGCACTGAGCTTGACACTTGGTGGTTAAAGGTACTCAAGCAGACGTTTCAACGAAACGGGCGCAGAAAACGACAGCGGGAAATACAGAGCCACCCTTTCCCCCCCTCCCCGCACTACGGGGCTGTGCGCTCGGTCGCGGATGAATCTGTCACTTAACAAAAACCCACGCGCCCCGCTTACCTTCTCTAGATGGAGATTTACCCATCGAGTAAAGGTTCTCTTCTGCACATTTTCCCTCTCAACTGAAAACAAAGAAAAGCCATTAGCTGGGTATAAAGAACTGTGTGCAAAACGCTTGAAACCCTGCTCATCCCCAGCCCAACCCACGGCATCTTCACTAGAATAAATAACCATGAATTCAGGGGCGCCTGGGTGGCTCAGTCAATCATCTGACTTCGGCTCAGGTCTCGATCTCACGGTTTGTGAGTTCGAGCCCCGCCTTGGGCTCTGTGCTGACGGCTCGGAGCCTGGAGCCTGCTTCTTCGGATTCTGTGGCTCCCTCTCTCTCTCTCTCTCTCTCTGCCCCTTCCCTGCTCACATTCCGTCTGTTCTGTCTGTCTGCCTCTCTCTCAAAAATAAACATTCAAACAATGGTTTTTAAATAGCCATGAATTCAGACACACGGAACAAAACTGTCACACAATTAGTAAGGTTACTCCCATTTTACAGATTAAGAAACGGAGGATTAAATAGCTTAAATACAGCCAAGTTGGGACCCGGACCTGGATTCTGTGTGTGGCATTGGCCGGCTGGCTGCCTAGGACCCGGACCCTGGGTAAGGGGGGCTAGCGCCTAGGTCTGGGTGCTCGGCCGGACACAGAAGCAGCCTCCGCAGCCCAGCTGCTAGGCCACTCTGGAAGCTTCCTTGAAATGTCTGAGCCAGATGACTCCTGAATCACTCAGCTCTGGATTTCAACATTTTGGAAGAACGCGTCGCATGTGCTTAAAACCATTTCACGTTTCTTTAGCAATAAGAAAATGGGAGGCAATTTATCTCCCAGGGGAGAAAAAGGGCTACGGTTTTCTGTAATGGCTATGGTTCTTTTTTCCTCTCGGCCTCATTATTAGGTAGATAGCGGTGCCCATAAATCAAATTTTAATATTGTGCCTTTCAATCTTTTTAATTGAAGATCCAGCAGACAGTACTTAGGCGCGTAACTGCTTTTCTCTCGTTTTTCCTCCTTTGCTGTAAGAAAAGGTCACTTAGCAAGTCGGTGTAAGAACTCAAGAGCTAATCCCAGTAAACTGTGTTTCGTGGGTAGAAGAGGAAGAAGGGAAAAGAGGTGGGTAGAAACGGGGTTGCGGGGGGGGGGGGAGCATTTGCTGAGGGCCATGAGCTACAGAGTCTCGGAGCTTTCCAGAAGACTGGAGAGTGCCCTGACCCCAGCCCCACTTGAGACCTTTCTGCCTGTGTATCATTTTCTATGGCGTGGGTGTTCCAGAGCTTAGCGGCCGTCCCTCGGTTGATGGCACTTAGCTCTTTCCGCTTTCTCACTGTTACGGGCCGTGTTGCAGCCAGCACGATTGCACGAGTGCCCTGCTGCCTGGTTCTTTGTGCACAAGCAGACGAATCTGTCTCAGGCCTGACAGCTAAAAGCGGGGCTGCAGGGTCTTAGTGGTGGGCACATTTACAATTTTAATAGCTACTTCCAAATTGCCCTCCCCAAAGGCTGCCCCGGTGTATACTTTCACCCCCACCTGTCTTTAAACAAGTTTATGGGATTGTAAAGTATTTACACACACATTCAAACACTCAGGCTGGTTTCTCCATATGGCTTCAGGGAGAGCGAAGGACGTCCCCTGAAACAGAAGTGCATTCAGTGAAAGCCTGAGAGAACCTCGTTTGGACGGCTGGTTTAACTGTGTGGAAGGAAGTGGGTGTCTATCCATCCACCCACCCCATCTGTCTGTCCATCCATCCATCCAACCATGTATCCTTCCTTCCTTCCTTCCTTCCTTCCTTCCTTCCTTCCTTCCTTCCATGTATCCAGCCAGCCAGCCAACCATGTACCCATCCAACGTTCCTTCTTTCTTTTCTCCCTTCCATCCATCCATCCATCCATCCATCCTTCCTTCCTTTTCTTCCTTCCTTCAATCCATCCATCTATCCATCCAACCATGTATCCTTCCTTCCTTCCTTCCTTCCTTCAATCCATCCATCCATCCATCCTTCCTTCCTTCCTTCCTTCCTTCCTTTTTTTCTTCCATCCATCCATCCATCCATCCATCTATCCATCCAACCATGTATCGTTCCTTCCTTCCTTCAACCCATCCATCCATCCATCCATCCATCCATCCTTCCTTCCATTCTCCCAGCTGATACTTAGTCCATAACCATTACATGCCAGGAACTACACCAGACCCTGTGGGCAAAATCAGAGAATAAAAAAAAAAATGCTTGAATCTGTACTCCAAGAATTCACAGCCAAGTAGGAGAGAAAACATGGATGCTACAGGGCACATATGCAAGGAGAAATAAGAAATTTCCAGGGCTGATGGGGATGAGGGGAGGTGATTTCAGACCCCAGGGGGTACTCCTCTGGGGGTCCTATGAGGATCTCACGGTAGAAGTGGGACACGGAGGGGCTCCTGTAGGCAAGGGCAGTGTCCCAGCCCCGCCCTGGTCCACAGTCAACTTGTGGGAGGCCTCATTTCCATTCCAGCCATGGCCTGGGGGGCGGGGGGGTGGGAATCTGAGCACAGATTAGCTTCGACAGCAAAGCTGACCCACGGGAGGGGAACGTGATGACTGAAGATACCAGGGGACCGTGAAACTAAATCACAAATAACAGATGAGTCCCAAACTGAAATAGGGAATGGAGACCATAATTTCTGAACCTGAAACTGGGACACATCGCTCAATACACAGGGGAGAGAGAGACGGTGAGAATTTGGGTTGCCTCAGAACACCCAGCGGAGAGCCACACACACCACTAGCTGTGCGACCTTGGGCAAGTTCCTGACTTTCAAAATCCCTTTGCCTCAGTCTCCCCTCTACAGAAGGGGGAAAGCTGCGCCTTCCTCACGGGCATGCGGTGAAGATTCCAGGGCATCACCTCAAAAGGCAGCCCCGGTGGCTGATCTCACAGCCACACCGCAAGCCCTGGAATCGCAGTATTTTGTTCGGTGTCTCACCACAAAAGTCTGATCGTGACCTTCTCCATTTCGAAATGCCCACCCCCATCCTGCAGGCTCTTTCTACTTCTGGCCTGCCAAGACTCCGTAAACTTTATATAGTTTCCATAAATCCAGTGGCCCCTTTCTTTCCGCCGCACCTATCACGTTGTAAAGGTGTAGGGAACCATTTTTCTGGAAGGGTCTGGCCTTCTCACGGAGTGTTTGTGGGGCCCGGTGCGGGTTTGCTGGGCAACGGCGGGGCAGTAACAGGGTTGTAAAATCGCCATCACCGGGTCTGCCTGGCTGGCCGGGGCGCGTCCAAGTGCCCGGGCAGCGTGGAACGGGAGGAGCTGGCTGGACAGGGGCCCCGAGAGACAGAGACAGAGAGGAAGGCACAGCCTTCTGGCTCAAGGCCACCCTCCCAAATCCCCTCGTGTGACTCGGGCCCCTGCTTTACCAAGAACAGATAATTTCAAAATGTGACCTTCCTCCCTTCTCCAGGCCACCACTTGTGGCCAGCTCAGGACTTGGGAGCCACGGAGTGGGAGACGCTGACTTGGGAGTTAAAACAGATTCATTGACACCGCGCCCTTTTGTCCCTATGTCCACGCTTCCGCTAAACCTCTTTCCTAGGTAATATTTCCTCTATAATATTTCTGCCCTTCCCCACCCACGAGAAAGGGTTGATGGCTTATCTGTTTATAAACATATGCTCATGATAAAAAATTAAAACAAGACAGGGTAAAGAGACATGTCTAAAATCTGTTGAAATCACATTACACTCACAGATCACCACTATTGATATTTTACTGATTCCTTTTAGAACCACAAACACACACACACACACACACAGCTAAAGCACCAAGATATTCACATACACAATTCAGTATGATCAGCTAACGCCGTGGCATTTTTCGAAGTCTGGTCCACGGATCGCTAACATCACGAGGTTCTGGGGTGACAGTTAAAATGCTAATCCCTGGACCCTATCCAAGACCTGCTGACTCACGCTCTCTGGCCCCAAGGCCTGAGAACCTGCATTCAACCAGCTTGTGGGCGAGATACTGCACGCTTTGAAAACCTGGTCTTACTGGGAAGAGACAAGTGGCACAATTTCTTGGCCACCTTCAGGCAGGGTGGAGGATGTGACTGGCGTGCCACCTGGCGTAGGAGCAGGCGGCCTGGGGCCAGGTACACAAGCCCAACTGCAGACGAAAAAAGGGGGACACACATATGTCTCCCGGGCTTGCCTACCGGCAACGGGCAAGACAAACGTCATTTCTTTTTCCTTCGTTGTCCAAAGGGCTCTTCCCGATAGTGGCCTTTAGTCACTGAATTCATACAGTTTGGCGGGGGGGGGGTCTCTGACTCCCCTGCGAGATGAACCAGAACTGACGAGGAGGACTGCAGACCAGAATTCCTGCAGGGGACGCTCATTCTGTGACGTCCATTCAGGCAGGCCAGCTGGGAGCGCCACCCAGCCTGGCGAGAGGCGGGAGGCAGACGGACGGGCTGTGGCCTCGCCGCTCTCCTCCTCGGCCAGGCTGGTGGTCTCAGTGCCCCAAGGCCACCTCCAGGAAGTCCTCCGGCTTTCCAGCTGCCCTCGCCCCACTCCCCATGTTGGGAGCGCCTTGGAAAGGCTGGAGTGCCCCCAGCGGTGCTCAAGCAGAGGTGCCTCGGCCCCTGGGGACATCCGGTGGCATCTGGAGAATTTTTGACTGTCACGACCAAGCGGAAGGGTTCGGACCGGCATCTAGGTGGGTTGAGGCCAGGGATGCTGTTGAACGGCCCCCTACCACAATACAGATTTTTCCGGCCCAGGGTGTCAGCGGCACCAAGGGTGAGAAGCCCTGGAGGGCCTAAGGGACCACCCAGGCTGTTCCAGTGTCAGCCTTCCCTGCCGCAGAATACGGGGAAAAGCTTCAGCAAACGAGAGGTCTGCCAGTACCGTCCCCGAGTGCCTCCGTTTACCCATCTACACAGTGGGTCATAGTCCCCGCATCATGGGGTTGCGAGGGTCGGATGCACCTGAGCTGGCCTTACCCCGCCACGGAAGGGCCTCCCCGCGGTGCGGGGAGGGCACCATGCGTTAAAGCCATCCGGCAGGTCACCCGGCAGCGCGACAGGTGTGTGTCACGGCTCAGGGGCCAGACCTACCTGTCCTCACGGTTCGTGGCCCGCCACGGGCACAAGCGTGGCCCAGCAGATGGCTTTTCTTAACTCCTCACGGGGCCGGGCTCCTTTCGGGCGGGTCGGTGCTCGGGAGGCGGCAGCAAGGAAGGGGGGGCGGGGGTCACACACACAGGACTGGGACAGCGAGGTCATCCAGGGCAGGGGCTACGGCTGGTGGGTTCTGCCCGTCCCCAGTGGGAGGGGCGCTGAGGGCCAAGGCTTCACCCACCCATCTCCGTCCAGGAGGGAGGGTGGGGGCAGCCAGGGGGGTGGGAGGCCCGACACCTTCCCACCTCTGCTTCTGTTTTGTGCAGGGGCAAGGCCCCGGCCTGCACCGTTTGCCGTGAAGCGTGGCACTATACGGAGGCCATCTCAGCCCCGGGGGACAGCCACAGCCCCCGCCTGTGACGATCTCTAAGGGGTTCCTCCTCTGGCAAGCTCTTGCCCAACCCCCTGAGATGCTCACAGAGACTCTCCCACTCTTGCCAAACGCTCTTCTTCTCCGTGGCTCAGACCCTCTCTCATTCGAAGAGTCCTCCTCGGCCCCCTTCGGCCAGGCCACCCTCCTCCATCGGCTGGGGCTGGCCCCGGGGGTCTTTAAACAGAGATGGAGAGGCCGCTCCCTCCAGCTGGTCGCCAGGTGGACCGCCACCAGACCGTGCGAGGGCACCTCTGGCCCCACAGAAGCCGGCACCCAGGGAGGCCAGCGCCCGGGGAAGCCCCCACCGGCCCCTCCGGCCCCGGGGCTGCTGGACCTCCCCCCCCCCCGGGAACCCTCGGCCACCCCGTCTGGACGCCGTGTTTGCTCTTTTCCCGTCTTTCAACACCTCCCAGAAACACAACCTCATTACGTGGCCCCATGCTGGTTCACTTGAGACATAAAACTCAGAAACAAATTAAACGGCAATTTCTTTTTAAACAGGAGAGGGGCCAGGCTTCAGGAATACCAGGCCAACGTCCCTTTGGTTCCGACTCCTGGGGGCCACTTCCCCCCACCGGCTCTGGTGGTATTAAAGCCAAGGCCTCCATGTGGCTTGCACCAGCAGCGATTCTGCGTTTAATTTCCTTTGTTTTTCCTCCCCGCGTGTTTGCTCTGACCTGCGTCCCTTTTATCAAGACTCTGGTAATAAAATGCAAAACCCTCGCCGGGACCGGAGGCCGAGCGGCGCGAGACTTACTACAGACAAGCGTACAGAGAAGCGGCAGGCCAGAGCCACCAGAGCTCTGTCACCCTCTCTGTGACTCCCGTGCTGCCTGTTCTCCTCCGTCCCTCGTGCACGTCGCGGATGCGCCCGGGGGCATCGGGATGGAGCCCTGCTTGAGCCGCCCGTGCAGACTGGTGGTCTCCCCGGTATGTACCCGGGGAGACTCCAAGAAAGCTGCCAAGCGCATTCTAACCGGGGACTTAAATCCAATTCTCTCTCGGGTCCCAGAGGCCACCAATTAACATAGCACGTCCTGCCCCGCCGTGCCCTTGCTTCTCGGCTGCTCCAAAACCCATAACCCAGGGCTCCAAAGAACTAGTCCCAATTACACAGCAAATTAAGGTTTAAGCTATATATACATATATATTTAGGCTGGTGCCTGTAACAGAAATAAAAAAAAAAAAATAAACCCGCTCTAGTTTTCTCTGTGAGTGATTCTGTCTAACCTCAGTGCTAAATCTCAGTCCACTTTTATGATGACGGATGACGCCAGCCGGCCATAAAAACCCAAGCTTAGGAAAAGGGATTTTTAACATCCACCCAGATGGGAAGACCGGGTCGGCTGCCCCGACGTGTCCAGCTGAAATCGAGATGGGGATTTAAGTGGCACGGGACAGATCATTCCCATACCCATCCAGGGAGGCGATAATGATGACGATGCTCAGCCACGGACAATAAGACGTGGACCCCTGTCCTGACAGGTCCCACAAGGAAGGATGGAGAGAGGGAGAGGAGGAGGGAGGGAAGAAAAGAAGAAGGAAGGAAAGGCAGAAAAGTATTCTCTTCACCTACCGCGGAGGCTCACCGCATGGACCCTTGACACCGAGATCCTTGCGGGACTGAACTCTCCATCACGGACCACAAATGTTGGGGATGTTTTTTTACACCAGTGTTTTCGTGAAAGTGTTCTGCCTTCTGAATTCTCAGTAACTTCTAAAGCAGTGTTTTCTGGAGCACATTCTGTAGACTGCTAGTTCTCAAAGGCCTCTCTCCAAAGAGGAGTCCAATAAGTCTGAGAAATAGCGGTATAGTAAAAGCCCTGATAAGTCCTGCAATAAAGAGATCCCTTTATTTTGAAGATCACTGGAAGCCAGACCCCTTTCCTGTGTAAAATTAACCACGACTTCCTGTAGGAGCCTACTTCGGAAACACAGAGATGTTCATTAAGGGGGGATGTCTCCACCGGGTCCTGACGGCCAATGAATTAGGCGGCTACACGTCCTGTGACAGAGGCTATCATGTGTTTGCCAAACCCGGTTTCCTTCTCCTCTTGGGCACACAGCCAAACTACATTTCCCAGCCCCCCTGGCAGGTGGTGGGGGCCTCGCCACGGAGTCCCGGCCGACGGAAGGTAAGTGGGTCTGAGGTACGCCACTTTCAGACGAGGCCTGTACGATCCTCGGTGCTTTGTGCCCATCCCCACGGGGACAGTTCCAAGGACACAGAGGATGACGGAGTCACAAGAGGGAAGGAGACTGGACTCCTGAGCCTCCCCTTTGGGCAAGGTTCACCCAGCAGCGGCGCCCGATGATGAATATCACTGTTGGACCCCAGTGAGTCAGAAATACGCGGTCACTGAGCGAAGACACAGGCATCTTGGGGTTGTTGCTGGGGCAGCTGCCTACCCTAGTGGACGCTTGCCTTTTTGACATTTTTTTTTACGTTCTATCTATTTATTTTGAGAGAGACGGAGATGGTGTGAGTGGGGGAGAGGCAGAGAGACAGGGAGAGAGAGAAACCCAAGCAGCCTCCCCGCTGTCAGCGCAGAGCCCGATGTGGGGCTCGAACTCACACACCACGAGGTCATGACCTGAGCCGCAACCGAGAGGTGGATGCTTAACCGACTGAGTCACCCAGCTACCCCTAACATCTGTCTCGAGTGAGAACCAGGCTCCCCAGGAAGGAAGGGAAGAAGTCAACGCTAAGCCTCTTCCTGACACAGTGAGAATCACCAGATGTCCGCCGTTGAATTCTCCCGGCCACCTGCGGAGGTGGCCGAGGGCGCCGAGCCTCAGCCAGGACACGTGACTTGCCCCAGCCTTGGCGGTACAGCTGGGAGAAGACCCTAGCCCGGTCACCGTAAGCCAAAACTCTCCCCGTGGCACCGGGCTGGTCCAACCCCTTCAGAGCTAACATCTTACTGAAGGACCTTCATGAAGATTCTGTTTCATGCCCAGGTTGTCCAACTGAAGGATAAAGGCTGACCTGGTGTTTTATCCACAAAACAGGCCTCATAAGAATCAGCTCAACCTCTGGGTTCAGCTACTTATTCTTGACCTTAATTTGCATTTTTAAAATATTTTTTAACGTTTATATATTTTTGAGACAGAGAGAGAGTGAGGGAGGGGCAAACACAGAATCCGAAGCAGGCTCCCGGCTCTGAGCTGTCAGCACAGAGCCCTACATGAGGATCGAACCCACAGACCGTGAGATCACGGCCTAAGCAGAAGTCGGGCACTCAGCGGACTGAGCCACTCGGGTGTCCCTTAATTTGCATTTTTAAGCACATCTGTCTTCAACAAACCCCACACCTGACCTGACATACCAACGTTTTCAAGTACGAACAAAGGCAAACCCATTGCGAGAATCCCAAGTATCAGGGTGACCAGCTGTCCCGTTTCGCCGAGGGAGACTGAGGGGGTCCTGGGACGCGGTGCGTTCAGTGCTAAAAACTAGGGAAAGGCCCTGGCAAACCGGGACGAGTTGGTTATTCTGGCTGGTGGACACGGTTCTGCCTCCAGAAAGAGCAGGCCCCAAGGGGACAGCGGCCGGGAGGGCAGAAGGCACTGGGCTCCACATGGGAGACACAGACCGCGGAAGGCAAGGTGGTTAATATTTGCTTTAAATGCGAGGGATAAAGCAAACTGTGAAATTCCCATTTACAACTCTCGCCTGCCAACAAAAAGTGACACCAGTGCGACTTTAAATTCCTACCCTGAGCAAGAGACGTAGGGCTGGAAACCTGCGATGGGGGAAGGCAAGAGGTGTCAGGTTCTCCTCCAGCTGGAAGTGTCACCAACATTTCACGTTAATTAGCAGGAGAGAGGACCAGCTGCCTGGGCTGGGGCCCTGGGACCGAGCTGTGCCGAGGTGACAGTTATGAACGCTGTCACGAAACGCTGGTTCCTTTTGTTTTTTTAAAGTTTACTTATTTATTTTGGAAAGAGAGAGAGAGAGAGAGCAAGTGAGGAAGGGGTAGAAGAGAGAGGGAGAGAGAGAGAATCCCAAGCAGGCTCCGCACTGTCAGCGTACCGCCCGACGCAGGGCTCGAACCTACCAACCATGAGATCGTGACCTGAGCCGAAACCAGGAGTCAAACGCTTAGCGTACCGAGCCACCCAGGCGCCCCAACACGGGTTCCTTCTCGAGACGCGTTCGTTCGAAAACGGACAACAGTTACCTACCTACACGAGCCACCCTGATGCGTGTCCCCGTGTGCGTGCAGGCGTGCATGTGGACAGACTCGGCCCCTCACCGTAACGCGGCTCACCTCCAACCCTCTTCAGGCACATTTAGTCCCCGGGGTCACTGTAGGCATTTTATCATCAGAGGTCTCCCTCAGGCAATAGACAGGTGGCTCAGACCTAAGGGCTGCACTCTGACATTGAGGTCAAGGTTGGATCATTGTCCTTGGGTAGAAATCCTGGAGAATGGCAAATCCCAGTTCTATAATCTTAAAAAAAAACAACAAAAAAACAGAAAACAAAAACCCACTGAGACTAAACGTGTGATTCTCAACTTTGGCTGCAAAGGACAGTCACCTGGGGAAACTAAAATGTAGGGATGCCTGGGCTCCACTCCAGACTAATTGAATCCAAACCCCTGGGGGCGGGGCCCAGGCATCTGCATTTTTTAAAGCTCCCCAGGTGATGCTGACACTGAGCCAGGGCCGAGAGTCACCGCTCTTGACCAGGAGTTGGCAATTTTTCCCGTCAAGGGCCAGACGGTAAACGTTTTAGACTCCGCAGGCCACATGGTCTCCAGCGACTTGTCAACTCTGCGGTCCTGGTGGGAAAGCAGCCAAGACAATACGTAAATGGGCATGGCTGTGTTCCAATAAAACTTTATTTATATGAACAGGCAGTGGGCTGCGGTCGGCCAAGCCCTGCTCTAGACTGCAAAGGCTCCACCGCCCGATTTAAGCGGCCGTCCTACGACTTCCTGGTGGCCGGACCTCATAGCCCAACTCTTAAAATTCACTTTGGGGCTTCAGGAGCCGTGGTGGGGTGGGGGTGGGGGTGGCAGGCATGTGGGAAATGAAAGAAGCAGACAAGTTGAGTGTGTTAAGCATCAACTTTGGCTCAGGTCATGTTCTCACGGTTCGTGAGTTCGAGCCCCGTGTCGGGCTCTGTGCTGAGAGCTCAGAGCCTGGAGCCTGCTTCGGATTCCGTGTCTCCCTCTCTCTCTGCCCCTCCCCTGCTCACGCTCTGTCTCTCAAAAATAAAGAAAAGTTAAAAAGTTAAAAAAAAAAAAGAAAAAAAAAAAGAAAAAAGAAAAAGAACATTTGGGCAACCAGACTTGGACGTGCCTCTTGCCTTTGCTTTCCTTCTTCAGCAACCAGCCTCCTCCAAGACCATCATAGCGGCTGCTCCTCCCTTCCCTCACCCCTACTGAAGGCCTCCTTTGTCTGAGGAACCCAAGGAAGGAAGAAGAAAAACGGCCCCAAAAAAATCATCGCTGATTTTTTTTCCCTCCTCTTCTGTAAAGTTTAAATGGAAACAGGTTAAAAAAACAAAAAAAAAGTTAATCAAATGGGCTACCTCCACCTTGTAGGTAAAGTTTCTCAGTAGATGAAGCTTTGTTCAAGGACCGTAATCTTCTCTCCCATGTTCTGAGCACCACGAGGAATCCAGGGTTACTCCGTTCCTCAGGGCAGTCTAGTGTTCCGGTTGGAGAGGTCCTTAAATAAGCTTACTGAAGGTTGCCTCTCATCCAACCCTGTCGTTAAGGCTGTCATCCAGAGTGTACTGGAATGCCTCTCAGGACGAGGTGCTCAGCACCTCTCCAAAAGCAGGCTTCCACGAGCTCAAAGCTATCTTTTGGAAAAGGGGCAAGTCCAGCAGGTACAACAGTGAGGAAACAGAGAACAAAATAGACAGCCTTCAGTTTGACATCAGGAAGGCAGGCCATCGGAGGTGACCAACAGTGCAAGGGCCACCAGCAGAGGCCAAACGTTTCCAGGCTTTCTTTTATTACTATTATTTATTTATTTTGGGGAGGGCACAAGCCGGGGAGGGACAGAGAGGGGGGAGGGGGGCAGAGCATCCGAAGGGCTCTGTGCTGACAGGCTGACAACGGTGAGCCTGTTGTGGGGCTCGAACTCACGAACTCACGAACTCACAAACTCCAAGGGCTCCCAGCTGAGCTGAAGTCAGATGCCCAACCTACCGAGCCACCCAGGTGCCCCTCCAGTCTTTCAAATCTTAGCATTTTAGAAAGAAACTAAAAGCACACAGATACTCTATAGCAGCTGATTGGATAGAAAGCCTGGTAGATGGTTTTCAGGCTGCTGAAACACCTAGTGAGCGACGAGGTTGACAAGGTTTTGCTGCTTCTGAAAACGATTACGATTCCTCCATCCAGACAGGGAGGACTTCTTAGGGGGCACAGGTTGGTCGCAGGTTTCTTGCCACCGGATTCTTAGGGGCAAATTTTTCTTTGAAAATGAAGCTGCGCATTTTTGCAGCAGACGAAAACACAGGAATCCACCAAAAGAAGGGACAGATCCTATCGCCAACGGCTCCTGGAACAGCTTCTCATCCAAGGTGCAGAGGCTGCTGCAAATATTCAGGTTTTCCTCGTTGGGGGCAACCAAAATCTCACAGCCAGGTTTATTTCCTTTTATTTGCTTTGCTGTTAAGAGATTCTTTTTTTTTTTTTTAATTTTATTTATTTTGAGAGAGCGCGAGCGAATGCAAATGGAGGAGGGGCAGAGAGAGAGGGAGACAGAGAATCCCAAGCAGGCTCTGCATTGTCAGCGCAGAGCCCAACGTGGGGCTCGAACTCACAAAACCACGAGATCACGACCTGAACCCAAACCAAGAGTTGGACGCTTAACTGACTGAGCCAACCACGCGCCCCTTGTTGATTTTCCTTTCGTTTTATGGATCAGGTAAGCCACCTTACATGTCTTTGTTCAAGAAGGTAGGGTTGGGGTGCCTGGGTGGCTCAGTCGGTCAAGCGTCCAACTTCGGCTCGGGTCATGATCTCGCAGTTTGTGGGTTCGAGCCCCACGTCGGGCTCTGTGCTGACAGCTCGTAGCCTGGAGCCTGCTTTGGATTCTGTGTCTCCCTCTCTCCCTGCCCCTCCCCTGCTTATGCTCTGTCTCTCAATAATAAGTAAACGTTAAAAAAACTTTTAAAAAAAGAAGGTAGGGTACACTCAATGAATGAACACGTGAACGAGTAAATCCGTTAATAGAAAGATTCTCATACATTACTGTTGCCCCTGCCCCCTACTCCGCCATGCCCCAGTGCCTGGCACATGAGTACAGATGTTGTTCAATGAGTGGAAAACCCATCTACCAGTCTGCTCATTGCACTTGGCCTCCAAAACCACCACACCCGTTCTGATATAGCCTGGATCACTCACGTTCCAGCTGCAACCTTGACCTCAAATCTGTCCATCTACCCTCACCTGCGTGGCTCTAGGAGCAAAATCTGGGTCTTCGCCCTGTTTGCACCTGCTCCCTGCAGCTCCCAGCTCCCAGCACTGTTCAGGCCATTCCTGTGAGCCAGAGCCTCAGGTGGACCCAACGGGCCGGAACCAAGAAAGCCCGGGTGAGGATACCCAGGAATCAGTGAGGAGGCCAGCCCTGCGGTGTGCTGGCCCTGGAAGGGTAGGTCACTAAGGCTCTACCAATGGGAGCCTGAGCTGGAGTCTAAGTCCACGGGGTTGTTGGAGGCACCGAGCTGCCACGAAGGGATTTCTCCCAGGCCGGCATGTTTTGCACACCCATTCAAGAACCAAGAGGATGAGCCTGACTGCCTAACACCCACATGCACAGCGGCCAAGGGCCACGACTGGCCCACGTTAGCACTGGGCACTTGGCTTAACTGAACGGCCAATTAAGCTGCGTCTGACTGGCTCTCAGGAAGTAGGGCGCCGGGCCGCGTAGCACCCTTGCCCTTGAAGTGAACTTCATGACTCCTGAGAGGTTTTAGTGGTCTGGTTTTTCATGGCTAACGGTGCCGTGTATTCTGGGCTCACTAAGCGCCCCACACCGTGCATGTCTCGTCTCTTTTCTCTGACCCAGTGGCCCCACGAGACGGGTACGATCATTGTGCTGTGTAGACCCTGAGTGCTCTGGCGTCGATTCAGGGGCTAAGGGCAGTGGAGGGTTGGAGGCCAATGACACGGCCACCGGATCAAAGCATCTTCTTGGGAATCCAGACTGGGGTTGAAGCCAGCCTCTGTCTGGCTGGTCCCCTGAATGGAGCAGGGGTATGGACGCCATTTGCTGCCACGCAGACTGGAGGGCAGAAAGAACAGTCAGGAGAAAGACAGAGTGGGGCAAAGTGTGCAAAGGACGGTTCTGTTCTGGCTTTTTCCTCAGGCTCTGCTACACCCTGGCCTTTGGATTCGGTGGACCTCTGCCTTTCTCTTAAAGGCAATTTTTCTCAGCTCTCATGCTCTCGTGGGTTTCCGTTGGCTACAATTAAAAGCATCCTCACTCATTTCTTCAACGAGCAAACTCCAAAGAAGAAAGAGATGAGGCAACACCTACGGATCAAGAAAGGCTTAAAGGCCTAAGAGACACCAGCCAAATGCAACGTTTGGCCCCTTATGTGGATCCCGATTCAAACAAACGTTTAAAAACAAAACAAGATAATTGTGTTTTCAAAGTTCAAAAACGTAACTAAAATAAATTCCTGGAAAAACACAGAATGTCAAAATGAGGGCAAGAAGAAATAGAGAATTTACATAAATCAACAGATGCTGAAACAACCACCACAACAAAGAGTCTTTGCTGTGAACATCCCTGATTCCCATTTGACAGACGCACTAACCAAGGCAGAGACAGGTTGGGTCACCCCATCTGGTAAAAAAAAAAAAAAAAAAAAAAAAAAAGGAGCCAGGTTTCACACCCAGGCCTGGCCCCAAAGCCTGTGGTCCTAACTATGACACTGCCTCCTGACCTTGCCCATGACCGACTCAGACTTCCCGGTAAACCGGGACAGAAATCATTAACGAAACTATTCCAAGTCCTTGCAATTTAGGTCACTGCCTCCTGCCACACTGCCCGCCACCTTGGCGGGGTCCCTCTGCGGATGGATGCGTATTTGCGGGGGGCGGGGGGTTGCTATGAGCAACTTCACATATTTTACTCAGTTCTTCCACACAGAACCGCAACCTGGGCAAGAGAAGAACCCTATCTCAAATTTTTTAAAACCGTTTGTTTTTGAGAGAGAGAGAGAGAGAGAGAGAGGGAGAGAGAGCATGAGCGTGAGTGGGGGAAGGGCAGAGAGAGAGGGAGACACAGAACCCGAAGCAGGCTCCAGGCTCCGAGCCGTCAGCATAGAGCCCGATGTGGGGCTCGAACTCACAAACTGTGAGATCATGACCTGAGCTGAAGTCAGACACTTCACCGACTGAGCCACCCAGGCGCCCCAAACCCTATCTTAAAAGTCTAAGAGCTGTAAAAGGGCTTCCCGATGGGAACAGGCCAGAAGGTGGGGAAAGCTGGTGGAGAAGGCTACAGCTTTCATTATAAGCTCATCTGTGTATTTCAGCTTTTTAACCACATGCCTACGTCTGGTAGAAATTTTAAGTTTGGGGCGCCTGGGTGGCTTAGTCAGTTAAGCATCTATCTGACTCTCGATTTCGGCTCAAGTCATGATGTCACAGTCCCTGCTTGGGATTCTTCTCTCCCTCTCTCTGCCCCTCCCCTGCTCTCTCTCTCTCTTGCTCTCTCTTTCTCTCTGAGAATAAATAAACACAATAAAAAACAATACAGAAATGTTATGTTTTACTTAAAAAAAACTGCTATGTACTCAACCCCGTGCGTAGCACGACGTCCTATTCTTCTGTCCTCAATACCACCGGGGTGAAACGTTTACGAGTGTGATATTCGACAGAAGGATTTTCTGTTCATAAAATAAATACCCGTAACAGACAAAAACCGGAAAAGTCAATAACATGAATTACTCCAAGACCGCTTATTTCCTTCCATTTTTCCTTCTACGGGGTTTTTATTTTCGCTTGCTTGTTTGAACGTAATTTCCACCATATCACGCCTGCAGCGTGGTATTCTGTGTGGCCTCGCCAGTATCTCTTCTCACCTTCCCTGAATGGTACTCACTGTTGCCGCTATTATTTATCCCGCTCCTTCTCTCCATCACTGTCCACTGGCTGTGTTAGGGGAAGCAGGCCGATAACCTGTCTTTTCGCTTATAGGCACAAGGAACCAGATGCGTTCAAACCTGGCGTGGAAATTGCCACAGCTCTTCCCGATCCTGGATCTTGACCCCTGACTGCAACAGGAGGATGAAACTTTGTGGCTCTCCCCTTGGAGGAAGGTGAATGAGTTCTGACAGGGCGAGAAGCTGTGTACGGATGGTGGGCAGCTTAGGGAGGGCTATAGCAAACACTATTAGGTGCCTCCCCAGTAACCATTTTCCTCTTCTCAACCAACAGGATCCTAACTTTGAGCCAGCAGTCTGCCTAGTTAAAAAAAATTTTGTTAACATTTTATTTTATTTTTTGAGAGACAGAGAGGGACAGAGCATGAGCAGGGGAGGGCCAGAGAGAGAGGGAGACACAGAATCCGAAGCAGGCTCCGGGCTCCGAGCCGTCAGCACAGAGCCCGACGCGGGGCTCGAACCCACGAACCTGAGCCGAAGCCGGACGCTCAACCGACTGAGCCGCCCAGGCACCTGTCCCTGCCTAGTTTAAAAACGATCATTTCCCCACCTCCCTGGTCAGGGGTCGTCCTGGGACAAGGCCTGGCCAACAAAGCGGAAGTGGAGGTTAGGCTGGGGTTTCCAGGAGTGCCCGACAGAAGGTCAGCGGAGGACACTGGAGTGTGCCCTCTTTGCCTCTTTCCTAACCCTCTGGCTTCCCGTCACGGAGCCACGGAGCTAGAAACACAAGAGCCAGAGCTCTTGGTGAAGCAGCGGCCAGACGTGGACCTGCTGGGTGGCAGGCTGGTGTCTCTGGGCTTCCTCTTGCACGAGATAGACAGATCCTCTTGGATGAAGTCGCCGCACGTTGGGTTTTTGCCACTTGCGGCCCGACACGGCCCGAACTGGCGCAATACGCCGCGAGCCCGTCGGAAACCCATCAGGGCTGACTCACCCGCGCCCCTCTCGTTGGCAGGGAGGCCAGTCGCACTGTCTTGGGCTGCTAACAACTAACCCTCAGGAATAAGCACGGTCACGAGGAGCACTCGTGGGCCCTTACACGCTTCTACGGGCCTGCAAAACTCTTACACACGTACCCCGTCCTCGGTGGGGAAGCCAGGGGAAGATAATTCAGGACAGAATGGCTCAGCGACCAGATGACAGGCAGCGGGTTCCCCAAGATGTCTTTTCTCTCCTTGATGTCGCCCCCCCCCCGCCCCCCGCACATCCGAGTTGTGCTCAAAAAGCCATCCAACTTCCACGCGTCCACGCGAGACACGAGAAACAGTTACAGACGGTGAAGAGCTGGGGACGCGTCGTCTAGGTTTGAACCCCTGCGGACTGGCCCTGCGGGAGGTCGGCCCGAGAAGCCAGGAAGCCTGTGTCTCTCCACAGGGTGCAAAGAACAAATGAATGAATGCAAGAGCTGGAGACATAAGGAAGGATTCATAAGGACTGTATATTGCCTCGGGCCTCTGAACAACACGGGGCAGGGTGGGGGGTGGGGGGGGGCTGGACAAAAGCCTCGGAGCTGATGAGCCAATTGGTTCTGCGTGTTGAGGGGTGAGCGGGTGGAGTAGGGGGGAAATTGGGAAGGACAAGTATTAGAGAAGGTGGCAAAGACCGTGAGATCTTGAAAAGGCATTAGGCTTTTAACGACAATACAGGAAATCTGGGCGGGGGACCACCTAGAACCAAACATCACCCCCTCTAACCTCTGGGTTTCCCGCGTGCACTTTTTATTTCCCATGTGGTATACGCGCTCGGCGTCTGCACGAAGTGATCCCACGTGTGTGGGGGGAAGGGGACCGGTGGGGGGGGGGTGTTGAAGAGCCGGAGGCAACGTCCACCTTCTTGGTTCTTCGACGGTGACCACGGGACCGCCACCCGCCGTCTTGCATCCTGGTGCAGCTGATGTTCGTTTCGGGAACGCGATCCAGTCACCCTGGCTGGAAGATGCACCCCGTATCCTCAGGAACTGACCCCATAAAACCAGAGACTCATCTCCCAGTCGAGGGGTCTTTGCGTCTTTCAGCCGCCTCGCTTCCCTACCTGCGCCATTCCGAACGTCTTCAGTTTTAGAAACAGAACTGATGTGCCACAGAACGAGGAGGGCCCGGCGTCGAGATCACAAGCGTCATCTGTTCCCCTCCGTCGTGGACACCAGAAACCTCAGTTTATTAAGGTGCATGCACTGTGCTGGGTACTCGTCAGGTGGGTGTTGTTTTCTCCATTTTGCAGAGGAGGAAACCGAGGCTTAGCCAGGTCAGGGAAGGTAGTGCTCAGGGTCACAGAGGGAGGAAGGGAAACTCTCAACGTGGGGAGCAAATTCGCTCTGATTCCACAGCGGTGGAATCGCGGAGAGTGGTTGGTGGGGCCTTCGTGGGAAAACAGCCCCTCCTCCCGCATTCAATCTTTTCTTCCAGAAGGAGCAGCTGGGGCTCCTCCGGCCTGGTGGTCTTCCGAGACACATTCCTGCACTGCCGCTGTTCTCAAAGCTGCAGGCCCTTGTTCCACACGCGGGTCCGAGGGCCCGAGCCAGGCCTGGGGTCTCTTCACGCAGAGAAGAGTTTTCTGCCCTTGGCCCCCGCAGAAGGGAAGGATTAGCGCAGCAAAGCCCAACTTGATTGAAAAATAACTTCCCTCCAGGCTGCTTTATGGCTTTGCACCTCTTCCAGCTCTCGCTGAGTCTGGCCCCAAGACTGGAGGACTCAGGGTGGTCCTTCCCTCTCCAAGGGGCCGGAAATTACCCAAGGAACGCCAGGGGGTGCTGAACAGGCCATCTGAAGGAGGCCAGCAACTTATTAATGTTTTTTAAAAGTTTTAAAACTAATAGCCAACTGGAAGGGGTCAAAGCATTCTGGCTAGTTCTGCGATGGGGGGCAAGGCGCCTCCCTCCCCTCGCTGACCCCATCTGTAGCATGTGTGTGTGTGGAGGGGACTCGTCTACGGCCCCGTGCCGCTGGCGTGGAGGATGAAATGATTGCCGAAGTTCACAGAGGGCCGAGAACTGCCACATGGCAGTGACCACGGACGGTTCGGCCCCAGCCCTCCGCACTTACATTCACCAGACCAGCCAAAGCCAGTTCCCGCCGGGACGCTGCTGAACGGCACAGGATTTGGCCTTGGCCAAAGAGAGGTCTGGCGTGCGCCCTGGGCTCCTGGGAGGTGATCTCGGTGTATGTGACAGGAGTGTGTCTGGCTAGGGCAGGGGCTGACCACACCGGATCCCAGTGTGGGGCTGGCCGTGCCAGAAAGACCAACCGTGGGACAGAGCGGGGCCACACGGTATCGGCTGGCCTGGACACTGAGTTCACCAATGAGGCCGATCAGTCAGTCAGTCAATCAATCAACCAATCAGTCGTGCCTCGATCAAGAGCCTGGGCACCACAGCTCAGCGAGCTTCCCTAACGGGCAATGCTCCGCGTGTCGGTCACACATCGGTGTCAGAGGGTAACGTGAGTGCGGGAGCTTTCAGCGAGTGCTGTTCTAACGAACGATCACACCGGAGGCTGGTTCTCAGAACCCCTTGAACTTGCGATTGGTGTCGGAAATGAGGGCAGTCTTATGGGGAGACCGCTCCCTCACCCTCAGCAGTCCGCCGACCCCGGGAATCTTCTACAACACAAGCCTCCTGAGTTCCATGCCCGCTGTCACTCCCAACCACCCAAACTGGGAAGGATGGGATTGGGGGGGGCATGCAGGGAGGATGCCGAGGGAGCTCGTGCCGGCGCTAAGTGAAGCGCTTTCCAGAGGCCAACTCATGGGTGCCTCAGTCTACGCATCTGTAACACGGGACCCACCGCGCCCACCTCTCCACGCTGCTCACCTCTCCAGGCCTGAGGGCCCACAGCTAGGGAGCAAAGCACATGATTCACCTCGACGGCCGGAGCACTTAGCTTTAACCACCTCTGCTGGCTGAGGTCAGCTCGGGGGAGAGACAGGCCCACCCTCAGGAGCAGGTCTCACTCACATGGAAAATGCCGGCTCATACATCTGAATCATCACGATTGTGAATATGGGCCAAGCGTCACCTCCACACTGGGAGACGTAGGACAGCGTCCCCTAACACTGCCTGGTCGTGTCCTGACAGTCACCTGGGGGCTGCCCAGGCCCTGACAGGATCCAAATGGCAACAGAGGAGCCTGGGAAATCTGCAGGTTTAATATCCCCTGTGGGCTGGGTCTCTTGCAGGGGCAGATTTGAGAAATGCTGTCACGATCAGAGGGGCCTGGGTCCCCCGCAAACCCCTGACAGCACAACCGTTGGGCAGGCCTCAGGTCCTGGGCCTCTGTTTCCCCCTCTACGCAAATGAGGGTGGGAGTTATGGCTGCTCGTTCTCCCTTGTCCTACAGCAGCGAGGATGAGACGCTCGGGCCCTGCCAGCACCGTGGCCAGGAGCCACGGTCAGTCCCAAAGAGCAGCAGCACATAGCACTTGCCGTGCAGGACAGGGGGTACGGCCAGTCCCCATATGACGCTCACTAAAAAGGCAAATTCCTGCCAGCGCGATGGGTATGTTAAGGAACAGTTTAAGGATGACACGAATTTTGCATTTGCTGATGCAAACGTGTGTGTGTTATGCGTTCCTATGTGGCTCTATTTAGCTCCGATCGGTTAAATAGAGCCACGTGGGAATACACAACACACACACACACACACGCTCATGTGTGCACACCTCAAACATCTACTAGCTACCTCTTTCACTGCCTGTGCTATGAGCTGCACACATCCACATCTAATGTTACAAGTTGCTACGGGCTGACTAGTGTCCTCCCCAAATTCCTCTGCTGGAGTCCTAACCCCCAGGCCCTCGGCGTGTGACTGTATTTGGAAACAGGAGTCTTTTTTTTCTTTAGGTTTATTTATTTATTTTGAGAGTGGGGGTGGGGAAGGGGCAGAGAGAGAGAGAGAGAGAGGAGGAGAGAGAATCCCAAGCAGGCTCCGCCCTGTCAGTGCAAAGCCTGCCACAGGGCTTGAACTCACGAACTGTGAGATCGTGACCTGAGCCGAAATCGAGAGTTGGATGCTTAACCGACTGAGCTACCCGGGCGCCCTGGAGATAGGAGTCTTTAAAAGAAGTGGTTTAATTAAAATGGGGCCGTTAGGATGGGCCCTGGTGTCCTTATACGAAGAGGCAATCCGGACACACAGACACCAGGGCAGGTGCATGTAAGACCGTGTGAGGACACAGCGAGAAGGCGGCGACCTGCAGGCCAATGGCAGGGTTTACCCCGTAGAAAGCGCTGTCTTTATGAACACAGTTTTGCTCCCTGAGAAGAGGCCACCATGAGGAGCATGGTGTGGCCAGGGGAGGGCGTTTGCCCTGTGCTCCCCGAGGGCTCCACACCTCTCTCCTCAACCATCTCTTAAACACTCACTCAAGACTCTTAAATGACCAGAGAACAGCGGGTGGCTTGGGGCTAGACGTCCCTTAGTTTATTTACTTAAAGATGAAACTGGACAAGGGCCTAGACCCAAACGTGCATTGTTTGCTGGTCCGGGAGAAGAATTGCCACACACTGGGTCGCAGTCCACACCCTTCAGGGCAGGGACACTGGTAAACTGTGGATGGCAGGAGAAGGGCTCTGCCGGGGGATGGGGCCACCAGCCTCAGGAATGTCCCAGGTGGAAAGTGAATTTGGAGCATGGACTTGGAGGTCCTGGGGGCCCTCAGCAGATGGGGAAGTGGGGTAACAGTAATGACATAAACACTGAACAATGGGTTCTGAGACTCACTAAGCCCAGCTCCGTGGCAGGTAGGGGAGGAGGGACGCTGGGGGAGAGCCTTGAATGCCACCCAAGGGGTTCCTTCGGACCAAATATACAATGAGGCCATTCTTTATCTGGGTTCCTTAAATCAGAATGTGTGACCTTTCATTCTGGGTTGCAGATCACGCTAGTTAGAATTTGAGAAGTACGCCAAAGGCAAAAGAGGCAAGAGTCAATTAGATGATTTATACATCATTCATCCGATTAAACAATTGTCGAGTACCCGCTGCCAGCTGCGTCTAGACAAGGAGCGATTTGCTCCTGGTTTTATTCATTTTCTGTCTCCATCCTCTACCAAGAATGGGTGTTAAGTCATCCTCTGGGATGTGAAGGACGCCACCCGTACATGAAGGTATCTAGTCACCGACAGAGACCCAGCACCAGCCATTGAAAACATTGTGTTAATAGAATAGCTATATGTTTTGATGTTAAAAATATTTCAACGGCACCTCATTAATTCAAATTAATCTCCTTCAATTCACTCGCATTCCATTAGGGGTGGGTAGGGGAGAAAGGAGCCGACATTTCCAGAGGCAGGCAGGGGGCTAAGGGTGCCCCTGAACACCTTTCATTTCATTCTTGCAGTGCTGGGTGAGCGAGCTCCCTCTTTCAGGCCACCTCCGTGTGGCTCTGAGGAATACGGAACTACCATGTTTGAATTTTTTCTGAACATTTATTTATTTTGGGGAGACAGAGTGCAAGCGGGGGAGGGGCAGAGAGACTGAGAGACACAGAATCCGAAGCGGGCTCCAGGCTCCGAGCTGTCAGCACAGAGTCCGACGCGGGGCTCGAACCCACAAAGCGGGGGATCGTGACCTGGGCCAACGTCGGACGCTTAACCAACTGAGCCACCCAGGCGCCCCAAGGAGCTACCATGTTTTAAGGGGACCTCACATCCTAGGCCATGACCCTGCCCCATGTCAGAACCCGGTCCCTCTTGGTCACAGAGTCCCTTGGAGGACACAGGACCCCAGCTGAGCCAACCAACCAGTTCCTGGGAGCTTAGGACTTGGGACTACGGAGACCACGAGAGATGTCTCCCATGACTGGGGCTGTGACGTGAACTTGGGGCTTAATGGCGGCCATATTTCCCACTAGGTGGCAAAAGCCGGTCTGGAGAATAAGAGGGAATTTGACCAAATGTGTCGAGGAGGGAACAGCTGTCAATGTCGGAGTCGTGGTTTCCTTTACCCCTGGGGCCCAGCTACATCCCTGGCTTGCTAGTGGCCCAATCAGTATCTCCTCCTTGAAATCCATAACCAGACTTACTCCCTTCTGTGCTTAGGTGAGTTCCGGTTAGGTTTCTGTCACTTCACATCAAGAATCCTAACGGGCAGTTATCATTAATTATCACCATCTCACCAGGGAAGAAATGAGGCTTGGGATGCTTGCCCGAGCCCTTGCTGCTAGAAAGTTTCAGAACCGGAATCTGACCCCTGAATCTCTTTCGTTTTTCAACACACCTTTGGGTACATCCAACAGAGAGAATAGTCTCCATGACTGACACCAGGGGTCATTCTGGTTGCAAGGGGGGGGATCCCCGGAGTCAAGGAACTAAAGGTGGGGATGGGAGGCTTCAGCTCTATCCTTTCCCATCAAGTACCCCCCCCCAACCACCCGGGGAGCCTGGGTGGCTCAGCCGGTTAAGTGTCCGACTTCAGCTCAGGCCACGATCTCACGGTCCGTGGGCTGGAGCCCCGAGTCGGGCTTTCTGCTGTCAGCATGGAGCCCTCTTCAGATTCTCTGTCCCCTTCTCTCTCTGCCTCTCCCCTGCTTGCATTCTCTCCCTCGCAAATAAATAAACATTTTTAAAAAGTGCCCCCAACCCCAACCACTCCCCCAAAGCCCTTGCCGAGATGGCCGCCGTTGAGTGTTGCTCTGGCCCTACACGGCCTTTGAGGTCTGGCAGAAGCTCGTCTTCTCCCAGCCCCGCCGCCAGGCTCTGTGGTCAAGGGCAAACTCTCTACGACAGGCTGAATTACGTCCCCTCAAAAATTCATATGCTGAAGCCTTAACCCCTAGCACCTCAGAACTGACCGCCCTGGAGATACGGTCTTTCCAGCGGGAATTAGGTTTAAAATGAGGTCACTGACGGGGGGCCCTCATCCAAGATGACTGGTGTCCTTAAACACGCACACAAGGAAGAGCCTGTGGAGACACAGGGAGAAGACAGCCGTCTACAATCCAAGGAGAGAGGCCTGGAACGGATTCAGGCCTCCCGGCCCTCGGAAGGAACCAACCCCGACGGGACCTCCAGATCCGTGAGAAAATAAATGTCTCCTGTGAAAGCACGAGGCGCTCTGTGACTACTAGGCTCTCGGAGATGCCATCCTTTCTACTCGGGGGATCACGAAAGCAATACCTGTGGCCCCGTGGTGCGGGGGGTGTCGTGGGAAGAATTAAAAAGCAGACGTCAAGGCAACGGTAGCATCGGCGTGCCGTCGGCGGTGGCTGTTTACGTTCTAACGACGCTGCCCAATGGGCCGCAGACGTTTCTCTGCCCTTTGCTAGTCCTTCTAGGAATCCCGTTGCTTCCTTGGTAGCAAGGTCTCAGGAGGTGACACGGGTCCCTCTCTCCTGAGGAGACTGCTCGGGTCCGGAGGGCTCTCGGTAGAGCCACCTGGGTCTCTGCGTACGAGGGACGGAAACGCTGCCAGGTGTTGGCTCATCCCAAGAGAAGAGGGAACGGAAGGGTGCGTGGTTCACTGGCTGCCCCCAAAGAGCCCGGCGTGGAGGGGAGGGGTGACCTCAAACTCAAGGGGGGCGTCCACGTGGCTGACAGCAACAGGTACCGGCCAGAATCTTTAGGTGCCCCCTCCAAAGAGAGTGGGGAAAAGAAAGCACTGACAGGAAATATCTCTGAGGAAATAGGGAGCAGGTGGGCGTTGGCACTGTGGCCTCGGGTAACACTGCATCTCGTGTGTGTGTGTGTGTGTGTGTGTGTGTGTGTGTGCGCACGCGCGTTCAGGGGCTGTTACAGGCCGGACACGGGAACAAGGAGGGTGGGCCAGCCAGGGCTGGGGAAGGAGAGGGAGCAGCTCACAGCGCCCCCTGTGGGGAGGAAGGGAGGGACATGATGCATGTCCCCTTGGCTGTGACACAGGCCAAATCTGGAGAGCTCAACGGCTGGCTGGGCCCCCCCCCCCGTCACCCCCCGTCATCCACCGGCTCCCCAGGCAAGGCGCAGGGGGGAAGCGCTGCATGGAAAAGCCCAGCAGGTGCCAGAACGGAGTGCTTCACAAGGACACGGAAAGACACCCCCCCCTCCCCCGGCCGGGGCCCTCCTGGGGTTTCAAGGAACATTTGAGAGGAAGCGAGATGGCGGCGGTTCCCACAGAGCCGCTGGGAAAGGGCCGGAAAAACAAGATCTTGATCTGTTCGGGGATCCTGTTTTTAGGCGTCGCTGGCTGGGCTGGGAGAGAAGTTTGCGGCTCGCCCTCTCCTGGGTGTGAGCTCCGGGAGGGGGTCCGGGAGGAGGACCAGGAGGAGGACCAGGATGCCGTGTGCCCGTGGGCCCTCCCACCGGCCAGCACGGGACAGATACCTGCTCCGCATTGCGCACATGTGCTGCTGAGCTAATTAAGGATAAAAGTACCGTGTCCAACCGCAAACCACTGAGCGCTTAAACCCCTCAAAGGCTCTTGCTAACTCGGGACACACTCCCATGCAAACACTCGGCCCCTGGGGCCCGGCCCCGCTGCTTGTGCAACTGCGTCATCCTTTCCCCTCCCCACTCCCACCCCTGGACCTCATCCCCTTTGCTGCTGCGCATCTCTGAGGTCCCCTCACCATCTGCTGGTCACGCCTCTGGGCCTTTGCACGTGCTTGCTCATGCTGCTTGGCACGCGCTCCCCGCACTTCTCCACCCGCCGGTCCGATTTCCCAGGATGCCTTCTGTGCCCGTCCTCAGGTGGGAGAGCGCCTCCTCTCTGCTCTCCACTCTCGGCAGCACCCAAGATTCTGGGTATAATGGGTACCAGGCATTCAGGGAGCACATCGTTCCTTCCCTCCTTCGTTCGGTAGGTCCCGCATGTAGTCCTTCGTTAAAAGGAATTGAACTCGCAACTCAAATTGATGAATCAAATATTCGCAGAAAGAGGGGCGCCTGGGTGGCGCAGTCGGTTAAGCGTCCGACTTCAGCCAGGTCACGATCTCGCGGTCCGGGAGTTCGAGCCCCGCGTCAGGCTCTGGGCTGATGGCTCGGAGCCTGGAGCCTGTTTCCGATTCTGTGTCTCCCTCTCTCTCTGCCCCTCCCCCGTTCATGCTCTGTCTCTCTCTGTCCCAAAAAAAAAAAAAAAAAAATATTCGCAGAAAGAATCAAATGATTCTAGTGCCTGCTACGAGTAGGGTCCAAAGAATTATAAAGGCCACGTTCCACATTCTCCTTCAGGGAGGGCATGCTACTGTCACACAACAGGAGAAATAAATGTATGGGGATAATGACTTATATCATGCAGTCTATGTCATGTGCTGAATCAATGATAAACATGTGGTGGGGTGCAACAGGTTTGGGGAAAGATCTTTGGAGGCTGGAGAGACCTTGGGAGGCTTCCCGGAGGAGGTGGCTTTCCGTCAGGTCTTGAGTGACTACGTGACCCAGTTTATCCTTTTTGACTAAAGATAATACAGTTGAGTCTCATTATTCGCAATAGTGATGCTCCAGAAAGCCGCCCCGAACACTGAATTAGCGAATACCGAACGCTTGCTCCGGGAGAAATACAGCGTTGGGCTCCTGCAAACATCCAGTCACAACATCTTTGTCAACCGATCAATACGTAACATGGGTTTGAACCGCAGGGACCCATTTGTACACAGATTTTTTTGCCAATAAATCCAGTAGAGCACTGAAAACGTGGTTTCTCTTCCTTACAATTTTCTTAGTTACAAATTTCTTTTCTCTAGCTTACTTTATTTTAAGATTACGGTATAGGGGCGCCCGGGGGGGCTCAGTCGGTTGAGCGGCCGGCTTCGGCTCAGGTCACGATCTCGCGGTCCGGGAGTTCGAGCCCCGCGTCGGGCTCTGTGCTGACCGCTCAGAGCCTGGAGCCTGTTTCCGATTCTGTGTCTCCCTCTCTCTCTGCCCCTCCCCCGTTCATGCTCTGTCTCTGTCTCAAAAATAAATAAACGTTAAAAAAAATTCAAAAAAAAAGATTACAGTATATAATACACATAACATACAAAACATGTGTTAAGTAACTGTTTATGTTATTGGGTAAGACTTCCGGTCAACAGTGGGCTATTAGCAGTTAAGTTGGGGGGTGGTCGAATCTCATACGTAAATTCTGACTGCGCGAGGCGCCAGCCCCCCGACTCCTGTGTTGTTCGAGGGTGAACTGTATATTGTTCACTTATTAACATTGAACCCGTGGCCAACAGCGTTATAACCGCAGCCTGAACGAAGCTTACATAACGCAAGTATTTTTTCCGTAAGGTATGTCATTGCCTTCTTGCACTTTGGCGCTGTGTGCGGGGTGGGAGGGACGTTGTCAACAGCAAAATCGCCAACAAAAAGCACAAAAATGCTAAAAATGTGACACTAACTAGACCTCGAAAGAGACACTTGTTTACAGGCTGAGGGCTGAAACAAAAGACGGATTGTCGCTTTGTTCTGACTCGGCTGGGGCCACGTGCGTTAGATGACTCAAACGTTTTGCCACCGTGCCCGCCTGTGAATGGCCAAGAGAGCACCACGACTATTGATCTTAGGGTTACCAATAATGTTAGCGAGGGAGCGAACGGCAAATATGGAATGAGCGAATAATGAGCGTCTCCCGGAATTAACGGCATCCCCCTGACCTTGGTCACCGAGGTCTCAGAGACCCACGTCTCTGCACCGGGACCCAGCGAAGCGCACAGTGGCTGTCCGTGGCTGCCCACAGGTGTGTTGGCTCCTCCCACACCCCTCCCCCCCCCCCAACCAAGGCCTGTCCACCTACCTCCAGGACCTGGAAGCCGTCCCCCCACCCCCTCTGCCCTGGCCTCCGAAGGAAGGCAAACATCGGCTTCATTCTGAGAAGGAACGAATCCTGACAACCTGCAGGTAACTCCCTGTCCCGGATGCCTTTTCTGGGACTTTCTCCTCCGGGCAACAGGTCAGCCCGTGGCTCAGGACGGCTAGCATCAAAACCCTGGGTGACAGGTGCCGAATCCGGGTCAGTGTCTGCATTCCCAAACATCCCAGAGGATCACAGTGAACTCTCCACGTGTTCCCTGAGACGCGTGGGGCGTCCACGATCAAGTGTCATCGCCTGTTCTCAGAGTCGGGCTCTGGGGGACTCTCCGGAAGTCGACCTTGGTCAGGGCCCTGTACCTGGCCCGCGGTTAACCCAGTTTTTGGCCTGGCTACTGAGCATGTAGCTTTTCTCCAGCTGTTCCGCTCCCCAGAAGGCCAGCCCCACCTCCCTCCGCAAAAGACAAACGATGCGTTCCAGTGACCAGAGGACAGCTCAGCAAGCTATGGCCTGAAAAATAATCTAGAACAAGCAAGAGTGTCGGCCAAGAGGTATTTATTAAATGCCTAATAAAAATAGATACCATTTCTTGAGGGCTTGCTGTGTGCACGCAGGCGCTGTGCTACGTGCTTTAGGGACATTACTTTGTCTGATCTTGCTAAGTTCGAGGTGGGTGGTCCTCTTTTCTTCCTTTTCCGGATGGGGAGTTTGGGCCTAGAGAGTCCGGGGACGGGCCCCAGGCCACCCAGCTTGCTCTTCTGGGACAAGGGATGCAAAGCCAGGGCTGGGTCCCCGAGTCCGGCCCTTAACAATCATGCAGTGGGTGCCACTCCCGCTCGGCCTGTGGCGGCTAAATCAGCAGCCCTGTGCGCACGTGGCTCCTTGGGGCCAGGCACCCTGCAGGCCCGAGTGACCCGGATACCGACGGGAGAACGGTGCAGCCACACGCATCCAGAACAAGGGCTCTGGTGTGGATGGAAGGTCTGCTCGCTTCACCCCAAGTGCAGAATTTCAGTGATGAAGCCGTAACATTTTTACTTGCGAGGTGATCACACGTTTAGAATAATTGCATATTAGAGTTGGATGGGGGGGGGGAAGGGGGCGATGTTAAGGACTGAATGTCCTAGAATTCACACGTTGAAACCTTCCCCCTAGTGGGATGGTGTTAGGAGGCGGGGCCTTTGGGGGATGAGTAGGTCACGTGCGGATGGAGCCCTCACGAATGGGATTAATGCCCTTATAAAAGGGACCCTGGAGAGCTTCCTGGTGAGGACACGGTGACAAGACGCCATCTAGGAGCCATGAGTGAGCCCTCACCAGCCACTTGGATCACAGACTTCCAGCCTCTAGGACTATGAGACATGCGTTTCTGTTGTTTGCAAGCCACCCCATCCGTGGCACTGCGTTATAGCCCGAGACAGGCAGGCTTTGCAGAGCCCGGCACGGCCACAGGCGAGGAGGTGGCCGTGCCGGGCGAAGATGGAGACTTCAAGTAAGTCACATAAGCTGAGCCTCAATTCCCTGCAAGATGAGGGTAATCGCTGCACCCACCTCGTGGGGCTGCCAGGAAAACCAAATGGGTCAGTGCCTGTAAGACCTTGCACAAAGGGCCACCACAGCAGACGCCCGGGGAACGTCGGTCGCCGTTGTCATCGTCACCATCATCAGGTGGCCTTTCAAGTCCACCATTCCCGATGGGGCCTTTTGGAAAAGAAACCTATTCCTGATAGCGCCAGGCAGGTGCCAGCCTTGTGCTTGGTAGTCTAGGCACACACTCGCATCTGATCGAACTAATCCTCACCCAGCCTGGTGCGTATCGGCGGGAAGACGGTGACCTCTGGGCCAGACCTGGCTTCCACACCCCACTCTTCCACTCTGAGCAATACAACGGCCGGGACGGTCCCTTAAGATGCCCTCTGCCTTTAAACCGGGGAAGAATCACGAATCCGCCACACTCGGGCTCCACCCACGGCCAGCATGTTCACAAAGCCGCCGAGGATCAGAGAGGTCAAAGTCACGTCCCTAGAAAATTCAAGCGGAGAGGTTCACAGCCCGGCTTCCCATCATCCGTGCACTTTGCAAGTCAGTTTGCTGCTTCTGTGAACACGGGTGGATTAAGCACAGTGTGATGGTTAATTTCATGTCCTGACTCGACCAGGCCATGCCCCCTGGTATCTAGTCAAAGGTTATTCTGGATTCTTTTCTGCGAAGGTGCTTTCTGAATGAGATTAACATTTAAATTCACAGGCTCTGAGGAAGGCAGATTACTCTTCGTGATGCGGGTGGGCCTCGCCCAATCAGCGGAAGGCCTCAACGGAACAAACACTGCACTCATCTGAGCAAGAAGGGCCCGTGCCAGCTGACGGCCTCTGGACTTGACCTGCAGCTCTTGCCGGGTCCCCAGGCTGCCAGATGGCTCTGCAGAGTTTGGATTCACCTGCCTCCATAATCGTATGAGCCAATTCCTTAAAATAAATCTCTCTATATATGCCTTATTGGTTCTTTTGCTCTGGAGAACCCTAATGCACCCAGGTAGGAACTATGGCACGTATGAGTGGCAGGAAAGGGGTGGGGGAAAGGCACTACCTGGGTTTCAGACCTCCTATCTGCAATAGTTTGCAACCCTCACGTCTCATTTCCATGTCTCGGTGAATCGTATTTCAAGTGGCTAGCTGGGATCAGAAGGAACAGAGCATTCTTTCCAAGCTCCGACACAGCTCTGTGGAACCTACACCTTCCAATAGCCTGGGGGAGGCAGGAAGGAGGAAGGGCCTCCCTGTGATATTCTCCAGCCCCGAGGAAAAAGAACATGCTGATTTAATGAATCTGACTTTGAATATAATCAGATTTTCTCTATAGCAACGGCCCCATAACACAAGCCTTCCGGGGGCCGCAAGCAACGAGCGGCCATCTCCTGGTGAAACACATCACACGCAGGCCACAAGAGAAGCTGCCACCAGCACCTGAGACACCAGACCCCGGAACGGGACGGTCACATCCAGGCCTCAGCTGTAGACCAGCACGGAGGGGGGACAGGCCAGCTGCCACAGGCCTTGGGTTAGGCACCTGATAGGTGTTCACGTAAAAACATGCTTCCCCTCTGATTGGCAGACCTGAAAGGTGGACAGACGGTCTGACCCAAGTCAGAACCCAAAAGACGTTATCCTAGCTCACGACCCACGGTTAAGGTTACAGTGCTTTGTGTTCCTATCTTGCTTTCCAGTTCATCAAAGGGCTTATTCCCATGGTCCAGCTGGACAGTAATGTGGCCTCCTGACTGGCCCAAAGGCTCTGTGGACCTGACCCCCTGCCAGCCTCCCCACCTGGATCCGTAAACCTGGCTGCCTGCCCACAAAAGTTCACGCTTCCCCTCCAAAGCGTGGAGACATCCGCAGGAGGCAAGTATATCCCTGGCCGCTCTAGCTAGCTGGGTCACGTGACAGAGTTCCGATCAATGGAATGGGATGGAAGGATGTGTGTCACTCCCAGCCTGGCCATGACACCCCCTACCGTGTGCTCTCCCGTCCCATATCCTGGCTGGAAGGTGGACTTTGCATGGGTAAGAAATGAACTTCTGCCAAGGCAGACTGCTGAACGGGAGGCGATGTTCGCAAATGACGTGCCTGACCAGGGATTAGTATCCAAAATACGTAAAGAACTAAGCGCCAAACAAAACAGATAATCTGATTAATGGTGGGCAGAAGACCTGAACAGACGTTTGTCCAAAGACGTCCAGATGGCCAGCAGACACGCGAAAAGACGTTCCGCGTCACTAATCATCAGGGAGATGCGACTCAAAACCATGGTGAGATACCACACTTGTCACAACGGCCAATATCAAAAAGCCAAGGAATAACCGGTGTGGGCAGGGCGGTGGGAAAAAAGGAAGCCTCGCACACTGTTGGTGGGAATGCAAACTGGTGCGGCCACTGTGGAAGACAGGAGGGAGGTTCCTCAAAAAGTTAAAAATAGAACCACCATATATATGATCCAGTAATTCCACTGCCGGTATTTACCCAAAGAAAACAAAAATACTAATTCGAAAAGACAAATGGGCTCCTATGTTTACTGCGGCAGTATTTACAATAAATAGCCAAGATACGGAAGCGACCCAAGTGTCCATCCATACGTAAATGGATAAAGAGGATATGGTATATATACCCAGTGGAATATTAATCAGCCATAAAAAAAAAAATGGGATCTTGCCATTTGTAACAACATGGATGGACCTAGAGAGTATTAGGCTAAGTGACGTAAGTCAGACAGAGAAAGACAAACACCGTATGATTTCACTCATGTGTGGAAGCTAAAACACGAAGCAAACAGAGACAGAGTCTTCTATTCAGAAGACGGGTGGTTGCCCCCAGGGGAAGTGGATGGGGGGGATGGGAGAAACAGACAAAAGGGATTAAGATTGACAGCTTTCCAGTTATAAAGTAAATAAGTCATGGGGATGAAAAGTACAGCACAGGGAAGAGAGTCGATAACGTGATAATGTTGTGCGGGGACAGGCGGTAGCTGCACCTGCCGCGGTGAGCCCTGAGTGATGCCCAGAACTGTCGGACCACGCTATGTTGTACACCCGAAACTAATTTCACATTGAACGTCGATTATACTTCAATAATAATAATAATAATAAACCCTAAGTGTTAACTTTTGCTGTATTAAACCACCGTGATGTGTAGGTTTCTCGGTTACGGCAGCTACCGTTCCCCTAACACAGGTGCCCATTTGGCGAATAAGTAGACAAAACCCAAGGAGGTAGGATGGCTGGGCCAGTGTCAAACAGCCAGCGAGGGGGAGGGAAGCCCAGGACGTAGGTCATCCGTGGGACCCCCACCTACGTGACATGTCACATCTCTTTGGCAAGCCACACGGTCCAGTGAGCATTATCTCTATTGACCCCCCTCATCACCTAATTCAGTGTTTTGGACGAAAAATAATTAGTTCCCGTTATGTCTGCAAAGTGCCTTATTCATTTTTTAAAAATATAATTCACGTGCGATTCCCTATCGAAAACACAGCTCAGTGGTCTTTAGTATATACACGGAGTCCTACAAACACGACTACAATCTAATTTTAGAATACTCAACAAAAGAACTCTCATGCCCAGTAGCAGTCATTCCCCAATCCCCATCCCCTCCCCAGCCCCAGTGAGACACTATTATACTCTCTCCCTTGATTTAGGACGTTTCATTTAAATGGAGTCATAATATGTGGCCTTTTGTGACTTGCTTTTTCATTCAGCATAATGTTTTCAAGATGCATCCCCGTTGTAGCATAAATCAGTGCTTCAGTCCTTTTTTTAAAGTTTATTTTGAGAGAGAGAGAGAGCACGCAAGCACGTGCACAAGTGGGTGAGGGGAAGAGAGAAGGAGAGACGGAATCCCAAGCAGGCTCCACACCATGAACACAGAGCCCGAGGTGGGGCTCAAACTCACGAACTGTGAGATAGCGACCTGAGTCGAGATCAAGGGTCAGATGCTCGGTCAACCCACTGAGCCACCCAGGAGCCCCGGCTAGATGGTTTTCTAAAGCAGCCACACCACCCCACGTTCCCACCAGCAGTGCGTGAGGGCTCCATTTTCTCCGCATTCTTGCCAAAACTTGTTATTTTGTCTTTTTGATTTTAGCCGTCTAGTGGGTGTGATGTGGTATTTCACTGTGGTTTCTATTTCATTTCCCTGATAACTAATGATAGTGAGCATCTTTTCACGTGCTTATTGGCTATTTGTACACCTCCTTCAGAGAAATATCTATTCAGATAAAAATTTTGCCCATTTGTGAAATTGTGTTGTTTGGTTTCTTTTTACTATTGAGTTACAAGAGTTCTTTATACATTCTGGACGCAAGTCCCTTTTCAGATATATGATTTGCAAATATCTTCTCCATTCTGAGTCGTTTTCACTCTCTTCATAGTGCCCCTTGGAGCACAAAAGTGTTTAATTTTGATGACACCTGTTTCATTTTTAAAAATATGTTTACTTATTTTCAAGGCGGGGGCAGGGGGGTGGGAAAGGGCAAAGAGAGGGAGACAGAGAATCCCAAGCAGACTTCATGCCGTCGGCGCAGAGCCGACACAGGGCTCGAACCCGCGAACCGCGAGATCACGACCTGAGCCGAAATCCAGGGTCGGACGCTGAACCAACTGAGCCACCCCCCCCCCCCCCCGGTGCCCGTTTCATTTCATACGTTATTCCTGATGAACTAAATTCTTCGGAACAATTCAATCCCCAAACAGTAAGGGACAGTCCTGCCCTGTCTGCCGAGGCCACGTCCTCTAAAAGCACAAGGACGACCTCCCGGGTATTGGGCGCCCCCTCTCCTCTCACATCATTTCAAAACGGATGTTCTACTGGGAACAAAGCTGGTCTGAGGGGACAAATGACACGCATGTAACGGAATGCTACGCAGCCACAAGAATCGCGATGCAGGTCTACAGCATGGCAGAACATTCCAAAAATGCAGTGCCAGCATCAGGGAGCAGAGCGGCTGTAAAACACAGGCTCTTCTTGATTTCCCCCAACGGAGGCGTAACTTGGTATAATAACACATGCAAAAGTTACGTGTAGATAGCCGCACGAAATTTCACACACATATGTATCTGTGCAACCGCGACCCAGATCAAGAATACACAATATTTCCATTACCCACTAAGTTCTCCTGTGTCCCTTCCCAGTCCCTCTGCACCTGGCCCAGGCCAAAGGTATGGATTCTTTGGACTTTTATCACCCTGGATTAAATTTGCTTATTCTCGAACTTCGTGTACATAGAATCGCACAGTATACGATCTCTATCTCTTTTGTTGTTGTTGTTCCGTGAATGTTTTCTACAGTCATCCAGGTTATTACGTGAACCGATACTGTGGTCTTTTAAAAATTATTATTGCTGTACATCCTTCCGTTGTATAACTATTGCCCGATGTGTTTATCCGTTCTCCTGGGGATAGACACTAATCCTGCCTTCTTTCAAAGAAAAATACGAATATTTTCGTGGATAGTGGCGTGGCAGGAGGGAGGAAGTGCGGGCTGTGACGGGGGAGGGTCTGCCAGGTGACAGGTGGCTGGTGGCAGGGGAGGGGGAGGGCACCGTAGGCAGAGGGGGAGGTATTTTTTTTAATGTTTATTTATTTCGAGAGAGAGAGAGAGAGAAAGTGGAGGAGGGGCAGAGAGAGAGGGAGAGAGAGAATCCCAAGCAGGCTCCCACTCTCAGCGCAGAGCCCGACTTAGGGCTTGAACCCACAAACTGTGAGATCATGACCTGAGCCGAAACCGCGAGCAGGACGCTTAACCGACTGAGCCACCCGGGCGCCCCGGAAGAGGCGGAGGCATTAAAGTATCGCTGGCTGCTGTAACACAGAAGCCCCAGCCTCAGTGGGGCCCGGGGACAGCAGTCAGCCATCCGTGCACCGCCCAACAGATCTCTCCTGCCCACCTACTACGTGCCAGGCAGGAGTAGACTCATCAGACTCCGCGTGTTCCTCCACACCTGGGGCAGCATTCAGAGCATGGAGTTTGGTGAGCACAAATTCAAGTTCACTACTACGATCATCAGCCCTATGTCCTGAGTCAGTTCATTCTTCCTTCCTTTTTTAATTTTTTTATGTTTATTTATTTTGAGATTTTGAGAGAGAGAGAGAAAGAGAGACAGAGAATCCCAAGCAGCCTCCGTGGTGTTGGTGCACAGTCCAACGTGGGGCTCGATCTCACAGTCCGTGAGGTCATGACCTGAGCTGCAATCAAGAGTCGAGGGGCACCTGGGTGGCTCCGTCGGTTGAGCGTCCGACTTCGGTCACGATCTCCTCGGGTCACGATCCCACGGTTCGTGGGTTCGAGCCCCGCATCGGGCTCTGGGCTGACAGCTCGGAGCCTGGAGCCTGCTTCGGATTCTGGGTCTCCTTCTCTCTCTCTGTCCCTCCCCTGCTCGTACTCTGTGTCTGTCTCTCTCCCTCTCAAAAATAAATAAACATTAAAAAGAAAAAAAAGTCAGCGCTGAACCGACTAAGCCACCCAGAAGCTCCAGTTCACTCTTTCTTAATTTACCAAACAGTTAAGTCAGGCTGTGTGCCCAGCCCTGTGGCTGATTCTAAAGAACCAGCTTGACACGGCCCTGCCTGTGTGGGGTTCATATTCTAGAGGGACAGATGAAAAGCCAAACTCAAGTTGAACAATAAAATAATTGTAAGTTGTTCATATGGCTCCAGAGGTAAAACTCTCTGGGGCCAAATTATCGAAAATCTCCCGTCATTGATGTTAATGTAAATCTGAATAAACATTCACACGGTTCAAAATCCAAAATGTATAACCACAGTGAATAAAAAAAATAATAAATAATAATAAAACAATAAAAGTGAGCTCCCTCTCTCCAGCCAATTTCCTTTCCCCAAAGCAAACAGTTTCGCTGTGGTTTGTATGATCTCTTCCAGAAATATTTTTGGCTTTTATAAACAAATGCATATATACACACACCCACCCTCCCTACCCCTCAATTTAGCATACTGTAAAGGAAGGACTCGACCCTGAAGGGGGAGGAGGAGTCATTCCTGCAGAGGGTAGTGGGAAGAACATTCCAGAAAGAGGGACCAGCGGGTGGAAAGCCCCAGAGGACATTCAGACCCTGCGGACGTCTGGGTGAGCTTATCCGTTACTCACCCCTGCTTGGGAGGGTTCATCATCTGGTATTGATTGGGCTGTGTGCTCATCAGCGAGGAGAAGGAGGTGGCATTTATGACACTATAGTTCACTTATAACCAGGAGCTGCCCGTGGCCCGCTCTGTCAACCTGAGGTTGGCTCACCCCTACATAAATAATACTCCCAATGCAATGAGCCGCGTTCAGGAACAGCCCCGAAAGGCTCGGTGGTCTTTGCGACAGATCAATAACAATCACCCTTGTCCTGCACTCCCCACGCCCCTGGCTGCATCTCGGGAAGGTCATAACCTTGAAGGTCTCAGCCTGCCGCTGGGGGAGGTGGAGAAGGGAGGGCAGGTGTATGTGCATGTGCATTTGATCTCTGGTTCTGCACGTACCTCCTCTGCCCTCACCTACCTCACCTCCACTCTGACTACGCACCTTAGGTCAACGGCAGTGATAACAGCTACGATCTCTCGAGTTCTCACTATTTGCCACAGCCCGTCCTACGATGAAAGGACCATGTGAGTGACCCTCCCGAACCTCTCAAAGACCTGCCACCAGACCCACGTCTGCACTCAGAGTCTCACGACACCGGCTCGCTCTGAACTCAGCCACCTCGTCAACTTTCCAGGGCTACGTGGCACCCAGGACCACGAAGTCAGGCGACACTTTAACTGCCACCCCTGCCCAAACCTTGTTATCATGGCCTCGAGATTAGCCGTCATCGTGTCACCATGTGGTCAGTGGCACACTCACCCCTGCCCAGGGGTGGCTCCCGGGTGCATTTCCTGTCCGCTTCCTACCTGGGCACATGGCCGTGGCCACCGTCCAGAGCCCCCAGGGAGCCGGTCCCATTCAGCGCGTGGCCTCGGAAGGAAGTCTCCAAGCCTCCTCACAGGGGAGCCTCAGACTGCCTTCTTCCTTCCACATGTGTCCTGCAGTGCCACTGAACAGTCCCTTGTTCATTCAGCACTTACGATCCCTCCTATGGCCCAGCCGGCGACAGGGGAGACGCAAAGATGAGTATCGGACAGATGACACGGACAAAAGTCCCAGACGCGTGGCACTTACGGTCTAGGATGGAAAAGCCAATGATCCATTGCATAAGGATGTAAAACGTCTACTCTGTTAGCCGGGGATAAGGGCTAAAGAGAACAATTTTAAACAAAAAGGAAAGGGGACAGAGATTAAGTATGGAGCCGGCAATGGGTGGAAAGTGGTGATTTTTCTTTTCCCCAATTCGTATTTAAATTGGTTCTCAATCTGAGCCGATTTTGCCCCCAGGGAACATTTGGCAAGTCCTAGACCTGTTGCTGATTGTCACAATTGAGGGGAGGGTCGTTACTGGCCTCTAGTTGTTGCTAAACATCCCACATTGCACAGGGCAACCCCGCCCTCCCCCCCCCCCCAATGACGTGGAATTATCCAGCAAACACGACCACAACACTGAGGTCAAGAAACCCTGATTTAAATACGGTGGCTACTGAGGTTCCTGGGTGGCTCAGGCATGTAAGCACCCCATTCTTGATTTTGACTCAGGTCATGATCTCACGGTGCTGAGATCGAGCCCCGAGTTGGGCTCCGCACTGGGTGTAAAGCCTGCTCGGGATTCTCTCTCCTTCTGCCCCTCCCTTGCGTGCTCTCTCTCCCTCTCTCTTTCTCTCTCTCTCTCTCAGAAACTACATATATAATACATACATACAGCAGCTAGGGAGGGCCTTACTGAAAAGGTGACATTTGGGTAAAGACTCAAGGGAAACAAGGAGCACGTACCAGATTTTCATGATCACACACACGCACACACACTCGTGCGTAAGCTCACACACGTACATCCAGGTGAACAGATTCTGACAGGCATCAGGCACCTCACCTATGTGTTTTTTGTGAGACTCAGCTCTACATCTTTGTGTCTAGCTCAGACCACACATGCTGGGGGGACAGTCAGGATACAATAAAATCGGGGCGTGTGGGTGGCTCTGCCGGTTAAGCGTCCGACTTCATCTCAGGTCAAGATCTCACAGGTTGTGGGTTCGAGCCCCGCGTCGGGCTCTGTGCTGACCGCTCAGAGCCTGGAGCCTGCTTCGGATTCTGTGTCTCCCTCTCTCTCTGCCCCTCTCCCGCTCCCACGATCTCGCTCTCAAAAATAAATAAACATTAAAAAAATTATTTAATAAAAAAGTATGCAATAGAGTAAACACAGGAGTAAGGAGGGGTTTGTCATGTGAGGCAGAAGGACACAGAAGCAGGAGGTCCAGGAGCTTGGGCGGGGCAGGGCAGGCACCCCGTCCCTCTAGACCCTCTGAGAATTTCCAAGCCCCTCCCTGCCCCCCGAAGCACTTCTAACTTACGACCTGGGAGACCGAGGAACCAAGTACAATGTGCAGCCCTTATCTGGATCCCCACGGAAACAACAAAGGCAGGAAACAAAACCAAAACCCAATCCTGAGGCGGGGAGGGGGGGGGGGATCGAAACGCTGCTGGGTTTGGGTGATATTAAAGGGTTTCTGTTTGGTTTTCAGGCGTGATGATGTTGTGGCAGTTAAGTTTCAAAAGCGTTCCTCCTTTAGACTTTGCGCTCAAAGGTCTCTGGATAAAATGATATAATGTCTGAGATCGGCTTCCAAATAACCAGGGCAGGCAGGCGGGTCACCGGTGGCACAGGAGTGGTCACAGCTCCGTTACTGCTCAAGCGTGAAGGACGCAGGGACGTCACTGTCCTGTTCTGTCTATGTTGGGGAATACTTGAGATATTCCAGAATCATGTTTTTAGAATTAATAGGAATTAAGCTATGCAGGAGCTCTAAGAAAAGGTCTTGGGGGTCAATTTTCTCATCCCCTCCCGGCAGGCAGAAGGGGTGGGGGGGAGGGAATCTCTCCTCTGGGGTCCCAAACCGGTCCTTCTGGTGCCAAAAATACAGGGACACGGGAGGGAGTGGCTCGTCACAGCGCTGAGGCCCCTGTTGCTGGGACAACTCTGTTACCTTCCCTGAGGCCCCTGTTGCTGGGACAACTCTGTTGCCTTCCCGGCTGAGCAAGGCCTTAGCCGGAGGCTGGCGTTTTGGGCAGGCCATCTCAAGGTGGCCCCACAATAAAATAGAGTCTGTGCCGAGACGCTGCGCCAAGCGCCCAGGAAGCTCTCCCGGTCCCCTGCCACGGCGAGCATCTCACAGACCGGGGACCCAGGCCTGGCCGAAGAAGAACAACCAAGCCTAGAAGTCAGACTCTCGACTGACGTTCTGGCAACGCGAGGGCGTCAGGACGCTTAGGTGCAAGTTCACGTCCTACCTGCGCCGCCTCTGAATCATCTCGAGGAAACGGCACTTCGTGCGGGCGGCCACTGGGACAGAGAAGGCTCGAGATAACCAAGGCTGCATCTCCCAGTGATCCAAACAAACTTCTTCTGATGGCAACCTTTGTAAACACGCTTAGCTCCCTTCTGATGTTTCCGCTATAAAGTGGCCGTCACTCTGGTGCAACAGCTCAGGGCTGTGCTGAGAGAAGGTGAGGCCGATGAAGAGAAGGAACCGGAAGTGAACCCCTGAAATAGGGAAATGAGGGCAAAACCCAGCGAAACAGGGGTGGGCTGGGGGAGGGGGGTGGGCGGGGACAGCGAGGGGATCTCCCCTAAGTCCAGGGTGATCGGTCAGTAAACAAACTCCGAGCACTAGCTCTGTGCCCAGCAGTGCGTTAGACACAGGAAAGAATGGATGCAAACTCGCCCTCCCCACACTCCAGGAGGTTCACGGACTGGAGGCGGATAAGCTCCAGCTACCAACTCCGGTGGCAGGAAGCTCCTCAGCCCCTTGCTTGGGGGTATCAGGGAAGGTTCCCTGAGGAGGTGATGCCTGGCGGAGCTGGGGACGCGTACGTGCTCCCCAGGGCAGTGCTCTGGGGCAGTGTGACATCAGTAGGAGAGCCGTGGACACAGGAATCCCTCAGCCAAGCAAAGGCAAAGTGTTCTCCCTACTCAGAGGGGCCCCGGGGGTGGGGGGGGGAGGGGGGGAAATAAGGTGACAGGTATTTCATGCTCCACAGGTGTAATCCACCAGGACGCAGGGCCAGAATCAAGTGTGGGAAACGGTCCTGACACTCCTTGTCATCTGCTAAGACCACAGTTCTTGCCTTGAGATGAAGGTAGTCCCATTCGATTACATTCTTAGCTGCAGATCTTTCTACGCATGGGACCTTGGAAGACAAGTTGGAGGAGTTCTGACTTGCCACCTCCCATGAGCCTGTGTGACGGTGTGCCGTCCTTGCACGGAGGTGAGCTACTCCAACACTGGCAGATGAAGGGGGAGAGAGAATCGGGCAGGTAGGTGCTCCACCCCTCGCCCCTCCCCCCTCCCCGTGGGGAATTCCCCCATGGGGAATGGCCAAGACTTAATTCTCATGAACATTACCCTGGTGGCATATGGAGAGGAGACTGGAACACGAGCAACGAGTAGCCGTTTAGGAATCAACGTGAAACGAGACACGACTGATGGGGTCTTGAAAGAGCAGGGGCTGGGGGGGAGGCGGGAAGGGTCAGATCTGAGGAAAGACCAATGATTCGTTCAGGGTTGACCTCGAGGCAGCGCGGGGTGAGGTGTTGCAGGCTTAAACGGGTAGCTATGTCCAGGATGCAGGCAGGCACCGGGCGGGAATCCCACCCCAGGGCAGAGTTAAGAGACCCAATTTCCAAGGCATTTCCCGCCTTGGCGCCGGAAATTTTACATTTCTCCCAATCGAGGACAGCCAGCCACCAAGAAGACCAGACGGGGGCCCTGAAAGGAACAACAGTGGCCATTTCTTTTTTTTTTTTTTTTTTAATTTTTTTTTTTCAATGTTTATTTATTTTTGGGACAGAGAGAGACAGAGCATGAACGGGGGAGGGGCAGAGAGAGAGGGAGACACAGAATCGGAAACAGGCTCCAGGCTCCGAGCCGTCAGCCCAGAGCCCGACGCGGGGCTCGAACTCACGGACCGCGAGATCGTGACCTGGCTGAAGTCGGACGCTTAACCGACTGCGCCACCCAGGCGCCCCAACAGTGGCCATTTCTAACCACTCCCCTGCTTTCTCTTTGCTTATTAAAGTCTTCTCTTCAGCAGGCCCAGCCTGTGCGTTGCTGGAGCAGGAGCAGAGCCATCAGAGGCTGAGCTGGCGGAGGGATCGCACGGCACGGAGCCCACGCCCTTTTTGTACACAGGGCAGCACAGGACCGGGGGAGGGAAAGTGACCCATCCGAGGTCACAGAGGGGAGCTGAGGGGGACCCATCCTCGAGGCTTCAGTTCCAGGGTTGTTTTCTGTCACGGGATGCTATAGCCTCAGAGTTTGATTTTGAACTGGATGGAAACTTAAACCCTAAACCACCAGTCCTTAAGTGGTGCCTAAAATTATACCCATTAGACTCATTCCTTTGGGTCACTGAATTCTCTCCAGGAAACGAGAGCATGAAATTCAGGGGTGTGTGTGTGTGTGTGAGAGAGAGAGAGAGACAGAGACAGAGACAGAGAGACACAGAGACACAGAGACACAGAGAGACAGAGACAGAGACAGAGAATGAATCAGCCCAGGAAGGCAGGGCCCACGTCTAGATGCTGGGGCTTCTGGGAAACAATGCAGCTTCTTCTGTTCTGTTGTCACCATGCTTGGTAAACACTGTGTGACTTGTAGACCATGTCTTTCTCCTCTGGAGACCAATGACAAGACCCACGAAGTCCAACAGAGGAAAAGATTAACGATGAGTGGTTGAACTTATCAGGTCCTTTTAGAAGGGCATACATCTGAGTTGGGTATTAAACAGGGAAAGATCTGGGGCAGGGGGGTAAGGGGGGAGCAGGTGGAATGTCACAGAAAGTGTATAGGTGACTGGAGTCCTGAATAAAGGCAGACAGTCTCTGGGATCTGTGGCCAAGGGGCAGGCTCCACCCATGCCCATGGCAGGCATCGCTAATCAACCACAGCACTCTTTCCCACTGATCCCAGGCTTGACTTCAAGATCCTTTTGTGCGGAGCACTCCAGACAGCCACTGACAATCGAGCCACAGGGGACCACGTGATAAAGTCTACACAAGATCTCCCATCTGTGGGAGGAGGAGGAGGAGAGAGGATGAGGAAGGCTTGGGTGTCAAGAGCCAGGCTGCAAAAACCTCTGGCCGTTCGGTGATATTCAGAACCCATCATTCATTGGTTTACGTGCGGCCACGCTTTCTAAAGAGTCCTTATCTTTTAAAGAAACATACTAAAATATCTGTGGGTGGATGGGTGCAATGTCTGAAATTTATTTCTTTTTATTTTGGAGAGAGAGAGAGAGCATGAGCTGGGGAGAGGGGCAAAGGGAAAGAGAAGGAGAGAGAATCACCATGCTCGGCGTGGATCCCGACGCAGGGCTCCGACCTACAACCCTGAGCCCCTCAGGCTCATGACCTGAGCTGAAATCAAGAGTCAGATGCTTAGCCCCTGACATTTACTTTAAAATACTAAGTCCCAGATAGTGAGGCAGGAGAATGGGGGAGGGGGAATGTAATAGCCATACCGCAGAACATTATTTGTCCATAAAAGAGGAATGAAGCCCTGACCCATACTACAGCGTGGATGAACCCAGACCACATCGTGCAAAACGAAAACAGCCAGACACCGAGGCCACGTATCGTACGATTCCATTTATATTTAACATCCAGAGCAGGTAATTCCCTAGAGACGGAGAACAGATTTTAGGGGTCACGAGGATTGGGGTGGGGGGGGAGTCACAGGGAGGAACTGCTAAGGGGCGTGGGGCTCTCCTCTTAGGGTGATGAAAACGTTTTGGAACTAGGTGATGGCTGGACACACCATCAGTGTGTTAAACGCCCCTGGCTTGTACACTTTAAAGTGGCTGATTTTATGCACTTCATGAAAACAAGGCTCCCCGCCCCACCCGCCATGCTCCTTTTCTTTTTAAAAAATTTTTTTAACGTTTATTTATTTTTGAGACAGAGACAGAGCATGAACGGGGGAGGGGAAGAGAGAGAGGGAGACACAGAATCGGAAGCAGGCTCCAGGCTCTGAGCCATCAGCCCAGAGCCCGACGCGGGGCTCGAACTCACGGACCGTGAGATCGTGACCTGAGCTGAAGTCGGATGCGCAACCGACTGAGCCACCCAGGCGCCCCTCTCCTTTTCCAAATAAAGAAAAACTCAGGAACAGCGGTGCCCAGAAACAAGGCGGGGACAGCGGCTGGGTGCGGCAAACTACCTCTGAACCCCCAGCTACCGACGCTGTAGTCCCCAGCCGGTCTTAAGGTCCTCCCAGCCACCTGCTAGGCTCCAACGTGACCAAGCTCTTGCGTCCAGATGCGCATTTCATCCTCCCCCAAAGAATGAGAGTAATTAAAAGAGACACCGCCGTGCAACAGGCTTTAGCGGGCTGCAGAGCCCAGGAGCTGGTGTCCCTGGTTACCGATGAAACAGTCCCAAGTTGAGCGGGAGGCGAGCGCTTCCTGTCTGTCGGGGGCTCGGCTCGCCGTCCAGGAAACCACCTGCTGCCGCGCCCCTGCTAACTGGGTGCCCGGCAGCCTAGCGATGGCTCTGTAAACAGATTCCTCCTCCCGCCCACGCCAATCTGCGTCCTCCGGCTCCTGCCCTTCTCAGAGCTGCCTGACAACCGGGACTGGGTGCTGCCCACGCCAAAAACACAAAACCCGGCCACCCACACCCTCCATGGAAATGTCACTGGCCAGAGTAGCCGCCTCTCATCCCCAGAGGTTCCTGGTTACAGGCATGGCCGGGATTGATCACTCTGGCAAATAAACATCGACCCAACAGGAACACCGGTGAGGGGGGGAGGGGGAGGGGGAGGTGGCCCCAGCAGCTCCGGCTGGGGGACGTGAAGTGTCGTCGCCCTTCTGAAAAGCAATCTGGTCTCTGTCCGGAGCCTCCGAAATAAATTCCCCTAGCCTGTGACCCGATACGTGTGCCTCTCGGGGTCTGTCCTAAAAGATCATCAGAACCGGGGATGGGAATCAGCGTGCAAGGGAATCCATCATCACAGGGTGGACGGAAAAGGGTGAAAACGCAGAGAGATGAACTGTAAACGGTGGCTAAAGACAGCACAAGGAGAATTCTCACATGGCTACAGAGCGATGTTGACCCCACATTTCAGACCTGGGAAAATTCTGGGAGCATAATACGAAATGAGTAAGAGTAGGGCCCCAAACTGTATTTTCTGATGGACCGAAATCACTAATGGTGACTACGAGAGTTTATCACGAGCTCACTGGGTGCCTGGGCTGGGCTGGACGTGTATTCACATGACCTCATTCAGCCTTGCAGCGAGCCTGTGAGGAAGGCCCGACTTCAGGCCCATTTCACAGATGAGGGGGTCGAGGCACAGAGAGACTAAGTCATTAGCTCCACATCGCTAGGCGCTGAGATCACTAAGCTGTGACATTGGGACCGGAATGCAGGTCCAGAATACAGCGTGTGAAGCCATTTAGGTTAAAACCATCAGCACCTTTCAGGAAACAAAAGCCGAAAGAGCAAATGTATCAAAACGTTAATAGGAGTCATTTCCCGGCGGTGCCGTGGGGGGGGGGGATGATTTTTATTTTCTTCTTTATATTTTGGGTATTTTCCATATTTTATCCAGTGGACATGGGCTATTTTAAAGCCAGAAACCAGGCTATTTTTAAAAGGCTCCAGAGATTTCATAACCTTCCCTAGATGGTTTAAATAACAACACCACAAACAAAGACCAGTAATGCGAGGAGATCTGCCCTCCCAGGACTCCCCCGACCCCACAGCAAAAGCACATTGATTTTCCTTCCTGGGAGACCGTGCCCTTGACTTTAAATAGCTTCAGGTCAAGAAGCCTGAGAACAGCTCTCCCCTTCCGCGCTCTCAGGGGGCAGGCGGCACCCTCTGCACCTGCTCCCTGGGTTCCCAGGCTGGCGGCAGGGCAGCGGCGGGAGGGGGGGCAGGGGGCGGTCACTGAGCTTGGCCCCCCACTAAAAACACCAGCTCTCCCGGGAGCCAGGATTTGCTGGGAGCTAGAGACACATCATCAAGGATTAACCCAAACAAGCTTGGGAGGGCACATGGGATGCTGGTGGGGGCGTGGGGACAGGAGTCCCCGAGTCTGTGCACCTCCAAGGACATGGCTAATTCAACCCAGCGCCCCCAACCAGCCATCGAACGTGATCAGAGGCAACCAGGCAGCAGGAAAAAGAGGGAGGCAGGTGACACAGGGGAGAAGGCAGTTTTGCACGTAGCCTTTCGTGGCCGTGAGAACAAACATAAATGTATCTGAGAGATCATTAAAATACATAAGACAGCAATGATTATGTCAGAAGGAATGGGCTTGAAGACACCTTTCTTTCTCTACTCCCAAGTTTGCTCTCAATCGTTTTTGAAATCAAACCAGACAAACATACATGTTTGCATGGGAAGTCTGCCAGGCTCCAGTCTCTTCTCTGTCCTTTCTGGACCCAAGGCCAGGAGCGGTTTCCAGCTGACTCGGAATGCCTGACCTCGCAGGCAGGAGTAAGCCAGCGCCGAAGGGGCAGAGCCAAGCAGGTGCACGGCCCTCGACGTGGCCCCGTCTGGTTCGTGAAATGAAAAACTGAATCCGTGGCAGCAACAAATCCCGTGGCCGAGCTTTTCCGGTGAGGCTGAGAGTGGCCTCCCTCCCTCCTTGGGGCCATCAGACAAACGTACCGTTCTCTCCTGAAACCGGGCCTGGTGTTCGAAACGGTAAGAAAGGAGGCAGCACAAAGAAAGGAAGGAAGAAGCCCACTCCTTCCTCGGCCTCTCGTCTAACGCTGCAGCTAAAGGCTTGCAGAATATGCCGGCAGGGAGGGAGCCCGACCCAGCCTGGCTGGAGGGTGGGCATGGGCCTCACACAGAGGGAGCAGGGGTGGGCATGGGCCGCACACAGAGGGAGCAGGCGCTGTCCACAGCCTCCTTGGGAATAGATCCAGGAGATGCTGGGGGGGGTGGGTAACTCCCCAGGCAACCCCCTCCCCAAACCTCCAGGAGAGTAGCAGTCTGCCTGCTGAGGAATCTAAAGTGAACAGGTAGGAGTCCATAAACACCTCCCTATTTCTAGAGGTATTTGCCAAGCGCTTGCTATGTTCCAGGCACTGGAGGAGGCTACAATGACAGGCCAGATGCATGGACCCTGCTTGCCATGGGGAAGCAGGTGTTAATCAAGAAACACAACTGTAGGGGCGCCCTCGTGGCTCGGTCGCTTAAGCGTCCGACTTCGGCTCAGGTCACGATCTCGTGGTTCGTGAGTTCGAGCCCCGCGTCAGGCTCTGTGCTGACGGCTCAGAGCCCGGAGCCTGCTTTGGTTTCTGTGTATGTGTGTGTGTGTGTGTGTGTGTGTGTGTGTGTGTGTGTCTGCCCCTCCCCCACTTGTACTCCGTCTTTCTCTAAAAAAAAAAAAAAAAAAAGAAAGAAACAACCACAGAATTACCAACTGTGATGGCTGCAATAAAGGAGAAGAAAGCTTGGCTCTTGGAGATCAAACCCCAGGATACCTCTGGAAGGAGAAGGGCCGAGGTGCTTGTCTGGCACGCACGGGGCAGGCCTTGCACACAGCCGGTGCTCAGGGACCTACGGGAAGTTGACCCAAGGCCACCAGCTTTTGGGTGGAAGGGTCACACAGAGCAGAAAGACCTTGGAGGCAGACCCGTGTCCACACCCCAGCTCCCTCTCCCTCTCCCTCGCCTTCTGAGCCGCGTGAGCTTGTAAGTTACTTCATGGTCTATAAAAACATGCAGAAAGAACACTCATTTCAAAGTGCCCTGTCGAGGAGTAGAATGTAAGTCCCTGCGTGGCTCTGTCTCCACTGGTACCCCCCCCTCCCACCAATTCATCCTCCGTGCAGGAGGCTGATGGCTCCACAGGCTGCATCCCTGGGCATCCTTGTCCTCTGGCCACCTGCTAGGTTCTTCCGATGGGAGATACCGGCAGGACCACTGGTGGGGGGGGGGGGTCAGATGATTGATCCCATTGGTTTTGCCCAGGGCTGCATTCATCCACCTCGGCCCACGGCTCCTGCTGGGGGGACCCCTCACCAGGCAATGGCTTTCTGGGGTTCCTCCAGCTCCCCGCCTTCTCCGTGCCCACAACAGCCCCCCCACTGATGTGAGCCCCCTGAGTGCTGCACATTCCCTGCGGGGGGAGGGCCTTTCTCCTGCCCCCGCCTCTGGAACAGCCCTTCTCCCACCCTGCACTCACCTCCCTGAGTCCCCTGCGGGGTTCTTGACTGATCAAGCCCCTGTGACAAGCTCAATCCTTTGGGTCATGATGGCAGGGTGGAGGACATCCATCCCCCCCCACCCCAGGGAAAACGTGTTCGGGCTGCAACGCTTCCAAAGATGGATAGTTCAGTCTAATCTAAGGAGTTGCTAGCTAGAAAGGGTAAGCGGAGGCCACGATCGGTCCTGGGGTCAGAGCGATCCCCGCGAACCCTGTACGTCCTGCAGGCCAGGCACTGCACCGGGTGGGTGGCTAAGAGCCTCTACTCCTGAGAAACAGCCCTGCGGAGGCGACACAAGCCTGTAAACCAGTAACTGTTGCACGATGGGCTCAGTGCGATAAGAGCCCGGAACTGCGAGGGGGGCGGAAGCTGTTAGTCCGCATAGGGGTGGTGGTCAGCAGAGGCTTCTCCGAAGAAGAACGCGCAGGAGAGTTTGCTGGGCTAAAGAGCGCTCAGGGCAGAGGGACAAACATGAGCACAGATGAGGAGGGGAGAGGCCTGGTGGGGCAAAAGTCAGCCTTCTCATGCCGTCCAAAGGACCTCGTCATTTAAAGCGACGGCTGGCCACAACCGAAGAGCGACCCACAAACATACCCTTGCCTCAGGACCTTTGCGCTTGCCGTTTCCTCTTTCCAAAGCACTTTTCTCTGAAAATCTTTGTACAGTGGCTCCTGCTCGTTGTCGACCTCAGAGGCTTCCCCTGATGGTGAATAGCTCCCTGGATGAGTTTCCTGTCGCTGCTGTAACAAAGCACCAAGCGTCGTGGCTGACGGCCACACAAGTTCTCCCAGTTCCAGAGGTCAGAAGTCTGAAACGAGTCCTCCTGGGCCAAAACCAAGCGCTCTATTCTTTTTTGGATGTTCTGGGGAAAATGCATTTCCCTTTTCCGGCTCGTAGGGGCCACCCACATCCTTGGGCTCACGGGCTCCTTCCAGCTGTAAAGCCGGCAACAGTTGGTCAAGGCTTTCTCAGGCTATGTCCCCGGCTCTGGCCTCCTTCACTCGGAAGCACCCTCGGGGCCTCATCGGCCCACCCGGATGATACAGGCTAATCTCCCCATTTAAGGTTCTTAACTTAATCACATCTGCAGAGGCCTCTGTGCCCGGGAAAGCCACGCTTGCAGCTTCTAGGCCTGAGAATGTGGACATGTTTGGAGGGCCGCTCCACCGACTACCACACTCCCCTTACCCTTCACCCACCACTTTCTCTTCCCTTCCCCCCGCCCCTGATTTTCCTCCAAGCACTTCAAACACCCAGGTTCGGATTACTCATGCACTTGTTGATGGCTTATCTCGCCCACGAGGATACAAAGCTCCAGAAGGGTGGGGTCTTATCGGTCTTGCCCACCTTGTGTTCCCAGCACCTAGAACGACATCTGGTACGTAGTATATGCTCAATAAAGGGGCGCTGGAAGGGATGGAGGGCAGGCAAAGGAGAGCCGCCAGTCAAGCCGTGGCAAGTCCCCCCCCCCCCGCCTCCCCCCCCCACCCTCCTTTCTGTCCTGGGAAGTAGCAGTTCTGAAAAGCCTGAACGTCACCTGGGTCTTGCCTCAGGTGGGCCATTGTCACTGAATCCAACCTCCTCCTAAGGTTACCAGAGTTGGCGTCCTAGAACAGTCAGGCTCTGGGCCGAGGGAGGAGGGTTCACAGTCAGGGATCATTAGACAGAGGGAGGAGCCAGCCCAGCGGAGAGCCAGCAGACAAGGAGCCAGCTGGGTGAAAAACAGCTCGACCCAGACACAATGGACGGGCACCAAGGGCAAGATGGCGGAAGGAGAGTGGGGGGAGAGGGCATTATAAGGCTGGGGCCCAGGCATCTGTAGGCACCCAAGGGATGACCCTAAGCAAGCAGGAAGCAGGGCCCAGGGCCAGTCCTCTCCTGGGCTTCAGGGAGCTCCTGTCTGAGGGCTTGGGGCAGGGAGCTCCCGGGAAGGAGAGACTCACTTCCGACTCTCAGCCAGGACACAATTATCATTCTGCACCGGACTCTACCAGTTAGGTGGCCAGCCCCGGGTACGGGTCATAGATAGACTGTCACAGAGATGACTGAGATGATCTAGCCCTGGGACAGTAACTCCTCCACTCTGTGTGAAATACTCCCCATCCAGCACCATGGCAGACATTGCTAATCAAACCCCGCACACCATCCCACTGAGCCCAGAGGGCCCCGCCCCTTACCTAGGCAGTCACAACCCGTAGATGGGAGTCAGCAGCAAAATCCAACCCTCCACTTCTCCAGGGAAGGTCTCCAGGGAGACCTGCTGAAGACCCACAGAGCGGGCGGCTCCAGCCTCTGGCTGGCTAACTTTTTACGTTTCTCAGGCAGCCTCTGTCAAACAAGGACCTCGAACTCCAAAAGCAGATCGCCATCAAGCCAACGCTCTTTTTGTAATGTGAATTATTCACGAGTTTTAAGAAGCTGCATTTGCATCTAGTAGGTTGAAACGGAGACAAAGACAACTCTAGTTGGGTGGATGTGTCTGCGGGGAAGGCAGGGCTGGGGGCAGGGCTGGAAAGAACGTCTGAGAGCCGCCCCTGCACCGGCAGAATGCTGGAAGCTCATTCTTGGAAAACCATTTTTTCTTATTAGTAAAACTCAACATACTGTTTATAGAAAAATTAGGGAACACACGAAGCGGAAAGAGGAAAACAGCAGGCGCCCACTGGTGTCTCTGCCACCAGGAGAGAGCCACTGCCCGCGGCCTGGGGTCCATCCAGGGGGCTTTTAAATGCAGGGATCCGCTCCCCTCCCCTCTCCTGAGGGCAGGAATCACCGACAAAAGGTGCCCGTGGCAATCAGATGTGACAGTGAGGGGCTCAGCCCCTCCTCCCACCCTGAGCACCTGGGCGCTGACCACCCACCTGGGTGCTGACCACTCAAACATGGCAGCCTGGTTCAGAGGCAGGACAGAGGTCTTGCTCTACTCCCAGAGCAAAGAACACAGGGGGTCCTGACATTGAAGGAGGCCGGTCTGCGGAGCAGACCCTCAGCCTGGGTGCGCGGAGGTCACAGAGCCTGTGAGGGCCACGGTCACGACGGGTCCGGCCACTAATAGGTGCCAGGCGCTTTCTGGAGTGGGTATGTCCGGTCCTCTCAACCAGGCCTGGCATCAGGCCAACGACGGGAGGAAAAACAAAGCAGAAGCTCAGAGAGGTCTCACGGCTGGCGAGTGGCAGGGCTGGGGTTTGCATCACCCTGCAAAGTCAGTGTCAGCGACCGCCCGGCGCCCTCCCCGCAGCTGTGCTACTTATTCAGAAAACCAACAGTTCAACGGCAAACGGAATAAACTGCCATGACCTCATCTAGGTCATTCCCGGGGGGCACAGCCCGCCCTCCACCTTCGCCATCATCTCCCTCCGCCTGGCACGGGCCCCGGCCTCCACCTGCGTCCCCTTGCCCTGTCCTGCCGTGCACACTGTCTGTCCCTGCACCAAGCCGTGGGCACCTGCGGTACACCGAGGGAGCCCACACCCTGCGCCACGCTCCCTGGGCTCAAATCCCAGCCCGCCTCTCGCTGATCATGCCAACCTTGGGCAAGTCTCTGATCCCCTCGGTGCCTCAGGCCAAACAGGGATGACAACGGCATCACTTCAGGGCACAGGGAGGCACCGAGCTCCGTGCCTGCCATAGAGCAAGCTTGGGGCGATACCAGGAAGCTAGCGGCTTGATCCTGTGGGTCTATCAGAGTTAACTGCTGCGTAAACACGGCTGGAGGGCTGGATCCTGGGTGTCTTCAAAGTGCGGGTTCTTTTTATGGCATTCCCTGAAGTGCCCCCTTAAGGACCAGAGGCCGCTTCGAGAAAACGCAGGAGTAATAATGGTTACCATGGGGAAACTGAGTGCCCCAGGGATGATATACACATCATCTTGTTTAATTCCCGTAACAAGCAAGAACAGAAGGAGTTACTGTGCGCACTTCACGGACAGAAAAACTAAGACCTAAAGAGGTCAGACGCTGGTCCCGGGCCCCACAGCAAAACCGTGGCAGAGCTCAGAGGGGTCACCCCAAACAGCATTCATCCCTTGCTTGACCCTGATTTATTGTCCCTTCCTCCATCCCGCTGCCTGAGACACTAATGGTAATGGCTGGAGCTCTAGCAGCCATATCGGATCATGAGGTCAAGAGCCATACCCGGAGAAGGCAGTGCGATGAGCTAGGGGAAGCCCGGGTCCCTCAGATTTTGTGGCGCACAGCTGCCATACCAGCTTTGGCCCGTCCCTGCAGACATGCGCACCTGTTTGCGACACCGTTACTTGGGGCCTTCTGTAACCCACGGCCAAACCTAATCACGACTGTTCCAGAATCACCCCTAAGTCCATCTCTCTCGGGGGTGGAGAAGACAAAAGCAGGCCAGCCAGTGTGCTTCCAGGGAGGGCTCTGGGCTTGGTGCCTGCTGGGGGCCAGAGTGAAAGGGAGGCTGCCAGATTCCTACCTGTGCCTCTCTCTGCAGGTCTCACTTTCCTAGGCTTGAAAGAACTCTGTAAAGTCTCATTTACAAGGTAAATCTATGCCTGGGGCTCCACGGGGTTCCTGTGGCTTTTATGAGGAAGAGATTTCAAAGATCAGTTTAGAAAGCGCTTACCTACATCAATGGTCACAGAACCAAGAAAGGCCACTTTTGTGCAGCGTCCCGTTTAAACGGACACGCCAGCATCATGAAAACACCTACGATAAGGAGACTCTCAGCTTGTTAATGGTCTCTCTCTCTCTCCCTCCCCCCCCCACATTACAAGTCAGGTTTATTAAGACATAGCTTACATATAGCAAAATGCACCCTTTCGTGCATACAGTTCCACGAGCCCTGATGAGTCAAGTTGTGTAACCGCCATACAGAATATTCTATCACCCCCAACAGGTTCCTTTGGGCCTCACTGCGGTCAATCCTCGGCCCCTGACAACCACGGACCCGTTTTCCTGTTCTAAGATTCCGGCTTTTCCAGAACGTCATATAAAGGAACCACGCGGGGAGCCTACAGCATCTGGTTTCCCTCGCTTTGCGTGCGTGGGTAATCCACCTGGGTCACGTGCAAGGTCTTTCCTCCCTTCTCACCACTGAGCAAGGCAACTCTGTAAGAGGCACTATGCTCCGGGTATCCATTCACCAGCTCAGGGACATTTGGATTGTTCCCACTTTTTGGCTTCTGTGAAGACAGGACACACAATGACGTGGGACTACATAGAGAGAGAGGTAGAGAGAGAGAGAGTTGTGTGCATGGACATGTTTCCATTTCTCTTGGGAAATATCCGGGGGGTAAATTACTGAGGCAAATGGTAGTGTATGTGTCATTTTATAAGAAACTACCAGGGCGCCTGGGTGGCTCAGTCGGTGAAGCGTCTGACTTCGGCTCAGGCTATGATCTCGCGGTTTGTGGGTTCGAGCCCCGCGTCGGGCTCTGGGCTGACGGCTCGGAGCCTGGAGCCTGCTTCCGGTTCTGTGTCTCCCTCTGTCTCTGCCCCGTCCCCACTCACCCTCTGTTTCTCTCTCCTTCAAAAATAAATAAACATAAAAAAAAATCTTTTTAAAGCTCCTTTTTAAAGCACGGGTTCCAGCTATCTTAACGCCTCACAGAAAGCCTTCCAGAAACTTTTAGAATTCATTCGTTCGTTCATGCAAATGCTTCCTGAGTGCCCTCTATGTGTCAGACACCATTCCAGACCTTTGGGACACATCCATGAACGGACCAGGCTTGGGCTGCCCGGGGTCCTCCCCGTGGTTCCCCCAGGCCCTCCCCCAGCCCAAAGAGGCTTGCCCAAGTCAGGAGTGAGCAGCCAGGGAAAGCCAGAGCCCACAGAGAATATTCTGGGTTCCTTGCTGCCCAGCCCCCACTGAGAGCCACATCACAAGAGGAGGTGCTCTGCAAGCAGGCACGAGAGTGCTCCCCGAGCACACAGCCATCCCATGCGTTAGTTCCGGTGTTTGCTGACCACCCACTCTGCACCAGGCGCTGGGGAGGACCCAAGGGACCACAGCAGAGCCCGTGCCCAGGAGGACTCACAACTCACAGAGGACAGCTGTCAACGCTCCCTGGGGGGAAGTGGGATGAGTGCCGGGGTACTGGAAATAGGGGTTGGGGAATCAAGGAGGGCTGCCTGGAGGTGGTGAACGGCAAGATCAACAGATGGGGAATGGAGGGAGGGGCATGCCTCACCCGGGCTTCGTCGGACCCCTCTGGGCCACTCTGTGAGGAAGACAGGCCGGCCATTTCAAACCACCTTCTTGGGTGAGGAGATTGGGACCACGCGGCCAGGTAGGGTCCTGTGGCTCTAGCCAAGAATCAGTGGCTGCTGGTTCTGGAGGGGCTGCTGTATTACACACGTGGGGAGCATCAGCGAATCCACACCACCGTTCCGGGGGGGCTATGAGAATTTCCCCCGTTTGTCGCGAAAAAGTGCCTTGTGCAAAGTCAGAGGAGGAACCAAGGTGTTCAGTCCCAGCTGCATGAGTGTTGCGGCCCAGTGCCCAGCACGGCCACCCCCTATACCTGTCCCCCTGCCCTCTTTGGGACGGCCCGTCAGGCTGCAGCTCCCAACACCGAATCCCACAGGCACAAGGGGGCTTGAAGGGGCTGAGTCCCTGGTCTTGCCTGGCCACTTCTGGAGGGAAGACAGGTCGCCAGAGCTGGTGGCCGCGGGCGGCTTCCCCTTGCCCACTCTCCTCCAGGACACAGGACCGACGTGACGTGCAGGGACCCTTCCCTCCCACCCCGTGAAGCTGATGAGCAGAACTTGAACTTGGAAGGGAAGAAGGAGGAGAAGCGGGCAGACCCCGTCTCCTGGCAGCTGCTGGACCACCCACTCTGGGCGGGTCCTTCCAGAGCGAGAGCTCACCCCTCTGCAGGTACTCGGTGTGGATCGCATTTTGTGAGCCTCGGTTTCCTCCTCTGGAAAATGGGGGAGTTGACAGAAGTTGCTGTCTCAGAGGACGGCTGTGAAACACAGGTGATCCGTTCACAAAGCGCCTGGCAAGCTCTCATAAGAGCTCAGGAGAGCCTTAGTTAGCCAGGAGCAGGGTGGTGAATGTGTGCCAGGGTCAGGGGTCAACCTCAAGGGACCTGGAGCACCCGGGGACCGGCTAGGCATGCGAAATCTCGGCCCCAACCGGACCTACTGGGGTGGGGTCTGCTGCTCGGGGTCCAGCAAGCCCCGCAGGCGATTCCGACCCATCCACGGCAAGGGTCCCACAGCCTCAGCAGGGCGGACACTCGGGGCTGGACCATTCCCTGGGGTGGGGGCCGACCTGTGCGTTGTAGGAGGTGGACAGCATCCTTGGGCTCTGCCCACCAGAAGCCAGGAGCATCCTCGCAGCTGTGACCACCAGAAATGGCTCCACACCTTGTCAGATGTCCCCGGCAGGTGGCGGGGGGGGGGGGGCAAAATCACCCTGCGTTGAGGACAACTGACCCAAACTTTGAGAACCGCCGCTCTACGGGGCACGAAGCCGACTCCCTCCCTCGAGGATCTTACAGGGGAACTGTGTTTAATGACAGTAACCTGCAGGGCTGGAGTCACCCGCTAGATGCTCCTTAGGGAGCAAGGCACTGTTTTCGTGACAAGGAAACAGGGGCTTCAAGGTTCAAAGACATCTGGCTCCTAAGAGGCAGAGCCGGGGTTCAGCCCGGGCCCTCGGGCTCTGTGACCCTTATCCCTCAGCCCTGCCTGCCCCTCCCGGCTGTCTCCCTTCCTTCCCTCCCCAGCTACACCCCTCGGTACAGTCCCCTTCCTTGGAAAGCTGACCCGTGAGGCTCTGTCCACTTGGACCACCCTGGGGGACTTGCTTTCATGCGTGGCTCTCCCGGGGCCACCATAAATGGTCTCGCCCTGGAACCCACAGTTTTCATGGCCTAGGAAGGCTCTGTTTTCAGACAGAATACTCTCAGGACAGCGCTGACAGCTTCCCTCTCTCCTGCCCTGCCTTCTGCTCTACACCTGTCCCCTCACCACCATCACCAGCCACAACGGCCCCACCAGTACCTTCAACCGCCATTTTCACGCTTTGACCCCAGGGTCTCTAGATCCGAGCCCGCTTGAGGAAACAGATCCCCAGTGAGCCATCTGGGGCCACTGGAGACAGGGTTGCGGCTGCGGACTTGACCCATTTGCTCAGAGGGCTCTGATTTCCCTGAGCCAGGTGTACAAAGTCACATCTAGCCCCCCTCCCCCCCCCCCCGCCACGTCCTGGGACAGCTCCATCCCAGCGGACTCGGGTGGCTCATTTGACTTGCAGCATTCCATCACCGGCAAACTTTGCTAAAGAAATGACCACCGCCAACAGCAGGGACAACGCCAATAACAACTGCCGTCCGTCACGAGGGTGACAAACGTCAGCAACCGAAAGCCCCTACCAGGTGTGGAGGCTTTACGGATAGATATCCTCTTACTTGAACAACCCCACGAGGTGGGGGGGGGGGCAAGATTCCCTTCCCTTCTTTAGATGAGGCATTTGAGACTCAGAACAGTGGAATAAATTGTCCGGGTGGCAGGCGATGCTGGGACGGCACTTCCTGTGATGGGGTCAGAGGTCAGGCAGGGTAGGAGTTCCACCCGAGGGTCTCAGGGACAAACGTGGGGCAGGTGATTCAGAAGGGGGCCTGGGGCTCCGCGACACGGCGCAGGGAGGGAAAAACGGAGGCACCAAGATTGCAAACTGAAGCATTAAAAGGTCCTTAGAAATCACAGTCTGCCTTCGTCCTGCTGAGTCAAAATAGAATGCAGGCCACACAAATTACGTTGTCACCTCGAGCAGCCGTGTTACAGAAAGTCAGACAACACAGGTAAAATTCATTTTAACGGTGTGCTTCATTTAACCTACTGTAGCCAAAGTATTTCCGACGTGTGACGTATATTTGAAAACCGTTAACGAGACGTTTTACGTCCCTTTTCTCATAGTGGGCCTTCACACTTTGTGCATGTTACACACGTCCATCTGGACCAGACACAAGTCCCCGGTAGTCACAGGACTGGTGGCTACCACAGGGGACGGCACATATCCAGGCCCTCGGGGGACACTGCGCGGATACTGAGGTCAAAAGAAGAGACCGAAGGGGGCCAGAGCCACCCATGCTTGTGAACCGCATCGCCGAACCCAACTTTGGCAGGCGACTGGTGTGGCTTAGTGGGAGGGGCACAGGTTTGGGAGCAAGAAATATCTGGCCACCATAATGAGCTGTGTGACCACGAGCCTGGTACTCGACCTCTCCGAGCCTCGACGCCCTATACGGAAAATGAGCGGTTCTCCTCCTCGTCCGGCTTACGTGTGAATGAAATATAAAATACCCAACGGAGTTCTTGGCACGTGTTAGGTAATTAATCCGGGGACACAACGGGGATGCAGGTGGTGAATATATCACCACCACCCTTGGCCTCGTCACCTATGCCGTAATCCCTCCCGACGCAGAAAAACGGCGCTTGAACGGAGCAGCCCCTCCTGCTGGCTCTGCCTGGCCTGGGACAGGGGCAGGAGAAGGAAACGAGATGGACAAGGGGACAGGAGAGAACACACCCCACAAGGCACCAGAGTCTCAGTGCTTGCTGCGCCCCAAAGCACACAGAAGAGTAAGACAAAGGCCACCCCAGCTCCACGCCCGGCACCAGGACCGATCTGTGTCCCCTCAGTAGTGGGGAGCAGGTCTTTGGAGCTGAGCCTGCTTGAAAGGAAGTGAATCGCAGACCTTTTGATCCCTCAGATGACGGCCCAAAGCCCCATCAGCTGTGCCGAATGGAAAACATCCAGAAGCCCCAGGGCCAACACAGCACCTAAGGCCATCTTTGTCGGCTCACGTTGGCAGAGCTGTGTCTGTGAGCCATGCTCCCGCCACCCCAGCCTCCGGATTACTTGTCCCCTCCGCACAGAATGTTCCTCTCCCCGCTTCCATCTGGCTAATTCCCATTTCAACTTAAAATGTCACTTCGTCTGAAAGTCCCTCACGGCATCTCTACGGGGTTCCCTTGTTGGCGCTTAGAATAATCTCCCGTCATTATACCCCAATGGGACCATGGGAATCGACTCCCTGCCACGGGACAGGGGTAAGTCCGTACCTCCCTGGTGCCCGGGAGAGTGCCTGACATCGAGCAGACACTCAATGAATATCTTCTGGGCGCTCTCCTGGCATGAAGTTAACTCAGGAACCAGTAGAGTGCCGGTTGGTTTGACGCGGAGAGAAGATGGGCAGTATTTTAGAAAACAGAAATACAAGTCGCGGCACCGGTGCCCGATGCCATACGTAATTTTCCACGGAATTATCCAAAAGGGTCATGGGGTATTGGATCACTTTGCCGGATTCTTCCAACAGCTGGAGAGAGCTCGGGTCAGAATGGACACGATTCACGGAATGACTGTTACGTCAACTATTGATTTTCTGAGAGCCTCAAAGCTGGAGCCTCACATCAAAGAGTCTTTTGAGTGAGGGGCACGGGTCGTCACCGCGACTCTTCTGCGTCCACAAGTGGAGACAGCTCGGGGGAAGCACGGCTTCCCCCTCTCATTTGCAGACACGTCACCCTGTTAGTCTCAGATGGGTGGCTACCACTCCCGGGTAGAAACGGGGAGGAAGATTTTGCCGGTCCCATGAGCAGCGTTTCGTGGGCTCAGTCAAGGACGTGAAACCACCTGCAACATATAGGGCATCCCAGCCAAAAGCCAATAGTGTCCCCCCGGTACTCACTCACTGAGGAATGCTGGTCCCAAGCCAGCCTAGGAGGCCATGTCCCCCGGGAGAAACAGTAAGCGAGGGAAATGAGTCAGAAAGGTCGCTTGATTACTAATGAGCACCCACGAGCACTGCCTCACTCGGCCCTTTTCTCACCCAGGCCGGACCAGTCACCTTCTGAACGTTCCAGCACGTTCCTGCCTCTGCACCTCGGCTCATACCAACTTCCTCACCCCCCCCCCCCAAGAGGTCATCTCTGCTCATCTCCACTGACCTCTAAATCCCTTCCCAACACAAGAGGCTGCCCTAGGCACCTTGCTGAATGGCTCAGCCCTGATCACGTCTCCCATCTCCAAAAGATCCCAGGCCTCCAACTAGAAAACTCACTGAGTGCCTGTCAACCACTGCCCTGTGGCTCTTCACCGATCCCAAGTATAGACCCCAAATCCGAGCCTGAAATGTGGACTAAGTGATCAATCCATTCCCATCATTCAGTGGAACCCCGTAGCAAAATATCCACCAGCATACCCGCCCCCCAAATTGCTCTGTAAAAGAAAGAACACATTTCTTTAAAAAGTCCTGATGAGGGGCACCTGGGTGGCTCAGTCGGTTAAGCGTCCGACTTCAGCCCGGGTCACGATCTCGCGGTCCGTGGGTTCGAGCCCTGCGTCGGGCTCTGTGCTGACATCTCAGAGCCCGGAGCCTGCTTCCGATTCTGTGTCTCCCTCTCTCTCTGCCCCTCCCCTGTTCATGCTCTGTCTCTCTCTGTCTCAAAAATAAATAAACGTTAAAAAAAAATTTTTTTTAATAAAAATAAAAATAAAAATAAAAAGTCCTGATGAGGGTTGGGCACTCAGCATTCATGACTTCACTGAATCCTCCAAAAAAAAAAAAAAAAAAAAAAAAAAACCCTGGGAGGGCATTACTATCCTTAAAGTCACAGCACAGGTAGAAAAGGTCGAAACTCCACAGGGACACACCATGTGGCTAAAGTTTCGCAGCCACAAAGCGAAGGAGCTAAAATTCAAGTTCACACCTGGCTTCAAACACCTCTTTCCACTGGAGACCAGGCAGGCTCTCCTTTCTCTGGTTTTGTTCTTATTCAACAACTATGTTTACTCGATAAGAGCTGCAGGATTAAAACAAAACAAAACAAAAAGGCATCATTTCACGGGGCCTGGAGGGTCATGTATTGACTCCGTCTTTCCCGGTATCTCCAAGGTGCTTCCACAGTGCCCCTCCTCCTGGGTAATCCAACCCACTCCAAACTCTACAAGGTCAAGGGTAGTCGGTCTAGCAGTGTCTGATGGAGGCTCAGGCAGGATAATCTTTAATCTCGCCACGAAGAATGGCTTAACTTTCAAAGCTTGCCACCCACCAGTTCTCCCCCAGGTAGCCTGTGGCCGTGGGCTCGGGATGTTTTATAAAAGCAGGCAGGGCTCCAACATCGAACGATGTAGAGACCAAACAACCCGTTGCTGGTTTCTCTCTCCCGAGGAGCCAGTACACCCCGTGGGCAAGCACAGGCTCCGGTTCTGAAATCCGCACAACTGCACCCCACCTGGACCCCAGAGCCCCCCAGGCCTCGAAACTCTAGGTAACCAGAGTGTGCGGCTGGGAAAACAGCCACCAGGTATGACCAGACCCCTCTGGAATTTCCCTGATCTCTCCTGGTAAACAGGGCTCAGCAGCAGCCTCTGGGGAACAGTCAAAATGGAAGGGAACGGAGCCAAGCAAGTATCCTCACCCTTCAAACCTTCAAGGCTGGGGTGAATGCCGCACCTGCCACCTTCCTCCCCGGCCGTTCTGAGATGCATGGAGAGGCGAGGGGGCGCCTTCCTGCAGAGGACCCGGGCCTCCACTCCACACGGAGGAGGAGTCTGTTACATGCACTATGTATTTAGAGTGTAAACCCGCAAGGACGGGGAGAAGGGAAGGAGGGACAACAATAAAATCCCAAAGGGTGGAGAGAAGGGAGACCCGTGGTGACCGATTAGCATCTCAAGACGTCCACACTTTAATGTGGCACCCAGCAAGGACAAAAACAGCCCAGTTTACAACCCAGAGGTCTCGAAGGTTCGGGAATTAGTGGTGACAGGTACCTTTGGAAATGGGGTTGGGGCGGGGCGGGGGGGATGCAATAAGAAGACGGGTCCCTTCATCCCCTCCCCCATGTCCTCCTGGCAGGTGTCAGTCCCATCCTCCATCAGGCACAAGACTGGAAGTTTGTTCTTCAAAGAGGATAAAACAGAAATTCTGAGTATGACTTGAGCTGAGGACGGCACAGTGAGTGACTTCTGCACACTGGAAGCAGAGGAGCCCCCTGCCCCCCGCCCTCTTTCTTCTCCCAGCTCTCAGACCCCCACCCCGCACCCCAGCACCCTGGCCTGGACCCTCCGGACGGAAGACTGCAAGACTCAGTCTGACCAGCCAGGAGGGAAGCTCTAAAGATACGGACATGGGGGTTCCCCATGACACAACCCAGCGGGGCACCCTTGAGAGAGGCTCTGACCAAGAAACCCCACCCCCTGGGCACTGAGCTTTCGCTTTTCAGTCCCCAGCTCTATTTCTTTTAATGTTTATTTATTTGGAGAGAGAGAAAGCGCAGTAGGGGAGGGGCGGAGAGAGAGGGCCAGAGAGAATCCCAAGGAGGCTCCTTGTGGAGCCCGATGCGGGACTCAGTCCCACGACCATGAGATCATAACCTGAACGGAAATCAAGAGTTGGCCGCTTAACTGACTGAGCCACCCAGGTGCCCCAGTCCCCAACTCTTAAATATGAGAAAACAATCAAGGGCTATGAGCCAGCTAAACAAAGAAGCCTTTAACATGAAAGCTCCAGACCAAACAAACCCACATAAGCAAAGAGAAGGGTAGAGGTAACATTCACACGCAGCGCATCCGAAGGGCACCAGCACGGCTCTATGCCCTTTGCCTCCAACCGCTCGTGTCATCAGCACAACCTTTGAGGCAGATCTCAATATTATTACTTTCATTTCACAGATGAGGGGCTTGGAGAAGAACGAGGTTAAATAACTTGCCCAAGGTCACAAAGCAAGTGAGTGGCAGTGCTGGGATTCGAACCAGGCTATTTTGCTCCAGGCCTCGGCCATCACGGTCCATCGTGACTATTCCCAGTGTGTGAGAGCAGGTATTGCATTCCTGAAATAAGGCTCCTCTAAAGAATAAGAAAGAGCTCTTGCAAAGTAAAAACGTGGTAGGTTAAAATATGGAATATAAAAACTGATGAAATCTCCCAGAAAGTAGAGCAAAAAGCAAAGGGGATGGAAAATAGAAAAGATAAGAAAATTAGAGGATTAGTCCAAAAGGACCAATGTCCAAATAAAAGGAGTTCTAGAAGATTAGAGAAAAACAAAGAGCAGAAATCATGACCCACCCCCCAAAAAAAAGAAAATCCAAGACAATTTCCCAGACAGAAGGACACAGTTCCAGATGGAAATGTTACACTCAGTGATCAGTACAATGCATGAAAAGAGACCACACCCAGGCAGGTCACCCTGGAGTTTCGAGGTGCTGGGGACAAAAAGAGGATCCTATAAACTTCCAGAGAGAATGAAACAGGTCACAGAAAAGATAGGGAATGGCTTCACACTTCTCAACTGCAACCCCGCAGGCTAGAAGACAGTGGAACAAGGCTTTTATGCTCCAAGGGAAAATGATTTCCAACCATGAATTTGATGCCCAGCTAAACTAGCAATCAAGAATCAGAGGAGAATAAATTCATTTTCCCATGTGCAAGTTCTCAGAAAACTGACCACTCAGGCGCCCATTCTCAGGAAGGATATGCCCCTGGATTCAACAGACTAAGCCAGAAGAGGAAGGCAGGAAATGGGAGAGCTAACCCAGGAGAGAGGTAAGGGGCCACAGGTGACAGTGGAAGAGCACCCAGGTGACAGCCAGACTCCAGATCTACTGGAGTAGACCAAAGGACCCTGATGTGCTCAAGAAGAGGAAACCGAGAGAATTTTCCTGATGCAGCCAAACAACTTGAGGGGATATCCAGAACACCAACAGAGCTGGGGGGATGAATCAATGAGCACATATGCCAATTCTAACAGTTTTGAACTCCAAGGAAACCAAAAGTAGAACAGGAAAGGGAGAGCGATCGTAAGTTACTACGTGCCTCAGCTCCGATTAGTGCCCGCCTAGTAGTCGCACTGTAAACTCCAGTCACTAATCTTACCAAAATTACGATGAAAATATACCAGGCAGCTGGGAGGACAGGAAAGATCGCAAGTTAAAAGAAGTAAAGAGGAGATCTATATCCTTGCCTTCCATGGTCAGAAATCAGAGCCCTGAACCAAACCAAAACAAACAAACAAAAAATCAAGACAAAGGAATACAGGTATGTTATTCAGAGACCAAGAGGAAAATACCAAAATCATCAGCTAAAAAATCTGCAAGTTGATTGCCTCTGGGAAAGGGGACAACATGGGGGAACCACTACTTTTTACGCAAACCTTGGAAAACTAGAGTCATGTGTGATTTAGAAAAGGCAAGGTACCGGGAAACACGTTGATGGAGGCGTGATGCCACCGAATATTCTTTGCCACCAAAAAGATGCTGTAAGCCTCTGACATCCACAGCTAGTCATTACTAGAGAGTCTGAAACTAAAAACCCTGCTCTGCCAGACCCTGGAGCCTACACTTTCCCTTTGAGTCTGCATTCACATATTCAACAAACGTAAACTGAGCTGAGCACACGCTGAGCCTGGAACAGGAAGACAGACCCTGGGACACAGTGGTGGGCAGGATGGGCCCCAGTGCCCAACCCAATGAGTTTTCTGGTCTACCAGGGCTAACCAGCAGTCAACGAGCCGTCACTAATAACAAATCCCAGTACAGCAGTGCCCAACCTGGGCAAGCAGAGTCTATCAAGGGTAACACTTGACTGATTCCCAGCCTCCCCCTCTGCTAGCCCATCATCAGTCTGAGGCATCATGGCACCTGGTCCCTACGCCCCCCCCCCATCCCCCTACAGGTAAGCCATCACATGCCATTTCATGGCACTTGCCCACAGCAATTCTGGGAACCGGACAGGCCATCATTGGGCCTGCCAACACCTTTGCTACTGGGGCCCAAGGCTTCCAAGCTTTGATTTTCAAGGTATCACTGTTTTGTTTTGTTTTCGATCAGAGTCAAGCTCAAAGGCCAGACCGGCTCTCCAAGGGAGAGTTCCACAGTCCCTTGTGGGCATGAAAGGGAAGCGAATACCTCGGACAGACTGGCCCCCAGCAAGTGCCGGTGGGGGTGGAGGGTGGAGGGCCACGGTCGGTCTCAGATGGCACAATGTGAAATGAAACCCCAGACATGCTGCTGTCTGGCTGCAGGACAGGGTCAAGTTTCTGACCTCCTCTGGGCCTCGGCGTCTGCCTCTGTAGAGGGGATACAACCTCAGGGGTTATGGTGGAATTAAAGGCTATGGTGTAGGTGACCTTGCTTTATAATCTGCCACTGCCCTTATCACAACCCATGACGAAGATCACAGGCTGGTTTCCCGTGGCTGCCTCCAGTCAGTCCTGCCATAATTCAAGGTTACAAGGATTTCATTCTGTCAGCCTCTCAAAAGGGGACCCCTGCACCCGCTCTTCTCAGCTCTGCTCCCGGGAATCACTAATCAGGAACCGTCAGTTAGGAATTCGCACTCGATTGTGTCACAGTGTGAAGAACCTGGTAGGTACGTGACCATAGACGGCTGAGTCGCTGAGTCCCCTCGGGGAAGGCTCAATACCCAAAGCTGGCCGATTCCTGCCCAACATCCTTGAGCCTGGTCCAGCTTCCTTCCCGGGTGCCAGGTCAACGTGAGTCTAGCCTGCGGCTTTTAACCCCTGACGGAATGTTACCCAAAGTTGGGAACTGCCAATCAGCCGGTTCCCGAATGCTGTGCTCTCGGGGTTCTCAGCAGGCGTCGATACGTCACGCGAAGTAGAAGACCGTTTCAAATGGCCCGGACCGCGCTCGCTCGTGTGTCTCAACCCGACCGGAACATGAAGATTAGAACGGAGACTACAGCTGCCAGAGTGTGTTGAATCCCAGGAACACGGTTCGTGCCTAGAAGTTGCCGGGATGTCACCCTCTCACTGCCACAGCCATCCACACCGCCCGGGGCCACAGAGCAGAGGATGGGCTCCGTGACATCGTCCCCTGGTTGTGCACAGCCCTGCGTGTATCTCAGATCACGCGGAGATTGCACTGCCTGTGGACGCCTGGATAGAGTCTGCAGGCTCAGGCCAGCCCCCTCTCCTGTCCCCTCAAACCCTGTTCTCCTGCCCTCGGCCAGGCAGCCTCCCCAAGTCCCACAGTCAGCTGGTGGCAGCCCTGTGGCCAGAGCCCCGGTCTCTACACTCCCAGCTCGGGCTGGATGCCACCGCCTGGGTGTCGGCCAGGCTTGATAGCCGCCATTTGCAATTCATTCGCGCGTTAGTTTCCTGTTGTTGCTGTGACAAATTACCACAGGCTGAGTGGCTTCAAACGACACCAATTGATTATCTAACACTTTTGTAGGTCAGAAGCCCGCGATGGGTTTGACGGACTAAAATCAAAGTTCTCAGCGGAACTGCACTCCTTCTGGGGAACTCTTAGGGAGGACTCCATTTCTTCTCTCTTCCAGCTTCTAGAAGCTGCTGCTTCAGCTCACGGCCCCTTCCTGCAATGGCATCACTATGACCTGCTTCCAGTCATCTGCCCCCCTCCCCCTCTCTTTCTCTCCCCCTCTGGCCCTCCTGCCTCCCTAAGGATGCTTGGGATTCACTGGACCCAGCTGGATAACCCAGGATAATCTCCCCATCTCAACGTCGACATCCACTTAATCGCATCTGCAGAGTCGCTTTACCAAGTGAGGTAACGTAACCCCAGGTTCCGGAGATTAGGATGTGACTGTCTTTGAGGGCACGGGGCTCAGCCTACAGCAACACAGCAAACAGTTCCAAAGACCTAATCCATAGTATAGGGGCTCACGGGATGAGCCACTCAGGGACCCACTCAGGGGTCCTCCCGTGTCCAGAGGAAGACGCTGTGATTTCTGCCCAGGCAGGTGCAGGCGAGGTTCCGGGAGGCTGCTCTAGGCCAGGTCGTGGTCATTCTCTGCAGGAGTCATGCAGACACACGTACAGGGACAAGGACGGGCGGGCCTGGGGTGGGGGTGGGGGGGAGTGCAGCGGGGTCTGGTTCATTCCAGGAAGGAGGGGAGAAGGGTGGGGGGGAGAGCACACAGCAGGGCTCCTTCCTGAGGGCAAAGAAGACTGAACCAGGGAAGGATCTCGGGCCGCCCCGATGAACTGGGATTAGAGGTGCTGGAGGCAGCTGGGCAGTGGTCCTAGCAGTTGAGGAGGAGGATGTTGGCAGAGGCAGGTGAGAAGGGACAGGCGAGAGGACCAGGGCTGACGCAGGAGGGGAGGGCGAGCGGAGGATGCAAATGTGAGGGCTCAGTGACTTCACCACCCAACCGGCAGGGTCATCTCCGGGCCCCTCCCCACCCCCCGCCCCAGTTCCCAGCTACAAGGCCTCAGAACCCTGCTTTTTAAGTATGTCATACCATCGAGGATTAAAAATAGTTTAAAAGAGGAGAGGGATATAAATATCGCTGAGGTTCCTGCCTACATGGAGAGCCCCCCAGGAGAGAGAAGCAGGAGTGGGGCATGACGTCGTCAGAGCCCTAAAGGTCCTTCCAATCGGGCCCCCCAGGTCTGCACAGCAACATGACTGCAGGGCTTCTGTAGGTCCCCCAGATCCTCCCGGGCCTGTCCTCGTCCTCGGGGGACTTTGGACTATAATCTCCCGGAAGCAGTGTCTCAGAGGGCTCGGGAAGGGGAAGAAGAAGAGGAAAAGGTCAGCTGCACGGGCTACTTGCGAGACCGCTTCCCTGTGCTCCCCCCGACCCCCACCCCGGCCACGATCCTACTGAAGAGCCGACACCCCACCCACCGGCATACACCCCCCGGCTCCCTGGTTGCACTCTGCAGATTTGCAATTACAGAGTTTCCCCGCCCCCAGCGTCCCCCCCTCGATTGGGCCTCGCCTCGCCCCCAGACGCCTGCAGCACCCCCCTTAAGCACCCTCAGTCCTAACTCGCTTATCTCAGCCTCGTGATGTGCACTGGGGACTCCTGCAGTGGCCCATTCACCCCTCTGTGCCAGCTCCCCGGATTTCGGGAGGACTCGGTAACTGCTCTTTGGCTGAATGGCCAGGCTTCAAGGGCAAGTCCTTCACTAAGGCAGGGCCAGAACCCGCCCTAGGCACGAACCTACCCTCCAGGAAACAAGCCTGGGCCGTTGTACAGGCAACAGGCATCCCCTGCTGATGTCATCCCAAGCATCCCCTACCTGTCCTGTGCCAAGTCTGGGTTTAGAAGAAAGGTCCCTGCCATCCCACTGGAAGCTCTCTGGTTTCCCACGGTCCAAAGATTAAATAACCAAATCGTAAATGTTTTTGGTTCTCTTTTAAAGTTTATTTATTTTGAGAGAGAGAAAGGGAGCACGAGCAGGGGAGGGGCCGAGAGAGAGGGAGACAGAGAGTCCCAAGCAGGCTCGCCCGGCGCGAGGCTCAGACCCACAAACCGTGAGATCACGACCTGACCCGCGACCGAGAGACGGACGTTCAACCAACTGAGCCACCCAGGCGCCCCAGCCTTTTCGGTCTTGTGGGTGCTTCCCCGTCACGACGACGTAGTGAGCGTCGTAGTGCAAAAGCAGCCCTGGACAGTATGCAAACAAACGAGCACAGCTGTGTTCCAATAAAACTTTATTCACCAAAGCAGCCCGCGGGCCAGATTCGGCCTGCAAACCATAGGGTGCCACGCCCCCTGCTCTGACACAATTCATGAGACAAAAGGAGGCAGTCCGGTGAGGGGGGAAAAAACCCACCAAAGATTCTTTAAAGCCACATTTGTGATTTGCGATGCCGCCTCTAATTGCTTCTGTGACACAGTCTACCACTGTAAAAAACAAAAAAAAAAGATGTGCAGGGAGGGGGTGGGAGAAATAAGAAAAGGTTTCTATGGGAACAGGGAGTTCACTTTGAACGGTTCCATCACTAAAAAGACAATTACTTTCTTTTTCTCACTTCCCCTCTGAAGAGGGCAGGCGTGACCTCAGGCTGCTCGGGCAGGACCGTATCCAGTGCCTCAGCTGTTCCAGTCAAAAGTTAAATGCCAGAGTGTTCCATGGGTCAGGGAGGGCCGTTAATGTAATCTGGGCCTCTTGGGCAAGGGGCCGCGTCCCCAGGGCGCTGAATCGAGGCAGGAGCTCGGCCTCTCTCACGAGGCTGCCCACCCCAGGCAGCTCTGGGGGGCCCCGATGGCGTCCAGGCCACGGCCACTAATAAGCGTCCCTGCGGCAAAACCTCTTCCCAGGCCCGCTGCCAACTGACCGAGGCCCCCTCTCGCTACCGACAAACCTTTTACGGGATGGCTCCTGAACGCTCTTGTTCCTCAGTACAAACGTGGGGGACGGCGGGGGTCCCTACTTTGCCCTGACTGTGGGCGGGTCACGACACCCTCCTGGGCACTCTGCCCCGCTCGTTCAGAGGTGTCCCAGCCCTTCCCCGGGCTTGTCACAGGAGCCGTAATTGAGCAGCCAAGACTAAACCAAGAAGGCACGTCATTTACCGAGGGGTGCTTCTATAACAAACTTATCAACTGCAACCTTTTCTCCGGCGGACCCTTAGTGGCAGGGAACGGGGGAGGGGAGTCCCTAGCACCTGACAGTGAAAAGAACCCAGCGGTGCGACCGGCCGCGTTCAGCTTCGCCCACCGTCACATGCCGGCTGCCCGCCTGTGCCAGGGACTGGAACCTGGGTGCCTTTATGCGAGCACATGCTCCGTTCAGGCCGCGTCACTCCTCAAACCACCTTCCAAGGGGCCCGTGCGAGCCCAGCCCTCTCGTCTTGCAATGAGGAAACTGAGGCACAGCCATGGGAAGACATGTGCCAGGACCCAGAGCCAGGCCTTCAGCCTCCAGCTCCTGGCTAGGGCTTCCCAGAGCTGCACAGCACGCTCCGCCTGGAAAGGCCCCCCTGGAGAAGAGTCCACACCCCGAGTTAGGGGTGGAGCCAGGTCTGGAACGTGGTCTTTGGGAGGCAAAATCCACAGTTAACTCAAAGCCTGTGGCCCGACTCCAGCAGGGAGCAACCCCCCCCCCCCCCGGCCAAAATGTTCTACATGAGGATTTATTCTTTAGAAGAAAGCACACAGATCAGGACTGGGGTCCTTATAGGCAGCGGGTTGTGCATTTGATTTTGTACTCATACAGAAACCTCTGGCATATTTGCTGCGTCGTCCAAGAGCTGGGGGGAGGTGGGGGCGGGAACGATTCCTCCTCGGTGCCTTCTCTTCCCTGGGTGCTGGGTAACTCTGACCCGAGTGACATCCCTGATCCCCCTGCGGTAGGCACAGGAGGTCTACAGGTATGGAGAGAAGAGCCAGGAGGGCAGGATGCCGGGGGGCTCGGAGTCAGTGGGTGGCCGAGGGAGAGGAGACTGGTTGGCCTCCCACCCCAGACCACAGAGGGTCCCGCATGCCAGGCTAAGGGGCTTGGACTTGACCGCGTGAGCCAGTGTGGCCCAGCATGTTTCACATCACCGTGTCCACGGAAACTGATGCTATTACCCTGGGATGGACCGGGGTGCTGCCCTCGGCCCACAGTTTGGCCCTGGAGACCCGCCGAAGGGATTAGCGGGGACGTGCGCCGGGTGGCTGAGTGCTGGGTAGGCTGGAGGAGGTGACGCAGGGCCCAGAGCCATAAAGAGGTCACCATAAAGAGGCAAGCATGGGGAGGGCCTGCTCCTGGGCCGGAGCCATCGCAATCACAGGACGGGGGCGGACGACCCGGGAGGGGCCGATCTTTCTCACCACACAGGCACCGTCCTGCCCAGAGCCTGCCTTCAGGCTCTCCTGACTTTCCTTCCTGCGCCGTGCCCCGGAGACTCTGTGCAGTCGGGCTTCCTCCTGCTCGGCACTCAAGGCCTGACCGCCAACGCCCCTCCTCGGACGGGCCTTCCCAGCTCCCCGCCCTGAGGCTACCAGCTCCTCCCTGGGCGCCCAGTGCACATGACTCACGGAGCTGGTGCCACAGGACGAGCGGGCTCCGTCTGACCTGGGTTCACATCCCAGCCCCACTTAACAAGCCTGCGACCTCGGGCACGTCATTTGACCTCTCCACTTCCGAAAACCAGCACCCACCTCAAAGGCCGGCGGAAGACATTACAGGTGGCAGTTAGGACCGTGCCTGGCACCCAGGCGGCTCTGTCAGGGGACCGAGCCGTCAGACTGCTACCACTTCTGTCTGGCGGTCAGTTCCAAGTGCCCCAAATCGCAGGTCCTGTTTGCCAAGCCCGGGCGGGACGGCTTCCCGACCGATTGGGACTGAGGGAGACACGGAGGCAGGGGTGGGGACACTGCTCCGGGGGTACTAGCCAGCAGGGCCCAGCTGGCAGGGGGGTGGGGGGGAGGGGAGGCATCGCCCCTACGTTCCCCCAGAGCAGCAGTGGGGAGAGACTTCTGTCCGCCCAGGCCCACCTGACTCCATGCACCCCCCAGCTGCGGGTAACAGGTCTTAACCAAGCTGTTCTGCATTGCCGGGGTCAAGGTTCACAGCATCAGACCCAACAGGCGCCAGAGCAACGGGGGACAGCCGGAAGCAGGACAGGTGGGACCCCGTCTGGCTTCGGGCTCCTCAAAGGCAGGGACGAGAGCCAACTGAATTTCTCGCTGCCTGCACACTGCTCAGTGCTGGGCACACGTTTGCCGAACAGAACAGAAACGTGCTGGGAGTTCTGAGGGTGGCAGAGGCTTCCTACCCGAACAGGAGCATCCTCCGAATCTTGGCCCAACACCCCCCCCCATCTTTGAGCAATGGTCAGACCTGGTGGGACATCAGCTGGACCCTGAGGTCGGGTCAAAGGGGGAAAGGGGGCAGCCAGAGTCGCCTTGTCATTACGAGAGCACCAGAACCCTCACCACCCACGGCCAGGCCACGAGCTAAGGCACAGGATGGTTAACCGGCCACCTCTAACCTCAGTTCTACCCCTCAAGGCCCCAAGGAAGTGGGGCCACCAGGAGGAAGCTGCCAGCGTCCTACAAGTCTATTTTCTCCTCCCTGGAAAGGTCAACGGCTTGGGCCACCTCCGTTTCCTTGGAAGGGACCCTGTGAGGGGGTCATGGGCAGCCTTTGCCCAGAGGGACACCCCCCTGTGCTCTCCACTACCGAGTCCTTGATCTGCAAACACTTATTATGAGCCATCGCCATCAAAGGGAGCATATCGACGAGGGCTTCATCTGCCCCTGTGTCGGGGACAGCAAGTTGAGTGACAGGCCTCTTGGGAGAGACCGTGCTCTCTATCCAGCTCACCCCGACCTCCAAAGACAGGTCAGGAAGTGTTCGTTCCAGGGTTCCGTGGGAGATGATCTGGTGACATCACAATCCTCCCTGCTTGGACACCTGATCTCCAGTTCAGGGACATAGACGAAGGGTTCGAGGAGCAAACGCGCAGAGGTCGAGACGCCTCTGAGTCAATTTCACTATGTAGATCCATAGAGAGATGTACACGCAGGGCTGTGCTAGGGAACCAATCCTCCCTGAAATGCAGCATCCTCAAGACTGACATTTTGGAGGAATGCACCTGGCCCCAGGACCACAGGCGTCAAAGCTTTGTACGAAGAATAGGACTGCCTGACCAGACGACAGCTGCCATGGGAGAAAGGAGGCTGGACATCCTCCTTGGTCCCTCCGATTACAGACTCGTGAAATGCCCACGGCCATCGCCACAACAGCTCTTGACTACCTGTGCTGTAAGCGAACGCACAGCTTTAAGCAAACCACCCTTCTGCCTGGGCTCCTCCTGCCCTCCCTTGACTGCCACCCACACGGCGTTCAGATGAATGAGCCCCCCCACCCCCACCCCGCCCATGGCCCGCATAGCTGGTGAGCCAGACATATCCGGGCCCGGCGACACCCACCAGCTGCTTTGGGCAGAGGCTCGAAGCACAGCGAGCGGGGCCTTCTGGACGTGGCCCTTTGGTCGAGACTTCTTGAGTACCACGGAGACAAGGAGAGAAACTATCTGCTAAGCATCCAGTCAAAAGACAGGGGAGCCAAGGGAATATTGGAGAGAGAGGATGCACCCCGGGCCCCACCTCCTGTCCCACGGCAGCAAAGCCACGGGCCAGAAGGCCAGCGCCTCCACAGCGCAAGCATCCCCCCAGGGGATGGACAGTTTCACAAGAGCCCCAAACCACAAACGACCCAAATGTCCCTCGGCGGTGAGCCAACCAACAAAGTGGGGTGCTTCCAGGCGACAGAAGAGTCCAATGACAAGGAACTACGTGTTGCCTGGGTCCAGGGCTGGGAGCTAACAGATGCACACGCGGACAACCGGGGAGCTGTTTCCAGCCGTGAAAATGTTCCAAGATTGGATTGTTGGGATGTCTGCCCAACTCTGGAGACTTACTAAAAACTACTGAATGGTAAACTTAAAACAGGTGAATTTTATGATATGTGAATCGTACCTTAATCGTCTACAAAAACTGAAGAAATACAGGCCAGGACGTGGATGAATTGCACCAACATCCCGTGGAGTAAAAAGGGCCAGTTCAAAAGAGTATGGATCGTACTCTTCTGTTTTACGTGACGTTCTAGAGGCAAAACTATAGTAATAAAGATCAGAATAGTAGTGGCCCTGTGTGCGTGTGTCACCTACTGGGAAGAGCGATGAGGCACCCATCCAGGGTACTGGAAATCATTAACATCTTGATGTGGATGGTGGTTACCACAGGTCATCCGGAGGCAAAAATTTGCTGGGCTCGCACTAAAGATTAATGCACATTTTATACACACACGTAGCCACGTAGAAGATGTATACATAATACGTACACACACATTTAAACGTTTACCTTTTAAAATAGCAAAGCCATTTGGATGCTCAAATTATAACTGGCATTGCCTAAAAGTGAGGACAGTTCCCTGGGAGCTGAGAGAAGAGGCCATTCAGTGAACTCCTACCTAACCTTCAGAACCCATCTCAAATTGTCCCCATTCAGTGAAGCCTTCTCTCATCATTCTAGGTATAACTGCTCAAACTGCTGAGCATCCCTTCACAAAAGTCGATCCCCGATCCCCTGTATGCCGGGAGCTGATCTTAGAGCAACGCAGGAAGTTGTTGCATTAAGAATTGGTTAGCATGCACACGCACAAACACACCACGACGGCCCAAACCACATGCCATCTTAGCAGAAGACACTAATTCCCACGCCCAAATAGGATGTCAGTTCTGGGGCAACAGGATTCAGATGTGAGGCTTATTATCTAAAGGGATCCAGCCTGATCCTCCTCCTTTCACACAAATCACAGCCAGAAGAGATCAGGGGAACCCAGAGCAAACTCAGGGTCCAGTGTCTACTGTACCAGCCCCCCCCCCCACCACCACCCTATTTCGGGTCACCTTTGCTTGCACTGTCCTTGCACAGCCTAGGGGTGGAGCCGGTCTAAATGGACTCCCAGGGAACATTCCATCAGGTGTAATGTTTAAACTCGACTGACTACCCGGCCACCCCCCGACCGCACCCTGCCTGCTGGGGTTCCCTACCCTCCAGCAGTAAAGGCAGGCACCTGCTGGCGGGGGCGGGGAAGGACGACACCCACAGTCCTATCATCTCTCTGTCCAGGTTTCCCAGCTTCTCTCTGCAGCGCCCCCAACCTTGGAATCTCTAGAAGCCCAGGTCAGCCCAGGAAACCGCTAAAGAAAGTTCCCCGGCCCAGCCAGGTCTATGTGTCTGAAGAGAGGCCGGAAGTGGAACTCTAGTTCAGCAAAGCCCACGTATGAAAAGAGAGAGAGGCTGGAACCACACCTCCAGGAAAAGCCGCTTTCTTTGGGCGGGTGGGTGGGTGAACGGGTTACCGGGCGACTGTGGGTGACTTTTTCCCTTTAACTATTGTCGTGCTTTCGAAGTTTCCACAATGAATAAATTCTTAATACACTTCACGTGTGGCGGGAGCCACCCCTAGCCCTTGGGACTCCGTGACCTCCCAAGTTTCTCTTTCACCTTGTGACAAGGTAGCCGCGGGTCCCAGCGTCCCGGGCCGGCGGGCGGGGCCTGTCGCCCACTCCCCAGTGGAGCCTCGGCCAAGGGAGGGGCCGCTCCCTGCCGCAAAGTGGCCCGAATGGGCTGGGAGCCTGCCGAGCCCCCCCCCACCCACCCATCCGTGCCCCTGGCCCCGGGTCCCCGGCCCACCCCCTCAAGCGCCGCCCCCCAGCCCGTTCCCTGAGCCTCAGAGGTACTTGGGAGGTGTGCAAGCTCACACACACACGCACGCGCGCGCACACACACACACACACACACACACAGTCGCACTTTCTCCTCCCTCCCTGACCTGGGCCACCGCCCCCAAGAGCCCACACGTTCAAACTTGGCCAAACTCGCAGCAGGGGCTTCAGGGGAGCCGTGACGTCTCCCCAAAGAAAGCGGGACCCCCAACACACACACACACACACACACACACACACGCACGTGTGCCGCCCCACCCCCTGGGCGACAGCAAATCTAGCCGGGGCGGCCCCGCGGGGGCTCGGGGGCGGCTGTCTCGGCCCCCTCCCCCAGCAAGTGACACGAGCGGGGTCGGCCGGGCGAGGGGCCACCCGACCCGGCGTCGCTCCCCGGGGGGTGGGGGGCGGGAGTCGGGGCGGGGGTGGGGGGTGGGGGGCCCGGGGCGCCTTACCTTGCAGGTTCTGGACGCGGATGTCGCTGATCTGCCCGATGAGCTCCTCGCGCTGGAACCAGTCCCATTCGTGCGCAGCCATGAAGCGCGGGCGGCGGGCCGGGGCGCCGGGGCCGGGCGCGGGCGGCGGGCGGAGAGCCTGGCGGGCGAGGGCGCCGCGGAGCCGGAGCAGCGGCGGCGGGCGGCGGGCGGGGCGGGCGCGCGGTCGGGCCGCCCCCGCCGCGGGCGGGCAGCGGGCGGGCGCGGGGCGGCGGGTGCGGGGCGCCCGGCTGGCGCTCACTCCCCCGTCCGGGGGCGGGGGCCCCGGGGGGGGGGGCGAGGGGCGGGGCGGGGCGGGGGAGGGAGGCTGGGCTCGGGCCGGTTTCTTTCCCCCCCCACCCCGGGGGTGTTTGTTGCTTGGATTGTTTGGTCGCAAACGGGCGGTGATGAGACACGGGGTCCCGGCCCCCAGATTGTGATGTCTCAGGGGGCGGGGGGCGGGGCGACGCCGCGAAGCGGGGGCGGGGTGAGCCCGCGGGTCCCAGCGCCTGGTCCGCGGGAGGGCCCGCCCCCTGCCACCCGGCCCCCGGCCCCCGGCCCCTCCGCGCACCCCTGTCCCGGGGACGGCCAGGCAGACAGCCCTCCACCTCAGGTCCCCGGCCTCCGCACAATTCAGAGGCCACCTCTGCGGAGGGGAGGGCCGTGGGAGGCCGTGCGCCCCCGCGGGCACCTGGGGGGAAACGGTGAGAACCCGGGTAGGGGCGAACGAATGCAGAGATGGAGTTAAGGGGGAGCCTCTCCTCTGCCTCCAGATTGGGGAGCCGCAGCGAGAAAGACTTCGTTCTTAGGTTTGGCTATTGGAAACCTTCTCCCTGCGGATCCCGTCCAGAGATGACCCCAGATTCTGGGAAGCAGGGAGAAGCCCGACACCCCCATCGCCACCACCCCGTGCAGCCGGGGGAGGAGGGGCCACCCTCTCTGGGGCTTTACTGAAAATGAGTAAGGGCCTTCCGGGTGGAGGTGGGGGAGTGTTTGTTACTGTTTCTTTTAACTCTTGAGAGTTCCAGGATCTTATCTTGTTTGGGGCTCACAACCCATACTTTCAGGCAGAGTTCCTAGCTGCTTTCACAAACATGGAAAAAGTGAGGTCCCGGAGTCTTGGAATTTACCCGAGGCTGAAGAATGATCTAGGGGCATGAGGTCCAAGCTCCTAGCTCACTACTTGGACCCTCTCCTGAGAGCTGTGGAAGGCACCTGGGCACACACACAGAGACAGAGAATGGCTTATATATGGGGTGTTACAAGAGAAAAAAAATGGGCATAAACATAGGTTGTGTTCATCATTGCCAAGTTCATGCTACTGAACTACTAGGAACCCAGATGGTTGGGCTATTTCCTAATTAACAAATAACTATGCAGCCCCCACTGGTACACAGACCCTGTGTCCTTGAGGTAGGGCCTTAAGGTGAGTGAATCCACTCTCTGACTCAGACTCCTGAGTGGGGTTGGGGTGGGTGGGGGGTAGGCAGTGGAGTGGACAGCCAACAACCAAGAAACAAAAATACAGATAGAGGTGACTTCCAGAAGGGAGAAAATCCACTGGAGGGAGTAGTTGGGATAGGGAATGGTCTGGAGAGATCTCTGGGTGGGGCTGACTTTAGAGCTGGACTGGAAGGATGAGGGGAGCCACCACTGGGCAAGCAACTTGGGCAGGGCCAGTGGGCACAGGCCCCAGTGGCTTCCTGTGTGCTGCCCTCTTCAGGTGCCAGGGCCCCATCGGGGACCCAACGTCAAAGCCAGATGAGCTGACCAGACAAGGGGGAAGTTTAACCAGAGGATGCACCGAAATGCAATGTCAAGGTGGGAAGCTCTGGAATGATTTTTCTTTCTTCTTGTTCTGTCTGCCAAGTTTCTCACCATGAGCACATATTTTTTATCATCAGGCAGAAGACCAGCAAATTCTTTTTTAACCTCTCAAGACCCTTTCCAAGGGTCCCCAGCCTGTCCCAGCTCTCCTCATCTGCGGCTCTGGAAGCCCAGTGGAGGCCCACGGAGCCAATGGGCACTCACGGGTGCCTGGGCGCATGCCTCCCGGATTCGAGGTTGGAGCTGCTTTATCCCCGACCGGGTTTGAGAGCCTGTGTTCATTTCACACTCCAGGGAGCAAGGTCTGCTTCTGTGTCCTCCGGAGCTGGGTGCTAGTAGCCAGGCACTTAATTTTGCCCCATCTGCTAGCTACCTCCCGTTTTTACACTTCAATTTATTTTCCATAATTGCTATGGAGGGGGGAGTTCGGCTGAAAATCGGTTTCTTTACAAAGCAAAGAGCCAAGGGAATCAGACTCTCTCCATCCAGAGGCGGGTCTCAGGGAACAGAAGGCTTTAAACAACGAGGTGGGGATGTTAAGCTGCAGGGATGGGCCATTTGTCACGACACAAAGATATGAATGGAAGTCTGCATCGTCGAGGAGCATTTGTGTGAGGAACACTGTGTAGGCAGTAACAACTCCCTGGCAGGGAGGGGCCGTGATCGCCACTGATTGAGCACCAACTGTGTACTAGATGTCGGTGCAGAGAAATTCTTTGTACCAAGGTGCAGAGAATTTTAGGTGGTTTTCAAGACGGACTAGGACCCGTCTAAGCACACTAACCGGCACTAAGCTCGAGGCTGGCCCCCAACAGGTGCTTGAATATTCACTGAGCTTGTGTGTCAATATCACCCCTCTTTCCTTCATTCTCTCTGGACCCTGGCCCTCCCTGATTGGTCCCTGTGCCGCCTTCTTGCCCATCAATCCTGGTTTTGCACTTTTCTACCCAGGATGTGGGATTGCAGGGTCTGGCCACACCCCAGTCACCTGCAGGCGTTGGCTCACTCTGTTCCCTTTGAAATGCCCTTGCCCTCCCCTGCTCTGTACTTCTGCTTTACCTAGCACACCACTGCTAACTCATGTTCATCTCAAGAGAACCTCCTCCAAACCCCCAAAGCCCAGCTGAGTGCCCACCTCCTACAATTCCCATAATATTCAGCACAATCTCATAATAGCCTATGAACCCCTATCTTAAGATGTCACATCATGATTATGTTTACTTGGTGGTTTCCCCACGTAAGCTGTGTCGTTGAGAACAGGGGCTCAGTCTCATTAATTTCTCTGTCTGAGCACTTAGCACACTGCCTGGCACCAAATGAGGTCTCATGTTGAGTGGATGGATGGATGGATGGATGATCCAGTATAGGCCTGAACTCACAAAGCAAGGACCAAATGACAAATAGTTGATCCCTATGTCCTGGGCTCAAGTCAACTTCTGCAGAGGCAGTAAAAAAAAAATATTCACATACCGGCAGCGGGTAAAGCACACATTCCCGGGCCCCAGGCAAATACCATACTGTACCTTCCTTGGGTGTGTACAACTTCCTGTATCTGGAGCACCAGCTGGGAGAGAAGGTCATGTGACATCCATGGGCATTGACGTTATTTGCCTCTTACCTGAATTAACAGTTCTATTTTTCTTTTGCCTTTTTATTTTGGGGAAGGAAAAGTACTCTGCCTGAAGGCCTGGCTTCCCGGGAGTTTCCAGAAACTGATTTTCTAGAAATTGCCCAATGCCGCTAGAAGCTATGCCATTGTTTAAAACTGACTTCTGCCAAGGGAAAGGACGTGGAGTCAGAGAATCGCAAAGAATCCCTGGATAGGACCTCAGAGATCAAGTCCAACCTCCCTCCCTCTGTAAGGACTTTTTTTTATTTTTTATTTTTGTAATTATTTATTTTTGGGGGGGAGAGAGAGAGGCAGAACGTGAGTGGGGGAGGGGCAGAGAGAGGGAGACGCAGAATCCCAAGCAGGCTCCAGGCTCTGAGCTGTCAGCACAGAGCCCGACGAGGAGCTCAAACTCACAAACTGTGAGACCATGACCTGAGCTGAAGTTGGATGCTTAGCCGACTGAGGACCTCTAGGCCCTCAGGACCTCTAAAACATCTGGCCCAGGGATCTTCCTGCTTCTGTTAATGGCGATGGATAACTTCTGGCAGATAATCTGGACAGAGGGTTTGCACATCCACATCTCACACCCCCTTTGGGAAGGATTAAGAACAACAAAGATAACCGCAGTGTACCCCCCCACCCCCAGCCACTTTGCAGGAGAGGAGTGTGATGGGGCTCCAGCCGGTGGGAAGCTGCCTTCTCTGGTCATGGTCGTGACCCGTGACACGTGCACAGCACTGTGGGTTTGGATGGCCCCTCTGCGGCTAGGGCTCAGCTGGTCTCCACAGTGACCTCATGAGGCCAACCGAGCAGGGTCATTTTTAGGTGGCGCTTAAAGCGGCCCAGACGCCATCCCAAGGTCACAGGGTAGGGCAAAAGCACACTTTGAACTATACTTCTCACGGCCTGCCCACATCACCCACATGCGACTGGACTTGAGCTGTGGACCAGACAAACACTTAGCAATTTGGTATTAGTCACGTATACTTAGGTATTGTCGTGTTTACGTGACATTTTTGAAAAGATTTCGCCGTCGTATGAAACCTGTTGGGAATTTCAAGTTAATTTCAAGTAAGTCCAGTTAAGAGGCTATAGTGGGTCCTAGATAGATTAACCAATGGTGATTCTTCAAAAAGCCCAACAATACTTCCTGGGCAGAGGGTCTGCATTATGATGTCACAAGGCTTCCCTGTAGCATGAAGACCGCCCCCTCCCCCTCCCCCCCCGCCCCCGCAGCCTCGTTTATTCATTGAACAAACACTGGTTGAATGACTACCCATGCCCTGGCCCCATACTAGGACCCAACAGTGGACAAACCCCAGAATCTGCCTGTGAATCCCTGCTCAGGGGTTTGGACTTTGTCTTCAGGGCAGAGAGGAGCCTTTGGAGGACAAAACTGGGTCAGATTGGCCCTTTAGTTGTGGTGTGGAGGAAGAGTCGGAGGTGGAGGCTAGGAGCTCGGGACCCTGTCGGTCTCAGGGACACGGGGGTAAGATGGCAGTAACCCACAGGGGTGCAGCGGCTGTAGAGACAGATTCTCCGCTGTTCAAGACGGTGGAGTTGACCGTACCTGTGGCTGGCTTAGGAATATTGTGGCGTCTGCTTCTAGTATTTGCGCATGTCTGTTACACCTACATTGTGCAAATTCCTCAGGAAGGCCTTGTAAGCAGGGCCGCCCAGTTCATCTTTGTATTTCCAGGGCCCAACACGGCGCTGGACGGTCCTCAGTATTAGTGGTGTGTGTGACTCAACATGTTCTATTTAAACTTCACCCACCAGTAATTATTTTTTTTTAATTATTAAAAAAAATTTTTTTTTACATTTATTTATTTTTGAGAGACAGAGAGAGACAGAGCACAAGTAGGGGAGGGGCAGAGAGAGGGGGAGACACAGAATCCGAAATAAGCTCCAGGCTCTGAGCTGTCAGCACAGAGCCCAACAGGGGGCTTGAACTCACAAACCATGAGATCATGACCTGAGCCCAAGTCGGATGCTCAACCGACGGAGCCACCCAAGCGCCCCACCAACCAGTAATTATTAAAACTCTTTGAGCCCCGGGCTCCTCAGAAGGGTCAGGGTCTCCTCCATGCCTTAGGAGGGCCAGCTCTCTGCCAATTTTTTTTCCTGCTGACTCTTTCCCAATGTTTTCTGTCTGCCTCCAGGAATCCCGTAGGACAAGATGCAAAGGATGGTGGCAGAGAGAGATGCTGAGAAGCAGAAGGAATCAGGCTAGGGCAAAAAGGAGGGAAGATATGCGGTGTGGCGGACAGTGGGCAGATGGTAATGGTCTGAGCTGTGTGACCTCAGGCACGTTCTTAACCTCTCTGGGCCTCTGTGCTTTTATCTGTAAGATAAAAGAGTTCCTGCATGGCAGGGTGGCTTGAGATCAAAGACACATATATAGAGAAGAGATGCTCCGGTGAGACTTCAGTAAGATTCAGATCATTCCTGTGGCATAAAATGAACCACACTCAGAAGAAAAACTGTCCCTCAACTTGGAAGATTACCTATAATGTAAAATATTAATGTGTTCTCTGGGATTTTATTAATTTTTTTTCTGGTATGTGTAGGTGTTGATGGGTGGTTTAAAAAAAAAAAATCTGCTTCCCTAAGTAGACAGCACCGGATGTCCCAATTTCCACAAATAAAACCCTTCATTTCTTCCAGGTTTGAATAGTCAAAGGCTGCTTCCCTAGAGACAGTGCTGCTAATTTTTTTTTTTTTTTTTTTTGCAGACATTAGAACACTATTTAAGGAGAGTATATTTTCCAGTAAAGCAAATGATGAAAACCTTTTCCCCGGCGATGTGGGAGATGTTGGCAATATGGGGAGGTGGGGAGAGACAGGATGCTGTAGACCCAGCAAAAACACCCTCTATTGTTGTTTGCAACAACATTGCAGAAATATATATATATAATTTTTTAACATGTTGGAATCTAAAGCAAACTTTGTTGATGATAATCCCAAGAAGGGTGATTTTAAAAGCCCAAACTTGGTGCGAATAGAATCCCTGGGCCAGCCCCTCCAGCCGACGGCGCCAGCACAGGCAAACCCATTTCAACAAAGTTACTGTGTATCTCTTGTCTGCTGTGCAGCTAACAGCTACTAAGAGCTCACTATTTGCCAAACATTGAGTCCAGTGCTTTGCATTATCTCATTTAATCCTTTGAAGGAGGTGCTATTACCGTCTTGATTTTATTGATGGAAACTAAGGACCAAAAGAAGTTCGGTAGCATCCCCAAGGTCACACAGGTCGTAGGTTAACAGAGACGAGACTTGACCTCAAATATTATTATGCAGAAACCGAGTCTGATCTTTCTGCTCTGTACCCTTTTGGAACCTGCCCAGGCAACTAAGTGGAACCATTCATATTAGGGAGTCACTGGAAAATAAATCCAGCCAACTGTTAGCCTTATGGAAACAAGATGACCGGAGGCACCTGTCCCCTAAAAGGTCAGGAACAAAAATACTCGCTCCATTGCCCTCTGTGGGGACATTTCTTAGGTTTATGTGAAATGCTGGCAGGCATTTCCACGGCTGACCCCTGTACATCTCAAATGGCAACTTATCTTTGTAAAGAACCCTCAGCGTGGCTCTGCTAGAAAAGTATGTATTTCGTGCTGTGCAAATGGATTTTAACACGCAGAGTCCAAGGAGAAGGGGCAAAAGTCTGCATCCAAGCCAGCAGCAAGTCCTGTCAAGTTCCTGCGATCTCCCCAAATCCATCCTTGGTAGCTAGCGTCAAATGTTAACTTTGCTATGTCCACGGCACTCTGCAGGGTCTCACTTCTCCCCCAAAGCACCCCGAGCCCCGTTCAGTCCACCTGCTCCCTTCAGTTACTCAAAAGAATTGCTCTACTAGGCAAGCCATTCCATTGCTGTTCTATACCGAGCACAAATGCATACATAGTCCTCAACATGTGTGTTCAAAAGATTCACAGCACCTTTGTGTCTCTCTCTCTCACAAATAAAACACTACAAAATAAAAAAAAAAAGTTAAGAACCCAGTAAGAAGTTCAAAACCACTTCCCTCTCCGTTGATAGAAGTCAGGGTAGTGGTCAGGCTGGGAGGGAGGTGGTGCGGGCAAAGGGCATAAGGGGACCCTCTGGGGTGCAGGGCGTGTTTTGTTTCTTATATGGGTCTGGTTACCCTGTGTTTATGCATTACGTGACACTTCACCAACTGGTGCATTTTCCTGCGTATGTTCAACAAACTGTTAAAAACTAAACGCGCAGCTCTGCCTCCTGCCAGACGGCACACCCTCTTGGCTCCACCTGGAGTTCTCTACCCTCCCTTCGCCTCTCCCTGGTGAATTCCTGCCTGTTGTTCAGATGTAGCTCAGATCTTCCTTCACTGGGGAATCCTTTCCCGGTTGTATCAGTCAGTCTTGGCTGCGTAACAAACCACTCGAAAATGTAGCGACTTCTAGCAATCGTCACGAATTAGCTCATGACTCTATGGTCGCCAGTCGGGGTGGGTCTGGTGCTGGTCTCACCTGGACTCCTGTATCTGCACCTTGGCTGGGCGGGAAGCTCTAGGATGGGCTCACGTGTGTGGCAGCTGGCACACTCTTGGTGGGGGCGCCTCAGTCCTCCTCAGTGTGGCCTCTCCAGCAGGCTGGCTGGGCTTGTCACATCACGGTCTCAGGATTCCAAGGGCCACTAAAGAGGGCCAGCCTCGATGCAGAAGCTCCTCTTAAGCCTCTGCTTGTGTCACACTTGCTACTGTCCACTGGCCAAAGCAAGTACAGAGCCAAGCTCAGATTCAGGAGCGAAAGAAATAAACTCCACCTCTGGATAGGGGGCATTATTGTGGGTATGGCTTCCAAACGATCCACCAGTGCTGCCCTCCTCAACCCCTCCCAGAGAACAGCTTCCCTGTTAGCACCCCCTGACACTTCCCCGTATGGCACCCCCCCACCCCCTGTAACCCACTATCCATCTGCGGAGCGGGATGTTCATTATCTTCGTCCCTCGCTTTCCTGCGACCCACGTGCAGCTCATGCCCAGAACGGTGGCCGGGATGTGATGGGTGCCACGAAATATTTGGTGAAGAAAGTCAAAAGAAGAGGAGAGAACAAGAAAGGGAGGGAGGGAGGGAAAAGAAGGAAAGTGGAAGAAGTCCTGGAGAAATGGAGGCACTTCTTTGGCAGGGGACAGGCTGGACCATCTCCGGGAGGCGAGGCACCCACACAATCCCCCCACTCCCTATTTGTTATTCTCATCTTGGCTTTTGCATATTGGCTGTTCTTCCCACTGGGCTTCCCTCCCACCATCTTTCTTCTGCTTGCTCAGCCCTTGGATCCTTCAGTGGGCAGCCCAAAGTCCTCCCTTCCCACCCGAGCAAACTTCCCTCCATCCTAGATATCTGCATGGATATCTAGGTCCCAAGGGGTCCCCGGCATTCATGGCCCATAGCGTGTCATGAACACATGCCCCTCGCAATTTTCAGTCGAACACCCCACCAGCCCAACGCAAAGTCTAGGTCGGCGATACCAACGTTTCCGTTAAATGGATGAGAACTTTGTCTTGATGGGAGTGGCCCTTGGTGGGTGGGGGGGGTAATGGGAGCCAAGAGACGCCCTGATGCCGGGAGGGGGTGGGGCACTAGCGGGTTGCCCTCATGGATGCCGGAGCCAGAGGATCTGGGGTTCTCAGCTCTGGGCAACGGCAGATGGAGGGCGGCCGGGGGGACGAGGAGGAACTCGCCTTCTCCTGGCTAGCAAGGGGTTGTCCTGGAATGATCGGGCCCTGGGGCAGACCTGAAGCTGCCAGGGTGATGCTCCTGTGGGCAGCGCCCGGCCACATTTTCCAAGGAATGTCAGGGCAAGCCCAGCCCACTTGCTCAGAGAAGAGATGAGCCCGATTCTCGAGAGGCGAAGGGACTTCCAAGGCCACATCGCAAATTAGGACAACCTGAGGCTCCCAATTGAGGCCAGTGTCCTTTCCGTCTCACTCTGTCTTTCCTTATTGCCTTCCCAGCCATCCCCCTTCCCACCTCCACACCCAGCTTCCAGCCTGGTCTGTGACCCACCCAAAGGCATGAGATTAGTCACTGAGAAGGCCAGTTCCTGAGGCCCGGGAGGGAAGGGTGGTGGCCGAGGGATAATAAGCCTTCGCCACACGCCTGTCACCGTCTTCAGAATCGCGTTTCAGTAGAAACTTCTGGATGAGTGTGGGTGCATTAGTTAACTTTAACCTACACCCTTAGGGGCTGGTGTGTGAAGTAACACTATCATGAATTCCCTGTGACAGTACAGCGACCTTCAAATATGGCTTTGCTAAATTGGCACCAAAGGCTCTTGGCTAGTTAGCACGGGAGATGTTGCAAATGCTTTCTCATCGGTAAAATGAGCTGTGTGCAAGAAATGTGGTCTGCGACCAAGGCCACACCAGCCCTTCCTCTCTCTGTGAACCAAGTTCAAGGATCCTGTAAGCCCAGTGGCCTCACACCCTTCAGCGGAGCGCTCAGGGCACGGCTCCAACCTGGCCCTTGTCACCGCCGAATGGGGCCTCTGCGACCACAAGAAACCCGGGGAGCCTCTCTTCCTTTGGGGTCCCACCTCCACTGGGGTCCTGCTTTTGGAAAAGGGTTGACCTTGCCTTGGAGCAGGCTTCGCCTTCGGGGTGCTTATCAGATGGCTTGAAGGACAGTGAGGGGTCCTCGCCGCATGCCTACGAGGTGCCAGGAACAGTTCGCGATGCCTTTCCTGTATCACCTTGTTGAAAACTTCCACGGTAAGTGGGTAAATAAACTGTGATACATCCGCACAACGGAATAGTGTTCCACGCAAAAGAAAAGCTAGGGAAAGTGGTAGCAAGTCGAAAAAGCCACGGGGGAGACTTAAACGCATATTACTAAGTGAAAGACGCCAATCTGCAAACAGTGCCTACTGTAGGTTGCAACTATGGAACATTCTGGAAAGGGCAGAAGTAGGTAGACGTTTAAAAAGATGAGCCATTGCCAAGGGTTAGGGGTGGCGAGGGATGAATAGAGCACAGAGGACGGTCCGGAGAGTGGAATCACTCTGTAGGCCCCTGTGATGGTGGATACGTGTCATTATACATCTGTCAAAGCACAGAATGTACCCAGATGTAAAGTATAGACACTGGGTAACAGACAACATGTGTCAACGCAGTTTCACCGAGGCTAACAAATGCACCACCAATGCTGGGGGACGTTGACTGTGGGGGAGGCTGTGTGTGTGTGTGTGTGTGTGTGTGTGTGGGCGGGGGACTTACTGGAAATCTCTATTTTCTGCTTAATTTTGCTGTGAACCTAAAACATTAAAAAATTAAGTCTATATTCTTTTATAAAACTTCACTGGGACCCTATGGCCCCATTTCCCAGAGTGGGTAAGTCCCTTCATCAAGGCCTCGCAAGGCAGGAAGTGATGCATCTGGGATTTGAGCCCAGGTTGTGTTGTCTGATTGGAGAACCTGAACTGCGTTCCTTCCGGCAGCTGGGGACTGGAGGCCAGCGGGCAAATGGGCAGAGGTGGCTGAGATCATCAGAAGGGGCCCACGAATGTCCTTCCCTTGCTTTGTCCCCTGTCTGGCTCCCGCTCTGGACCAGGCCCTCCAGCCTTGCCTCTCCACCCCCCGCACCACCAAGCACCTGCTCCCGAGATCACCAGGTGGTTTCACGCTCAACATCCTTGCTCACCTGGCTGGCCCTCTGCTGCCCTTCCCTCCCCCTCGGCCACCACCCTCCAGGCAAACCCTCACTTCTCACGGCGCCACTCAGACCTCCCCACCCCTACAAAGTCCGTGAGACTGGACAGCCTATGCCCTTTACGACAGACTAACCTGAGGGCTATCCTCGCTTTGTCTCGCTTTGCTGTGTGCCCTTGAACAAGTGTCTTAACCTCTCTGAAACCTCGGTTTCCCTCACCCACACAGTAGGACACTCAAGTTTCCCTCATGGTTGTCGTGTGCATCAGAGAAAACACATCAGGTCCCGGACTTGACCTTCTGCCACATCACTGGAGTTTGAAAAATGGTACTTACTTTTTTTTAAATGTTTATTTTTGAGAGAGAGAGCACGTGCACATGCGAGAGAGAGAGAGAGAGAGAGAGAGAGAGAGAGCATGAATGGGGGAGGGCAGAGAGAGAGGGAGACACAGAATCGGAAGCAGGCTCCAGGCCCCAAGGTGTGAGCACAGAGCCCCACGTAGGGCTCGAACTCATAAACCGCGAGACCGTGACCCGAGCCGAAGTCGAACGCTTAACCGCCCCAATGGTACAGCTCGACGTGAACGAAGCTTCCCAGGCACTTAGGCAGGACTCGTGGGCACCGGACAGCCTCTCCCCTTCTCTGTCCCTTGTTTGCTGGAAACCCATCCAGTCTCCCGCCCAGCCTCAGTGAATCTTTGGGAAAGAGGTTGGGCAGAGACCCTGCGGCCCGTTCAAACGTCCGACTTCTCCGTTTTCACGAGCTGCAATTTGCGTGTCCCCAGTTTGCCGGGTTGCCGACCAGGTGCACAGGCATGAAAGGCACACAGGAGAAGACGGTTCGGGGAGGGATTATCCAATTTCCCAGGGTTTCTAGGTGAGGCCTCAGTCCCAGGAAAACCCGTAACCCCACAACCCTGTAGAAACGACTGGGGTATACTCAGTACCTCGGTTGGATCCTGGCTCCTGTGAGGTGACAGAGGCAGGTCACCCAGTAGAAAAGACTGGCTCACCCTCCCACACACCGGCGCCTAATTTGGGAAGGAAAGGAACGCAGACACTCTGGGAAAGGTGACCTTCCCAGTTAGGGCATTCGGCCAGGCTTTGGTGACACCTCCCCATTAAAATTGATGTTCCTTTTAATCAGCAGCGATGGGGGGGGGGGAGGGATTGTTTCTTAAACGCTGCTAAATACGGTGACAGGTCCCAGGTGAGAAGGCAAGGCCCTGGCTAATTCTCCGTCGGGATGTCCCGAAGCCGAAAAGGGTTTCTGGGAGCCCCTCCCTGTGGGGAGGGCCTGTTTCCTGAGGTGGCTTGACGTGCATCTGGAAACCGAGAGTTGGCTGGCCCGTTGCCTGTAATTTCCTTTTCATTTCACGTGTCCTTCTGCCCCCAGAACCATTATTTTTGTAAGCAAAGCAGAAATGAAAGCTTCATATACCTCTCGGGCAGAGCGAGGGGGGAGGCTGTGTGCCAGCATCTGGCACCTCGTTCGCCCCCCAAATGACTTCAAGTGAATCCACGCGATGCCCTTGCAGAGGAAAAGCAGAACCATGTGTAGCGCTCAAGGGGCCTAAAGCTCACTGAGGGATTCCACGCGCCCTCCTGAAGGATGCAGAGTCCCCGGCCGATGCCGGCGAGGCGCTTTGGGTGTGCGGCACGGCCCCCACCCCGTGACTTCGGGGCGACATAGACCTGGGGCCGGATTCGGCGGTGCCCACCGCGGAAGGCATTTAGCGTCTCTGGGGCTGTAAGGTTACGTGGGAATGAATGCTGGTGTGGCCCTCCTGTCTTCCCGGAGGAGGAAACATCTTCTGGACTCATAGGAGCGGCCAGGAACATCCCGCCTTTCGCCAGTTCTGACCGCCTCACTGTCCAGCTGACCCGAGGGAGGGTCTTGACAGCGTGGGATGCCCGCGGGCTGGCACGTGAACAGCTGCTGTTTACCCGGTGCCGGGCACGCACGGGGGCACGGAGCGAGCCCCGCCTTCAAGTTCCACGGATGTCAACGTCTTCCATTTTACGGATGAGGAAACTGAGCCTCCGGGAGGAGGCGCCGGGCTAGACAGGTGTTCATTTTTCCCGTCCAACATCGATTCCCGCTCCTTCTGATAATAGTGCCCTGCCATCTTTGAGGGGACTGCCTCTTTCTCCTGATGGGCCCGATGGCGAGATTGTCCATCGAGGTGCCCGCATCCTTTGGCCCAGGGGTGGGTCTGGGACCCAGCTCAGCCCGCCGGAGGCTCTGTCTCTCAATCCCTAGAGTGTGCACCTCGTGCACAGGGGTTAAATCCCTGAAGATGGCTGGGCCTGATTGGTCCCAGGAAAAAGGGTAGGATAGGGTGCTGAGAAGAACCCCTCGTTGTTTCCTGCTGCCTAGACCGGTCCTTTGCCCCATCGTTACCCCCAGGCAGCCTGATTCTACCTTCAGAGTCTGGTCAATTCGGAGACTCTCTTGGGCCTGGCCTTTTCTGCCTAAGTTGGCCAGATCGGTTTCTGTCACCTTCTGTCACAGCAGAAGGCTGCTGGGTGGCCAGTGGTCTTTCCACCACGCCGCCTGGCTGGCCCCAGGGTGGTCCTGCCACGGGGAGAGCCTGCTGAGGCGGGGAGAACAGCATCAACACCGGCTGGAGACAGGAACACGCGTGGCGTCATTGCCGTGGGGCCGGCTCGGAGGCCAAGGTGCTGGAGAGTTCTGACCCGAGGCGGCGTGGGGTGCAAGCCCCAGCCTGGTTTGCAGTCCCGCCCCCGCCCCTGCCTGGAGGACAAGTCACAGAGACGCCCGCCTCCTCAGCGCGCACTGGGCTGGACGAGGGCTGGGGCAGAGGCTTCAGAGTGAGGTCCGTCAGGTTCACGTTCTCGCCCTTGCACTGAACTCACGGCCTGTGTGACGCCAGACAAGGACTGCAAACCGTGTCTGTTCCCTACTCTGCGAAAAGTGGGATTAACACCCCCTTCCCGCAGGCTGCGACGAGAGGGGGATGCTCCGTGTCCGGGAGCCTGCTTGGTCACTGCGTAGTCTCCTGTGCCCGTCCTTTTGCAGGCCGATGGATCTGAACCCCTTACAGGTGGTGACCCAGCAGCCCAAAGCGGCTTTGAACGATTCCTACACTAGCCTGCGGCCTACGCCGTTGAGGGTCTCCAGCAGCTACGGCCAGCCCCTTTTTTTCCTTGCAGGAACGTGTCGTTCTAGAGACTCGCTTTCCCAGACTCCTTTGTGGCTAGCAGTGGCCACATGACCAGCCCTGACCAATGAGATGACAGTAGAAGGGTCTCTCTCATCTTATCGGCCAAGGGGGGCGATAACTATTGCCCTGAAAAGGGGTGAGACACTGTGGGTCAAGCCCCTTTTTTCCTACCTGAGGGTGTCATCACCGTGGGGAGACTATGTGCAGACAGGAGGCAGAGGCTGCCTTTGTGCCCCGAGCTTGGGATTTAAGGCTCTGGGGTCACTGTCCTAAAATCCCGAGTAGTTTTATCTTTGAATCTGTGTTTTGTAAACCAAGTCCGCTGGGACGGCGGAGCATGGGCTGGACGCCTGGAGACTTCTAGGCGTGGTTCTGCCCCCGGCTGCCCCTCTACCTCCCCAGGAGGGGGTCTCAGCTACCTGCTTCCCACCCCCTGGTGCTCTGGGCCCCAGCCGGGTCACCGCAGGTCAGTCCCGTGATTGGCGGGAGAGGACCCCAGCAGCCAGTGTTCCCAGTTGCGGGGTGAAGCGCCGCTGGCCACCTGTGTCTCCTTAAATAGCAGATCAAAACACCATGACAGGTCGAGAAAGACACAAAAGAAAAACAAATTATATTTTAGTGTTTTTTATAGCACTCTTATCCTGCTTTTCAGACAACGGGCCGTTCATTTTCATTGCCCTGGTGCTTGCACGCTGCGGAGCTGGCCCCGGCTGAGATGAGAGGCTGGAGGTGGCAGAGACAAAGGATGGAAAGACACTGGAGCCTCGACTGGTTGAGCTGTTAAGCCAGGTCTGGAAGAGCCCCCGCTCAGCTGTTGGCCGAGATAATGATCTTCACTGTTTAAGCCACCGTCAAGTGGGCACCTTGTTACTTGCAGCCACAAGCCTCCTGACACAAAGCCATTTTATTTTTTGTTCTCAGGATGATGCGTGAGGGCCCCCACCGGCCGGCTGATTGATAGCACGCGAGACAGCAGCGTATGCGCACGTGTTGACCCTGACACGTGAGGACCCGCTCGGATCGCCAAGCAGCAGTTAGCCCGGGACTTTTTACTAACAGCAGTAACGACGTCGTGACTCCTTTTAAAGGGCCATCTTACAGAATTCTGATGCCGGTATTACTTTCCTCCCTTTTCAGATGTGGAACATGAGGCTCAGAGAGGTTAAGTGGTTTGTTGAAGGTCACACAGCTCCTAAGCGTTGGAGGCGGAGATCAGATCCATATTTCACAGCTAGAAAGGTGAGGATCTTTCCGCTACGTCTCAGTCTCTCTGGAAGGAACAACTGGTTCCTTTACCATTTCGTCCTCTCATCCATCCCCGGTACCTGCCGGAATTGTCATATGCATACTATGTTGCTCTGGGGAGGGGGGAGGGAGGTCACTCTCTGGCTGCCCGTCTTCCTCAGGGCCCTTTCCCCAAAGTTGCTGCGGGGATAAGAAGGCAGTGAGTGGCCATCAAACACCCGCGGGGCCCCGTCCTTTGGCTCAGGGTCCAACATCCTGTCAAGATTCCCTTGGTTCTCATACCCGAAGGAGGTGTTCCTCTGACACACCATTGACATCTGCACCCCCTAATCAGGACCCGGAGGGCAGAGGGCTGATGCCCACCTCTGTGCCAAGGGAGAGCCCCGAGGCCACCGGTCTTTCCCTTACGGGTCTCCAGAGCTCAGTTTCTCTCCCCGCACGTTTTCCAGGACCCCCGCTTCCTCTTTGCCCAGAGACCCTTCCCAGAATCCCCTTTTGCTTGTCTCTTGGCCAGTGGTAATCCGTGCTGAAGCCTGAGTCTCGGTCAGTGGAAACCCTTGGAATTCTCTTTGCCCTCCCACCAGCCCCGTGGGACCCGCTCACCCCCCGCTGTCAGGAATGCGCCTCGGGGGCACTTTGGGGGAAGCCAGGCAGCCCTTAATGGTAATAGTCCTAACTGCAGCCAATTTTCGGTAATTGATGGCATTTGCCAGGGCATTCCTGCCTGTCGCAGCCGCTCCTTTATGCCGGCTTTGATCTCCACCAGTCTCCACCGAGAGACAAAACACTGTTGTCATTTCCAATTACTGCAAGGGGCCGCGTGGCCTTGACCTTGCCACCGAAAGTCCCCAGCCTGCATGAGGCAAGCAGCAGCCACGGAGGGAGGCTGGGTGGCAGGTGAGAGGAGTCTCCAGGTCCATTCCTGGAGGCCAGGCCCTCTGGAAACCCAACTGACATTATATGGGCCGGAGGGCCTTCAGGGCGGAGGGCCGGGGGGGGAACGTGCTAGCAAATCATAAAGAGTACAGACAGGTTCCCGAGCACCGGTTTCTGCCAAGCACCTCTCTTCTCTCTAGAGCTCTCAGTGTGTCCCCTGCTAGGACGTACAATTGTCCCCATTTTACAGAGGAGGATGCTGAGGCTTAGAGAAAAGCCATGGCTGGTGGGGGGGGGGGTGGGAGGGGGTGGGAGGGGTGTCGGGGGAGGGGGCCCAGCCCAGGTTTGCCTGGCTCTGGCCAGAGGTCTTTCCACATCACACAGCATCTTGGGTCTGCGGGTGAGAGGCAAGTTCCGTCTCCCCGACCTCGAGGACAGGAATGGGGTCTCCTTCGAATCCGTGCCTCCCACAGCGCCTAGTACAGAGCTGGCCGCGGTGTGAACCCTCAGCCAGGGGGATGCAAGCGTGGGGATGGGTCCTTGGCTTCTTTTTTCTACCACACTCACTTCTCAGGGGTGTCATCCTGTCCCATGTATCCAACTGCCTGTGCGATGTCCCCGCTGGATGTCTGACAGACACCGCCAGTTCACTACGGCCCCGACTGACCCCCTCGGGCTCCTCCCACACCGGCTTCTCCCGTGGTCTTCCGGCTCCCGGTCTTTGGGTTCTCTGGGATATTCTGTGGGTTTTACGTTGAAAACCAATTCCGCAACCCGACGATGTCACCCCACCTTCACTGCCAGCGTCACCTCTCGCTGAGATCATCGCAACTGCGCCCCGACTAATCTCCTGCCATCTGTCCCTTGCTCCCCCGCTGCACTGCGGGCTCGGTCCGGCAGCTGGATGGATCCTGCGAATAACTCAGATGTCGTTGCTGTTCTGCTCCCACCGCCCTGCTGCTCGTCACTCCTCCCTGGGGAGATGCGCTGGGCTCGTTGACTTAGCGCCTGGCGTCCCTGAAAAGCCACTGCCCTGCTCCGTGGAATGATGAGGGCCCAGAGCTTGGGGCCATGGAAGCGCAGGGCAGGGGGATTGATTCTGACCGCGGAATATATGGGAAGGCTTCCGGGAGGAGGTGTCATGGGTGCTAAGCTTTGAACCCTGAATCTATCTGTGGCGCCGTCCTGGACTTGAGACATGCAGAGAGCAGGGGCTGCAGGTGCACGCTGGTGAGTGTCGCTGAAGGCTGATCCCACCAAAGGCTCTAACCCAGCTTCCGGGCGTGCACGTATTCGCACCGCGGAATCTTCCCCAGTGCTCCTTCGGGGCGCTGACACTGGGCGGGCTCTTGGGATTCAATATCCTTGCTCCCTTTATGAAGCACGTATTCCAGGGGCGCCTGCGTGGCCCCGTCGGTTAAGTGTCCGGCTCTTTGATTTCGGCTCGGGTCGCGATCTCACAGTTCGCGAGTGCGAGCCCCGCATCCGGCTCTGCGCAAACAGTACGGAGCCTGCTTGGGATTCTCTCTCTCTCTGCTCCTCCCCCGCTCTCCCTCTCTCCCTCTGTCTCTCAAAAATAAATTTAAAAAAACATATATTCCAGTGAGGTAGACAAGGAACAAGGATGCAAATGAGAAGGCTCTTTGGGAGTAGGACGAAGATTATTATTATTTAGTATGCAAAAATAAGTGCCGGCACCAGCTCCTTCCTGACCCACTGGCGCAAGTTCGAAAGACACAAATCACTTTTCATATTGGCTTGAACTAACGAGGGTCTGCCTCCGAAGCAAGAATTCCAAGTCAGCAGCAGCCCAGCCCTAACCACCATGCTCGGCTTTGTGAGCCCGGAGACAGACCCGTGTGGGTTTCGTGAAGATACGCCTTCCTCCCCACGTGGTCCTGCAGGGCAAATCCTATTTTCCGGGCCCAGGGAGGGGTCACAGGGTCACAGGGTCACAGTACCAGGATTCATACCAGGTCCGTTTATCACCCCGGCGCCGGCTCTCAGCCTCCGCACGGCGCCACCAGCCTGGGAGGCTTGCAGAGCCGCAGAGAGATCACATGCGGATTTCCTTCTTCGGGGACGGAGTCAGGACCCATGGCCTCCCATCTTCGAGGTGGGTGAGCACCAGTCCGACCCGAAGGGCTTGTCCCCGCGGGTTTGTCCCGCCCTTCCCCCACTGCATTGCCTGCTGCTGCCATCCCAGCTGCAGGGCACGCTCCCAGAGACCTTTGCGCTGCACTCGGGAAAGTTATTCACCAAGAAACTTTTTGCATCTTTCTGTTTCTCTTGCCAGAGGCTTGCGCATACGTAATTCTGCAAACTGCGGCGCCAGTTCCTTGTAGAAACCTAAGCAGTTTTTATTCTTATTCTTCCTTCTATTTCAATTCCCTCTAAGTATTTCTGTGGCTACTTCCTCCCCCCCCACTTTTTTTTTTATAATTTATATCTTTATAACTATGCCCGCACCTGTATTTATAGCCATACGTAGGTGCGATTCTCCTGCCTTTATTTCAAAGGAGGCAGCACTCTAAACTACAATTGAAGACTGTCTGTTTATCCACCTAAGAAATCTCAGAAGTGATTCACAGCAAGCAGGTCAGGTTCAATGCGATGCCTCCCCCCAAATCAAATTCCAGACCCAGGAGCATGAGATAAGACTCGGAGTGCTGGGGAAGCTGGGGGGGGGAGGGGGTTAAGTGCGGCCCTGACGGCCCCCAGCTCTGTACGTGTCCGCCCACCCCTCTCTGTGCAGAGGGACAGGTAATGCGGTGGAAACCGTAAGGGCTTCGACATCAGCAGGACTGGGATTCAAATCCTGGCTCTGCCGGTTCCGTGGGCAAGCTCCTTAACTGCCCTGGCTGCAGTTTCCTTGGTAAATAGTAACGACGATGATGTGTACCTTGCACGGGCGTGGGAGGATTGATGTCATAAAGCCCACGAAGGGCGGAGCACAGAGCCGGACACATAGCTGGCACTCAGCCCCCTCTGTGGACTGCGGGTAGACTCTGGAAACATCAGGTGTGTGGGTGGCTTTTGGCAAACCCGCAACACTGCACTGAAGGGTTCTGCTCCTGTTCTCTGGCAGCGAGGCCCCAGAAAGGGCTCCTGGAGGGATGAACTGAGCAAGTGTGCGCTTATGGGCACGCACTGGCTCACACCCAATCACCATCACGATGGAGAAGTTTTCCCAGGGGCTCGTGTGACAGCTTGTGGATTTTGCAGATTCCTTGCTTCCGTTTTTTTTTTTTTTTTTTCCTCCCCTCCAGCAACTTAGGGGCTGGTCACTCTGTGTTTCTGTGCCAGCCCCATCTTGGTAAGCAGGGGAAAGGACGTGACCTTTGAGTCAGTCTTTTCCTCCGTGTGCCAGCGACACTGTGCGTGGGGAGGAGGGCAGGGACACAACAAGTATTTACTGAGTTCCTGGTTAGTGTCACTGTGCTAGATGCTGGAGATCCAGCAAAGACAAGATGTCATGGAAACATGGAAGACGGAATGAACAAACGCACGCATAGTTAGTAAGATGGCAGTGGCCGTAAGAGCTACAAAAAAATATAAAGCAGGGCAAGGGGATGAAAAGGAATGAAAGGAAGGCGTGGAACTCTGTTGATAGAGTGGCAAAGCAAAGACTCTGAAGAAGTGACATTTGAACAAAGAAGAGAATATTTAGGGGGAGAGCTTTTCGGGCAGAGGGTAATGATCCAGAGGTGCTGAATTAGTCAGCTATTGCCCCACTAACGCTGCGTAACAAGCATCCCCAAACTCAGCGGCTTAAGACAACAACTCTTTATTCTTGATGATCCCGCTGCAGGTCAGTTAGTGGTTGGCTGCTCCAGGGTGGTCCAGGGTGGTCTCGGCCAGGCTTGGCTCCGTGCTGCAAATCTTTGTTTCTCATCTTCTTTGGATCCAGCACGCTAGGGAGAACGTGTTCTCAATTTGGAGGCGGGAAGGCAAGAGGGGAAGCAGAAAGAGGGGAGCTGTCGTAGAGCGTAGGCTTGGACCAAGCACGCTGAGGCTTCTACTGCCATTTCGTGGACCAAAGCACATCACACAGAGAGGGGTGGTCAAGCTTAACACCAATGGGGCAGAGAAGTATGCTCTACCCCTAGCAGGTACAACTGTGAAGTGCACAGACAGAAGGGTGAAGAATTGGGAGCAGTGGTGCTATTTACAAAAGATGGGCACCAGCTTCGTGTGTTTGAGTGTCAGCCACAGGCCAGTGTGGCTAGCGCGAATGAAGTGCAGAACTGTCGGATTTGAGGCCAGTGACCTGGGCAGGGCCGTATCATATATGGCCTTGATAAGAATTTCGATGAGTGTGATGAGAAGCCACTGGGGAGCTATGTGTCTTTCTTTTAATTCTAATCGAAGCAGAGTGCATTCGATAAAGTACACAAAAATTAAGTGTACACATCAGGGATAAATGTTTCCATAGTGAAAGGTGAGTTTCACCTCTTTTGAACCATATATAAATGGAATTGGCATATATTTCTTTGTGCCTGTCTTCTTTTGACTGACCCTATCCGTGAGATTTATCCATATCCTTACATGCAGCAATTAGCTTCTTTTCTCCCTCACCATTATATAATGGTCCATTCTATACTATCTCTTAAACTGTTTATCCCTTCTGTTGTTGATGAACATTTGAGTAGTTTCCAGTTTGGGGCTATTAGTAAAAATCCTGTTAATATTTTTGTTCATGGTTTTTGACACACGTATGGAAGCATTTCTGTTAGATACATACCTGGGAACATGTATGTATATATTCATTGGATATATGTATAGTCTAGGTTAGTAGGTATGACCAAAAATGTGATTACTGGGCATATGCATTACAAGCGTCTTCTCCTCCTTTATGGCTTGCCTTTTGGCTCTTTTTAAAGGGTCTTTTGGTGAACAGAAGTTCCTGATTTAAATAAAGTTCAATTTATCAGTCTTTTTCTTTGTATTCAGTTAAAGAAATCTTTGCTTACACAAAATCATAAAGATATTCCCCCTATGTTTTCTTCTAGATGCTTTATTATATTGTTTTCAACATTTAAGAACTTGTATTAAAAATATTTAATAGGGGCGCCTGGGTGGCTCAGTCGGTTGGGCGTCCGACTTCGGCTCAGGTCATGATCTCACAGTCCGTGAGTTCGAGCCCCGTGTCGGTCTCTGTGCTGACAGCTCAGAGCCCGGAGCCTGCTTCGGATTCTGTGTCTCCCTCTCTTTCTGCTCCTCCCCTGCTCATGCTCTGTCTCCCTCTTCCTCGAAAAGAAATAAAAACATTAAAAAATATTTAATGAACTTACAAAATAGATAAGAAAAAGACAGACAAACCTATTTTTTTTAAATGAGCAAAATTATTGAAGACGATCTTCACAAAAGAGGACATCCAAAGGGCCAGTGAGCACATGAGAAGGTGTTCAACATCATTAGTCATCAGGGAAATTCAAATTCAAACTCTTTGAGATACTACTACATATCCACCAGAGTGGCTAAAATGGAACAAAACAGAAAATAGCAAGTGTTTATAAGGGTGTGCAGTAATTGATGGCAGAGGTGCATATTAAATACAACTTTTTGGAAATTTCCAGGTGGTTTCTACTGAATCTATACCCTGTCCATATACATCTCAGATGGGACCAAGTTGAGGGTCATCCTACAGATTTGTTGAAGACATGGAAGACAGGGAAAGAGTAAGAATTCATCCCAGATTGGAGGGAACTGGAAAGACATGAACACAAAATGCAAGTTGATATTTCTCATGCCCAGACTCTATTCTGACAGTTTTGCTTCTTCCTGTATACTTTTTTTTTAAATTTTTTTTTCCTACTTTTAATATTTTTTCTTGCTTTATTGCATTGGCTAGGGCATCATGTGAGAATTTTAAGCGGATGAGTGGCATGATATGATTTGCTGCTTTGAAAGATGACTCCCGTGGCTGTTTGAAGAACCGATGGGGCAGAGTTTGGCAGTAATGGGGCCAGTTAGGGGACCGTTGCTCATCCGGGCAAGAGATGATAGTGAGATGAATCAGGGCAGGAGCAGAGAGGAGAGAAGTAATCAGAATTCAGAGGTATTTCAAAGGAACTGCCAATAGAATTTCCAGTGTGAGGTACGAGGAGGAGAAAAGGGAGGCAAGAACGATGATGCTAGGTTGTTGACGTGAACATTTGGATGAATGATGCTGTCATTTACTCAGATGGATGAGGCCAGGGGGCCGGGACAGGCTTAAGTGTGATGAGGTGAGCAGTGGGAATCAAGAATCTAAAGTGTGAGACATTCAAGAGAAGGGCAGGGTGTCAAACAGGCAGTTGGGTTTGTGAGTCTGAAGCTCAGAAGGGAGGACCAGCCTAGTGATAGATATTTTAGAGTCCTCAGGGCAAAGTGATATTCAGTGCCTTGAGAATGGACAAGGTCACTAATAGAGTGATTGTAGGAGGAGAGGAGGAAAGGAGAGGAGAGAGGAGACCAGAGGAGGGCGGGATCTAGAACGAGCGGCCAGCTAAGGAGAAGGAAAACCAAGAAAGTGTGGTGGCCCAGAAAGTAATGGAAGAAAGTGTTTAAAGCTGGAGGAAATAGTGAGCAGTTGTGTTAAATTCTGCCAAGAAGATGAGGATAAAAGTTGCCCATTGGATTGGGCAAACTGGAAGTCTAAAGACTATTGACTCCAAGTGAGACTGGGCAAATGAAGCCCCTTCATAAACTGTCAAGGGCAGGGCTTGGTCTGTCAGACAGTGTTCATGACCGTGGTTTCCAGTACTCATAGGAAGCAGGTCCTTCGCACCTCTTGGATCTCCGAAATGGCGACCCCAGTGAAATGTGAAGGAACAACCATTGTCACTCAAAGTACTGGTTTTAACGGCCTCAGAACCCCGGGGTTTGTCAGAGTCGGGGCCCTAGGGTGCTTGGCCATGAAGACCCAAAGGGAACCACATTCTTGCTATCACTCCCCAGTCTTTATTTTTAGGGGAATACCGAAGAAAACTCTAGATAATTTTTTTATGCAGAGCCAGCCCCCAGCTCCGTTTTAGTCATCAAGGCCTCATTGAAATGCTCAGAGGCTTGGTCGCTTCAGGCAGGGTTGACTGAGAAGGATTTCACTTCCTTTACTAGCACATTGATTGGTTGGTTGGTGGGTTGGTGGGTTGGTTGGTTTTTTTATTCTTCATCGATTCTTCATTGATTCATCGATTCATTCACTTATCACTTATTTATTCAACAACACTTGCTGGATACAGGTGCACTAGGGCTATGTAAAAACCTAGGGCCTGGTTCAAAGTCATATGTTGGTGGGGGGGGGCAAGATAGCATATAAAGGCCATGCAGTGGGTGGGATTATGCCAGGAGTGGAGGCAGGATAGTTGCTGCAGGGAGCACCAGAGTAAGAGAGGGGTCAGCTCCCTCTGGGGAGGTTGAAACCACCAGCCAGTGAGGCCAAGGGCTGCCTAGGGCTCGCCTCGGGTCCCCCAGACCCTAGGGTCCCCCTGGGAGGGGGATAGGGATAGGGAGGCGTCCAGAGAGAATGAAGTAAGGCAGGAAACTTCAAGGCATTTGCAGAGCTTAGACCATAAATGGAGAGAAGGCCTGTAAGAGCCGAGGCTGGACAAATAATGACGGTAATTATTGTTAGTAAAAATAGCACTGCCTAACATTTATTCAGTTAGTTGAATAGCAACATTTATTGGGTGGTTGAGAACACTGTATCCCGTAGTGTTTGGGCGGAACGATTTTATTCTCCTTTTCTAGCAAGGCCCTGAGATGGTGGCTCCAATGCTTAGACTCCCACCTTCTAGAGCGGATACCACACCGCCTGGGTAGAACTTGCAAAGGAGATGGCCCATAACCGATTTCAGGACCTCTGTCTGTTCATCTGCCCCAGAATGCAAAAGAGAGGCCAGGAGGTGGGAGGATTCCTTCAACGAAGGGGTCCCTGGCGGTGAGCACTTCCCCACTCCTACCTTTAATCCCTCCTCCAACCGGGGACACACGGGTGGTGCTTTTGTCTCCAAGGAAGCCTCAGAGGGACTGTCGTGTGTCTTCCACAGTTCCAGAGGCGCAGTGGCCCGGGGCGTGGCTCACCCTCAAGAGGGCTCAAGGGCTATTTAAGAGGCTGCTGGAGCGGCTTTGGCGGGCGAGGAGGGAGCAGCACAACAGTGCTTGTGTTGATAATGGGACAGAGCGTGCAGAAGTGTTCCCCGGGGACCGCGATGCTTCTAGCCGTTCGCTCCCTGGCCGAGGGAGGAGAAGCTTTAACTCAGAATGAAGTAAAGAGTTTTGATCACTGTACTGAATGAACCCAATATGTACTCAAATGAAACAGGAGACCACTGTGATTCTTATTATCAGTGGCGTTGTCCCCCAGTGAGCAGGTAAGCCAGGTAGGGCTGCGCAAGATTTCATCAAGGAGCAGGAACCAGCCCCCAAGAGCCGTGGAAGCCACGGTGCGGTGACCCAGTACTCACACACTTTTCAGCCCTGCCACGTGATGGGCCAGGTACAGGCCTTCCAGCTGTCCAGTGAGGTCAGTCCTAGTATTCTTACCAGGCTACAGGTGAGGAAACTGAGGCTCAGGGTGTTGAGAGGATAGGTTGGAGGGGAGGCTTGTGGTAGCCCCAGAATCCCAACGTCGGAGAGGCGGACGGGTCTCCCTGCCAGTGGAGGAGGAGATCGGAGACGGGTCATGAGGCTGTTGCCTGTCCCCAAGACCAGCAGGCTGTCCTCCTTGATGTTACATGGAGTGGCTTGGGAGGGCGGAGGCTGGTAGAGACTGAGGCTGGAGATGATTAAGCACCCCCACCCAGAGTTGGCTTTGGGGCTCCCCCTGGATGAGATCCAGGGCACCGCAACAGACCTGGGTGTGCGGACGGGCCCTGCCCTTGCGACAGAAATCTCAGATGGAATTCAGGAGACGCCAGAGGTCAGAAATGAAGCCCAGAGTGGGGCTGGAGAGAAGACAGCTTGCGGGAAGATGCCGAGACTTTTGCTTCTGAAAAGAAGCAAGTTTCACGCAGGTGGGGAGAAAAAGCCTCAGAGAATCGGTGGGGGGGATGAGGCATCTAGAACCCTGAGCCCCCCGGGGAATGGAGACTGGGCACCGTTGTCCTCTGCAGGGCCCGGGCTGGGGAGGCGGGGATGGGATTGAGCTGGGGAAGATGACACAGTGGGAAAACCTTGGCCCAGAACAGCTCCTCAGCAACCCCTTCTCCTGGTACCAGTTGCCTTCTGGTTCCTTCTTTGTCTAGCTGTGTCGCCCTGGGAAACACCGCTCTAGCCTTTAGACACCCTTCAGATGTTGACACAGGTTGGGAGAGTAAACCAAGGGCCCATCCCTAGAAGCTCACCGCCGCCAAAGGTTGTTTCGGGCCCCTTTCCACAAAGGGGGTAGTCCCGCCCCCACCCTCGGCCCCCACCACACCTGCTTGGCCGGGACTCCAGGAAGCAGCCTTTAGATTCTACACGATAGCCCTTATTTGTTTAACATTTTACGGGCCCCACCTGGCTCCACGGATATTTGCAAGTGTCCATTATATGGCCAAAAGGCCCCAGCTAAGCCTCCAGCATCCGCAACAATTTTGCACATCAGCCTCCCTCACTGGCGGGAGCAACTGGGCCCTTTACAGCCCAGGGTGCAGAGGACAAAGATTTGGACATGTCTGCCGTCCCAGCCTTGCCGATCACTGTGGGGCTTTGGGCACGTCACTATGTCCCTCTTATGAACAGTTTTCTCTTCTGTGAAACGGGGGTGTAATTCTTACCCCGGGGTCTTAGAAGATGTTTCTGAAGATCAGAGGAGACAAAAAGTAGGGCTTCACTAGCGGTAAAATCCGGGTGCGAGCAAAGGCCTGGGTGTTCTTCTAAACCTACAAACACGTAGGTCCTTCTCCTCTTAATATTTTACTGTGGTACTTGGGTGGGTGTGAATGGATTCTGAGCTGTGTATGGGTGTAGGATCAGAGAACAGTGCGGGGGTGGGGGGGGCGGTGTTCTCGGGACCCTTCTGGTCCCCCAGCCTGGTCAGAGAAGGTGGCCGGGTCAGCACAAGCCACACCCAGGGCAGATGTGACCGATGCGGCTTTTCATCAGCCGCTGGGACCTGAAACCCTCCAACACCCTGGGGGTGGGTGTTACATGTGAATTGCTTGGTCCAGACTCACGCAGCTGATGAGTAGCAGAGCTGGGATTTAAAGGCTGCCCCCCGGGGCGCCTGGGTGGCGCAGTCGGTTAGGCGTCCGACTTCAGCCAGGTCACGATCTCGCGGTCCGGGAGTTCGAGCCCCGCGTCAGGCTCTGGGCTGATGGCTCGGAGCCTGGAGCCTGTTTCCGATTCTGTGTCTCCCTCTTTCTCTGCCCCTCCCCCGTTCATGCTCTGTCTCTCCCTGTCCCAAAAATAAAATAAACGTTGAAAAAAAAAAAAAAATTAAAAAAAAAAATAATTTAAAAAAAAAAAAAAAAAAAAAAAAAAACGCCTGGGTGGCGCAGTCGGTTAAGCGTCCGACTTCAGCCAGGTCACGATCTCGCGGTCCGTGAGTTCGAGCCCCGCGTCGGGCTCTGGGCTGATGGCTCAGAGCCTGGAGCCTGTTTCTGATTCTGTGTCTCCCTCTCTCTCTGCCCCTCCCCCGTTCATGCTCTGTCTCTCTCTGTCCCAAAAATAAATAAAACGTTGAAAAAAAAAAAAAAAAAAATAAAGGCTGCCCCCCTTAGTGCCCAAGCTCCTTCCCCTACCCCCCATTTTCCAGCATCAACAGCACCCCCACTCCGTCACTGTGTGAGGGACGACACCTCGGCTGGTGGCACACAGGAGGCTGGCAATCCAGACCCTCTTGTTCAAGAATCAGAGTCTCTATGGATACTTATTTCTCGGACAACTGATGCTTTTTTTAAAAACCTTGATCACTTTTTAGGTTTTTTTTGCTTAAAAAGCTTTCTTTTAAAAAAAAATTTAAATGTCTATTTATTTTTGAGAAAGACAGAGACAGAACATGAGTGGGGCAGGAGCCGAGAGAGAGAGAGAGGGAGACACAGAATCGGAAGCGGGCTCCAGGTTCTGAGCTGTCAGCACAGAGCCAGACGCGGGGCTCGAACTCACGGACCGTGAGATCCTGACCTGAGCCGAAGTCAGAGGCTCAACCGACTGAACCACCCAGTCACCCCTGGTGAAAAAGCTTTCTAAATCATATTATACATGTCCCTACCTCCTCAGCAAAATACAGACAACCCTCAAGTTTGTAATAAATTTGATTTCCAATGCAAAGATACTGCACTGAAGTAACATCAAACAAATTTCATTTTTCCATGTAAATGGTGTCATAGTGATGGGCTATGTCCCTCACCAAGGATCCGAGGCCCCATTTTAGTAACAATGAACACAGTTTAGCTAACCATTAATCAATATAGTTAGCTGTTGTATCCCTAATATCTCATACAGCGCCCTCACACCTAGTAGGTGCTCAGAAAACCTTTGCTGAATCAATGAAAGGATGAATATGTATTAGATGACACAAAGCTATAAAATAAAATATAGCAATCAATAACAATACTTACTTACTATGTCCCCCAGGAGACGGGCCGGGTGCCACTGGCACCCTGAGATGTAAGATGTGCAGGGGCTGGAAAAATTATCTGGAGCGGGAGGGAAAGGTAGCTGTGTCTGTAAGCAGGACCCAAAACTTTTAGGTTGTCTGTTTCCTCTTGAGTCAGTTTTAATAGGTGGTGCTTTCCAAGTAATCTGTCCATTTTATCCAAGTTGTCAAATATATCGATCAGCATAAAGTTATTCATTATTATCCATTGAATCTTTGTAGCATGTGCAGCAATGATCCATCTTTCATTCCTGATAAGCTGTGTTGTTTTTCCCCCCTTTCTTTTCTTTGTCAATCCAACTGGGGATTTATATGTTCTCTTCATCTTTTCAAAGAAACAACTTTTGACCTGCCTGATATTTGCAACTGTTTGCTTTTGGTTTCGCTGATTTCTGTGCATCTTTATAATGAACTTTGTTCAAGTTCAGTCTGCTCCTTTTTTTTTTTCTAACTTTTAACAAGCTTAGATCACAAACTTTAAAACTTTATTCTTTTAAAGTATAAACATTTAGAGGTACACCTGTTCCTACAAGAAGTGTTTTACCTGCATTCTACATATGTCCTCTTGTTACCTTTTCATTATGATTCAGGTTGAAATATTTTCTTATTCCCTTTGTGATTTCTTCTGTGACTCATGGGTAGAAGTTCTGAAGAAAATAAAAAAAAAAAAAGGTTAACTAAAGAAGGATCAGTATTGCTGCTGCTCTGATCCATACTAGAGCCTGAGGTAAAAGGAAAAATCAGAAATACTGATCCCGTCTTTATTTAAAATTTGGGTGTTTGGATCTTCATGGATTTTTTGCATTAACTGTGATTTTTTTTAAATTTAAATTTTTCCTTTTTTTTTTTTTTAAAAAAAAAGGCAATTTATTGCTTTAAAATATTAATGATCTTGATTGCAGAGTTTGTTGGTGAAGCTTTACATTTTGTACCCAGGGTGAGCACCTCACTTGCCTTATACTTATCCTGGCCCGGGTTCTATCAGTTATTGATGGAGTGATTGTCAAAATCTTCAACTGTGATTGTGAATTTGCTTATTTCTCCCTTTAATTCTGTGAATTTTTGCTTTACCTGTATTGAAGCTCTATTATCCATACATATATTTTTAAGGTTATTATGATTTTTAAAAAATGAATGGATCCTCCTAACATTATGCAATGTTCCTCCTTGTCTTTGGCAATATACCTTGACTTGAACTCTATGCTGTCTGATATTAGTATATTGACAATAGCCTTTTTATGCTTAGTGTTTCCCTGTTATGCATTTTTTCGATCATTTGAATTTCACATCGGCTTCCTTCCTTATGTTGAGAGTTCTCTTTTGTCAACAACGTGGAGTTGGGTCTTGCTTTAATTTTTTATTGTTTACTCTTTGATCCAGTCTGACAACTCTCTCTCTCAGTTGAAGTGTTTATTTTACGTGTAAAGGCATTACTGATATGGTCGGGTGTAGGCTTTCATTTTCTACTTGTTGTATTTTATTTTTTGTTCTTTGGGTTTTTTTTTTTTTTTTGTCTTTTTCCCTCTGTTTCTTTATTTCTCATTTTGACTTTTCTTTTGAGATCACAGAATATTTTTCAGTGTTCCGTCTCCCCCTCGTCTATTGACATTTTAGTATTTGTCTCAGTTCTTAGTGGGTACTTCAGGTATTATTACACAAACTCTGAATTTATCATGGCTCAGCCTGAATTAACATTACACCATTTCACGTAAAACACAAGAACTACAATGAATGGCGGAAATCTGTTTACTTTTCTCCCGTCTTTTGTGCTTTTTCTGTCGTATAGTTTGCTTCTTCACAAGTTATAAACCCTACGATACACTTAAAATGTGTTTGCCTTGTGTGCTTAAGTGTCTTTTAAAGACATTAAGAAAAACAGTCCTTCTATTTACCTTCATACTTAACATTGTTAGTATTCCTCTTTCCTTCCTTGAGATTTGTATCTCTATCTGTATCAGTTCTCGTTAGCCTGAAACACGTACTTTAAGACTCTTTGTGAGGTGTGGGTCTTCCAGCAGTGAATTCTCTCGGCTCTTGTGTATCTGAGGATGCCTTAATTTCCATGCATTTTAAAAATATATATATTTATTTATTTTGAGAGAGAGACAGAGCACGAGCAGGGGAGGGCAGAGAGAGACAGGGAGAGAGAGAATCCCAAGCAGGCTCTGCACTGCCGGCACAGAGCCCAGTGCAGGGTTCAATTCCACGAACCAGAAGATCATGACCTGAGCCGAGATCGAGAGTTGGACACTCAACCGACTGTTGAGTCCACCGAGGTGCCCCCATTTCCCTAGATTTTTTTTTTAATTTTTTTTTCTTCTACGTTTATTTATTTTTGGGACAGAGAGAGACAGAGCATGAACAGGGGAGGGGCAGGAGAGAGGGAGACACAGAATCGGAAACAGGCTCCAGGCTCTGAGCCATCAGCCCAGAGCCCGACGCGGGGCTCGAACTCACGGACCGCGAGATCGTGACCTGGCTGAAGTCGGACGCTTAACCGACTGCACCACCCAGGCGCCCCAATTTCCCTAGATTTTTGAAGAAAACTTTTACTGGCTGCAAAATTCTAGGTCGGCAGATATCTTCCTTCACACTTGTAAGGCTGAAAATCCATTGTCTTCTGTCCCTTTTTGATTGAGAAGGCAGCTGTCACTCCCATTAGTGTTGCCCTGTGCTTAATGTATCTTCTTTTTAATCCCGGAAGCTTTTAAGTGTTTCTCTAGCTTTCATTTTCAGACATTTTGATCGTGATGTGGACGTCTTCACCTTTTTCCTGCTTGGGGTTTGTTGACCTTTTCAGGACTTGTAGTTTATTGGCAATTGGAGAAGAAAAAAAATGTGGCCATTGTTTCTCCTTGTATTTTTTTTCTGTCCCCTTTCCTCCCTCTTCTTAAGAGACTCTGGTTGAACATACGGTAACCTGCAGGATAGGTCCCAGTGAGTATTCATCCAGTCTGAATCGTTTCTATTGTGTTTTCTTCAAGTTCACTGGTCATTTTTTCTGTTATGTCTAACCTGCTTTAAGCCCGTTCAATAAATTTTTACAGCTTTATTGGTGTGTAGGTGACATATAATAAGTTACACATATCTAAAGTGTACACTTTGAAGAATTTTGACATAGGTAACAACCCTAAAACCGTCACCGCAGTTAAGAAAATGGATTTATTCATTGCCCCAAAAGTTTCTTTGTGTTTCTTTGAAACACATTCCCATATCATGCCCTCCATCCCCAGGTAGCCACTGACCTGCTTTCTGTCACTACGGATTAGTTTGCATTTTCTAGCATCTTATATAATCAGAATTGGGCGGTATTTTTTTTTTCTTTCTGGATCTTTCTCATGGCGTGATTATTTTGCACTTCACCCATGCTGTTGCAGGGGGGCAAGAGTACATTCTTTTTTATTGCTGCGTAGTATTCTGCTATATGGATACGCCACAGTTCGTTTATCCATTCATCTACTGATGGACACGAGTTGTTTTCAGGTATTGGCTATTACAAAAAAACAAAAAACCAAAAAACCCTGCTGTGAGCATTCATGTATCGGTCTTTGTGTGGAAGTAGGCTTGCGTTTCTCTTGCATAAATTCCTAGGAGAATGGCTGGATCACACACAGGTATGTGTTTAGCTTGGAACCACCAAAGTGTGGTTCCAAAATGGTTATACCCTTTTATAGTCCCACCCACCGTGCATGAAGGTTCCTGTTGCTCTGAACCCTTGGCCATGCTTGGTATAGTCAGTATTAAAGGAATGAGGAACACCGGAAATGATAAATACGTGGGTGATTGTAATTTTTTTTTTCTTTTGAGGAATTCCTTTATTTTACTTTATTTTTTAACATACAGGGCAATATTGGTTTCAGGAGTAGAATTCAGTGATTCATCACTTACATACGACACAAAGTGCTCATCATTATAAGGGCTCCCCCCTTAATTGCCATCCCCCACCTAGCCCATCCCCCACCCCCTCCCTCCAGCAACCCTCTGTTTGTTCTCTATGGTAAAGAGTCTCTTATGGTTTGTTTCCCTCTCTCTTTTTTCTTTTTTCCCCTCCCGTGTGTTCGTCTGTTTTGTTTCTTAAGCTCCGCATACGAGTGAAATCACTCGGACTCTTTCCGTAGTTTGGCTAGTGTTGATAATGCTGTTGTAAACATCTGGGTGCGTGTACCCTTTTGATTCTACATTTTTGTGACCTTTGGGTAAATACCAAGTACTTCAATTGCTGAATCGTAGGATAGTTTTATTTTTTCACTTTTTGAGGAACCTCCGTACTCTTTTCCAAGAGTGGCTGCATCAGTTTGCATTCCCACCAAGAGTGCAAGAGGGGTCCCCTTTCTCCACCTTCTCGCCAACACCTGTTATTTCTTGTGCTGTTAATTTTAGTCATTCCGAGGTGTGAGGTGGTATCTGAGTGTGGTTTTGACTTGTATTTCCCTGATGATGAGTGATGTTGAGCATCTTTTTATGTGTCCGCTGGCCATCTGGATGTCTTCTTGGGAAAAATGTCTATGCATGTTCTCTGCCCATTTTCTTAACTGGATTATTTCTTTTCGGGGTGTTGAGTTTGATAAATTCTTTATAGATTTTGGATACTAATTCTTTATCATAGAGGTCATTAGCAAATACCTTTTCCCATTCCGTAGGCCGCCTTTTAGTTTTGTTGATAGTTTCGCCTTGCCATGCGGAAGTTTTTATCTTGATGAAGTCTCAACAGTTCATTTTTGCTTTTGTTTCCTTTGCCTCCAGCAATGTGTCTAGTAAAAAGTTGCTCGGGCCAAAGTCAAAGAGGTTGCTCCCTGTTTTCTCCTTCAGGATTTTGATGGTTTCCTGTCTCACATTTAGGTCTTTCATCCATTTTGAATTTAATTTTGCGTATGGGGTAAGCAAGTGGTCCAGGTTCACTCGTCTGCATGTTTCTGTCCCGTTTTCCCAACACCATGTGTTGAAGAGACTGTCTTTTTTCCATTGGACATTTTTCCTGCTTTGTCGAAGACTAGCTGACCATACATAGCTGTGGGTTCATTTCTGGGTGTTCCATTCTGTTCCTTTGATCTCTGTGTCTGATTTTGTGCCAGTACCATCCTGTCTTGAAGCCTCCAGCTTCGTAAAACAGCTTGAAGTCTGGAGTCATGACGCCTCCAGCTTCGCTTTTCTGTTTCAGGATTACTTTGGCTGCTCAGGGTCTTTTGTGGTGCCATACAAATTTTGCGGTTATCTGTTCTCTGAAAAATCCCTTTAAAAGATCATTGACTGGGGCACCTGGGTGGCTCAGTCGATTAAGCATCTGACTTTGGCTCAGGTCATGGTCTCCCGGTTTGTGGGTTCGACCCCTGCCTTGGGCTCTGGGCCGGCAGCTCAGAGCCTGGAGCCTGCTTCATAATCTGTGTCTCCCTCTCCCTCTGCCCCTCCCCTGCTCACATTGTGTGTGTGTGTGTGTGTGTGTGTGTGTGTGTGTCTCAAAAATAAATCAACATTAAAATAATTTTTTAAAAGAAGATGATTGACTGTGGAGAAACTGCCTGGTCCAGTCAGTAGAGCATGTGACTCTTGATCTCAGGATCGTGAGTTCAAACCCCACATTGAGCGTGGAGCTTACTTTTCATAAAAAGATAATTGCTTAAAGTAAAAATACTAACACTATGGTATGTGGTTTATAACAGGCATAGAAGTAAAAACGTCTGACACATTAGCACACAAAGGCCAGGAGAGAGGAAATGGACGTTCACTGCTCTATGGGTCTCATAGAATATGTGAAGCAATATAATATCATGTGAAGGGAGCCTGTGATAAGTCAGACGTGTGCTACCGCCCGAAATCAACCACGAAAGCAAACAAAGAGCTATAGCTAAGAAACCAACAAAAGATGTAAAATGGAATCCTAAAAACACAATCCAAAAGAAGGCAGAAAAAGAGGAAGAAGGAACAAAAAGCAAGTAGGACACCATCAGCCGGCACGACATACTTCACGTTTCTAGAACGCTTCACTCGTGGATGGAAGACTACACGCCCCTTTCAAATGCACGCAGGACGCATGCCAAGGCAGACCACACCGGGTTACAGACCAAGTCTCAATCCATGTCTACGGATTCTGTGCTGGGGCAATTAAATGGGATTAAATTGGAAATACCCAGAAGATGTCTGGAAAATCCCACAACATCAGAAACTAAATAATGCACTTCTCACTAGCCCACAGGCCAAAGGGGAACTCAAAAGGGAAAACCAGGAACCGAATGAAAATAAAAACACAACACAGAAACTTTTGTAAGACGCAGCTAAAGCGGTGTTTAGGGGAAAATTTATAGCTCCAGTTGCCGCTAGAAAAGAAGAAAGTTCTCAAAGCAGTGACCTAGGCTCTCACCCGAACAAAGAACAGGGAGAACCAATCAAGCCCAAAGTCAGAAACAAAGAAATAATGAAATAAATTAGAAATAAGCGAAATTGAAAACTGAAGGGAGAATGAAATCAGAAGCTTTTTCCTTGAGAAGATCAATAAAATGACGTTTCCTGTTTTTTCAAGAGTTGGATGTCCTCCCATTTTCGGTGGCTTTCCAGTGCCTTCAAGTGGTTTTTAAAAACGTGTTGTCCATGGGGCGCCTGGGTGGCTTAGTTGGTTAAGCATCTGATTCTTGATATCGGTTCGGGTCATGATCTCAGTTCATGAGTTTGAGCCCCACATTGGGCTCCATGCTGACAATGCAGAGTCTGCTTGGGATTCTCTCTCTCTCTTTCTCTCTGTCCTTCCCCGCTTGTGCATGCATACACACACTCTCTCTCTCAACATAAATAAATAAATAAATAAGTAAAACCTTGGAAAAATAATGTGTGGGCCCAAGATGTTAACTGTTATAATCAGGAGGGTCAATCTGATGTAAGCGATCTCCCCATGCACTGTAGCTGGAACCTTGTCTCACTGTTGGTCATTATCAGCGCACCTCCTCCTGGAGCCTTCCCTCCCACTTCCTGTTTGCTGCGTCTAGTTGTCTGTGAACTGGGCGATCAGATGACCACACCTGGGGGAGTTGCATAAAAACAAGACTAAGCAGTGGTTGCAGGCTCGCTCGTGAGTAAAGTCTCTGAGTCTCAGCTCAAAAGCCTCCTTTGCTGACTCCTTGCGAGGCCACGTGATTCCACGGAATCGAGGTGGGTCACAGTCTGACTTCACCTACGTCCCAGCCCCTTAGCTGTTTCACAACCTTGGGTGACCGCCTCGCAGGCGATCACTTTACCCCTGTAAAACGGGGTGGATATGAGTCTCGAGTTTGTGGCAGGGATAAGAGGACACAGTACGGTTGTAAGGCCCTTGCACTGCCTCTGACACATTGAAGGTACTTAGCGCAAATGACCTTCACTCCCCATCTCTATTCTTTTCTGTCTGGAGAGCAGCTGTCGACCTAAGGTACCACCAGAGAATTAAGTTAGGATGTTTCTACGTTTCAACACAATCTGAGCCAATTTGCTTTTTTTAAATGTTTATTTATTTATTTTGAGACAGAGAGAGAGCAGGCAGGGGAGGGGAAGAGAGAGGGAGAGAGAGAGAATCCCAAGCAGGCTCCGCACCATCAGTGCAGAGCCCAACGTGGGGCTCGATCTCACGGTTCGGGAAATCATGACCTGAGCCGACACCAAGAGTCGGACGCTTAACCGACCGAGCCCCCCAGGTGCCCCTGAGCCAATCTGCTTTCTAAGTTTTCTTCAGTTGTGTATGTCCTCGTGGATCGTAAAGGCAGCCAAGATTACATCCCGTATTGCAAACACTTAACCTCTTCTACTTCGCGTTATATGCTTAGGAGGAACGGCTAAGCGCGGGCCAAACGAGCGAAGCAGCGGGATCTCATTAAAGGGTTTGGTCGAGTCCAACCATATACTCTCAGCAGATTGTGCAAGGGCTGGGGCACCAGGAGCTAACATCCTTTATAGGCAGCTTCTGGGCACATGTGTGGAAGACTCACCTGCCTTAGGTGAAGCGTGTCCTCCAGCAGGCTGGGCTTTGTCCAGCTGCCTTCTGCTAAACAGCTAGTCGACTCAGCAAAGGAAAACACCAGACTTCCCAGCTTCTGGCCTCAGAGCCAACTCCCCCTCACGCCTGCCTCCTTCATCACCTGCCCCTGAAATCTTAATTAAAATCGAGCAGGGCTAGGGAGTCCCTGCTCCCAGAGCGCTTTCAGGAATTATCACGAGCCCTGTTCAATGTGTACCATGTTCTCGGACAGGATGAGGGGGTTAAAAGTCTGTGCACTCTAGAATGCAGGCTCAGAAACTGTTGAGAAAAGAAGAGCTGTCTGGGTGGAGGAGGGTTCAAATGCTATGGTCCGTGGCAGGTGTCTCCAGAGGCTGACACGCTGCCCAGTCATTGTCCAGTCATTCATTCACTCGTTCGTTCACTCATGCATGCATTCATGCACCCTTATTCTCGCGACTGTTCAATCGTTAAACAAGTATTTCTTGAGCACCTACTATGTGCCAGACATTGAACGAGGCGCCGGGGTTGCTAAGCTAAATGTGATAGCCCAGCTTTGCCTGCTCGGGACCCACTCCCCATTCTTTTGGCGTCACTACCTTGGTTTTGTTTAGGGGACGGTCCCACCCCACGGACACAGCCTTGGTGGGGCTGTCCTTCCGTGGCCCAAGAAATTCCCCCTGGAATTTGAATCTCAAGCAGAGTGACATGAAATGACAGAGTGGTTTGTTATTTGTAGGCCTAACACCTCAAAAGACTCTACCCGTGTCCCCGATACCTGGATACCTAGAGTTCCTCCCTCCTTTGTGAATCTAGTCTCTAATTTTTATTGGAATTCTTCAAGCTCCTCCAAAGTCTCCAGATCAGTTCTGTGTTTTGCTTAGGTAAACCAGTGTTTCTGCTGTTAGCAACCCCAGAATCCTAACATATTCTCTTCCCTCTCGGATCTCACAGTCTAGTGGGACAGACAAGTGATTTTGGTTCAAGATACTCTGCTTTTGATCACATTTGGAGGCCGGGGAGCCCAGAGGAGGGGTCCCGATTAATTTTTTTTTTAATTTTTTTTTTACACTTATTTATTTATTTTTGAGAGACAGAGAGAGAGAGACGGTGTGAGCAGGGGAGGGGTAGAGAAAAAGAGGGAGACCCAGAATCGGAAGCAGGCTCCAGGCTCCGAGCCGTCGGCACAGAGCCCCGATGTGGGGCTCGAACCCACGAACCGTGAGATCATGACATGAGCCGAAGTCGGACGCTCAACCGACTGAGCCACCCGGGCGCCCTCCCCGGTTTTCTTTGAACAAGGAGCCTTGAAAGCTCCCCATGGGTGTTGCGGTTATCCACTGCTGTGTGTAATGAACCATCCAGTGTGGTATGTAACGCACCATCCACAGCTTCCAGCTTGAAATACTGATGCTTCAGCGTCTCTCAAGCCGCAGCTGGTTGGTTCGTGCTTAGGGTTTTCAATGCTGTTTGCGTGTCGGAATTCCCCCGGGGTTGGAATCATCTGAAGGTTTTACCTTGCAGGTGTCGAAGATGACTCACACAGCCTGGTGACACCCCGGTCGTGAGCTGGGAGAGAGCTAGAGCTGTCCACGGGAACACCCACAAATGGGGTCTCATGCACACTTCTTACAGCATGCTGTCTGGGTACGGAGAGAGACCGTTCCCGGATCAACCCAAGGGAGCCCAGTGCACACCGCACGGCTTAGTATGACCTAGCCCTAGAGGTCCCAGAATATCAGCAATGCCACTTTCTATTGGTCAAGCAAGTCACCAAGCCTGCCCAGACTCAGAGGAATAGGACTCCCGGTCCTAAAAAGTCACACTACAGAAGAGCCTGGCGGATGAGAGATACCCCTGCGGCCACCTTTGGAAAATGAGATCTGTCTCACCAGGCGGTCCCCCTAGAATATTCCCTGGGCCCCTAACATGCCCCAGTGGGTAGGTGGAAGATGCTCGGTGTTAGATCCTGTCTTTCTCCGATGTCAGACGTGACTCATTACTTTGGAAACGCCAGTCCTCAGCGTCTCCGGGCACCATCACAAAGCTCTGTGACCCTCTCAGGCCAAACCTCGACGTTTTCGCTCCGTGCTCTTTCTTTTCTTTACTTTTTTTAAAGCTCATTTATTTATTTTTGAGAGAGGAGGTGGGGGGAAGGGCAGAGACACAGGGAGAGAGAGCGAATCCCAAGCAGGCTTTGCACTGGCCGTGCAGAGCCTGACGTGGGGCTCGAACTCACCAACCGCAAGATACGGAAACTGCAAGGGCAGGTGGTTAAGGACCATTTGGGCTTAGGGTGGGTGCTCCATAAACGTTAGCTGAATGAAAGGATGACTGAATTAATGGGTTCATTCATGAACAACCTGGCATTCTACTCAGGACACCTTCCGGGCCTTGGGAAACCCAATTGCACATCTTAACTATTCTCAGATTGCTGACTTTCCTGCAGTTCGGGTAAGTGAAATTCAGGTTTGCGGATTCAGACCGCCGGGAGACTGAGCTGCGCCTGCAGCCCTGGTCACCTTCTCTTAGGGTACCCACCCCCCACCTCCTAGCTGCCCCATCTTCCTTCCACCGCGGAACAGATTGAGGATCTCCACGCACCAGGCGGTGCCGCTCTGGGAATTGCGCGCTGGCGCTAAGAATGTGGGCGTGGCCACCGCTTCGTGACGATGTCATCGCGTCTGTTTTCTGCAGCTGTGACAACTTGAGACGGACGGCACGTCTCACCCCTGGCGTATCCCCAGTGCCTCGAACTGTGTCTGACCCATAGGACAGCGGCCAGTGAAATGTTTATGAGATGAGTAAACAAATGCACAAACGTTCCGAGCGAATGATTTTGGAAAGCACGCAAGTGTTGTTCCGGTTCAGGGAAAAGACCAACATCTGGGGGTTCATCCCTTCTTGGGTTTTTGGGTAATTTCAGTTCAGGGCTTCGTTGAGGAATCTGGGGTTTTGCCCGGGTGGGGTTGGGGTGTCCGTCCCAGGTCCTAAAGCAGTTAGCCCAGAATGGATGCCTTTCTTGGGGACAGAGAAGGTGCCCGGGAAGGCTGTCTTTCTGGATTCGGCCACGGCCCAGGCCCTGGGACAAATCTATGCGTTGTCGAGGCTGTGATGGAAGCAGCCTGTGTGCTGTGCGCGCCCCCACCCCCTTCACCCCGCGTGACCTTGACCCAGGACCCTCCCTTGGGCCGCTGCGCTGGTCTCAGACAATACACAATGCGAGCTGGCGTGGCGACAGGCGCTCCATTGAGCCAGCGCGGAGGGTCCCACGGAAAGTGCTATGAGGACTCTTTGTTCGGGGGCTCCCGTGGGGGCTGCTGCTTAGCCGCCCACACAAATATGCAAAGCCCACCCGGTCACCCTAGAACTAGAATTGGAATTGCAAAGGAGGGCTGGGGAGAGGGGACAGACCCGGGCTAGGCCGCCGCTGGGGAGGGACCCCCTCTGGGTGATCTCATTCCACGCAGCGGCCCTGCGCGCAGAGGTGCTGTTTCCAGGCGGTAAACTGAGGCTCGGAGAAGTCGGGGCGCTTGGCCAAGGCCAGGGGAAGGGCAGTGATCCTGAGAAGCACTGCAAAGCCCCCACACGCTGGAGCATAACGACTGTAACCATGAGAGCCACGGTGACAGAAATCACGGAAGGCTACTTCTGTTTGTTTCCAGAAACAAGGTCCCATGCGTTTCTGATGGGGGCTTTGCGGGAGGCAGGTCAAGTAACAGAAAGAATGTGGGCTTGGATCCCCGCAGTCCCAGGCTCTGATCCTGGCTCTGTTGCCTATAGCTGTGTGACTCTGGGCGGGTTGTCTACCCTCTCTGTGCTTGGTATAACAGTACCTCGCTCACAAGCTTGTTGTGGGGATTAAGTGAGATCATGTGTGCCCAGCCCATAAGGAGCCAGGCTCATGGCCGCCTGATAATGGTTTTGTCCTCGCTGTTGCCAGGTCACACGGGGGCTCACCGAGAGACCCTCAGAGTCGGAACATGGGCGGGGGGCGGGGGTCAGCGGAGCTGGGTCAGCATTTCCCTCTGTGGGCTTCAGTTTCCCCATCTGTTAAATGTTAGGAGGCAGAAAAGCTGGGCTAGAACGGGCTTCTCCCCCCGCAGCGTGGCTGACATTTGGGGCCGAACAGTTCTGTGCTGGGGGGGGGTGGGGGGGGCTGTCCTGTACATTGTGGGATGTCCCGCAGCATCCCTGGCCCCCACCCCCTGGAGACGAGGAGCACGCTCCTCCACACCTGCCAGTGGTGACAACCAAAACCGTGTCCGGAATTTGCCAGATGTCCCCTGACATCCGAGCCGGTGAGCAGAGGTGTGCTCAGGGCTCTCCTGGGGACGACAGGTCGCATGACCCTGCCCTCGAGGACTCATCTTCACATGGGAAACTTTCACCCGAGAAGCAAGTTCTGTGAGCCTTCACCGATGCCTTTCCAGGCCAGACCCTAGAGGATCCTGCTGTCCAAGGCGAGGCATCACCCCCTCCAGGAAGCCGTCTGGATTCTTCCTGGCTAGGTTAATGCCTTCCTCTGTGCTTCCGGACATCACCTCCCCTAGCCTCCCAACAACCCTTGGAGGTGACCTTTTTTTTTTTTTTTTTTTTTTTTTACAAACGGGGGATTTGGGGCTCAGTTAGGGGTGGGGAGTGGCTCACCCAAGGTCATATTTCAACTTAGACCCAGCTCTCTTCCCACTGGGGTCCAGAATCTAGATCCAATCAAGGAAACCTTGGATCCTAGGGGAGAAGCTGCCGTGTTGGAATGACAGGACCTGGGATATAGGGAAGCCGGCTCTGATGCATACTGACCCGACAGCCTCTGAGCCTTGCTTCTCAAAGTATCTGTAAAAGGGAGATAGTGACACTTGACCCACAAGGTTCCAGTGAAGTTTGGGTGCTGTGACGCAGAACGCCTGGCACATAGTAGGTGCTCAGTAAACAGCAGCAGACGCCGCGGCTCCTTGAATGCCATTGAATGAAACCAGCAAAGTTCCCGTTTGCTCTGGGAGCCCGGCGTTATCACCCCAGCATGGCTCAAAATACTGAGATGGGTGTCCCGGCCCAAGGAGTGATGTGCGTGTGATCTCCGGCTGTTCAGCTTCGAGGGGCTGATCCGTTTCTCTGCAGCCAAGCAGGGAGGCGTTAGGCTGGAAGGAGAGGGGGAGGCAGGCGAGAGACCCGGTGGTCTCAAATGCCCTCATCCCAGTTCTGCAGAGACTGGGACCCGGTGACAGACATCTGCTGGCTCCCTTGCTCTCTCGCCGCTCTCCGGCATCCCGTCCGTGCCTAAATGAAGAGAAGGGCTCCGTGGTTGAGCCAGAGTCCGGAGCAGAGGGTGAAGAGATTGCCCCTGTCCTGGTGCGGTGACTGCTGGGTATGCACACTGATTTCCAGTTCCCCGAACCTGGAAGGAGAGCGTCTGCCTCGTGGGGCTCTTGGGAAGCTTCGAGGAGACGAAGAGGGTTCGCTCAGGGTATCTCTCTGCTGGCTTCTTGATGACAGGATGGGCTGTGGTCGTGGTCAGCCGAGGGCCAGGTCCTGTCACTCTCGCGGCTTGGGGAGGCTGGGCCAGCTGGGCTCCGAGTGTCCCCCCCCCCCCGGGTCCTGGAACTGACGCTCTCGTCCTCTGTCCCCACTCACGGAAGGCGGCATGAGCTTCCCAGCTCTGCCGTCCCCTGCGCACGACCTTTGCGATCCTTCCTTCCCTTGCAGGACTCTTGACGGTTGAAGGGGACAAAGGGTGTCAAGGTTCCGGCACCCGTGGCTCCTCAGTAAATGGCTATTCTTTCCTTCCCTCCTTATGTCCCCTCCCGCTCCCTTCTGCCCTCGGGCCCCTTAGCTTTTAGTTTGGCTCAAGTGACATAAATAATAAATGACCTTTCCCTTTCCAGGGCTCGTCAGTCCTTAGGCAGCTTTTATTTTTTTTTTTTAATTTTTTTTTCAACATTTATTTATTTTTGGGACAGAGAGAGACAGAGCATGAGCGGGGGAGGGGCAGAGAGAGAGGGAGACACAGAATCAGAAACAGGCTCCAGGCTCCGAGCCATCAGCCCAGAGCCCGACGCGAACTCGAACTCCCGGACCGCGAGATCGTGACCTGGCCGAAGTCGGACGCCCAACCGACTGCGCCACCCAGGCGCCCCTTTAGGCAGCTTTTAAATAAATAAATATTACTCGCAAATTTCTCATCCTTTCTCTAAAACTTTTTTTCTTTTTAAACCCCACTAATATTAGAATTTCCCCCCAGGGACTAAAAATCACATTCATTCCATCAAAAGCAGTGTTCTCAAACGGGGTGGGGAGGTGTTTGCCCCCCCAGGAGGCACCGGTGGGTCAAGGCCAGGGATGCTGCCGAACACCCTGCAGTGCCCGGGGCAGCCTCCCAGCGACACGGGATCTGGCCTCAAATGCCGTCAGTGCCAGGGTTGAGAAGCCCTGCTCTCCGTCGGCACCCACGAGGGATGTGGATCTCCCTTGTGGGTGGTGGCCGCATCGCCCCACTCCTGGGAGGGTCTCTGAGAGAAAAGCCTGCCATCTGCCAAGTCCGGAAACAGAACTCCTGAGCAAGCAATGGAGTTGCGTCCCTCCCCGGGCATTTCCAGACCCTCGGGGCCACGGGAACAGCCGGCCTCAGTGGTCAGACGCTGCCCTCGCACTGTGTGCCAGTGGGCAGGCCACTCAGCGTCCCCAAGCCCTGAGTACGTCCACATCCATCAGTGGTTCCCCAAGAGTGTGGTGATTTTGGAAGCCCAGAGGTGATTTCGAGGGCAGAGGGGCTGTTGCTTTAAATAACAGCAGACCACAACGTGCAATAATCTTTCCCTTTTCCATTTGCTTCCAAACCCCTGGTTAAGTCCAGAGAGAGCCTCTGCTTGGTGCCACTGTGTGTCCGACTTTGACTTTGGCTCATGGCCCTCCATCACTCAGTGCCGGCGGGCCCCAGATTCAGAGCCGTGGCCCCGTGACCCCCCCAGCCGGCTGGGACTCAGTGCCCTGGGCTTACGGTCGTCGGGTTCATTGTCGAGGCCGCAGTCTTACACGATGGCTGGTTTCCCACTTTTGGTCGTGAAGTCAAGCGTCCTTTGAAAATGAAATTTAGGGGCGCCTGGGTGGCTCAGTCGGTTAAGCGGCCGACTTCGGCTCAGGTCATGATCTCGTGGTCCATGAGTTCGAGCCCTGCGTTGGGCTCTGTGCTGACATCTCAGAGCCTGGAGCCTGTTTCGGATTCTGTGTCTCCCTCTCTCTGACCCTCCCCTGTTCATGCTCTGTCTCTCTCTGTCTCAAAAATAAATAAAACATTAAAAAAAATGAAAATGAAATTTAGGAAAGAAACCAAGTAGATGTAAAGATGAGTGCACTAAAACCTTGGTTTGCGAGCGTAATTCGTTCCGGAAACATGCTTTTCATGCAAAGTACTTGTGTATATCAAAGCGGATTTCCCGGTAAGAAATAATGGGAACTCCGATGACTCATTCCATAACCCCAAAAATATTCACATAAAAATGATTACAATTCTGTATTATAATACAAAATAATAAAGAAAATACTTTAAGAAAAATAAACGAGGGCAGCCTGGGTGGCTCAGTCGGTTAAGCGTCCGACTTCAGCTCAGGTCACGATCTCGCGGTCCGTGGGTTCGAGCCCCGCGTCGGGCTCTGTGCTGACGGCTCGGAGCCTGGAGCCGGCTTCCGATTCTGTGTCTCCCTCTCTTTCTGCCCCTCCCCCATTCATGCTCTGTCTCTCTCTGTCTCAAAAATAAATAAAGGTTAAAAAAATTAAAAAAAATTAAAAAAAAAAAAGAAAAAGAAACGAACCTGCACTTGCCTTTGAAAACCTTCGTGGCTGGTGTGAGGGAGACAAGAGAGAGGAGGGTTGTTGTGTAGGACGACGTTCACGATCACTAACAGAATCGCTGTCTATTGGCTCACTGGAATCTTTTTCTTATCATCAACTTCAACAAGGAACCTATCCAATGAGCCAGAAGGAAGCAAAGCACTCCTAAGCTTACTCTTGTAAGGAAAAGCAAAGGACTGTCCATAGGTGCTTGGAAGTGACAAGAAACACACTCTAGTGCTAGTTGTGGGAGCCTCCCACATTCTGAAAAATCGCTGGTCGCTTCCAGACACCTCGGCCTGAGCCCCACCCTCTGGGAGACGATCGCCCACAATCCCGCAGAGAGAAGGGGGCAGGGGGCGAACCATTGGCTCGGTCGTGATCACGTGACATTCAGTGTCATGCACTCCTCGTATTGCAAGACATCGCCCGTTTATCAAGTTAACGTTTATTAGAAATGTTTGCTCGTCCCTGCGGAAGGCTCGCAGAGCGCGTCACTCGCAATCCGAGGTTTCACGGTACTTCGTAAATGGCACAGGCAAGTCTGTGACAAGTGTTCAAGCAGGCCGGGGGGGTTGGAGATCAGTTCGGCTTCCTCATAGGAAAAGGGAGTAACACCTGTCCTCCCGGAGAGTGAGGCTGGGGTAACAATCAAGCAGCAGGGCGCAGGGAAAGCCCTCGTCCCTCGTCTACGACACGACTGCAGGTGTCATGCGATGACCTTCTCTGAAGTCAGTCCCCTGCCTCAGGGGCTAGGGCCACACCTGCCTGCTTAAGCCATCGAGCTTACACCGTCACCCTGTCCTGGGAGTCAGAGGATCTGTGCTCCAGCCTTGATGCAGGGGTCAGTCCCAAGCAGGAGGAGACAGGTAGTGTGTACAACAGTCAATCAATCCTAAGATCAGCGTGGGTAGAGGGTCCCGGGTGAAAACGGGGGATGTGTGCCCTGCCTATGAGCATTCACATTCAAACATCTAGAAGATACTGTGAGGGGCGCCTGGGTGGCTCAGCCACTTGAGCTCCCAACTCTTGATTTCGGCTCATGTCATCATCCCACGGTTTCGTGAGGTCGAGCCCCACCTCGGGCTCTGTGCTGACCGTGCAGAACCTGCTTGAGATTCCCTTTCTCTCTCTCTCTCTCTCTCCCTCTGTCTCTGCCCCTCCCCTGCTTGCACCCTCTCTGTCTTTCTCAAAAATAAATAATAAATAAAAATCTGAAAATAAAAATACCGTGAGCTGCCGATCGGCCCGATTTGACCAGCAGGTGGCTGGTGGGAGACCCCTCGACTAGGGGATCTGTGGGGCCCGTTTGGCTAGACTGACACCCCCCACCAGCGAAGCCTCACCCTTCCGAATGCCCATCCTTCATATCCGTGCTCAGGACCAGGCTGAGGCAGGGCTCAGGAGACGTTTGCAACATTGAGCAGGGAGGTAGCGGCTGAGGTCACTGAATACATTTCCTGAGGATCTGCTTAGGGATCGAGAGTAAGCTAAGCCCATTTTCAAAGGGAAGAAGTCTTTGTACTAGGTGATCGGTTGCTCCGGAGCCCGGAAGGTGCAGATCACTTCTTCCCACGGCCCTCCAAAGAGATGTCTAGAGCTGCCTTGAGCCCTGAATGCAGGCGCTGGAGTATATACAGTGTCGTAGGGAGAAAGAATATATATGTATTTCAGCCTTCGAGAACCCCGGGCAGCCAGTGCTCCCTCTGGAAGGGGCCATGCGGGCTGAGATGGTGGGGGAGGCCAGAGGCGCATCTCCCAGCGTGAACTCGCTCTCGGGGGCCTCCGTTCTCGGGGGGGGGGGGTGGTGGCAGGAAATACAAATGCACCACTTACATGTATCGCTTCTCTCCCTGCAAATCTCTGCAGACGAACTTGCAAGTTAAATGCATTTAGGTTACACCTAAGACGGGTATAACCAGTGCCCGTGGCTTCAGACGCACACACACACACACACACACGCACGCATCTCACCCTCCTCCGTCGCTGGGCACAGCTGGGTCCCCAGGGTGTCCTCACAGTTTATTTTCCCGTCCCGGGGTCTGTGGCTGCTTCCTGAGGCCGGGTTCCTCCCGAGTCTCTCTGAGAACTGCATTCGCGGGGCGGTCGTTACGTTTTTCTGCAGTTCCCACGGATTTTACAGCTCTGGCCTGGTTTTGGAGCGGAGGCCTGGGCCGGGCAGGCGGCTTCCCCTCCGGTTCAGCCGGCCTCGGCCTCCGTTTCCCTAACGGCGTTTCCATTACTTGCTGGCCTGCAGGCCGGCTGGCTGGTGGGCTTTCTGGGAGCAGGCCTCTTCCCTCCCGGGTTCCCCAGCTGCTCATATCCTGCTTTATGGCCCCAGGGCCGCGCCGAGGGGCCTGCAGCCTGGATGTTCGGAGGTTTTTATTGGCGTCTCCATCAAGACGAGGGCCGTGGGGGTCCTTCAAGGCCTTCCGGAGCCACTTTATTGGAGCCGGCCTTCCAGACGCGCTGGGGCGCGGCGATTTCCAGGGGAATCTGGTTTCTCTGCTGGGCTCGCACCCCGTTTCCTCTGTGTTTGCATTGGCAGCTCCTGGCCTGGCCTGTTTTGCTCCGCACCTCGTGCTGGGCTTTTGTGGCCTGTCTGTGGCCGAGGGGGTGCAGGGTCGCCGTTTCCCCACAGCCGCAGGGACACAAACAGAGCTTTGTGTCTGAGGGCAGCAGGTGGAAGGAAGGCACAGAGCTCACGGCCTTCCAGTGCTTCGGGGAAACGCGCTGGGGTTTAGAAGACATTAAAACACAAATAAAAACCACTCCACACGGTCTACACCTTGGGAACCCAAGCTCGCTGGCGAGAGAAGGTTGAGTGGCTGGGTCTCAGTTCCCGCCAGGGGCTTTGGGATCCCGAGTAGGAAAAGGAAGCGGGCGGCATCATTATTCTGCAAGGAGATTTAAATTAAAAAACTCCAAGGGAGCCTCCAGTTCACGCTCAACTCCAAAGGCGCAACGGACGACAGGTGTATCCTCAGCGTCTGAGTCGGGGAAGGAAGCGCCGTGGGAGAAGGTGCCGGGCCCAGAGCGTCCCAGGTAGCAGGTGGCCCTTTCTCCCCTTGGTGGCCCCCAAACTGGCCTAATTTATGTAGACGAGTCAAGGTTAATATTTATTACGGACTGGATCGTGTTCCCCCAAATCCCTGTGTTGAGGTCCTGCCCCTCCAGCACCATAGGATGGGACTGTGTTTGGATAGGGGGTGTTTAGAGAGGTGATTAAGGTAGAGTGAGGTCACACGGGGTGATCCTGATCCGATCTGACTGGGGTCCTTATGAGAAGAGGAGACTGGGACACAGACACGCACAAAGAAGAGGCCGTGTGAGGGGACAGGGAGGAGACAGTCATCTCCAAGCCAAGGAGAGGGGCCTCCGAAGACACCAGCCCGGCCAACGCCTGGGACTCTCAGCCTCCAGACCTGTGAGGAGATCGATTTTGGTTGTTTAAGCCTCCAGTCTGGGGTACCTTGTTACAGCATCCCAGCAAACAAATACAGTTAGCAACAAGAAGGAAGTGATCAGTAGAACCTTTATTTTATTTTATTTAAAAATTTTTAATGTTTATTATTTATTTTTGAGAGAGAGAGAGAGAGAGAAAGCATGAACGGGGGAGGGGCAGAGAGAGGGAGACACAGAATCCAAAGCAGGCTCCAGGGTCCGAGCTGGTCAGTACAGAGCCCTATGTGGGGTTCGAACTCATGGACCGTGAGATCGTGACCTGGGCTGAAGTCATACGCTCAACCGACTGAGCCACCCAGGCCCCCCTCATTTTATTTTTGTACCTGGTGGATTTGAGGGCCAGCCTCGGAACTGAGGGTGACAGCGGAGACACTGGCCATCCCCTGCTCAGGGGTGTTCCTTTTCCCCACAAACAATCCAGCACTTTCCCTGTTCACCCCAGCTGCCCTGCGCTTTTGTCATTCACTCGCTCATGGTTTGGGCTCCCGGGAGAAGTGGATCCCCCGCGACCTGAGCGTAGGCGGCTTACTGGGATGTGGTTCCGGGAGGCATGTGTGCGGCGAGGAAGGGCGTAAAGCCAAACAAAGGTGAACCACCCCGGGAGTTACCGTTGTGAGCAGTGGGTGCTCGGTCCCGCAGAGGACCTGGGTCAGCACAGAGCCCGACGCGGGACTCGAACCCACGGACAGTGAGATCAGGACCCGAGCTGAAGTCGGCCGCCCAACCAACTGAGCCACCCGGGCGCCCCCACCTTTGACCTTCTTGATTCCACACTTAACCCTTGGCTCTGCTGACGGACTCCTCTGGCACGCCGAGGGCCTTCTCCCTTCTGGACCCTCTCTCCCCCAGTCCCCTGCAGCCCGGTTTGGCTCCTGCTGTCTCTTTTGAGGCTGTGACGTGGTCTGGGGACCGGCCGCCTCTTAGGGGTAAAGCTTTCCCTCCCTCCCTCCTGTCTCTGTTGAGAATTACTATGCCATAGACACCAAGCACCTGCTTTGCGCCTGGCAACATACCAGGGCATGCTGAAATGAGTGACTTGGGGTCCCTGCCCCTGAGAAGCTCCCAGTCCGGTGGCAAGGGCCGGGTCTGCCTCACTTCCTCTGAAAATGCTGACCAACCCAGGCAAGACCACTCCGCCTTCTGAAAGTCCAGATCTGCCCTGTCACTAGCTCTGTGAGGCCGTTTGGGTGCCTCTCAGAGGGTCCACGCGATGGGGCCCCCGTGCCTACTGCAGCAACCTCCATTGTACCCCATCGTATTGGCCCCTCCCTCACCCCTGCATCTCAACCTCCTGCCCCCTCACCCCCGCGTCTTGGGATCGGCTCCCAAATAAGCGACTTATTTAGCTACAGCACCCCGGTGCCGGGTGTGACGGATGTGTGGCGTGTCCCGGAGCGTATCCGCTTTGCCAGCTTTGGCAAAGGAGGGGACGTATTAGGGACCCCAGCCGTGGTCACATGGCTAAGCCATTTTCTTTAATCTGGCCATTCCAGTAATAAAGCTTTAAAAAAAAAAGAAAAGAGCTCTATTTTAATATCATTATTTTCCATTGGTGCTTTGTTTCTCTTTGGAATCAAACGAAAATCTCTTTTGTCAACTTTTCTATTTGTCTTCTTTTATTATGGTTTTTGAAAAGTGCTTTGAAAATCTAGGTATTCATCCTTTGTTATATAAGCTAAATAGCTTCTCCGAGTGTGTGGCTAGTGCTTAAGTGTGTTTATGTTATTTTTCTCATAAAGATAGTTGAAATAAAAAAAATAAATGAAGGGGCGCCCGGGCGGCTCAGTCGGTTGAGCGTCCGACTTCGGCTCAGGTCATGATCTCGCGATTGACGAGTTCGAGCCCCGCGTCGGGCTCTGTGCTGACGGCTCGGAGCCTGGAGCCTGTTTCGGATTCTGTGTCTCCTCCTCTCTCTGCCCCTCCCCTGCTCATTCTCTGTCTCTCTCTGTCTCTTAATAATAAATAAACATTTAAAAAAATTAATTTTTTTTTTAATTTTAAAAATTAAAAAAGAGCTACCATCTGTCTGGTTCCTGGATCTGCTTCTTAATTGTCTCTGCACACAAAGAAACAGAAAAGAGGTGCGATTACTTGGCATTCACCAAACCCCGATATTTACACGAATGAATATATGACTATCTTTTTACTTTTTTTTTAATTAAAAAAATTGTTTTAATGTTTATTTATTTTTGAGAGAAGGAGGGATAGAGACGGAGAGAAACAGGTGAGGGGCAGAGAGAGATAGGGAGACCCAGAATCCAAAGCAGGCTCCAGGCTCTGAGTTGTCAGCACAGAGCCTGACGTGGGGCTCGAACTCATAGACTGCGAAATCATGACCTGACCTGAAGTTGGATGCTTAACTGACTAAGCCACCCAGGGGCACTAATTTATTATTTTTTTTAAGTTTATTTATTTTGAGAGAGAGAGAGAGAGAGAGAGAGCAGGGGAAGGGCAGAGATAGAGAGAGAGGGGGCTCAAACTCATGAAATGAGAGATCATGACCTAAACCAAAGTTGGACGCTTAACCAACTGAGACGCTCAGGTGCCCCTTTGCTTTATTATTTTTAATCAACTTTACTGACGTATCCTTTGTGTACAATAAAGCATGTATGTAGTTTGACAAATTTTGACAAATTATGTGTCCAAGTGATCACCACTCCAGGCAAGACAGAGATGATTTCCATCACCCTAGAAAGTTCCCTGATGCCTCACTCCAGGCAAACATCCACACCCACCCCAGCCAGGCAGCTTCCAATTTCAGTCACTATAGAATAGTTCGCCTACCTTGCGGCTTCCTGTGTTTGGAAGCATGTAGAAGTTCTCTTCTGAGACAGACTTCTGGCACAAATGTTCTTTCCTTTCTATTACTGAATTGTATTCCATTGCAGAAGTCTTTATGTAGTCCTGTGTTTTCATTCTCTTGGGTACATACCTAGGGGTGTGATTGCTGAGACTTACGGTAGGTTTATATTTAACTGTGTAAGAAATTGCCAAACTGTCTTCCAAAAGCGTCTCTCCATTGCACTCCCTGTGTTCTACTAGAATTCTGGGTACGCCCTATTACTTCCAGCACTTGGTAATTTCCAAATTTTTTATTTTAGCTGTTCTGGCGGATGCATAGTGTTGTCTCATCCGTACTGTACATTCGTACCTTCTTTCGTGAGGCATCTGTTCAAGTCTTTTGCCTAGTTTAAAAATCAGGTTGTTGAATTGTAGATGTTCTCTGTGTATACTGAATACAAGTCCTTTGTTGGGTAGATGCATCGCAAGTATTGTCTCCCAGTTTGTGCCTTGCCTTGTCAATTTCTTTTTTGTATTCATTCATTTTGAGAGAGACAGAGACAACACGAGTGGAGGAGGGGCAGAGAGAGAGGGAGAGAGGGGATCCCAAGCGGGTTCTGCGCTGCCAGTACAGAACCCGATGTGGGGCTTGAATCCACAAACCGCGAGATTATGATCTGAGCCAAAACCAAGAGTCAGATGATCAACTGACTGAGCCACCCAGACGCGCTGTTGCCTTTTCAATACCTGAATGGTGTCTTTGTTGCTGTTGTTTTTACAATTAGGAAAAAAAAGCTCTGTTCCCTTCTAGCATTTTTTAAAAATTGTCAACAGCTTTATCATAGTATACATATCATAAATTCACTTCTTTTTAGTGTAATAATGGTGTGGGTTTTTTTTTCTTTTCAGTATTCAAAAAGGTTGGGAATTACTTAGAGATCCAATGCAATGTTCTTACCAATACTTGCTTTTTCTGGAGGAGTGGGAGACAGCTAGCATTTTTAACGTGTGATTTTAATAGAAATATCTGTTCAAAATCATAAAGAAATACATGCTTCTTATAAATAAAAATCAAACATTGTAGGTAAGAGTAAGTTGGCGACACGCTGAAGGTCAACATCAGCTTTTGGGAGTGAGCCAAAATCTGATATTTGACTTCAGCTTTGGCTTGACTTTTGGAAGGTCAAATAGTTGATGCTAACTTCAATGTCATTTCTGGAATCCCTGAACTTGTGTGATCAACAATCATATGATTGTCTCATATCTAATCATAACAAGAGCAGTGATAGGAACAAGGCATGGCATTCAGATTTCTTAACAGCTAACCATCCACCGTGAAGTATTAGCAAGCCTTCTTGATGTAACTTGGAGTGGGAATCTCTTTTGTGCTTTATATGATGAAATTTTGTCGATCAGTTGAGGTAAAAATGTGCTTTTGTTATTGCATAAACGTACTGCAGTAACTGTGGGTCAAAGTTGTTCACTCTAGGCACGAAAGCTATCACGAGCTTTCAAATAGTTAAACAGGGCGATAGCTGACAAAATAGTGGTAGGAGAGAGTGTGTGAGCTAGACAACCTTAGGAAAAACATTATATCCTTATATCCTTCTTGGGAACCAAAATATTATAAAACCTGACCTTGCTTGGAAGTGAACATCTCTTCCGTGAGAGGGGCCCCTCAGCAGAGAGGCCACAAAACGTCCCATCAATGATGGCCCCAAACTACTCTTCCTGCACTGTCGGCCCTTAAAATTTCACTATTGTTTTAATACAAAATTGGAATAATAAAGTTTTCCTATAAAATGATGCCAAGCTTTGGTCTCTTCTTTGACTGCAAATTCTTTTAAAAATACACTTTACATTTTGGAGCAGTTTTAGGTTCCTAGCAAAACTGAGCAGGTGGTGTAGAAATTTCCCATCCATCTCCTATCTCAATGGTATCTTTCAAAAAGCAGAAGTTTTCAACGTAGTGAAATCCAATTGATCAATTTTTTTCTTTGACGGTTAGTACTTTTTGTATCCTAAGAACTCTTTCCTACCGTCGAGGTCAGAGATTTTCTTCTATGTTTTTTGTTTTTTTGTTTTTGTTTTTAATGTTTATTTTTGAGACAGAGGGAGACAGAACGCGAGCGGGAGAGGGGCAGAGAGGGAGACACAGAATCCAAAACAGGCTCCAGGCTCTGAGCCGTCGGCACAGAGCCTGACGCGGGGCTCGAACCCATGAACCATGAGATCGTGACCTGAGCGGAAGTCGGACGCTTAACCAACTGGGCCACCCAGGCACCCCTTTTTTGTTTTTTTTTTAAAGGACTTCTACAGTGTTAGCTCTTACATTTAGGTCTAGCATTTATTTGAGCTAATGACTGCAGATGGGCACTGTTTCTCTGTCTTCTCAGTGAACAGGGCTGGGAAATCGACAATATGCAGACAGTGCCTCCTGAGTGCACACTGATATTGCTATGCCAAAGCAAAACCACAGAGTGTTTATTTTTGTCTGAGTGAGTTACCTTCTTCTCTACCACATCCTTTCTTTCTTCCCTAATAAGCATCTCCCCAAGATCACACGGATGTTAGCGTTCAAATATCCCATAATCCTTCCTTTACGTGATCTCATACGCACGCCAGCCACGATAGTAGTCACAGCCAACCACCAGCTCTGATTACTGACCACAGTTAAAAGCGTTTCTACATACGCTTCCCCCTCCTTTCCCCCTGTTCTGTCGTTGTTGGTCTAGAGCTCCGTCGTCAGAACATAATGGCCGGTAGGTCGATACATACGCATCTGTTCGATGTTCACCATGTCCAGCTGTGGATGCCTCTCGACTATTTTGATCATCCCCCACTTATGCTCCGGTAGGTTTCTTCAGAAGGAATAACAGGGGCAATGTTTTCCGATTCATGCACGTTGACGACAGTTTCTGTTATCTTTATACACTCTGCGTTGGAAAATCGGTTTCCCCAAATGTAAAATCTTTGGCTCACATTGTCTCCTCTTGCGTATCCTAAGTTATTACATTTTCGGGTATAAATCGTTGATGTTTAAAAAATTTTTGCAGCAATCCCGTTTTCTTTACCTTACACGTCACATGCGCTTTGTCCCTAAGCTTCCAAAGGACTTTTCCTTTTTCCTTAGCGCCTGTGGTTTTAGAAGACTATGCCTTGCTGTTGCTTGTTCTGGTTCATGTTCTTAGGCCCCCGTGTCTCTTTCAGTGTGGAGCTTCAGGTATTTTTCTTTCAATTAAGTGGTCTTGAATTATGTCTTTTTAAATGCTTTTTCTATTTCCTTGCTCTCATTTTCTTTTTGAAGGTGTCCCATCCTCCACACCTTGAATTTTCTTATTTTATGTTTAGTATTTGTCGCTGCCTTCCACATCTTCTTTGTCTCTATTTTTTACTTTTAGTTAAAAACATATTGTAAGTTTATTTATTTCGAGAGAGAGCGAGTAAGCAGGGGAGGGGCAGAGAGAGGGAGAGAGAGAATCCTAAGCAGGATTCCATTCCATCAGCGCAGAGCCCCCTTGCGGGGGTCTAACCCACGAACCTTGAGATCATGACCTGAGCCAAAACCAGAGTCAGAGGCTTGGCCGACTGAGCGACCCAGGCGTCCCTCCATTTTTTATTTTTCTTTTTTTTTTTTTTTAAATTTTTTTTTTCAACGTTTATTTATTTTTGGGACAGAGAGAGACAGAGCATGAACGGGGGAGGGGCAGAGAGAGAGAGAGGGAGACACAGAATCGGAAACAGGCTCCAGGCTCCGAGCCATCAGCCCAGAGCCTGACGCGGGGCTCGAACTCACGGACCGCGAGATCGTGACCTGGCTGAAGTCGGACGCTTAACCGACTGCGCCACTCAGGCGCCCCCATTTTTTATTTTTCAAAATGTATCTGCTTTTCATCCTCCGTTTCTCGTAGGGCGTTTTCCGGGCTGCTTTTTCTTCTAGTTCTGTCTTCATTTCTAAAATGATTGTTTCTTCTATTTCCAATTCCTGAGTTCTGTCTCCTCACTTTGGGGGGGTTTGAGACATACTTTGCATGTTTTTGTGTGCCTTGTATCCTATTCTTGACTTTCAGGGTTTTTTTCTTTTTGAATGGTCCAGTTCCATTTTGATCAATTTGTGTGAGTGTCTTTCTGGCTTGCCTTGTTGTCTGCAGGTTTACGATTCTGCTCCTTATTCTCTTTTGCCTTGTAATAACTTGGTGTAGGATTGCCCCCTGATAATTTGTGAATGCTCATTTGAACGTTAACGTCGTTTTCACGAACCTTTCCCGGGAAGTTCGGTTCAGACAACCCTTCCGACTTCACAGACCTCCTTCTCCTGCCGTTCTCATGCAATATTTAAAAATACAGTGTCCGGCTGTCCGAGTGTCCTGACTTCCTGCCCGTAACTTTTATCTGCCTTTCTCCTCCCGTCACTTTGATTGACCGGCGTTACTCAGGTTTAATTCCCCGTCTAGCAGTCCTGTGCTCTTTATTTTTATTTTTATTATTTATTTGTTTGTGTGTTTATTTATTTATTTATTTTAGAGCGAGCGAGAGAGCAAGGGAGGGGCGAGGTGGAGAACAGAGGATCCGAAGCGGGCTCTGTGCTGACGGCAGACAGCCCGACGTGGCACTTGAACTCACAAACCATAAGATCGTGACTTGAGCCAAGGTTGGACGCTTCACGGACAGAGCCACCCGGGCGCCCCGCGCCTGTGCTCTTTCTAATACTCAGCTGAAAGTGCATGGCTCCCTTGACTTTGAAACTCTTCCCAGGAATTTAGTAGACATTTCTGCAGACACGGTGCCTGGAGATGTAACAGACAAAGAATTGACTGAAGGCACCTGTGTCACTGAGTGTGTGACATTCCTCAAGTGAGAAGGGAGGAGACAACTAGCCCACCGTAGGGAGGCAGCCCCCACCTAGCTACGGAAATGGGAGGGTCTGAGCACCGTACTGGAGGCCAAGGTCGGCTCTGAAGCCCACACCTACTGCACTTGAGTTGTGTGGGGCTTTCCTTCTTTCTTTCTTTATTTTGTTTTTAACGTTTATTTATTTTGACAGAGAGAGAGAGAGAGAGAGAGAGCGCGAGTAAGAGAGGGGCAGAGAGAGAGGGAGACAGAATCCCAAGCAGACTCCACACTGTCAGTGCAGAGATCCACGCAGGGCTCAAACCCATGAAACCACAAGACTGTGACCTGAGTCAAAGCCAAAGAGTCGGAGGCTTAACCATCTGAGCCGTCCAGGTGCCCCTGTTTGGGGCTTTCCGTTGACACAGGGACGAAAGTACATTGTGATTTTTGCCAAACGGATTAGGAGGGTTGTGGTAAGGGCTTAATTTCATCTCTCGGGCAAATTTTGGGTGAGCGTCGGTTAGGGACCAGCCTTGTGCCAGGGGCTGGGATCGAGCCATAGACAAGACAGACAGTGTGTGCTCGGGGAGAATTCATGTCCCCTCTCCTGCTCATCAAATTGAAACTTTACGTGCATCAATAAAAATATTTCCGGAGCGCCTGGGTGGCTCAGTCGATTGAGCGTCCGACTTCAGCTCAGGTCGGGGTCTCGCGGTTTGTGGGTTCGAGCCCTGCGTTGGGCTCTGTGCTAACAAACAGCTCACAGCCTGGAGCCCGCTTCGGATTCTGTGTGCGTGTCTCTCTCTCTCTCCCCCTCCCTGGCTCATGCTCTGCCTGTCTCTGTCTCTCAAAAATAAATAAACGTTAAAAAAATATATATTTCCAAGCCTCTAAAGTGACAATATCTGCCGTCGGGAACAACGACTCAGTGAATTGAACCTCGTTGAAGGTAGAATCCGAACGGGAAGATCTTTGGATGTCTCTCTTTTAAAGTGCACGTACAAATCAAACAAACAAAACAAACCAAAATATCGCATGTGCGTCTTCATTTCTGGTTTTAATTTTCTCCTTCGGGGCCCAGATCAGATTAGAGTTTCTAAGGAAGTGTATCAGCGGGGAGAGTGCAGTCAGGATTCTGTCTGAAGCCCTTGTCTGGAGGGGGCATTATCTTCTGCTTTTGAGCAGATGTTTCTGTGACCTCCAGACCGGCCCATCATTGAGGCCTGACTCAATCGTGAAATGTGATAAGCGAGGCCAAAGGGTCACTTTTATTGTTCAAGAGAATGCTAACGTTCCACAGGACGAACATTTATTAGCTGGGAACTTGTTGGCAGAATTTACAGCCCTTGGGGAAGAGGAGAGGCCCATCAAATGTCAACATCTCGGTTTCCCCACAATTAGGGAAGCCAGAGCCTCCCAAACAGGGTGAGTTTATCAAATCGTGTTCTCCGGGGTGCTTGTCTCCCCGAGTCGATTCAATTCACCGAGCACCGTTCCGCTCTATTGCTGTCCGCCAAGGCCGCCCAGGCTTTTAAAGGCAGGCTGAGAGGCAGAGGAGACCAACAGGTACTGGTCACTTTCTCTGGGCCTGGCGGGACTTCTGCTAGCTCTCACAGTAACCCCGGGGGCTCCGGGGGTTTGTCTGAGGTCAAATATGGTGAAGACAGGTCTTGGGTCAGGGTATCTGCGGCATGGCCCCCACCTAGGAAAGGCGTGAGCAGGGGGACCACCAGATGGGGACCACCCCGTCGTCTCTAGTCTTGGCCGTCCACGAAAGCGTTGGGGACAAGTGAAACTCTTACAGCCGATCACTTGTCTTTGGCTTTAAGGAATCTGAACAACCCAACAGTTTTCATAGGATCAAAATAAATTGAGGGGCGCCTGGGCAGCTCAGTCCGTTGAGCTTCTGGCTCTGGATTTGACTCAGGTCATGGTCTCACGGTTCGCGAGATCGGGCCCCACGTCGGGCTCCAAGCCGAGCGCAGAGCCTGCTTGGGATTCTCTCTCTCTCCCTCTCTCTCTCTGCCCCTCTCTCATTCACATGTACACACGCTCTGTCCCTCTCTCTCTCTTTCTCTATTAAAATAAATAAACTTAAAAGATAAATAAATAGGGGCGCCTGGGTGGCTTGGTCGGTGAAGCGTCCGACTTTGGCTCAGGTCATGATCTCACGGTCCGTGAGTTCGAGCCCCGCGTCGGGCTCTGGGCTGACGGCTCGGAGCCTGGAGCCTGTTTCAGATTCTGTGTCTCCCTCACTCTCTGCCCCTCCCCTGCTCATGCTCTGTCTCTCTCTGTCTCAAAAATAAATAAACGTTAAAAAAAAAAAAGATAAATAAATAAGTTGAAGGTTAGGGCAGCACAGGAAAAGAATTCTTGTCCCCAAGTACTAAGTAGTAAGAATTCTTTAGTACTAAGCGTGGTTATCCCTGTGGCAAAAGTCAGACAGAGACCTGCTGTTCTAGCATCCATAGTGGGACTGCGTGTGCCTCCCGAAAACCTACTTCTGCCTCCACCTGCCTCTGTCCCTAGCCCTGGGCTCCTGCAGCTTACAAGGCCCTGTGCCACCTCCCGCCAGCCTCCCCAAGAACTAATCTTGGAGGCCTGGGATGTGCCAGGCCCTGGGCGAGGCTCTGGGCACTCTGAGAGCCAACCAATGTCCCTGTCTTCCCGGGGCTTACGATCTGTGGGGAAGATAAGAGTAACGACAGGCGAACCTGTAGGTCAAAGAAACCACGAGAAACTCTACAAACCAGGTAAAGGCTGGGGGTCTGTTGTGAGATGGGGGTCGGGGGGTGTTATGTGAGAAGGGCGGCCAGCAAAGCCTCTGGGACAAGGGCACGGTCGGGCAGAGACCCGGGTGAGGGGAGGCTGTGAGCATGGCTGAGCTGGGGGCACGGGGCCCAGGTGGCGGCCTTCCCGCTCTTCCTCAGGTCCACTGAGGGGTCGTCCCGGGGCCTCGGTGCAGACGCTCACCCCACCCTGACGCCCACCCCCAGGATCCCCGACACTCACACCCTTGTGTCATTCGAGTCCTAATGAATCGACACCCAGAGGGGCCTTTCCCGTTCACCTCCCCTGACTGAGGTGCAGATAAAAATGTTGAGACTCCAAACACTGGAGAAACCAGCCCAGGCAAGGTCAGCTGGCTGCAAGGCATCTGGGCCTCAGTTTGGAGCCCACCCTGTCTTCCTCGCCCCTCCCCTGGCCTCCGAGTGCTGTCGAAGTGTGATTGATTTCACTTGAACACCCATGGTCTCCGTCACCTGGGCCCCGTCCTCTTCGTGATCATCTGGGCGAATCTGGGTCATGCCCGACTCCTTGTCTTTCCACCTGCTCTCCCTGTCTTCCCCCAATCTAGAAACCCCCCCCCTCCCCTCCCAGCCTCTCCATCCCAGGAGAAGACATAACCACCAAGTCACAGACAGAAACAAAGGGCCCCTGGGTGTGTCCCTCATGCCTGGCGTGTTAGTCAAGGTTGTCCAGAGAAAGAGAACCAATGGGACATAGATACGTAACGAGAAGATTTGCTGTAAAGAACGTGTTCACGCAAGTATGGAGGCAGTTGAGAAGCCCTGAGATCTGCAGTCAGCAAGCAGGAGACCCGGGGGAGTTGCTGGTGGAGTTCTTGGCCGAGTCCGAAGGCCTGGGAACCAGGAGGGCCTTGTGTCACTTCCGGTCTGAGGGAACAAGACCGATGTCCCGGTTCAGGCAGGCAGGCACGTGGAATTTCTTCTTCCTCAGTCTTTTTGTTCTATTCAGGTCTTCAACTACTTAGAGGAGGCCCACCATATTATGGAGTTCCATCTACTTTACTCCGTCTACTGATTCAAATGTTAATCTCATCCAGAAACACCCTCCCGGACACATCCAGGGTATTGGGCCAGATGTCTGGGTGCCCCATGGCTCAGTCAGTTGACACAGAAGTGGCTGTCATTCCCAGCCTTTGGACACCTAACAGCTTATGTCCAATAGCTCTCCCTTGTTCCTCCCTCACATCTGTCTTAGAAGAAAAGGCTTCTGGCCTCTGGTCTGGGGCTGGTCCCTCCCCCTGTGCTCTGGGTCCGTCTCCAGAAAGGAAATCATGCAGCATTTCTATCCCCCCATTACCTAAGATGGCGGTGTGGGTAAAGCTCGGTGTGGGAGGGGAAGGTGCTGGTTCTGGGAAGGAGTCCAGAGTGTGGGTGTGAGGCCTCGACTGGATGACCAGACAGGCATTCCTGTAAACCCCCCGACCCTGACGCCTACACCAAACACCCCTCCAGACAAGGCCCTCCCTGCAGGCACCGGGCGCGGGGAAGGGGGGCACGCGGTCACTCTTTCTTGGGACCTCTTGGTGCCCAGGCCTGCTCTTTCCAGAGAGGTTTCCCTGTCCCTTCATGTCAACCAACCCTCCTGGCTTGAGCAGGATTTTCTCACTGTGGACGTCAGAATTCCAACTCAAAACAGTTAAAGTAAAAATGAGGATTTAACTTTTTTTTAATGTTTATTTATTTTTGATAGAGAGAGAGAGAGAGACAGAGCATGAGCGGGGGAGGGTCAGAGAGAGGGAGACACAGAATCTGAAACAGGCTCCAGGCTCCGAGCTGTCAGCACAGAGCCCGACGCGGGGCTCAAACTCACGGACCGCGAGATTGTGACCTGAGCCGAAGTCGGATGCTCAACTGACTGAGCCACCCAGGAGCCCCTAAAATGAGGATTTATTGATTGATGCAACTGAGAGTTCATGAATGGGGCCGGCTTGCCTACTTTGCTAATACCGTTGGGCCTCAGTTTCCCTTTGCCACACACACACACACACACACACACACCATGCCCGTCTGCTGTCCTCTGTGTGTAGAGCTAGTTTTTCTTGCTGTAGGTGAGTTTCTCCGTGCAGTAAGGGGAGACAGTGTCACAGGCACAGAGAGTGCAGGTGTCTGTCACCCCAGCTCAGCCACCTTGAAGGTAGGCCTTCTCTCTCCCACCCTCCGTATTGGAAGTCCCCGGGTGAGATTGGTCCTGTATAGTCACCTGCATTGCCTGTACGACCACCTTGGTGTGGCCAGAGAGACGGGAGTTCCGATGGGCCAGGCCTGGGTCACGTGACCGCCCTCTTGGCCAAGGTACCAGATTGGCAGGTGTCCTGGAATCACATGGACGGAGGGCAGAGCAGTTCAAGGAAGGAAGGACCTATTTTAAGAAGCAATGGGAAGGGAGGTAGGGCAGATAAAAACAGCAGATGACCTCCTCACCGCCTGGTCTGGGGGTGTATTGGATTGGGGCCCAACCTGCTCCGTTGTGACCTCATCTTTTTTTTTTTTTAATGTTTTTCTAATTTATTTTTGAGACAGAGAGAGACAGAGCATGAACAGGAGAGGGGCAGAGAGAGAGAGGGAGACACAGAATCCGAAGCGGCTCCGGGCTCCTAGCTGTCGGCACAGAGCCCGACGCGGGGCTCAAACTCACAGACTGTGAGATCATGACCTGAGCGGAAGTCGGACGCTCAATCGACAGAGCCGCCCGGGCGCCCCTATTGTGACCTCATCTTAACTAGTTACGTCTGCAGCGACCCTCACTCCAAATAAGGTCACGTTCTAAGATACTGGGGATTAGGACTTCAACCGTATCTTTTGGGAGGGGACACAATTCAATCCCTAAAACCTATTGGGTGGTGAAGCCAGCCTCAAATCCAGAGCTCACGCTTTCTGCCTGAAGGTTGCTGATACTGACGGCTGGCATTTTTGGGCGACTGCTCTGTGCAGGCAGTTGCTCATAGTTTGCCACTTTAAAATGACAGCGACCCCAGGGGCGCCTGGGTGGCTCAGTCGGTTAAGCGTCCGACTTCGGCTCAGGTCACGATCTCCCGGTTCACGGGTTCCAGCCTCGTGTCGGGCTCTGTGCTGACGGCTCAGAGCCCGGAGCCTGCTTCGGATTCTGTGTCTCCCTCTCTCTCTGCCCCTCCCTCCCTAGCACTGTGTCTCTGTCTCAAAAATAAATAAGCATTTTTAAAAATTAAAAAAAAATCACAACAGCTCTACAAGGTAGGCTTTGGGTCCATTTTATAGGTGAGGAAATCAAGGCGTGGAGAGGTTAAGTGCTCAAAGGCACACAGCTGCTTAGGAACCGAGTCAGGATTCGCGCTGGTTTACCTGGCTTCACATCCACTTTGCTCTTGGCCCCGCCTTGCTGAGTTAAGGGGCATAATATAAGCGTTGATGAAGTGCCGTGGGAAGCCCGGCGGACAGAGACCGCTGCTGCCTGTGGATGGTTGGGGACAGGGCTGGCGGACCGAAACAAATCTGGAAATCCTTCCTGGAGGCGGTGACGTTTTAGCGGAGTCCAGAAGGCGGGGTCAGACTCAGGTGTGCAGAAGTGGCAAGAAAGGGCGTTTTGGGCGAGGCATTTAGCAGAAGCAAGGCCTAGAGGCAAGAAAGTACTGGTCCAGAGTCCACACTCTCCCGGGGGTACAAAAGGAAAGAGCATCTCTCTAACCGGGGACAAAAATGGGGTATTCGTTCTCATCTTCCAGGTTCCCACTATTCTAGCGGAAATCGTGTCCAAAGCCGCTTTCCACCCAAGAACAGGGGACATCCGAGAAGGCAGCGGAAGCCTGAATACGCGGGACCAGCCGAGGGGGGCCCACTGCTTTTCTCCTCTTTCCCACGCGCCCACGGCCAACCCCCTCCAAGCCCAGAAACCAGAGAGCAGCGAAGACGCCTGTCCATCGTCCGGGTCCAGAAGGCCCAGCTGAGATCTGTTTCAACGCACCCACGTGAGAGGGTTTCCAGTGTGTTTCCCCAGTTGCCATGGCTTTGCTTTCTGCGTCAGGCGCTCTGTCTGTCAGACACGACGATTGAATAATATTTTTATTTTTAGGCACGGGTCACCAAGTTTTTTCATTCCACCGTCAGGCTCGCCCCCACACTGGAGCTCCAGGGAACTGAGCCTCCGGTCGCCTGCGAAATGAATGGGTGCAGCCGGGAGCGGGGTGGGGGGTGTCCAGCCTGAGCTGGACACTGTCCTGGGGCCAGAAAACCTTGTCCCGGGGGGGAGGGTGTCCATCATGGCAGAACACGGTGAGGGTAGCTGGTCTTCGCCAAGCCCTGGGTGCCGTCGGGCCCGAGGGGCGAGGTCGGCGCTGCGGGAGGGCAGGTGCGTGGGCTGGACCCTCTGTGTGCGGTGGGACGATGTCCCACTATGTGGCGATGGTGCCGGGGAGAAGGCGGGCGCTGGGGCGAGTAGTCAGCACCAACAGAGAGCCACGGAATGCCCAAAGGTGGGTTGCGGGCTTTAAGTGGAGGCAGACGGAAGTTCTCAAGGGTCGAATCAAAGCAGGGGCGCTCAGGAGTCAGACCCTCACATTCGGGGCCAGATAAAGTCAGGCAGGACCTGTAAATAGAGCAGAGGTCCTTGCTCTAGCCACTGTTGACTTTCAGGGGTGATTGTTCTCGGTCCTGTGCTCTGTAGGGTGTCAGCAGCGTCCCGCCACGGGATTCCGCGGGATTCCGGATGCACTCCCTTCCCGGTTGTGACAACTAAAAATGTCTGCAGGCCTCCCCCTGCTGTCTCCAGGGCAGCGGGGCTGAGCGCTCTCTGGTTGAGGCTTAGTGGGAACCGGAGGCTGAATGGATTTGGGACTGGGGGGCAGACGCTAAGACCCAATCACTGGGACCGGGAACGGCCCCTCAGCTGGCCCCCCACCGGCGAGGGCCTTTGGTGGCAAACGACACGTGTCAGTCCTGGCTAACACCCCCAAAAGGGAACATGGAGGAAGACGCGACAGAGGTAGGGGGCACGTGTCGAAAATAACAAAAGGCTGGAAGATCGGGCGAAGAGACGTCCTTGGGATTGGTTGCAAGGTCCGGTGGTGTTTAGAGAGTTCAGGTCTCGGAGAATGAGTCTTGAAACAGAAGGGCCCCGGGAAGACAGATCTCCGAGGAGGTGACGAAGTGCTACATGCTGGCGGGCTCTCCCAAGACGTGCTGCGTCGCCAGTGACCCCTTCATGGGCAAGAGCGCCCCTGAGAGCAGGGGACGCGGCTGGGGCCCAGGCCGGAAAAGGCCCCGCGGGAGGTGAGACGCAGCCTTTGCGCCCCATGAAGAGATGGGCTCCCTCGCTTCTGCGAAGGGGTGTGAGTGACGGAGAGAACGTTCCACGTAGTCCCTGAAACTCCGCCCCGTCTGGGGGGCAGTGAGGAGCCGCCAACAGCCTGGGGAACCGGGGCGCTGTCACCCCACACCCCTCACAGCGGGGGCGGCTGTCCTGGGAGGGCCCTTCACGGCCAAGAGGTGAGATTTTTCACGTCGGGGCCACTAACGGTGCCAGAGGCTGCGGCCAGGTACCTGGCCCGCCTTGTCACCTGGGAGCGCTGCGTGCGGGTGAGGACACAGTAAAAGGCTTCTCTTCAGGCCCGGAGTGAGGGCACTGGGAGGCGTGGGACTCGCACCCGGGCCTTGTGTTTATTTTAAGCCCGGTTCTTATTGACTCTGGACTCAAAGTTGTTCTGCAAAGAGTAGTCACGGCGGGTAATTAAACATTTATGTTCTTATTTAACAACAATTTCCATTTCAGGGAAGAGGCCCGACTTCATCATTCCCCTGGCACTTCTCACCTCTGCCTGGAGCAGGCCCAGCTTCAGGGGGGCCCAGAACGACGCGCCCCCGGCATCGCCAGCGGCGGCCCCCGGAGTGTCGGGCAGAGGGCGGAGCCTCGTGGGGCCAGCCCCGGCCACCGCGGGCAGCGTTTGGTGACCGACCGAGAGCTTGTCTTTGATTATCACCTGTGCTTGGGGGCGAGTCGTGGCCCCACCTCCAACCAGCGAACTCATTTCTCTGAGCCTCACTTTCCTCGTCTGTAAAATGGGCGTGAGGCTCTCCGCCTTACGGGCGGGCTGCGAAGCTGACAGGTGAGAATGAGTGTTCGTGGTTCCCAGAGGTCATGGTGCCCAGGAGTCAAGGGAGAGATGGCTAAGATGAAGGTTCTCAGGCCCCTCCAGCTTTTCTGATTGAGTGAAGCTAGGCTGGGACCCTGGGCCATTGCGACAAGCTTCTAGGTGATTCTCACCCGAGTGATTCCGTAAGAAACACTGGTGTCTACAAAGGGCTTAGTCCTGAATGCAGCATGTAATAAGTCCCCAGTCCATGTTGCTGCTAGCGACTGTGACTTTCATTCTAGACCGCTTGTCTCTTGGAGCAATAAGGGTACAGACAAATCATCCCCAAATCCAACCACTTTGCTTCCAGACCCCTGCTCACCATCACATTTGCTGCCAACCCAAACGACGTCACCCGGCTAAGCCCAGAACCATCCAGAGGAACCCACCCAGAAAGGGAGGGGATAGAGAGAGGAGTGGGGCAATGAATGTCATCAACCCATCTCTCACAGGTATTGTTTTAGAAAACAACGGAATCGCACCGTCTTTGTCTACCAGGTTCGTTTCGATAAGCACGCATTGCATTTTTTTTTTTAATTTTTTTTTCAATGTTTTTTTATTTATTTTTGGGACAGAGAGAGACAGAGCATGAACGGGGGAGGGGCAGAGAGAGAGGGAGACACAGAATCGGAAACAGGCTCCAGGCTCCGAGCCATCAGCCCAGAGCCTGACGCGGGGCTCGAACTCACAGACCGCGAGATCGTGACCTGGCTGAAGTCGGACGCTTAACCGACTGCGCCACCCAGGCGCCCCTAGCACGCATTGCATTTTTAAAAAAATTTTTTTAACGTTTATTTATTTATTTATTTATTTTTTTAACATTTATTTATTTTTGGGACAGAGAGAGACAGAGCATGAACGGGGGAGGGGCAGAGAGAGAGGGAGACACAGAATCGGAAACAGGCTCCAGGCTCTGAGCCATCAGCCCAGAGCCCGATGCGGGGCTTGAACTCACGGACCGCGAGATCGTGACCTGGCTGAAGTCGGACGCTTAACCGACTGCGCCACCCAGGCGCCCCAACGTTTATTTATTTTTGAGACAGAGAGAGACAGAGCACGAACGGGGGAGGGGCAGAGAGAGAGGGAGACACAGAATCGGAAGCCGGCTCCGGGCTCCGAGCCGTCAGCCCAGAGCCCGACGCGGGGCTCGAACTCACGGACCGCGAGATCGTGACCTGAGCTGAAGTCGGACGCTCAACCGACGGAGCCACCCAGGCGCCCCTGCATTTTTAATAAAAAACTCCTTGGTTATTTCCCTGCCCTCACAGCACATCAGGACAGTGGTGATAACAGAGCAAGAGCCGTGACGGTTTCCCAGCACTTCCTCTGTGCCAGGCACTGTGCTAAGTGCTTTTAAATATTAGCTCATCCGACGCCCGCCGTGACCCCGTGAGGTTGTGTGTTGGCTTCCTGTTGGGGCTGTAACAAACTGCCACACACCGGGTGGCTCGAAATAGCCCAGATCTATGATCTTAATAAGATTAATAAGAAGGCTTAAAATGGGGCTAAAATTGAGGTGTCAGCAGGGCTGTCTTTCTTCTGGAGGCTCTAGGAGAGGATCCATTCCACGCCTTTTCCAGCTTCTAGATGCCAGGTGCACCCCTTGGTTCCTGGGTGCCTTCCAACAATGGGGCTGAAAGAATGGATGGCCGGATGGGTGGAGGGACGGATGGACAGATGGATACGTGGACACACGGGTGGAGGGACGCATGCGTGGGTGGATGCATGGATGGGTGGACAGATGGGCAGATGGACGGACAGGCAGAAGGACAGATGGATGGATGGATGGATGGGCGATAGCTGGGTGCACCCCAGAAAGTCTTGTCTCCCAGGCTCTCATCTCCATGGCTGAGACAACTGAAAAACATCTTCCTCACCCCCGTCCCCGGAGCTGTCATTTTTGTCTCTCCATCAGCATCAGGACACTTCCCACTCAGCTTCGTGAGTGAGAGCCTTTCTCTTTCCAAACCTCCCGCAGAACCAGTCCCCTCCAGTTGTGAGAAAATACGTATGTTGCTTACTCACCAGCCATGCCAGTCAAGGAAACTTAAAACAAAGAGATTAGTTCTGCTTTTATTTGTTGGTACAATGGAGAGCATGAAATATTTAACAGCATCGTAATGCGGAACAGATGGGAAAGATACTGCCTTTCAGGGCCTATCTCTCCGGTCTTCCACCAACAGCCAAAACCTGGCGGCCCTTTAGGACAATTTATGGGCTGGAAGTCAGCCAAGGGACTGCTTGCCCAGGGGCCTCAGAACTGGCCCAACCCCGATAACGCCTACTGGGTTATCCATCAAAGAGGATCGAGTTACAATCTTTTGAACACTGGGCATGCCACAGGGGATCTAGATGCTACATCGGGTGTAAGTCCTCATCGGCTTTATGCAGCTATCAGCGTTCAGAGAATCTTTTTCCTCTAGTGCTGATTATGTCATGGAATTTCCACCCTCAAAACCCGAAAGCTTGCAAAATCACCAAGGAGTACATTTTGATTGGGTTTTGTGCTGTGCAACCTTGGGCAAGTCTGTAACCTCTCTGAGCCTGTGTCTTCAGCGGCATGAAAAACGAGGAGAGCCAGCTGGAAGTCCCTGTGAAGCTTGAGTGAGACAATGTGTATAAAAGTCTGGTGATGGCACATCGTAGGTACTCAAACTGCTCTCAGGCCAGGTGGGTGAGTGCCCAGGGTTTGAACGATGGCTCTACTGAGAAACATATCACGTGAGCATGGTGTCTGGGTCTGCATCCCACATAGAATTTAGATTTTTGTTTTAGTTTATTTATTGAGAGAGAGCGGGGGAGGAATAGAGAGAAAGGGAGCGAGAGAGAATCCCAAGCAGGCTCTGCGCTGTCAGCACAGAGCCTGACATGGGGCTCGATCTCACAAACCATGAGATCACGACCTGAGCCGAAATCAAGAGTTGGATGCTTAACTCACTGAGCCACCCAGGTGCCCCAGAATTCAGAAATTTTGAACCAAAAGGAACATGGGGGATTATTTAGACTAAAGGATGCAAAGCAATCCTTTGGGTCACATCCAGCCTAAAGACACACACACACACACACACACACACACACACGGCACAGGTATTTTTTAATTATTCAAATTAGTTGCCACGTAAAAGACTTTCTCTCAACATTAAAATCTGAAATCTTGTGTGATCTAAGAACTGTCAGACGTATGACCCAGAGCGCCCACACCCACCTGGCAACGACCGACAGGGCCCCCAAACCTTTCTCCGCAATGTTTTTGCAAGTGACCAAGTCTCTCATTTGTGTTTCCTACCTGGGTTCTGTGAGCATGTGAATTCGTAAACCCAGCTGGAGAGCAATCCTCTCCCTTTACGAGACAAATAAGGTAAAGGGAAGGAATCCAAATATGCACCCCCCCCCCACCGCCACCACGGCCATGGTGGTCACTCAGGGATCTTGGAGTTCTTCGCTTATTCAAGCCTCAGGGTCCTCAACCCAGTGCTTTGGGGCAGTCATCCAGGTGAACCTATCTGGTACCTCTGGACTGAGTGATTTGGTTCAACATTCTCCAGCCCTGCTGTATTCTGCACCTTGAGGCCTTTCTTCTCCTTTCTTTCTTCCGTACCCAAGACATAGTCTTGGGGGTTAGATACAATAATGCCTTTGACATCTACTGTGAGAACCAAAGGAAATAATGTCGGTGGAAATGCCTAGCAAACTGTGAATATTGCGTTATCAGGGTATTACGCCTCGAATGCATTACTCATAAAACAAATGGCTCCCTCCGTGGCTCCCCCCCCAGCTCCTGCACAAACTCGGGTTTTGATACATGTTGCTTGTGGGAGGTGTTCTGGCATCCCAGACTATACACGTTTTGTGTTCGGCCCCCTGGGCCTTTGGTCAGGGTCGGCCATGCCTTTCAGCCAAACATGATTGTAAGAAGATGTTTCTTCAATTACATGCAATCTCTTTCTTTATAGCCCCCGCATGACTGACCCCCTTCCCTGACCCCAAAAGGCAAGACTTGCTGCGTCTTCAGATGCTGGCTCTGATTTGCTCCGGGCCCCACCTCCTCCTGACCTCACCCACCAAAAGGCTCATTACCCCACACAACAGCCTTTTTCTTTTCAAGCTCAGTTAAAAAAAAAAAAAAAGAAAGAAAGAAAGAGAGAGAGAGGGAGAGAGAAATGTCCGTTCTCTTTTCCTTGCCCACAGTAATCCTCAAATTATGCCCGATATCCGGCACAGAGAAATGACCCCGAATTTAATTTTCTGGTTCCCGAGGAGACTTCGTCAGGCCAAGAGTCTAGGAGGGAACCCCCAGGGATGCGCCCCTGAGCTCCGGTGGGGCTCTCAGCCACAAAGGCTGGACGGAGGGCCGTGTGCGTTCGTCTGCGACGTGTGTCTGCACAGAGTGCGTGTGGGGCGCAGGTGTGTCTGTGCACGTGACGCGTGTTAGACGTGGGCACGCGCGTGTGCACGTGGGCAGTGTGTGTTGCAAGCAGGCGCACGCATCTGTGGGGGGTGGCGTGCACCTCTGTGTGCGTGTGCACGTGCACCTGCAGGGCTCATCACGGGAGGCCCCAGCATGAAGGATTAACCACAAGCACCCTGAGTCCTCCTCTCCGCCTGTGTGTCCCTCTCTCGGTGTGTCCCTGGCGGTCACGTGGATGACAGTCTCGGGAGGACTGGCACGGCTCTGGGAGTTCTACAACGCGCTTCGCGGCTCATCCCCCGCTTGGCAGCGAGGGGCTCAGAGGCAGAGGGGGCCCTCGAGTTACCTAGAGACACAGAGGGAGCTGGTGGCCACCGCTGGGACTGGAAGCAATTTCTCCTGACACCCAGTCCGATGTTCTTTCTGCCTGGGCCCCCTTCAGGGGGGTCAGGGCCCGCCTGCAGGGAGCTGGTCTTCCAGAAGGACCTGGCTGGGATCCAGGGGCGAACAGCTTGGATACGAGGGGTGGCTGGGCCGGAAGTCGTGCAGGCGACAGCCCTGAGCAGGGTCTGACAAATGCTTCTCGAAAGGGCCCGGTAGGAAATGGTTTAGGCCTTTATAGGCTAAGAGGCAAAACTGAAGATGTGATGTACGTACTTATATGACCACCTAATATGTGATCATTTTTTCAAAAAAATTTTTTTAAGTGTATTTATTTTTGAGAGAGACAGAGCGTGAGCAGGGGAGGGGCCAAGAGGGAGGGAGACACAGAATCCAAAGAAGCAGGCTCCAGGCTCCGAGCTGCCAGCACAGAGCCCGACGCGGGGCTCGAACTCACGGACCGCGAGATCGTGACCTGAGCCGAAGTCGGACGCTCAACCGACTGAGCCACCCAGGCGCCCCTAATACGTGACCACTTAAACATGGAACCATTTTAAAAAATTTTAAATCCTGTTGGTCATCTTGGGCTACACAAAAACAGGTCACAGCTGGATTTGACCTACAGGCCAGCCCAGTCCTAGAGGATGGAAACATCAAAACAGCTCTCAAGTGATGGAACCAGAAACTGGAGAGACTCAAGAGAGTCAAGGCCAGGGAATGAGCGAACGGAGCAGATATCAAAGAAAGAGCGATGGAGAGGGAGAAGGAGCAAACCAATGGTCACAAATTGGCTTTGGCGGGGCAGGGGCATGTCAGAGTCCCAGATGTTGTCAGAGAAGGGTCTCCCAGCAGCACCAGGAGGGGTGGATGGAGAGAAGTCCATGGCGAGGGCAGTGCTCAAGTGGTCGGGGGTCATGGCGGCCAAGAGGACCTCACCATCTGCCTGTGCAGCCTTTCCATGGGCGGGAACCCCACACAGTCTGATCCCAGTGCCGTGTCCAGTTCTAGCTGAGTGTCCAGGCCTGAAGTCTTTGCCAGTTCTCTCATTTGGTCACCCGGTGATTCACACTCCAGGTCACCCACACCTGCTGCACAGTCCCCAACCCCTCTGCCTGCCCCATGGCCTCACCCTGAGGCTCCATGACCCTTGTCTTAGAGGTAAAGACTCTGAGCCTGAGTTTCCACCTGGCCTTGGATGATATGACAGAACCAGCCAGAAGTTCAGTGCTATGGGATCGAAGTCCTCCCGAAGGCCCGTGATGAAAGGCAAGGGGAAGGGAAGTCCCCCCAGGGGCCAGCTTTGAGCTGTCCATTGGTAATCCATTTTGCCCGATAACAGAAGTGACTGGGAGTACAGATCTACGTGGACTGGTGGGCAGCGGTCAGCTCCAGGAAGGAGGCTCCATGAAGGCGGGAGCCTGGGTTTGCTCTCCTTCACCATTTTGTTCATGCCTGACATACAGTAGGAACTCAGAAACATTCTTTACTTAAACATTCTTGACTTAAGGATGGTCAAGGGCTTGAAAAGTTCAAGGTTAGGGACGGATGACAAGGAAGTTTGAAGGAGAGGTTTGTGGGTGGTCCTCTTGGAGTAGATCTCGGGTGCCAGGCTACGTGGGGCTGTCTGCTCACCGAAAGCCCATCTATACAAAGGAGGCTCCTGAGAGTCAGCTGGGCAATCACACGGCCTCTTTCCAGCCACTCCGGTGCCTGTTCATGGACAACGTGGGCGTGGTGGCGGGGACTGGGTCGTTAACCGTGTTTTTCGTTCACGGACTTCAGGCTATCAAGTTAAGACTGCGAATGAACCCGAGGGAAACTCACGGAGCACGAAAATGGATATACTGACTAGTAAGACGTGTCGCCAAGCGTGCACCTGTTTGTACGAGCGGGAGGCGCATTGCACAGCGTGGGAGCTGAGTGTTTCTGCTGCTGTTTTCATTTGGAGTTTTGGATGGGGAAACAGGGGTGCGCGTGAATATTAAGCATCCAAAGGCGTGGGCTGTGGGGTGCTCGGTTCATCACCCAGGAAACCCCTTGCAAGACGCCCTCCTGTGATGCAGAGAGGGTAAAGCTAAAACGACATTTCTAGACTCCTTTGCTGCCGGGCCCTGGATGTGACCTAGGCTTTGCCCGCTCAGGTTCTCCTGCCGCGATACGCGGTATGGAAGGGAGGCCCATGAGACGGCCTGACGCGGGGCACCTGGGTGGCTGCTCTGGGTGACCGGGGGAGACAACAAGAGTCTTCAGGCAACCGCGGTGGCTTCCAGGCTTGGCAGCTTCTTAAAGTGGTGGCTGCCTCTTGTCTCCGCCAGGGAAGAGGCCAGAGTGGTCCTCAGGCTGGGCTTATTTCTGGAATCTCAGACTAGAGGTCGACTCCTTCAACCCTGCCAGCAATTTTGTGAGCCACCCAACACCCTGTAATTCATCTTTCTCTCCTTAAACGGGCTAGAGTGGGTTCTGTTGTCTGCAACTGACCCCTGGCTGATTCCAGAAGCCCCCTGCTCAACGAGGATCCCCGGGACACTTGCGAAGCGCGTAGGGGACGCCGCAGACCCCTGGCACAGTTGCAAGGCCGTACTTTGGGGTCGGCCTACGTCGCCTACAAACCCCACGTTCAGAGGGCTGAAACAAGACATGTCTTCCGAACGCGCTGAGCGCGGCCGAGGAGGCGGCTGGGATGGGACCAGAACACCGGCTCAGTGTTCGCTACGTGCCAAGCGCTGGGCATGCTGGCTGCTTTTACTCCCGGCCATATCCCTTTGTGGTAAGTATCATTCAAGAAGACTGGAGAACTTTCCCAAGGTTGCTACCTTGGAGATGCGGTGACTGGGAGGCAAATGTGGATGGGGCTGACTCCAAGCCTGTTCCCAGGACAGATCCAAACCCGTTTTTAAGGGAGCAATTTAGAGGCGAGAGAGAACTCTCCCCTTTTCCCCAGGGCCATAAAAGTCTCTACTTAAAATAAATAAATAAATAAAATTTTTCCTTGGGATAATTTTAGAGAAGGTGCCAAGACAGCACCAAGTTCCCGTCGCCGGGTCTCCTCTGACGCGAACCGCTCACGGAACCGTGGGACTCTCGTCAAAACCACGACACGAACACCGGTGTGACATTATTCAGGAAACCACAGACTTCATTTGTGTTCCATTGAGTTTTCCACTAATGTCCCTTTACCGTTCCAGGATGTGATCCAGGACGCCCAATCGCAAGGAGCTTGCTTTTTTCTTTTCTTTTTTTAACTTTTCTTTTTGTCATGCCATCACCTTATTCCAAAGCAAAAGGGCCTCAATTATTTGCACATGGTCAAGGACGGGAAACCCACACTCGCGATGGAGAGAGACGGTCGCGGGACAATTTGGAGCAATTTCCCTTGCTGTCCGTTGGTAGCAGAGGCCTCCTGTTAGAAATTAGCAGAAGGCCACGGCGAAGACCAAGGAGGAGCTGGAAGCAGGGACCGACCAGGACGCACGCCAAAGCGCGACGGCAATCCAGGATCCCCACGGCGGAAACCCGGAGCGGGCCGGGGGCGCTCCCCTTGAAGCATAATCGAGGGAAGCAGGGTGGCGAAAGGTCACCGCAGGAGCGGTTGGGAGCCAGAGCCGGCCAGACGGTGACAGGAAAGGCCAAGGCCAAGTAGCTGAATAGCGTCTCACCAAGGGGTTTCCACGAAAGATGATGAATCTCTCCAATTAAACATGTCACGGCCGGGCTGGGAAGCCTCAGATGAAAACAGAGGTAAGATAATTACTTCCATGACTAGGGCTGGTGGGGGGGTGGGGGGTGGAGGGGGGAGTGGAAAATCACATAGTCATAAAAATGACTTAATCACCCAGTCAGGAGTATGAGAGCTCCGTAAGGATTTAGAACCTGTAGTCTTCCCACCGAAGTGATGTTTTAACGCCGAAGTTCCCGACCCCGGGTCGCTAGAAACAGCACACAGTCACTCTACGTGATGCCTGGCCTTACCTTCACGTTATGCAGATTAAAGCTTTTTAAAATCAGCTACGTAGGGCCGACCCCATGACCTCCATACACCTCAAGGGTAGAGTGTCCCAGCGGACGAGGTTCTGTCTTTTGTTTTGGGAGACGGCTAATCAGGAGTCGAGGGGCCCCCTGACCCCAGGTCACAAGAGTCACGAGGGCTTCGGGTACTACTCTTAAGACGTTAGCCATTAGGTCCCAAGATACCTGATGGACTCACGTCTTTCTTCTTTTTCTTGTAATATTTATTTATTTGGGGGACAGCATGAGCAGGGGAGGGGCAGAGAGAGAGGGAGACAGAGAATCCCAAGCAGGCCGTGCGCTGACAGCGGTGAGCCCGATGCGGGGCTCGAACTCACGAACCGTGAGAGCAGGACCTGAGTTGAAGTCGGACGCTCAACCGCCTGAGCCACCCAGGCGCCCCCGGACTCACTTCTGGAAGTGAATTCCTTATAGCGAACAAGCACTACTCTTGTTACGGGCTGACGGCGGAGAGTTGTTCTGCCCTTTGACACCCAGAAGCGACCAGCTGGGGCACCGAGGACTCCGCGGTCTCACCTGCCGTTAAGGCTGACCTGTGGAAGCCGAGGACCCCCTCCTAACAGAACAGACTCTCCCATCCGAGGCTCAGCGACGGGAATGGTGCTGGACTCCAAGGGCACGTGCCAGGGAACCGGTTCCTGCATCCAGAAGGTTCCAAGTCCTTCACACTCACAATTCTGGACACCACTTAGTTTTACCCAGAGTCTAAAACCCGGTCTCTCCCTTTTACCAGTCACTTAAGGGTGAGGGATTAAAGACACGTTTTTCTCACCTGAGAGGTCCTTGTCTCTCTCTTCTTAATAAGCGACGAGGGTGTCTTCAGAGAACAGAGTAGGAAAAGGATTGCGTGCGTTATTAAAATAACAGATTTGTAAAATTCGGGAATGGGCGGATAAATAATGCAAGAGTCAAAGCCTTTCTATTTTAAAACCTCATGGAAAGTGTTCGAAACTGAAGTACATACGCTTTGGGAGCGGAAGATTCTGGACACACATTTCTCCTGGCAAGCCAGGGCCATTGCCGGGAGACTTGATTGACAGGCGGTGGGTCTGGGGTTCGCTGCTGGTTTCTTAGACCTCTCCTCGAACATGGGATGGTATCCCCCCTTCTCTTGTACCTCTGCCCTCTCTGGGTACAGCTTCCAAAACCCTGTGGCTTTGGAAAGCAGATTCTCAGACCTAAGAACGGTTTGTTAAACAAACCATCAAAGTGGGGCTTTGATCCAAGGGCCTTCTGTTATCTGCCTGGTGCCTGCCTCTGTTTGGGGCCGTCTGTCTACTCAGAGCGCATTTGGAATTTTCAAACTCCACTCGGTCTACCCTCCAGATTGCAGCCCACGAGGTCTGGGGAGATGCCGGCAATGACTTTGAAGATGCTTCCCAGGCGATCCTGACGTTTCCGAGGAGCTGAGAACCGCTATCACCCTGAGTTCAACCTCTGCATAAACCAGGCCTTGCTGCTGCCTGGAGGCCAGAATTTAAAAATCAGTCAGCCTTAGCCACATAACCCTCTTTCTCCTCGTAACCTCTTCAGACAAAACCCCTTGACTCCAGAAAAAAAAGATTTTCCGAACCACACGATGCTTCATAGACCAAAATAGAGATTTTTTTATTTCCAGACATAAAGCGATACATTTTTAAATGCAAAAAAAGCAACAACGAAAACATCCAGCCGTCTTTGAGAACACGGCTACTTCCAACTCCAGCCACAGAAAGGGGCTGTAAACTTCAAGGTGACTTTGAAACCATAGCACTGAGAAGCTAGAAGAACCCACGCATCCCTCCCTCCCTCCCTCCCTCCCGAGCGGGGAAGGCTCTGGGCTGGTCGTGGACTTGATATGAACCGAGATAAAACACACATGTTCCAGGACACTCATTTGGCTCTGTTACTGCTTGCCTTCCCAGAAAGCTTAATTTATTGCAAACGCATGTTTGACAATCACCAACTAGTATGACGGGAGTGGATATGGTCCCTGTGAATACTGTTTACATAACAGAACATTTTAAACACTGAAGTTTGCTTTCGACGCCAAAACCCACTTATGTGGCAACTACACACACACACACACACACACACACACACACACACACACCCCTATTCCACCAGACCGTCGCCTGCGTCAACCAGACCAGACCAGCGGTGTAAACAGCCAGTCAGTCTTTGGACTTGGCTGAGGGTAGAGAGAGGGCAGGAATGTGGCCAACGCCTCCAGGTGGGGTTCCGCAGAGGCCTGGACCCCTCTCGTTCCCGAGCCCTCCCTTGGGAGAGAGGACAAGGCAAACTAACAAACCCATCAGGCTCACATGCTTTGGCACAAGAGGATTGGTCTCTTGGACTTGAAATGGGCTTGCAAAGTTTTCATTCCTCCAAAGCTGATCCTGGAAACTTGCCTTTTTCCTGCCTCTGACACCGTAGGTACCCAACAAATATGACGAACACCAGTGGCTTCTAAAACACAAAGACACAGACAGACATGCAGAGCAAGAGAGATGTGAAGGAATCTAGGACCCGTGGAGCTAAGTCCTTCTTCACGAGCTGGTTGTATGCTGTCTCGAGAAAAAAAAGAGAGAGCATCATTTCCAGACCAGCTTATGGAAATTTCCAGATGGCAGAGAATCCCGGGGGTCGACTGACATTCCCTTTTGTGTGGAGAATGACAGGGGGACAAACAGCTACTTCCGTGAGAAGCATAAAATGCTCTTCTCAGGGGAAATGTCCTGGGTCCAGCATGGTCATCCTGAGGATGCCAGGCCCTGTTGGTGTGTCTATTTTCCAGAAGCCCAGGGCTGAGAGCCAGGCTGCCCCCTCTGCTTCTGGGCCTTGTGTGCACACACCCCACTCACACACACACACACACACACACACACACACACACACACACATACACACACATACAACTTCCTCTGTCCATTTCTTCCTTGCCAATGAAACTTCTAGAACACGCATGGCCTCTGCCCCTAGAGAGAAAATGCCTCTTTTTTTTCTCCAGGAGAAGAAATCAAAGCAGCTTTACAGGCAATGACACCCGCCCACTCTGTCCCCCACCCGCCCTGTGAGAGGTGGCCTGTCGCCGTTCTTTGTCCCCAACCTCTGGCACCCATGCTGCTGTTCCCAGGTCCCGATGCCGGTGGGAGGTTCAGGATTCCATGGGGGGGGTGGGCATGGGGGAAAGCCCTGCAGCCCTGCTCTGGTGCGTCACCCTCAACGAGTTAACCGGCCGCCACGGCAGCGGCAGCCCGGGGCCACCGAGAGAAGAAAGGTAGCTGAGGCTGAAGTTCCATGGAGAGGCCTGGACCCCCTCACTCCTGAGTTCAAGTCCCAAAGGGGCCACTCTCTGGTTGCGTGTAGGCAAGCTGCTAACCACCAACCCCCCCCGCCCCTCCCCAGGCTCCGCTTTCAACGGGATCATAACCCTCACACAGGCATTTAGAAGGAGTCAGGGCTGGGGCATCTGTGTGGCTCAGTCTGTTGAGCGTCCGACTTTGGCCCAGGTCATGTTCTCACAGTTGACGAGTTCGAGTCGTGGGGCTCTGTGCCGACAGCTCGGAGCCTGGAGCTGCTTCGGATTCGGTGTCTCCCTCTGTCTCTACCCCTCCCCCTGCTCATGCTCTGTCTCTGTCTCAAAAATAAATAAACATTAGAAAAAGAAATTTTTTTAAAAAATAAAAAAGAAGCCAGGGACATCTTGTAGGCTCTGAATTGAGGTTTCTTCCCTCCCCTTGCATCAGAACAGGAAGAGGGGCTGGAGGCCTACAGCCTGATTGCTGACCTTGGAAGTAAGCATCCTGGAAAGGAAGCCCGGATCCTTTGGGGAAACAGATTCCTCTGTATGATCACTGTCCCCTCTGGACAAGGTGGTTGGGTACCAACCAGTGAGCCCTGGTATGTTACCATGACAACCAACGGAGGTTGGGGGGGATGCTGAATCGGCTGACTGTTCTCTAAAGCTCTGGGTGCTCTGTTGGAAGATCTGTTTTTAGACGGCGAGGTTTGATTTTTTAATCCCCTTTTAAAAACAAATTCCTCCTCCTTCTCGCTTTGGAGACAGACAGAAGGCATTCATCTTGCAACTGAAACCGAGGGAGCAAGGACGGCTGGTGTGAGTCCTTTGAATCTTCCCTCTGCGGGAGGCACCCGTTTGCTCTGTCAGCCCCAGGATGGGAGCCACCTGTGGCTGCATCCCGGCACTTTTCTGATCTTCCAGAAAGTGGGAGGGCCGCCCAGGAAAAGCCCAGAGGGCCCCTCTTTCCAGGATTTGCACCCAGGAGTAAACTCACGTTCCGGAAGAAATTCAAGCAAATATGAATTTTCTAGGCTAATTCCAAACACAAGGGTGTTCAAAAGCTTAGCCCCGGGGCCGGGACAGGGAAGGGGCTGGCTGTCTCTGCTCGCTGTGGCCAGGCAGGGGTACCTGACTTATTTCCCTGTCCCAGGTCTTACAAAAAGGTGGGCCTGGCAGCGCCCGCGGTGTGGAAGGAACGCCTTGGGGAGGGGAAGGGCTTCATGGACCCAGGGAGCCCTGCCACCTGGTGGCGCAGGTGGCGGGCGGTGGCGGGCGCGTGGCGGCGCGTCATGCTCTCACTCTACTGACCGATGTCCTCCAAGCTCTGCTGATGGAGCTGGAGACCAAGACAGAGAGGGTCCGCATATCAGAGGCACAGGCACCTAACGGCCACCTGAATCCACTCCATCCTCTTTCTTGCTAAGAGACGCCCGTTTTGTCGGCGGGGTGGGGGGCTTGTCCCCGGATTCCTCGCGGACGGAGAGGCACCACGTGACACAGTCTGGCCAATGAGGGGGCAGCAGCGGTCTGTGGGTGGGGCTTCTGGGAAAGGGGAGGAAAACGAGGGCCACGAGGGCCGGTTCGAGAGCCCGTTCGCCCTCTTCCTGCCTGGAACGCAGACGCGACGTCGGAGGTAGCGCAAGCACCTAGGGCCATGAGGTAACCTCGAGGGAAGGGAGAGAGCTGGCGGAAACCTTGGCAGCTGCCAAGGCTGCCTGGCTCTAGATTTCTCAGGCTCAGGGAAGAGCAAAGTCCCTGGTTGTTTACATCAAAGCAGGAGGGATTCTGCTACGTGGGGCTGAATCTCGAGATTTCCCTTCACACAGGAGCCCTTCACCATCTCCTGAGAGTATCGAACATCTCAGGCAGCACGGGGGATTCCAGGGCCAACTTCCCCTTTTGTGGTTGGAAGGACGGTGGCAGGGAAGTCACCCAAGGTCACCCGGCTGTTAACAGCAGAACTCCCTCTGCAACCTGTCCAGCCCTGCACACTCTGTCGCCTGATGCGGGGAGCCCTCTCCCCACCTGTAGAACTAACTCACTCCCTGCATCACTGGGTGAACAGGAGCTGTCGGGACCTCAGCCTCCTCATCTGTAAAAGGGGCACAGGTTGGAATAAGAGTCTATAAAAGCCCTCCCACCTCTGACAGCCTTAAAAAAAAAAAAAAAACCCAGGCAATTTCACATTTTATCCTCCATTTTGCTTCCCCTAAAAGTCCTATGCGGTAATTCCTCCCCATGATCTGCTCTCTGGGGTTACCTTGTATCCCCCATGTACGAAACTAAGGAGAGAGATTTTTGATTGGAAACGTCCTAATTTTATTTTGCTTTTAATATTTTTTTACGTTTATTGATTTTTGAGAGACAGAGAGAGGAGAGAATCCCAAGGGGGCTCTGAGCTGTCAGCACAGAGCCCGATGCGGGGCTCGATCTCCCGAATCGTGAGATCATGACCTGAGCCGAGACCAAGAGTCGGACGCTTAACGGGCTGAGCCACCCAGGCGCCCTGAGAACGTCCTAATTTTAAAATTTAAAAAAGGGGGGGGGTGGAGGCCAGAGTTGAGAGTTTGCTGAGGGGGGCTGGTATCAGGGACAAGGAGGTCAAACACGTATTTTTCACATGACAAATAGGATTGATCGGCAGCAGCTGCCTGGGTGGTTTCCAGAAGGACTGTGAGGTCTGTGCAGGATAGACAGGGGGAGAGGAACGCTCGGTGATCAACTTTCAATGTCTGCCATGGATACAGTAAGAGAAGTCCACGCATGTAGTGCTGGGCCTGTGCTGAGCTCACAGCTCACGGCCTCGCCACCTCTCCGTGGTGCTGACCGGGCCTGGCGACCGTCAGACTGGGTGACAGGAGCGGAGTCGGGGGAGGCCCGCTGGAGTGGCTGAGGACCCACGAGAGAAAGAATTAGGGCACCGTCCTGGCTGGGCCAGGGATACGAGAGGCTCACTGGAGGTCACCGTGCCACTGCCAGCGAGAGCCGCTCCAGTAACAGGTTTCAAAGGAAGCTGTGGGCCCCTCAGGACGCGCAGGACCCCTCCCCCGCCCCCTCTGCCCCAGGCGCAGCCTCCCTCAGGGGGCCGCTCAGTTCCCCTGCTCCAGGGACTAACAGTGGGTGGGAGGTGGGGGAGGGGATGATTATCCTAATTCTTGGCCAAACTGATGCCTGGAATGTACGTTACCAAGCCGGAAAACCTCCAGCGGGGAAGAGTGGGCTTCTCAGTTTGGTGTCTCCAACCACAGACTTTTACCGTGACCCATGACTGCAGACGAGTAACTGTGCCAGTAACAGAAGTAACAACACGCAGTGTTTGAGGGCTTGCACGTCCCTGGCCTTAGCCCTGGGCCTCGCCGGAAACTTCTAGAAGCCCTCTCCAAGATAAAGCACCGCCCACGGGACCACGCCTCCGTCCTGAGCCCAGCCCATCGGTTTCTCCTCCCGGCTCCTTCTGTCGTGCCTACGTCCGTCCTCTCCTCATCCTGCCACCCTGATCCTGACCCGCCCTTCCGCTCAGGTTGGCTCACAGCGGCACGGTGACCTCCAAGGGACGGCAAGGCACACGAGGACCACGTCCTCGGCTATCCCACTGCGTGCCCTACCAGCTTCGGTGACGGTGGGTCTGCCCCCTGCTCCGGGAGGGCAGATGGGCGAGGTCAAGAGCAAGGACTTCACTTGGTTGGGCATCTTCCCCTCCCTCCCCTGGGCTGTGAGCTCCTGGAGGGCGGGCCTGGGGCTTTATTCACCTGAATTCTCCAGCACGAGCCTGGCACAGACGAGGGACTTGAGAACACCTGTTGCGTTGAGTTAAAGAGCGAAGAAGCACAGGGCATTTCTGCCCAGTCGGCCAGACAGAAAGCGACAGACACGGGCTCCCGAACGGCCATCGGGAGTGCCGTGCTAGCGGCCCTCCGTCCGTCTCTCCAAGGCCACGGCTGGCAGGCTCCCGGCCCCTCCTCGGCCCTGTCGCAAGAAACTGCACCCAACCCCCACCCTGTCCTCATCCTGCTTCTCTTTCCTCCCTCCCTGAGAGTCCAGCCCAAGGCACTTCTCAAGCTGCACCCCTCCCTTCTCCCAACCCTTTCTGGCAGGGCTCTCCTGTCCTTCCAGAAAGAACACTGCATTTGGGGAAAACAGCACACAGTCGGCCATTTTTGTCTTCTAAAGACTCAGAAAACAGACCTAAAGGAAGATACAGCTGTTCTCTCCCCTCCCTCGTTCCTCGAGGCCACGGGACGCCCAACAGGAGAAAGGACATACTCTGAGAATAAAGAGCCGGCACTTAGGTGAAATAAAATCCTACAAAGCGCGAAAACCTCCAGGCGTCTGCCCTTATTAGTACCATTATTTTCATTCTGTCTTTGGGGAGTGAAAACTTGGCCACGGGTCCTTGTCCTCGGATAAAAGTCGAGACCTATAAAGGTACAGCCTGACGCCCCTCCCTCCCTCCCTCCCTCCCTCTGTAATTGTGGCGGAAGGCACAGAACGTGACATTTACCATCTTTGCCACTTTTAAGTGTACAGTTTGGTGACGTCAGGTCTTCTGTCCCCTCCTGCCTTTGCCCCTCACTTGTCTTCTGCTCCTTCACCTGTTCCGTCCGCCCTCTCTAACCAGGGCAGCTTCACGGGCACATCCCCAAAGCTTCCGCAGGGCCGCTCAGCCTCCCCGGCTCAGGCCCCGGCTCAGGCTCCCGGAGAAGATTCGATCCCCTCCTAACCTCACCCTCGGGCAGCCTGAGCCGATCCTCCCCACTCTCCCCCCCACCCCCAGCAGGGACAGACATCCTCAGACCCCTGGTCCCTGCTGCGGCCTGAAGCAAAGAAATCAGAGGTTGTGAGAGACAAGTGAGTCCCATCTAGCAGGATTCATCTCCTCTGTATCTGGGAGGGGGGGTTGGGGGGGGTCACCAAACACGCTCGCCTCTGGGGTTTTCCATGCAATTGGACAACCACAGCCGAGGCCCCCACCCTGTGCTGGGCACTGGGTTCACACTCGCGGCCGCCATGCCTGGACCTCGCAGGTGGACAGAGAAGGGCTCGGCCCCCAGACGGCAGGAAGCCCCGCTTCCCTCTGCAGCGGGCAGTAACCGCTGTGAAGGTGTCCGGAGGGGACCCTTGTGACTGTGCCCCTGGGGCGACTGTTCCCAGAACCTAGGGCGAGAGCAGCAGGGAGGCCGATGTGGGAGCTGGCCCGTCCTGCTGAGCAGGGGGCACTTGAGATCCATCTGCAAAGGCCGAGCCCTGGCAGAGCCAGCCTGAACCACCCCCACCCCCCCTCCTCCCCCGCCAGTGTGGGCTTGGCACAGGGCAGACCTGAGTTCGAATCCCACCTCTGCGCGGGCAAGCGTCTCTGTCTTTAGGTCTCAGCCTGCCCATCTGGAGAATGGAGGTAAAGTTCATGCCTCACCCTGAGAGCTGTCGTGGGGGTTAAATCAAGTATGGCTTCTCCGGTGCCCACGCAGGGGCCGGGCACCCGCAAGCACCACATGGAAGGCACTCTTGGTTTCGATGCTATTGTCCCCTCTGCTCCTCCCTGAGTCTCTGGGCCTCCTCTGTCATCGGCACCTGCACATCCCACCCCTCGTCTGGCTTCTTTAGAAACACCCTCGGGGCCTGTATGGGCCGGTCTGCAAGGAGGTCAGACTAAGAGGAAGGGCAGGGGCGGGAGGCAGCCGAGGAGGGCGACCAGCACCGCAATCATACTGTGTTCTCCTCTCTCCCCTCCTACTCCCCCCTCCCCCTCCTCCACCCTCCTCTTCCTCCTTCTTCTCCTCTGCCCTCCCCCTCCTCCCCCTCTCTCTTCCTCCTCCTCTTCCTTTTCTCCTCCTTTCTCCCCTCCTCCCTTCTCTCTCTGCTCTCCCCTCCCATACCCCCCTCCTTCCTTCTCTCCCTCTCTTCTTCTGTCTCTTTCTCACACACACACACACACACACACACACACACACACACACGAGCTGGTGGGCCAGGCCGTGATCTTCCCCCGTGTCTCCACGACTCTCACTCTGGGGCGGGAGGAAAAACAAACACACGCGGGTCCCACTGGGCACCTTTCTCACACGCACTTTAAAGCTCTTTGTAGTTGTGCAGGAAGCGAGAAAGTCCTACAAATCCTAACCGTCTGCATCCACTGTAAGCAGGAGAGATTACACATGAAAAGCACCAGTCCGTGGGCTATTTCACAACTGTATTTATATGAAAGTAATGAAAATACCCATTCTCTTTTTTAAAAAAGTGATGCAAACAAGCAGGCTCTAGGGCCTCGTTATCAAAATTTAAAAAATACGTACAGACGTTCCCACTCCCCCCGGCCTGCGTATTGCAGTTTTTCTGCCCGGGGACGCGGGCTACACGCAGCAAGGCTACCGATGCGACAGGTCACCCTACAGTGAGCCGGGGCCTCGGGGCGCCCGCCTCTCGCTGTGTGGTCTTGGGCAAGTTCCTCCCCTCTCGGGGCCTCGGCCTCCTCGCCCAAGAAGTGGGAGAGTCGGAGATGCTCGAAGGCCCGGCCACAGTCTGACCTTCCAGCGCCAGACCTGCACGGCCCCGGGAGCACCTGGGCTCGGCCACGTGACCCAAGGCCTGGGTCCTCCAGCCCTGATTTTCCAGGACAGTGGTCGCCTGCGGGGACCCGTCTAGTGGCTCCGCCTCCTAGTATCTGGAGAAAAGTGTGCTTTCTGAGTGCGAACTTCTCCGCAGCTGCGTTTTTCCTGCCCCGGGAATGTCCAGCTTGGCCCAGTCGGGGGGTGGGGGGCCTGGGTTCTGCAGAGGGAGGGGCCGTGTTTGCCGGAGCGCTGGGGGGCGGGGCTTGGTGCCGGCAGTCAGGACCCTCCTGGGTCCTCCGTTTCCCTCTTTGCAGGGCCTTTCTGAGGCTGGACACTTCATGATTCCAAAGGCCTGCAGGATCCCCTCTCGGTCTACTACTTGTAGGTGGGCGGACAAAATCAGTTTGTAAAGAGGGGCCACTAGGCGTTTTCCAAAAGGAAACTTAGTGTTTTTGTTGATTTAGGGAAACTGCGATCCAGTTATAATGCGCTCAGGAGGAAAGGACACGTTTCTGGCCTCAGGGCCCCGCATCCGGTCTGCGGGGGGGGGCCCCTCTCCTGGGGGTGCCCACAGGCAGCCTCGTTCGGGTCCCCTCGTGAGGACACGTGTGGGACACTCTCAGCCCAGAAGACCCACCTCCCTCCGAAGTCCGTTCTCCAGGGAGGAAGAGGCAGAGACCCCTAGACAGGCTGAGCTCCAACGCCCATCTCTCATCTCTGTCTTGGACCCTCGATCCCTGGTCCCTGGAGGGCCACGTGCTCCCCCCCTCTGACCCTTCAGCTCGAGTCGTAGACAGTGGAAAACAGCCCAAGAGGGACGGAAGGACACATTTCCCCAGCACAGCGTGCTCCCCATTCTGAATGAAGACCTCGGCAAGGAAGTTTCCCTCCTTCCCTTCTCCTTTCCCAGAACACAGTGAGCATGCTCTAACCAGACCTGCAGATCAGGGTCACAGCCACGGCCTTCTGCATTGCTCTGGGCCATCAGAGGCCAAGAGGTGGTGGGGCGGGGCGGGGGGGTAGTGCCTCCCCCCGCCCCGCCCCTGCACAGGGTGCCCAAAATTCTGTGAGCTGGTATAGTCCTGGGTCCTGCTTGTCATCTTTCTTTTCCTTCAGGGATAGCACGCTATCACTCATCACTTTTGGCTGCCGTCACCGGCCCTGCCTTCAAGCATCACCCTTACGCTTCTGACCCACAGCATCTAACCCGCTGTCGTTTTGTTCTCACTGTGTCTAGAGCGAGAGCGACTGAGCTGAGTGAGGGCTGGTGTTGCTCCTCTGTGTTGACAGCTCAGGGGCCTCTCCACTAGCATCTGGGGTTGGGACGTGGCTTCTCGCTAAGCCGTTGCCAGAAAAGTGACACGTTCCTGTTCTCGCTCCCCAGGGCGGGGGGGGGGGGGCGCAGCCCCAGGCAAAAATGCCACAAAATCCCACAGGACCCGCAAGCTGCTAGGAACCTTCCCACCCACAAATAGACGCCATACGTGAAACTATACGGACTGAGCGTATCTACACACAGAGGATATAAACATTCTATGCGTCACTCCCTAGTCGCACATAGGGCACCTTTAGGATAAATAGGCTAAGACGACACCATATAAAAAGTGGTTTTGTTTGGGGGGCATCAATGCAGTATTTACACCGAGGCAGCTGTGCCGGTCGCAGCCTGCCTCTGTTTCCAGTTTCCTGGGCCCCCTCGGAAGGAGCCCTGGGGCGGATGGAGGGCTGGAGGAGAGAGTCACCTGCGTGGCCCGGCGGGTTAGGTGGGCGGGGGGCCATCGTAGCGCAGCATGAACTTGAAGGAGCGGGCGAAATTGTTGGCCAGCGTGCAGCTGCGGTTCTCTTCCCCGACCGGAAGCAGGAACAGCAGCAGCAGGAACAGCAGGAACAGCAGCTGCAGGGGGAGAGCCACACAGCACACCTTCCGGAAGAGGGGCCCGAGTCCTCGCCACCGCGGAGCCTGCGGAACCAAAGCGGGACGTGTGAGTGCACTTGGGGCGGGCGGCGGGGGGGGGGGGGGGGGGGGGACGCGGGCCTCTGAGCGGGAGGGGAGGGCAAGCCGGCCGTACCGGTCTCAGTCTTCCCGACTGTCAAGTGGGGCTGAGGTCGGTTTTGCCAGAAACCAAGGTGTCTGGTTTGCTCAAACCATTCAAGGCAGGAAGGGTAGGGAAAAACACAGAGCTCCAGGCTTTGCCTGTTTTTACATAAATCCTTGCCTGGCGTGTGAGAGCCCCGGCTGTAAATCTTGAGAAGGTCACTCAAGTCCTCCAAAGCTCAAGCTTCTCATCTCTAAACAGGGGGGAAAACAGTACCTACCTGACAGGGTCTTTCTGAGGATTACGGGAGATACAGCAGGCGCCCAAGGCTGCTGCCACGATTAGTACGATCACTCACACGATCCCTACCTAAGTCAGGGTCATCACCACCGTGCTCTTCACCATCGCTCCCTCCTCCTCCTCTTTCTCCTCCACCCTCTTCACCATCCACGCCACCAGTATCACCCGAGGGCCAGACTCCCAGGTCCAAATGCCTAGAGTCCACGAAAGTGGCCAAAGGCCATTTCCGAAATTCCAGAGGGACCGGTGAGGTTGTGGCTTCATGGGATGTCCTCACCGCCAAGGAGTGCAGGAGAGGAGAAAGTCGGGAAAGGAGAGCCCCCCCCCCCCCCGCCACAACCCCGGCCAAAACACAACGTGGTGCAGGGCAGGGGCCTGACTGGGAGGAGCCAGGCTGACTAGGTCCCAGTGGAGACTGTCACACAGCATCTATGTGCCCTGGGGAGGGTCGATAACCTCTCTGAGCCTGTCTCCTTCTCTGATAAATGGGGATAGAAGACCTGCCCCCATCTGTGGCGAGGACTCTGCTGGGCGCACGGATTTCAGCAGGGACTCAGGAGCGGGGGGCAGTAAGTCACCTGAACAGCTGAGTGAGCGTGAGTTCCCACGGCCACTGGGCCGGGCCACACCTGGCTGGTGCATGCTCCTGCCCACCTGCTTGGTTCATGCGGGGCTGCCTCAGCCCGTGTGGACTCTAACTTGACTCCTTGACATTTCACGCTGACGCCGCCTGACTCTAAATCTCTGACCCGTCCGGGAGAAAGAAAGAGCGACAACAAGAAGCTACAGATTCACTCTAGCCTGGCTTTGCACCAAATTGAAAAGCTGTAATCAATGGTCTCGCAAACGGGGAATCTGTTTACAGGGTCCTTGTGTTTGCGCCTACATTCTCAAGAGCTAACCCTTGGCTTACTGAAGCCAGGAGCGGTGTCTTGGCCACGATCCTCTGGGGAAAACATCTCTGAAGGTCCAAAGCGTGTTTGCATTTACAAGTGTTGACGAGGGGGTGGTCTGTTTCAAAAGACTCCTGCTGCCTGCCCAGTGGCTGTTCATTTAGAGCTCACATCTTCACTTGGTGGGACCTGAATTCTAAAACGCTCTTTGAATTAAAAGACACGTTTTAATACGACCCTCAAATGCTTAGAACACACACACACACACACACACACACACAGAGGCATGAACTACCTTTCAAGAAGCCCACGAAGAAGTTGACAATCTCAGCTCTTCCCAGATCTGGGAGCTGCTCTGTGCCTCAGTTTGCCCACAGAAAGGACTACGTGTGTTCCACCCAGTTAAAACTATCCAAAGAGAGAAGGGGCTTCCTCGGGAAGCGATAAGCTCCTAATCCCTAAGGGTATGGAGGCAGAGGGTAGACAGCACATGTAGTGGGGGCGGAAACAGGACACATAATATTGGGTAACTAAATGCTTGGGGGTCCTTCGGGATCTCACACGAATCTGAGGCTCTAGAGTTTTGAGGAGTTCAGGCAAGATGAGTTTATCACAGGAAACGGGACCCGATTTTCTAGCATCTTCTACCATTGATGGAAAGAAAGGTGATGTGAGGAAAAGAAAAGGTTTGGAGTCCTGGTTCTACCTTGGTTCTATGGCATCCTAGCTGTGTGACCTAGGATAGGGCATTCAGCCTCTCTGAGCCTCGGTTCCTTCATCTGTTGGGGAAAAGAGGGAATGAAACCTGCCTACCGAGGTCATAAGGATAAATGAGGCAATGCACGCTACGCTCAAAATGCTCACTTCCTTCCTCCTCTAGCCAATGGATACAGGGGCAGACAGGCACGTCATTGAGCCCCACAAGCTCCCCCCTCCACCAGATGCCAGGGATCAGGCACCAGCAATCTCCCCAGCCCCTTCGGAAAGAAAAGCACTGCCCTCCTTCAATGCCAGCTCTTGGCCCCTCCAAGGCCCTCACATCCTCCCGCCACTGGACCTTTGCACAGGCCATCCCTCTGTCTGAAATACTAATTTCTCTCCTTTCTCCAGTGCACCTGGTTAACTCCTACCAATCACTCTAATTTCAGCTTGTGAGTGGCTTCCTCGGGGGGACCTTCCCTTGCCATAGACCAAAACAGCCCCGTTAACACATTTTCACAGCCCCGGTACCTTCCTCTGGATTACTGATTAAAGTCTATGTTCCCCTTGACTCCTCGGAGGCGTGGTCCACATTAACTTTGCTCATTGCTGTATTCCCAGCGGTGTCCGACAGGTACGTGCTGAGTGAAGGAAAGGGTCCTTCCCTGCCTGTGCCTCTGAACATCTGCTCCCCGCCTTGGCGCCCATGGTGTAACCACACAGATGCTCGCTGACCGCTCTCTGTGGCTGTTCTCGCTGTCTGTTCCACCAAACGCCCTGACCACAACGCCCAGGCCCAGATGTCGGTTCTCCTCCCTGCCCGCGGCCTCCCTGCGCTCTGGCACAGCTCCGGGACGTGGGCTCCCTGCGTCCATTTCACCAAGGATCTTTCACGAGCATCGTCCGGTGCCCGGACTCCGCCCACCATCCTGCATGGTGTTCTCACAAGAAACAACTCAGCAACAACACCGACAACGACAGTCACCCTGGGCCCGAGTTGTCAGTCAGCCTGGGCCTGTCGGATCTGGTCCCACACTGACCTGGGGCCCCGTGTGTAGAAGTCACGCTGTGTCACCTCTGGGGCTTTCAGGGGCTTTCCTGGGAGCTGGCTGGGGCTCGTGTGCTGGGCCAGCACCCAGAGTGATGGGCAGGGGCCAGCTTTTCTCTGGCAATTCAAGATGGGCCAGTCCCCAGGCCGCCAGGAAGCCCTCACTAGCCATTTGTGTAGTCCCCGAAGGTCCCTCTTAGGACCCTCTTGGACTGCAGCGCCCCGTGCTGGCTGGCTTCCTCCCTGGGTTCCCCTCAGGAGGGGGCTGTGCGTGGGGCCCACTGCATTTCCCTGGCTGCACCAGTGAGTCTTAGGGAGACCAGGGTTTCCCGGGCCAGGGCCTGCTCACAATGCCGGTGATAATTTCTTCACTAATGGCTCAGTCCTGGAGCCCAAGATTCACTCCCGTGAGAATTCAGAGGCTCTGGACAGTTGCCCCATGGGGACAAGATGGCAGTGGCTGGGGTGGGGCTGGGTTCGTTGTATCTCCTCCCTGGGGTGGCTCTGCACGTGACAGTCAGGCCACAGAACTGTATTTTTCCAGAACCTTGAGTTGGTTTTGGAGAGGGATGGGAGATGAGGCCGTCTGAGCTGGCCTTTTAGAGGTGGTTTAGGTAATTGGTGGGAAGTTCCTCTGGATGGAATGACTGGAGATTTTGTTATTACTCAAGCAAGGACAGAGCCTCATTTGGGAACAGATGTATGGCCATATGGCTCGTTTCTCTTCCCTTTCCCTCCCTTCCTACCCTCACGATTTCTCATCTAAGAGCCATCATGACCAGGCTCTGAGCTTAGGACCAGAACCAAGGTCGGTGAGGGTCTGGGATGACCCGGAGGCGTCCGGCTTGGGAAAGTGGGTGGTCATGATGCTGTCCACTGATACGGGGACTGGGGTTTGTTTGGGTGCAGGGAATACAGTGAGGTCAGCTTTGGACATGCTGCGTCCGAGGGTCTAGAGGACTCCTGGGTAGACGTCCAGCAGGTGGTTGGGACTTTGGGGCTGAAGGCAGAAGGGAGACCTGGCCTGGAGAGATGGACCTGAGGGGCCCAGAGTCAGGGAACAAAGCCACGGTAGCAGAAGGAACCATCCAGGTGAGTCATGGGGAGAAAGAGGCTGCAGAAAACCCCATGATACATACGACCACTGAAGAAAGAGGCACTGTACTTCAGTGTTTCTAAGCAGCGCCCCACAGATTACTTGTTAATTACAAAAGAAATGACGGCGCTGTCCAGGGGACAAGCCCAGCAGCCACCCCCTTAATCACGTGCTCAGAGTTAGCATCAGGGATGCTGGGGCCCTACCGACACCGGGGGTGTCCCAGGAAGATGCGCTAAGAGCCCAACATCACCCGTGACGTTCCTGCCAGAAATGCACAACCTGACTCCAATCACAAGCACGTATCAGGGAAACATACTTTGAGGGACATTCCATCACATCTCTGACCTGTGCCCAAGGTCAAGAAAAACTGAGGGATACCTCTAGCCTAGAGGAAAGAAAAGACATGTAGCAACTGAATGCAATGGGTGATCCTGGATTGGATCCCTCCCTGGGAAGAGAAGCCTATGAGAAAGACCCGAAATGGAATACTAAGACGATGGCGTATTACCCCGTGACCAAAGGAAAGGAGTTCTCGAGCAACAAAGAAACCCGTGCAGGAATCTCAGATGCATGTTACTGAGTGAAAGAAGCCAATCTGAGAAGGCTACGGACTGATTCCAACCGTATGACATCGTGGAAAAGACGAAACTATAATGACAGTAAAAAGATCGGCGGTTGCCAGGGGATGGGTGGGTGGAGCACGGAGGAGTTTTGCGGGCGGCGTAGTTGTTCCGTGTGACACACCACGGTGGATACGTGCTATTACACATTTGTCCAAATCCATAGAATGTATGATGCAAAAAACGAACCCCAGAAAACCCTAAACTATGGGCTTTAGTTAACAGTGATGAGCCAGTGGAGATTCATCGACTGTAACCAATCTATCAGACTGATGCAAGATGTGAATAGTAAGGGAAACGGAAGAGGGGTGGAGGAGAGGGGCTACCTGGGAACGCTCTGTAGGATCTGCTGAGTTCTTCTTGTAAACCTAAAACTGTTCCAAAGCCAAAATGCCCATTAAGTTTTTAGAAGGCCATTGAGGCACCTTTGCAAATCCCTTGACTAGGGACTCTGTGTTAAGTAACCGGATGTCATCAACACTGAGTCTTATCCACACTGATTCTGATCACGGAAAAAATAAAACAAGGAGAGAGGCCCCCACGATGGAGTGTGAGGACGGCCAGAGCGGCTGTGGGCGGGGAGTGCGGTCACCCATCCAGGCTGCCCAGAGGCCAGCTGCATGGAGGGCAGAAACACAGCCACCGGGCCTACTGAACAGGCAGCTACCTCACGGGGGTGAGCTTCAGAGGAGTGGGGGGCGCGGAATCAGAAGGCAGGCGGGCTGGGTGACGGAAGGATAAAGACAGAGTAAATACAGGTGACAGTTGTCTGGATTTCCGAGGTCAAAGACAAGTTTCAAACACTTGATGTCTGAAGAGTTAATGCTGATCCTTTCACACATCAGCGATGGCCAGTGGCTTCTAGGCTTGGCAGACGGATAGACACACAGGGCCCTGGGACAACACAGCACGTGGGTCGAGGCCTGTCCCGGGCTCTCTCCTGTGGAAGCTCAAAGACCGCACTGCCCCAGCAAGGCCCAGCCCTTTGACGAAGGAAGGGCCAAATTTAGCCCCCAAAGTTGCACAGTGAATCACAAGAAGAACAACGTCAAGTCACATCTCCTCTGTTCCAGTCCCAACAGGGCCAGTTGTCACATATGGAGAAGGGGCCAAGAGGCCGTGCTTCTCCCACCAAAAAGGAGAAGGTGGTCGTGAGGGGCAAAGACCGGGCACACGAGTGTTCGAGAGCAGCGCCTGGCACCCAGGAGAGATTTTTTAAAAAATCATAGTCGTCGTGAGAGAGAGTTCCCATCTAACCTGGAAAACTCAGTAAGGCTTCCTTAGATGTGGTATCTGAGTATTTCGCGTGATCGAAGGTGCTCATTGTGAGGCGGGTCATGATTTCACACGCCGCTAAGAAAGGAAACAACCGTGATGGAGCGTCCGACTGGAGCCCCCCACAAAGCTGGGAAGCCGGGGGGCTGCGCCTTCAACATCAGGGAGATCGAGAGCAAGTCCCACCTCACGGAAAGGGGAAGCGAGGAAATACGACGCGTTATCTTGGCACTGGGTGGAGGGAGGGGGGTAAGACTCTTCCCCGAGAATGTGAGCCCCTGGAGCTCCCAGGGGCTGGGTGTCGGCATCCACGCGGTCGCCGTGGGCCGAAGGAAAACACAACAAAATACCGCCCTGCCAGCAAAGATTTTCGATTTCGAGAAATCTCAGGTGGATAGTGTCCTGGGTGGTGGAGGGAAGCAAACCCAAATCTCACGGGAAGAACTCGATCGTAATAAGCCACCCGGATTCCAGAAATGTGAAAATGTGAAACGTCACGATGAGCCTTAGAACCTACGAAATGCGATCCAGTAAATAAAATGCTCGCCATCTGGGTCCCCGTCCCGAGAGGCCACAGCGTGCATGGGAGGGCGGTGTTTGCTCCCCACTCCTGCAAAACGGCACGCTGGCTGTGGCCCGGTTCACCCAGGCCAAAGAGACACATTTGCAAATCTGTGCTTGGACGCAAGGTTTGTCTCAAGTAGACTACGCCACTGCCCTGGGCGGATGCGGGAAGACGGTCCCCTCACGGCCCACTTGCAACTTAAAAAGCAATTACACGGGCACCTAGGTGGCGCAGTCGGTTAAGCGTCCGACTTCAGCCAGGTCACGATCTCGCGGTCCGTGAGTTCGAGCCCCGCGTCGGGCTCTGGGCTGACGGCTCAGAGCCTGGAGCCTGCTTCCGATTCTGTGTCTCCCTCTCTCTCTGCCCCTCCCCCGTTCATGCTCTGTCTCTCTGTGTCCCAAAAATAAATAAACGTTGGAAAAAAAAAAAAAAAAGCAATTACAGGGCGCCCGGGTGGCTCAGTTCGTTGGGCATCTGACTGCGGCTCGGGTCATGATCTCGCCGTTCCCAAGTTCGAGCCCCACATCGGGCTCTATGCCAACAGCTCAGAGCCCGGAGCCTGCTTCGAATTCTGTGTCTCCCTCTCTCTCTGCCCTTCCCCCCACTCACACTCTGTTTCTCTCTCTCAAAAATAAATAAGTACTTACAAAAATTAAGAAAGAAAAAAAAAAGCAGGTACATTTCATGTGCTCAATGCTGCAGGCAAACGTATCCGGGGGCACTGAGCTGGCGAGGGCGTAGGCAGGCTGCAAATTTAATAAATCTTAATTACCGTGTTTATACAAACAAACAAGCTGAAGCCATTGACGTAGTTGGAGCTTCCAGTGACTTTGTGCAGAGAGAAAAAAAAAAAAGTGTAGAGAACCAACTGCTCATAAATAATTAGCTTTGGGGCAGTTTTTTTTTTTTCTTTTTCTTTTGGACTAAAAATAACATATGAAATGTTTTTTAAGGTGGCCAGATTACAGCCTCTGAAGACAGCACTGTCACCCGGTCAGCGTGTGTGTCTATATGCGTCTGTGTGCACACACACGGGCCGCAGAAACAACACAAGAAGCACACCCAAGGGAGGGGTCTCCCCCCCCCCAGGGGTGTCATTGTTCCCTTTGTTCTCCGAGGGATATAAGCAGGGGCGGCGTCTGCAAGGTCTTCAGGGTCCTCATTTACCTGGCCATCGAGAACCTACTATGCGCAGAGTTACAAGGACTCTGTCCACCATCAGCTTGGCGGACCCTCGTTGTGTTCCTTGGAGAGCGTCGCTAAGTGGCTCGTCGTCAGTCACGCACGCTAATGGTGGATCCGAGATTCAAATCCGGTGCGTCAAGCTGTGGTTCTCGAAGTGGGGTCCCAGGCCAGCAGCATCAGCGTCACTTGAGAACTTGCTAGGGATGCAGATTCTTGGGCCGTCTCCGCCCTAGTGGACCAAAAACTCAGGGTGGGACCCAGAAATCTGTGCCTAAGCTGTCGCATAGATGAGCCCGAGATGACCTTGCAGGTTGCTTCTTTCCTCGTGGGCGGGCTTCACGAAAGCCAGGTGGCCAGCCGCAAACTCAGATTGTTACACATCCGATTATTTTATGTTACTATTATTTTTTTTTAACTTTTTAAAGTTTACCTATTTTGAGAAAGAGATGCATGAACGGGGTAGGGGCAGAGAGAGAGGGCAGAGAGAGAGAGAATCCCAAGCAGGGCTCCAACTAATGAACTGCAAGATCATGACCGGAGCCAAAATCAAGAGTTGGACGCTTAACCGACGGAGCCACCCAGGCGCCCCTACGCATCCGATTATCTTACACAGAGCCCGGATAAGCGTGTTTTTTAGCCATTTAGAGCCTGCCCGTTTCGCATACCCCACAAAGCCGTGCCCGGTATCTGCCAGCCGCAGATAAGACACAACCTGTAGCTATGAGGACCCCGGTCCACCTTTGCCCTTTAGAGCCCCGGCCTCAGAGACGTGCCGTTCCTCCCAGCCAGGACGCGTTTGCAGTCTACCAGGGCAGGACTTTGCTCTTGTGATCACTGATGGATCCCGAGTGCCCACATCAGTCCTTGGCCCGGTCAGCACTCAGTAAATACTTGTGGAACGAATGACGGACAGCAAATGAGCTGTGGCTGAGCCCCGAATGACGGGGCTGTGGACATTCCACACTAAGCCAATCGCAGGCTGCCAGGAAACAGCCTGCTCGGGAGGCCCGGCCTCCCCCAGCCAAGTGTCCCCCGGCTCAGAAACATTTAGTGAGCACTCACTGTGTGCAAGGGATCAGGGGACCCAGACATGACTCCTCCGGGTTCCCCCTGGGAGCTCCAGATGGGGGCTCCCCAGTGCAGGGCTTAAAAGTATGGAAGCCCCCGGAAGTCACCGGGCTGGACTGTGTGAGCCACCCTGTCCTTCCTGATGGTCTTGCACATTTCTCGAGGAGGCTCTCTGTCATTCTAAATGAGGGGGGGATCCAGGACTACAGTCTCCCTGAAGGACTTCTACAAATGACAGTTCACATGATCTTCAGAATTCATTCACGACGAAAGTCGGCACTGATAATTCCATTTTACAGATGGGGAAAGTCAAGCCCCAAGAGGCAAAGCCACTTGCCCAAAGCCACCAAGCTAGTTGACGCTGGGCCCCAAGCACAGCGTTGGTCTCGTGACCGCCCGACCCAGTCCACGGGACACCCGCTCTCCTACGGACGTGAGACACAAAAACCCGCTAGAGACCAAGAAGAAATCCCAGCGTGCAAAGCGCCTGGAAACCGATCCCATGGCATTAGGGACCTCGAGGAACCCAGGGCTCTTTGGAGCAGAGCCTGCTGAAGGCTCACTCTGTTCTGGGCCAGGGCTTGAAACGAGAGCTCCCTTGCAAAAGGAGACATCCATTCACATCGGGTTTTCCCTGAAGCAGGGACACCCGCCAGGCCCCAGGGATGCCTTCTCCAAGGCACGGTGTGGAAAGTCCAGATGACGGCCTTGGGGCCACAGCCCAGAGACCACCCGGAAGCCACATGCCTGTGCTGAAGGACTCATTCCGACCTTGCATTGCTCAGTTTCCCCACGCTTCCGTGAAGGCGGTGATGCCTCTTGGGTGTTGATGGTACCGTTAAATGAGATGCCCTCACCATGATTCAGCAGGATTTTCTGGCACACGGTGGATGGACGACACAGAGCGTCTAAAGTAATAATGATTAGTACTCATGACTAGTGCCGCTCCCACGGTTACCACTTCGGCCTGCAAACGCCACAGGAGTGGCTCTGAGCGCTTCTCAGCGGGCGGAAGTGGAAACACCTTCCTCGTAGAGCACGCGAGGCACAACCCCCCTTTCCCCCGTTACTCCCCCACTGGCCCCCGTGTGCCCAACCACCACTCAGGCGGCCACACGATCCAGTTGGCCTGGAGCGGTCCAGGTCTCCTGGGACAGTCCTGGTTGACACCTGTTGTCACAACATAATTGTCAATAGCGTCCTTGTTCACTCCCCACCGCATCCTGGCGTGCGATGAAAAATTCCAGGGTCCCTCCTCTGTCATGCGTCTGTCACAGCTGAATACGTTCTGCGCACACTCCTGAGGCCTCCCGAGGACCCCGGGGCCCGGCACAGCACAACACAGCCCGCAGCTCATTCCCCATAAATGTTCCTCAGACCTCGCGGAACCTTCCAGAAAGCCCAGGAGTCTGGCTGCAGCGTCACAGGCCTACCCACCTCCAGACGCCCTGCCCTCTAGCGTGTGGAGCAGATGGTAGACGCCGTACCTTTTGGAATCCAGTCGGCTCCCCTGGAGAACTCTGTGTCTGTTATTTTCGGGAAGGAGAGGAAAAGGGGGGCGGGGGGGGGGGGGGAAGAAGTTAAGTGAGTGATACTCAAATCCCAGCAGAGCCTGTAATGGAATATTCATTTTGTCAGGGGAGTGTTTCTTTAAAACTTCTGGTCATCTGGACAGGCTGAACCAGCAGGTGATTCGATTTAATGAGCTTTTTAACGCACTTCAGGCCCAGGTGGGATTCCGTCTGGGAAGCCTGGGCCGGCGGCGGCCACCTGGCTGGGACTGCGCTGACACCTAGTGGCCACGGCGGCCGTGGCGGGGACGGCAAAGCTAGAGCTCTGAAGCTTGGCGTCTGGGGCCTGAGGGCCCCCTCAGAGGCCGTCTCGACTGCCCCCCTCCTCGGGCTAACCCTGGTGCCTCAGTTTCCCCATCGCTTCTCGGGGAATGACAACGGTGCCCCCTCTGTAGGGTTGCTATGGGGACACGGCATTTAATAAAGGCTGTTATTACTAGTTAGCTTTATCATCGTGTTGTGCGAGGACGCACGGGGACGCAAAGGGGGAAGGTGATGGTCCACAATCGCAGAGCAAATGGGTGGAGGAGTAGGGCTGGATCCCAGGGCCCCGGGCCCCAGTCCGGCGTGCCCCTCCATGGTGCCTCCCACGGCAGGGCGTGTTTGAATGCTGGCTTACCAGCGCCACGGCCGTGGGAGTTCCAGCTCTCAGTCTCCGCTCTCCCTTTGGAGACTGGTGTAAGGACCTGAATGGGGTCACGAAGACTTCAGCTGAGCCGCCCCTCGAACGTGAACCGTGATGGTCACTGCTGTCATTACCGGAGCGCCAGCCTCACGGGGCGGCAGGATGGCCAGGTGACATGTTGGAAGTGAAGCACCTAAGACCCGCGAGCCTCCATCACTCACTCCCGAGTTTAGCGTGTGGGGCGGAGGGGATGTGGCCCAGCTACGTCTCCCCAGACGAGCTCGGGCTCAGCCATAGCCCCGCCCCCGGGGCCTGGGAGCTGCACGCCCTTGGCACCTACCAGCAGGTGGCCGGAGTCCTTGAGCTTGGACTTGTACAGCATCCACCGGTAACGCAGGTCCTCGAGCTCGTCCGAGGACCCCCTCGCTGGCCCGACATGAAGGAGGTTCTCGAAGAGACGCTGACCTTCTGGCACTCGAGCCTGCAGCTCCTGTGGGGACAGGCAGTGTCACGTGCACCTTCCAAATGGCCCAGACGGCCCCACCTGCTTGGTAAGGAGGAGCCAATCGAATTTGTCTCGAGAGGCAGCTGAAGGAACCTGTGAAGTGAGAAGCCCGTCGTGCAAATTCAAGCCAAGGCCAGGCAGTCGCTCTCTGGAATGCTACAGAAGGAACTCCTGCCTGAGGGGGGCAGGTGCGCTGCTGACCTCCGTGGTCACTTCTGCCTCTGACATTCTAGAACCAAGTCCTCGGAGGGTTTGACACAAGAGTCACCATCAGGATAAGAGCCACCGCGGTTGCACGTGCTTTTCTGTTGGCATTCTTAAGCCTGGCAGAGTGCTACCGGGAGCCGGCAGATTTTTCTATCACAATATAGTACTGTGTCACCCCAGGGTGGCACTTGTTATCCTCAGGACTCCTGAGAGGTAGCGACGTGGGGGTAGGAGCAGGGCTGCAAGTCTGAGCGTGTGGGTTTAAATTCTGGCCAAGGATCCTGCCTCCACCCCATCCTGCTGGCGGTGTGACGTGGGCAGGTTGCGCAGCTTCTCAGAACCGACCAGAACGTGAACTCTTTAAGAGCAAGGAGGCCTAAACGGGGGCAGCTGCAAGTAATCTCTGATACGGCTGGAGTTGGATGGTGGTGGTGAGAAATGAGCGTCACGGCCAAATGAGAGACAAGAGGGACGCAAGGACTTCCTCATCGTAGGTAATTGGACCAAACTTCTCACCGAGGGCAAAGTATTAGAAACACTTAAGAGTCATCAAAGAGTTAACAAGAGAGCAAGACGCATCAGGCTAAACCCCGGGAAAGGGTGAAACCCAAAGAAGTAAGGCCGGTGTTCAGACCGGCTTTTGTCTGCAGGACATTTGTCGATCTGGAAGAAACAGTTGTGAAACAGATCACGCTTTGGGAAACCTCATGGGGCTATGGAGACAAAGGTCAAGGTCTGGGCTCTGCAGGGATAGAGACTTTTAATAATCTGCTTCCCCTTTGGCTGAGATTCCTAAAGGTGAATCAGAAGTAAACTCACACTTGGGGCACCCGGGTGGCTCAGTCGGTTGAGCGTCCAACTTCAGCCAGGTCACCATCTCACGGTCTGTGAGTTCGAGCCCCGCGTCGGGCTCTGTGCTGGCAGCTCAGAGCCTGGAGCCTGCTTCGGATTCTGTGTCCCCCTCTCTCTCTGTCCCTCCCCCACTTGTGCTCTGTCTCTCTCTCTCTCTCTCTCCCTGCCTCTCAAAAATAAAGAAACATAATAAAAAAAAAGAAAAAAGAAAAGAAATAAATTCACACCTTGAGTGGACTAAAGTCCAGCCCAGGTCATCAGTGGTCCAGGGAGCCTCAAACTTTGAACTTGGACTCACTGGTTTCAGAACAATAAAGTCCTCCTTGCCTGGCAGTCACAAACAAAATTCTCTCTGGAGAAGAGGTGATCCTGAATCTCAAATTACCCCTACATCTATTTCGTCAAATGCAATGCCCAGCACACAATCAAAGCAGCCTCATATATACAAGACACTGATAACAAGAACAAGCAGAAACAACATGCAAAAGAAATGTTCCTAAAATGACTTGAGAATTATTAGATGCACTATATAAAACAGCTACCGTGCTTAAAGAATAAACAACCAGACTCAGCAGGGATCTGGAAGCTACAAAAAGTGACAGAGTAGCATTTCAAAAGAACCAGGTAGAAATTCTAGGACTGGCAAATGCAATATCAAAAGCGGAAGGCTTAACAGACATGTGTCATAGTGAATGAGACACAGTGAAAGAGAGAATTAGTAAACCGGAAGGTAGTGTAGAAAAACTCTCCAGAATGCAACAGGAAGAGAGAGGATGAACAAAACACAAGAGAAGGTAGGAGACATAGAGCCCACAGAGAGAAGGAATAACATGTGTCTAAGCAGCATCACAGCAGGAGAGGAGAAAGGGGATAAGGCAAAGGCAGTATGTTAGTATCAGAGAATGCTCTAGAATTTTCCGGAGAGACTCTAGACTACAGATTCCAGTATCCAGATGAGTCCCAAGTAAGAAAACTAAAAAGACATCCAAACCCTAACATATCCTAATAAAACTGCAGAGAAATAAGGAAAAAGAGAGGTAAGCTGGGGCCCGGATGAGAAAGGCTTTGTGTGATACGTTTGGCAGGCTGGCCTCTATACCAAAAGGTTTACATCAGGGGAAGGATAAAGTCACATTCATGATGCTAAAGGTCGTCACTCTAGCCGCAGAATGAGCCAGGACCTGGATGGGGGCCCATCAGGAAGAAAGAAGGCCAGCTGGGAGGCTATTGCCATCATCAAGGTCAAAAGTATCTAGATTAACATAGTGGTAGTAAGAGGGGACAGAAACAAAAAATTCCCAGGAGGTGGAATCCAGGAGGGCTTGGTGACTATTTAGATATGGGTGTGAAGGAGAAAGATCTGTGGTAGAAGGACTGCAAAGATGGCCATGACGCCCCCATCCTGCCTCCCCGCCGTATTCATGACCTTTGCAATATGACTTTGAGTCCTTCCTACCAAGAGGTGGAGTCTGTTTTCCCTCCCCGTGAACATGGGTTGGCCCTGTGACCCTTTCTGTCCAACGGAATCCAGGGCAAGTAATACGCCAGTTCCTACTCGAGGCCTCAGAAGCCTCGAGTGCTCCCACTTGCCCTGTGAGACGACGCCTCTGCCACAAGAAACCTGGGCTGTCCCACAAGAGGATGAGGGCTGTGCGGTCCGCCTCACGCTCATCTCCCACAGCCTGCCAGCCCCCCAGAGTAGAGCCACCCAGCTGACCTATAAGTGACAGCAAACAAGGGAGCCCCGCCAAGACCAGAAGCTCTGCCCAGATGAGCTCGGCCTAAATTGCCAACCTTCAGAACCACGAGTCAAATAACCGGTTGCTGTTTGAAAGCTCAAACCGATGGAAGGGTTTGTTACACAGCCACGGCCCGCCGATGGATAGGAGTCGTGATGAGGCGTGCTATTGTCCAAGCTGGGGAATACAGAAGGAGGCTGAAGGAATGAATGGTTCTCCGAAAGTCCTTCGGAAATACGCGAACCAAAAAAGTTCAGAGACTATTATTTACACACGGATGAAAATGGCTCACAAGCCGCGTGTGTGCTTCTTTTTGAAGAACCCCCTGGTGGCGAACACATCCGTGGGTGCAAAAGGAGGGCCGTCTTGTGGCAACAAACCTGTAGCTTCGTTTCCCTGGCCCTCAGATCCCTGGCTGCGGCCATCCTCATCGCGATGATGCTAACCAGCTTGGCGTTTTCCACCTCCAACCACTGCTCAAAGTCCCTCAGGAGCTGGGAGTAACCTTCCCGGCTGCCTTCTTCCCGGAGCAGATTTGCCTGCGGGGATACACAGCACGACCGACCCATCAGAGGGGAAGTCAGCCTACTGGCCACGCATCCCGTGGCTTCCCTCTGAGGCAGAAGGTAGGGCTGAGGATGCCCAAAGGTGACGAGAGGGGCCTGGAGCCTGGAGAGGGAGGAATGTCTCTGTAGCCAACGTGGCCACGTTAGAAATTTAATTCTAATTCAGGTCCAGGGTCCTGCGCTGCCTCGGCCAGTGCTCAGCGCCCTCCTGGACCACCCCCCCCCCAGCCGCGACAACGGATCACCGTGGTCACCTGCTGGTCTCCTAGCGGCAGCCACCACCGTTCCTCACCAGGAAGGCTATCACAGTGGTTCCCCTTCCTCCACACCTGTCCCCCTCCGGGCTCTGTGGCCAGAGCGGCCTGTCTGAAATGCAAGTCCATTCAGCGAGGCCCTTGCCAGTGCGTACTGCGCTTTCTGTAAACCCTGACCTAATTGCCTGCGGTTCCCATTTCCTCGCTCCTCAAAATGTGCCCCGAAGCCCAGCGGCATGGGCGTCATCCGGGAGCTTCCAGAAATGCAGAATCCTGGGCCCCGCCCCAGACCTGCTGATCGGAAGGTGCGTTCTCCCACGATCGGGGTGCACGTTACCGCGTGCAAAGCTCTGCGCTGGGTCGGAAGTTCCCGCGGGTTGGAAGCGATTCCGTTTCACTCCCGGCTGCACCCCGGCTCCAAGTGCGGGCCTCAGGGCACAGTAACGCTCAGTGATTTGGGAAGGGGCGACACAAGGATACATGGGAGAATGGGAGTGGAGGTGTCGTTTTCGAAGAACAAGGAAGGATGGATCTTTTCAACGCGGTTCCTTTTTTTAAAAGCCGTCAGGAGAAGGGGTGAGCGACACGAGATGGTCGGGTTAGTTCTTTTGAACAAAATGCGGCTTATGACACACAAAAAAGGTACCCCTCTCGCGCGATTTCAGTTTGCAGGGTGGGGCCAGCAGGAAGCCGTCAGCCCTGCGAGGGGCGAGGTTTCCGAGGGGTGGGGACCTGTCTGCCCAAGTGACACTTCTGACCTTCCCCCTGGCCCGGGTCTGGGGCCTCTGAGTCCCTCTGTCCAGCGGCACACCCAGGAGAGGACACGGCCAAGTCCTGAGTTGAGCACGCGGCCGCAGGCAGGGAGGGGGCTTGGGGGAAGGCCACCCACCGTCCCTCCCTCCGGGTCTGCCGTCTCCCTGGAAGGCCCCCCTGGGCAGACTCACCCGGCGGTGACGCCCGGAAAGAGGCTCCGCGGGATCGATGAGAAACCCACTCTTCGGGATGTTGTTGGTGAAAATCGTTTTCTTCCCTGAGTCCACTTCCGTCCTCTGCAGCTGCTGGTTTCTGATGAGGCTGAGAAGACACCCAGCGCAGTCAGCGTGGCGCTGTGATGGGGACTCCCCGGGTCACAGAAGCAACAGACTGGGGGCACCACGGGGTAGGAGCCGACTTCTGGGCCTCGCAAGTCAGTGACCATCCTTCGGGTTCGTCAGGACGTTCCCAAGGCTCCGGTTCCCTACTTGAGACCCGCGTCGCCCTGCCGTTAAAGTGCACACGCCCATCGGCGCGGGGGAGGCCCAAGCCAGGAGGGGCTGCAGGCTGACCCCCCCCCCCAAGCCGGGACACCTCCCTGCTCCCACTGCTCCCGCTAGAATCGCCCCTGGGCCAGACTGGAGATACACGGGGGCACCTGACGCCATGCTTCTACGGGCCCGCTGAGCTCTCCCCCTGGCGAAACGGGGGTGTCGCCTGAGACCGGCTCGGAGCGGGGGACCCTCACCTCAGCAGGCTTTCCTCCAGCAGCTTCAGAGCCTGCCACGACTGCACCAATTCCTCCAGCTCCTCCTGGACCAGAGCAGCCCCTTCCGGAGAAGACTTCTTCATCACCAGCCGGCCATAGGCTTCGACCAGGGGCAGCTGGGCCTCCTTCTCCGGGAATTCAGCCAGCAGCCTCTGAAGGACACACACACACACACACACACGCGCGCGCGCACACACACACTCAGTGAGCTCTTGGGACAGGGGTCTCTGTTCCCCAGTGTGGGCTCTTTGGCCTCCCAAGCCTGCTTTTGGGGATGTAAGTGAAGGCACGGGCATCCCCGTGGGGAAAGCCATCCCACCTCGACTTCGACCTCCCGGGACTGGGCGTCCCATGGGCCCGCCTCCTCCTGGTGTGACTCCAGCTTCTGGGTGACCACGGCGATCCACTGTCTCAGCTCCAGCAGCTGGTGGCTGAAGGTGCAATGTTCCCGCACGCTCTGCTGACACCTGTCCATGAGGTCCTGCAGCACAGCCCAGGGGGCCCAGGGCGCTCTGAGTGCAGGCAAGGTGGGACCCCGGGCCACCCCATCCTGCAGGGCCCCCAGACCTTCCCTGGGGCAAGACGGCCCCCGGGGCTTCCCACCCAGCGGGAACGTGAGACGCTGGTCCTCCCTTGTACACAGGACAGGGATTTACTCTGGCAAGACCAACTCTGGTTTAAAGTGTCTCTAAGCCTCCTATTCAAAAAAAATTTTTTTAATGTTTATTTATTTTTGAGGCAGAGAGAGACAGAGCATGAACAGGGGCGGGGCAGAGAGAGAGAGGGAGACACAGAATCCGAAGCAGGCTCCAGGCTCTGAGCTGTCAGCACAGAGCCCGACGCGGGGCTTGAACTCACGAACCACGAGATCGTGACCTGAGCTGAAGCTGGACGCTTCACCGACTGAGCCACCCAGGTGCCCCTAAAGTGCCTCTGAGCCTTCTTAACTTTTATGTGGATGTTACCATGTCTGGACGAGGGTGTGGACGATCAGACCTCCTGTCCGCCACTGGCGTGGGTGTAAATCATATGCCACTTGGGGAAACCAGAGGTCAGTATCTACTAAGACTGCACACAGGCATCCCTACGACCCAACCCTGCCGCCCCTGGGCAGACACCTAACAGATACAAACGTATCGTCACCAAAAGGCCCGCACGCGGTGTCGCTTGTAACAGGAAGAGACAGGAAAGCACCCGAGTGCCCGTCAGCAGAAGTATGGATGAATATGTTGAGGTATATTCACACGCTGGGATATTTTACAGCAGGAACGAGCGGTCTATGCAACAGTCATTATAATACAGCATTGCGGGTGAATTTACAGCCGGCGTGTGGATAGCTAGGAGCCACACACACACACACAGAAAACCATTCTGTGCGATTCAATTAAAATAACGTGTAAAGTCAGGCAAACCCAACCCAGGGTGTTCCAAGTCAAACATCAGGGTTGCCTTCAGGCACCAGGAGTGGCCGTGGGGGGGCCCCGAGGGGCTTGGGGGTTGGGGGAGCCAGTATCCTTCTGTGTCATAATCTGGGCGCTGATAACGTGGATGTGTCCAGTTTTTAAAAATTCATTGAACCGCACAGGTACATGTTCTCTTTTCTACATACGATGATGCTTCGATAGAGAGTTTTTGAAAATGGTCCTGCTTTTTTGCCCTCTCCTCTGGGTCAGCCCTTCCCAGCTCTCAGGCTGGGGCCTTGTTCTTCTCCATCCTCAGGAAAGGAAGGGGCCTGTGTTCCTGGTCACCCAACCTGGGGCCCTCTGAGCCCCTCTCTCCTCACCCACTGCAGGCCAGTCAGACCCCAGGCTCTTGCTGTGACCCCTGGCTTGGGCCACCACAGGCCCTGCCCTCCTTCATTCCAGACACCGGCTAACGCCCGCCCCTGGACACCAGGCCCCCTAGAACTGGGGAGACAGAGAGGGTGCGTCCCAACTCTCTGCCACAAACCAGTGATGAGAGCCTGAACAGTTACCTAAAAGTCCACTTCTCCGCACTGTCACTACCATAGCCCCTGTCCCCATGCACCAATGTCAAACCCAATGCTTTCAATGGCCTCCGATTGCTTAGTGGGGTCTGTCTCCCCCGGGGGGAGACGGAAAATGGGCCTGGGCTGTGGGGAAAGGACTTACTAGAACTTACTAGGTTTAAAAAGCCCTGAGTGGGGCCCCTGAGTGGCTCAGGAAATCTTGTGGGCGGTGGGGCAGTTCTGCGTTGTGGGAGCCGGATGAGGGCACCTGTCCCTCTCCCTGTATCTGCAGGGGTCACCCCTGCTCTATCATGGTCACAGCAACCAAAACCCCCTATGAGCTTCCAGGAAACGTGGCTCCACCGAGGGAGGCCCGTTGGTCTAAGCGATGCGTGAGGTCTAGATGAACTGATTTAACTCCACCTAATAAATTAGCAGCTAGTGGTCTCAAGGTGGAGGTGGGGGAGTAGAGAACTAGGAAATCACCATCCCTGCCCTTTGGGGGCCCACAGAGCCCAGAGAAACAGCAAACACCAGCTTTAATGCCTCTATCCAATGATGAGCCAGGTTGATCGTGATAATAGTTAATAAGGAGCATTAACTGAGTATGATTAGCGGTTGCAGAACGCTAACATTCCAGTTCAATCGCGCTCTTTAATTATTGCCTAAACACTTCTTCAAGGAAGCATTGTCCCCCTTTTGTTACTGTGTCGCTCAAGGCTTTTAATTTCTTTTTTATTTTTTAAAGTGTATTCATTTTGAGAGAGGGGGAGAGAGAGAGCGCGAGCAGGGGAGGGGCAGAGAGAGGGAGACAGAGAATGCCGAGCAGACTCCGTGCTATCGATGTGTAGCCCAGTTCGGGGCTCGAACTCACGAACCGTGAGATCATGACCCGAGCGGAAACCAAGGGTCGGACCCTCAACCAACGGAGCCACCCAGGTGCCCCCAGCCTAGGTTTTCTTGAGGTGTGGCTGCCCGAGAGGCGGCTCCACAATCCCCAGGGCACTTGTTACAAATGCAGACTCCGGGACCCCATCTGAATCACTTAAATTTGTCCTCAGGCCAGTTTTGAAGAAGCCTGCGCCGGCCCCCGCCCCATTCCACTCCCAGGGCTCAAAGGGCCCGGGTGGCCACTAGAGGGCGCCGCAGAGGAGGCTCCCAGCCGCCGAGGTGCAACTTTCAACCCGCTCTTAACGTGGCTTACATACCCCCACGCCCACTGCACCCGGGGCTGTTAGCCTGTTCTGTTCCTCGGCCTCCGGGCACACCTGGAATTGTATATGAGCTCGTTGTTTTGCGGACTCACGGTCCATCTCCCCACTGGAATATAACCCTGGGGAGCGGGGCTTTGGCTGTCGGCCTGGTGCCAGCCTTCATCCTCAGGGCCCAGAACCCCCCACCCCCCACCCCCACCATAGGGGACATGCTCACTACTCCTCTGCTGAATGAGTGAGTGAGGGAAGAAAGGAAGGGAAAAAGAAAACAGAAAGGTTTGAAGGAATGCAGGAAGAAAAGGCAGAGAGCGTAGGATCCCAGGCGCCTGGTTTTACCTCCAGAGACCTCTGCAGGGCCTGGTAGTCGGCAGAAAGCTGCTCCATTTTGTGCTGGTGGGTGGGGTTCCCCTGGACGAGAGGCCTCACGGCCTCCATCTGTGCCCCAAGGTCCAGCCCCTCTTCCTGCAGCCCCTGCAGCGAAAAGGAGCAAGTGTGGCCGTCCTGTTTATCTCCTGTCATGGGAGCTGATGGGGGGAGGGGGGCTCTGAGTGGGGGAGCTGGGGAAGGTCCCGGCAAGAGGGGGCTCCCCCACCCCAGTGGCGGCACCATATGGCCATCTGATGGGCCTACTCTCAGAGCTGGTGAGACTTTTTAAAAGGAGACGGAAATATTCTGGATCACCCTGGAAACAAACGGTTACGGCCTGGAAGGCATCTCTGGGGAGGGGGGCGGGGGTCAAACTCCCGCCTGGATTCTTACCTGATGACCCCCTCTCCTCATGAAGAATCACGCCCCAACTTCAGTTTTAAAGCCCCCGGACACACCATTTTTAACGTCTTCCCAAGAACCCTCTCAAAAGTGCTTGACTTTTAAAAGGGTAATTGTATCACACGCATTTAAAATCCTGCAACCTCCTTATCCAGCCAATCATTATTGACCAATCTGCCTACGGACAGTCTGCCTGTGTTTTAACACATTTATTCTCGCTTCCAAAATCAGATCATTTAACTGAAGGCCTCTGTACTCATCAGGAACACTTTTAGAGCAGAGCAATTTTATTTTTTTATTTATTTTTTTTACATTTTTTTTTTTAACGTTTATTTATTTTTGAGACAGAGAGAGACAGAGCATGAACGGGGGAGGGGCAGAGAGAGAGGGAGACACAGAACTGGAAGCAGGCTCCAGGCTCTGAGCCATCAGCCCAGAGCCCGACGCGGGGCTCGAACTCACGGAGTGTGAGATCGTGACCTGAGCCGAAGTCGGACGCTTAACCGACTGAGCCACCCAGGCGCCCCGAGCAGAGCAATTTTAAAACCGAATACCAACATGACATTTTGCAGCGACAGAGTAAACAGAAGTGTAGCTGATCTTTTCCTGAGGCTCAAGAATTCGCCGTCTGCGGGTACTAAAGGTCCCGCAGAGGCCAGAAGCCACCAGATCAATCTAGCAGAGATCTGGACAAAAGGTCAGACCTCAGGCGAGGGGCTCAGTGGCCGCTGTTTTGCCAGTCACTGCCGCAAGAGGTGAGCTGCCTAGAGACACAACTGAGCACCTGAACAGGGCCACCCGGGCCCCACAAAGCCCTTACCTGCAACCTGGAGAGCTGGGTCTGTTTCCTAGGAAGGTCCTGCTGAAGCCCGTTCTCGGCTCGGACCCTGCCTTGGAGGTCCGACAGCTTCTTCTGTAGGGGCTCGAAAGCAGCCCCAACATCCTGGCGCTGAGCCAGCAGGCTCTGCAGAGACACACAACGGACAGCACACAGATTACGGGCACCCTGTACGACCGGCCACTCACCACCAAACTCCGGCCTTCTCCCGGCCGGCTCATATCCACTCCGGCATCACCCCCTCCAGGAAGCCTTCCCGGAGCCCTTGCTGGGGTTGGACGCCCCCCCTTGGAATCACCGTGGCGTCCTCACCGTGACAGCTGCTCTGCTCCCTAGCACAGAGCTGCATCTGGTAATACGTACACACCAGATCCCGCCGGAGGCCTGTTTTTGCCAATAAAGTTTTATTGGGATACGGCCACGCCCATTCACTTCTAGCCGCTCTCATGCCTCGGTAGACCCGAGGAGCCGCAGCCGAGACTGTCTGCCACACAAACCCTAGGGGATTTGCTAAACGTTCGCTATTTGGGGGAGATGAGATCCCGGATGTGAATGGAGCTCTCGGCGAGGGCCCGGTCCCTCCCAGTGCCCGAGAGTTATGCCGTCGTCATCATCAGATGCTCGGCAAACGTTTGTTACGTAAAAGAACACACCGTCCTCGACACGCCACGTTACCCCTTCGATTTAGTGCAGTCATTCAGAAATGTGCTCCTAATAACATTAGCTTCCGGCTCTAGGTGGTCGAAAGTTCACAGGCAATTTTCTCTGCATTTTCTCATTAGACAGCCCCCCCGGCCCCCCCCCCCTGGCTTCCTCAGGAAGACAGTTCCAGTGTCGAGGGAGCAGTGTTGAGGGAGATTCAGGGGCAGGGGTGGGCACAGCAGGTGCCCAGGACGCCAGTTAGAAGGATCGCACGTTAACCGCACCGGCCGAGAGGAGCTGAGACCCCGGGGGACAAAGGGCGAGGGAAGGCCACCCGGTGACAAGTGGTGGGGCCGAGGGAGGAGTCTGGGCCTCCTGCCTCCCTCCCCAGAAGGCTGCCCCCACGACGGCGGCCGCGACACCCACCTGCAGCTTGCTTTTCCTCTGCAGGAGGCCGTTGTGCAGCAAGTCTCTGTCCCGCACGGAGCTCGCCACCTGCTCCAGGAGGGCCGTGGCTTTGTCCTGGCCGAAGACGCTCTTCAGCAGGTCTCTCTTCAGCTGTAGCATCGTCAGCTGCTCCTTCAAGCGCGAGCTTTCTGCCAGGGCCGCCTACAGGGGACAAGGCCTCCGTGACCCCCAGGGCACGGCAGGGCAGGGCGGGACCGGGCTGGGAAGCGGTACCAAGAGCACATCGGTCCTGCCTCAACTTCCCCGGGACGCCGCGCCTTCGTGCCTGGAACTGGGAAAGCGGCGGACGCCAGGAGGAACGGGCTGGCGGGGACGCGTCAGGGAGGCCCTGACTTTCAGGGTCAACTTGATTCCTCTCTCACCCCCCACTTCTACCCTATCACCAAAGCCCAGGCAAGATTGTACCTCCTGTCCAGCCATCCCCCCTGCCGGTGTCCACAGCGGACTCAGCCTCGCTCACCTGGACCACAGCAGCCCTTGACTGCCTGCCCCCCCAGCTGCCCCCCCAGAATCGACCGCCCACACTGCGGCCGAACCTGCCCCCCCAGAATCGACCACCCACACTGCGGCCGCCCCTGCCCCCCCCAGCCGTCCCCCCACACTGCGGCCGCCCCTGCCCCCCCCAGCCGTCCCCCCAGAATCGACCGCCCACACTGCGGCTGCCCCTGCCCCCCCCCAGCTGCCCCCCCAGAATCGACCGCCCACACTGCGGCCGAACCTGCCCCCCCAGAATCGACCGCCCACACTGCGGCCACCCCTGCCCCCCCACAGCCGTCCCCCCAGAATCGACGCCCACACTGCGGCTGCACAAACCAGTTGGATCCTTTACTCGATAATCCCCCATCACCGACAGCAGTAGGGCTACCCCTTGGGTGCTGTTTGGGACATAGGGGTCTACGGGAGCACGTGGGAATTCAGGAAAGCCCCCTAGAGGAGGTGACATCTGAGTGGAATCGTGATGTGCAGGTGATGGAGGTGCCAGGTGAAGGAGGGACCTAAGGGAGACTCACGTGATGAGCAGCTGGCTCCCTGGGCCTTTGCACGGCCCCGGCCCCGCCTCCTCCAGGAAGCCGGCCCCGACCACACCCCCAGCCTACACTCACTCTTCCTGCCCCAAAGCCCTGTGCCAATCTCCGGCTTCTGCTGACTAACGAGCTGTTTGGGGTCAGCACGCCTTGCTGATCTGAGGGCCCAGGGTCCCGGAGGCCAAGGGAATTGTGTTCGGCTGGCCAGAGTCCTTCCGCTTTATCCCTGGTGATGTTACTGAGACACCGAGCTGGGCACAGGGCTGGGAAGGGACAAAGACCCCAACCCAGGTAGGTACCTGCGATCCAAGGCCGAAAGTGATCATCTCCCTTCAAGTGTCGACGACAGAGCCCTCTGGGTGTTGGAGGCGGAGCTGAACGCCCCTAGTTGGGGAAATCCGAGAAGCCTCCCCAGAGCAGGCCGTGTTGCCAGAGCCCCGGAAGAGCAGAGGGGGCCCCTGGAGGAAGGGCAGCCTAGACACGGCCGGCACAGCCGAACTGGCATCCCCCGCGGTGGGGACAGGTGGTGTGAGAGGACAAGCCCCTTGCTAGGGAGGGTGCCCTTCACTCCCTTTCCAGAAAGTCTGGACACAATAGTGTAGCAGTTAAGAGTTCAGGCTCAGAAGTTGCGATCCGGAGGCCTTGGGTAGTTCTGAGCCTCAGTTTCCTCATCTGCAGAACAGGCAGAGCCACGCCCAACTCCCGGGGTCGGCGTGAGGGCTGAAAGGGGGCGGTGCCCATGCAGTCTGTAGCCTGGTGCACAGCCCGCAGGGAACACACAGTAACAGACGGCTTGTCTCTCTGGTACCGTCTAACCAGCCGCTGCGGGCTGAACTGCGTCCCCCCACAAGATGTGAAGTCACAGCATCCCCGCCCCGACTGCCCCAGAATGTGACTGTATGTGGAGACAGGGTCCTTGCGGAGACGGTCAAGTTGGAATGAGGTCATGAGGGTGGGCCCCAATCCAGTTAGGACCGGTGCGCTTCTTCAAAAGGGAAATCTGCACCCCGACCCACAGGCACCAAGGCAAGACGACGTGAGGACACGTGGGGAGAAGCTGTCCAGGTGACGGCAAACGCCGAGATCGCCGGGCCAGGTCTACAGGCCAGCGAACAACAACACCTGTCAGTCGACACCAGGAGCTAGAAGAGGCAGGGAAGGATGGTCCCCAGAGCCTTCAGAGACGGCGCGGCCCTCCTCACTCGGCGCTTGTCGTCTCCAGAACTGTGTGAGAGTGAGTCGCCATCGCGCTAAGCCATCTGGTTTTGGAACTTTGTCACAGTCGTCCTTGGAAATGAGCATCTCAGCCATGCCCAGCTTTGGGGCCTGATGCCTTAGTCCTAGAGGAACTTTGCAGGTCTGATAGGCTACGCTGAGGCTAGCTAGGCGCAGGAGCTGAGCCAAGAAAAACAGGGCTGGCGGCTCGAGCCTGGCCCGTGAAGTCCATCCGGCCTGGGAAGGGCTCGTGAGCGCAACGCAAGACGTGATCCCAGCCAGCACAGAGCACGGACAAGCCATAGTCCTGCCCACCTGTTCCAACCCACTGATCCGCGAAACTCCTGCCCCGGGGAGTCCTGAGTCACACTCTAGAAAGACGGAACCTCTCCCTCCCGCCTGGCACAGGTCCTGGTTAGCTTTCTGCCCCCCGTGGCAAGGACGGGATGGAAATGCAATCTGATCTAGCGGGAAAAGCGCTCGCCGTGGAGTCAACCGGACCTGGGTCAAAGCCAGCTCTGCCACTTGGTCGCTGTGTGACCTTGAACCAGTGCCTTTCCCTCTCTGGGACATGGTTTCCTCAACAGTCAAATGATAATAAAACTGCCACATTGTAAATGCCAACCCTGTTCCCAGGACCCAGGGTGACGGCAGGAATAAGAAACATAAGATGAGAGTCTAGAGCCTGCCATTCTGGCCTCAGCCCCGCCTCTGGAGTGGCCCGACCTTGAACAAACACCCTAACTTCTCTCTGGCTCTGGTCCCTCGTCAGCAAAATGAGGAGGAAAATAATAGAAACGCAGACCAAAATCTGTGTACATAGATATCCACCATGTACAAGTTATGACCAGGAATACTGGAAACAACCTAAATATCACACGAACGGTACAAAAGATATTGCGAAATACCGTGCAGCCATTTAAAGCGATGACTTTTCGGCAACATTTTATCTTTTTTCTTAAGACTTTTTTAGCTGAAGCATAACAGACACCTAACGTTATATCAGTTTCAGATGCGCGACACGATTCGATATTTGTACACACTGCGAAATGATCACCATGATACATCTAGGGCCAACCGTCACCACACAAAGTTATAATTTCTTTTTTCCTTCTGACAATGAGAACTTTTAAGATTCACTCTTCTGACAACTTTTACGGGGGGCTACCATATCGACTGTAGTCGCCATGCTGTACATCACATCCCCGTGACTTATTTATTCTATACCTGCAAGTTTGTATCTTTTGAGCCCCTTTAACCCATTTTCTCTACCCCCGACACCCGTCCCCATTGGCGGCCTCCATTCTGTTCTCTATATCTACGGGTTTGGTTTTTGCTTTTTAGATTCCACATAGAGGACATAGACATAATCACACATTCTTTCATCCGTTCACCCCTCAGTGGACACTTAGGTTGTTTCCATACCTTGGCTTTGTAACTAACGATGCAATGAACATGGGGCTCTCTTTACATATAGCTTTTCAAATTAGTGTTTTTGTTTTCTTTGGACAAACACCCAGAAGTAGAATCGCTGAATCACAAGGCAGTTCTCTTTTTAATTTTTCGAGGAACCTCCATACTGTTTTTCCACAGTGGCTGCCCCAGTTTACATCCCCACCAACAGTACACCAGGGTTCCCTTTTCTCCACATCCTCACCAACGCTCGTTATTTCTTGCCGTTTGCTTTTAGCCGTTCTACCAGGTGTGGGGGGATAGCTCATCGTGGTTTTGGTTTGCACCTCCCTGCTGATGAGTGACGTTAACATCTTTTCATGTGGCTGTTGGCCACCTGTATGTTTTCTTTGGAAAACTGTCTGTCCCAAGTTTCTGCTGAAAAACCTGCCTGTAGTCTTATGAGCGTCCCCCTGTATGGAACACATTGTTTTTCTCACACTACTTTTAAGATTCTATCTTTGTTTTTAACTTTTGACATTTCAATTATAATGCATCTTGGTATGGGTCACTTTTTGTTCGTCTTGGTTGAACACGCATCTCTGTGCTTTCTGGACCTGGATGTCTGTCTCTTGCCCCAGTTTAGGAAAGCTTTCAACCTTTATTTCTTCAGATAAGTTTTCTGCCCCCTTTCCCCTCTCTTCTCCTTCTGGGACATCTACAATGCAAATGTTATTCGGTTTGATGTGGCCTCATAGGTCCCTTAAGCTATTTGCATTTTTTCAAATTCTTTTTTCTTCTTGCTGCTCTGAGTGAGTTCCACTGCCCTGTCTTCCAGATCACCGACCCCTTCTTTGGATTCGAGTCTGCTGCCGAACCCGCCAGTGTATTTTTCAGTGCAGTCACTGCATTCTTCAGTTCTGTGACTTCTGTTTGGTACTTTCTTATTGTTTACGTGGGGTTTTTTGGGAAGTTCTTACTGTGTTCATCCCTTCTTCTCCCAAGATCAGTGAGCATCGTTAGGACCATTACTTTCAACTCTTTATCGGGTAAATTACTTACTTCCATTTCATTAGGGTTTTTTTTTTCCCCTTGAGGTTTTATTTTTAAGACCCAGGGGTCAGGTGCCTGATGTGGGGCACAAACCCCTCACTCCTCGAGGAGAAGCTCCAAATTTGTGAGCAACTTCCTCACGGCGGGTCTCTGCGTCGGGGGTGAGATTTTTTGGCCAGACAGCATCTCTGCCTCTCCGACGCATCTCAGTGAAGCCCTTTTACCGTTGGATGGAAGCAGCTATTCTGCTACAGTTCAGGTCTTTTTCAGAGGGCATTATTCCATATGTAGCGACAGATTCAGTGTATCCATGGGAGGACATTAAGTTCAGGATCTTTCTATGCTGCCATCTTGGACTGTCCTCCTGAACCATTTTATTTTATTTATTTTTATTATTTATTTATTTTGAGAGAGAGAGAGAGAGAGAGAGCGAGCACAAGCAGGGGAGGGGCAGAGAGAAGGAGAGGAAGAATCCCAAGCAGGCTCCATGTTGTCAGCTCAGAACCCGATGCGGGGCTCGAGCTCACAAACTGTGAGATCAGGACCTGAGCGGAGACCAAGAGTCCGACGCTTAACCAACTGCGCCACCCAGGCAACCCCCTGCCCCGGGGACCATTTTAAATGAAGCTTGTAAGAGCCAACTGAAAATATCAGAATACACAGCTATATAACATGATTCCAAATACGCAAAAAATGGCAAAGAATTAGTGAAATCTTTTGTCTGTTGGCGACACTATTGCATGGAAACGGCTAGATGGGTTTTCATCAGGTATGAAGGGTATATTTGGGATTGTCGGACCTAAAGTAGATTTCTGCGACACATGTAAGATTCACTTTGGGGAGCCCTGAGAAGTCCCTCAAAAAGATGGACAGTCATCTTTCAGAGCATGGGAGAAGGAGGCCCATAGGAACCCCAGAAGGAAAGGCTAAGCCCTGCAAATGAAGAAATATGGACAGAGAAAACAAACCCTTGTTCCAGCGTGAGCCCCACGTGGAAAATCCCAAGAGCAGACACTCCAAACTTCAGGCACCCTTGTGTGTGGCTGAGCAGTGCGTTCAAGGGTGAGGAGAGGCCAGTCCTGGTTGAAGGGCCTCCCCGGAAATACCAAGTCAGATAGAAAGCATGATGTCGTGTACCTCAGCATGTTAACAGGGCTCCTACGGCTTGGGGGACCGTGGGCACTTTTTGTTGCCTTCTTTACAAACCTTTACGTTCTCCATGGAGGCATGGCTTTTATAACCAGAATGAAAGTTAATGTAAAATAAGGCTTACATCTGATACGCTTTGTGTCTCCTCCCACTCTGTGTGTCTTAGAATCCCTAGACCCCAAAGTTGATGGACTTCAGAGCTCCAGGAAACCCTAAGGCAGCGTCCACGGGCCAGTCAGAGCTGCCATATTGACCGGCGTTTGCCACAGACACCGCCCTCCGCTCACCCAACACTCATTCCTCCTTCTTGATCACCGAATGGCCAGCACTTCTGTTTGGGTGACAAAGCGCCCAGTTACAGGTGCTGAAATAAGTTTCTAGGCTCGGGATGGGGCTGCTCCTCCCCTAGATGCCAAGGCAACAAAGCGAAACTTAGATTAAGTTTCCAGTCCCTGTAAATGCTCCACTTGGCCAGAAACGCAGGATATCCAGTCCACGATGCCCAAACACCAAGCCAACCCTGGGCCTTCTCACCCCAAACAAGGCTGACCATCAGCCAATCAGATATTTTCTATTTGTCTTTTCCCTCTTTATTCTTTATCCTATTAAACCATCCTGCCTTCGGCCCCATTTTGCAGCTCTCCAAAAGGAGGCTGTCCACCTCAGGAAGTCTTAAATAAAGTTTGTTTGTATCATCTAAATTGTCTTCTTCGATCACTTTAACACAGGGTTACCTCTACGATTGGTATAAACCAATCCCGGCAACCCCATCACCTTCAGCCAGTGATTGGGTCAGGGGTGGTCATGTGACCTGGCCTGGCCAATGAGATGTAAGGAGAGTCTGCTGGGGCTTCTGGGAAAGAGGGTTTGCCTCCCTGTTGGAAATGGTGAACGGAGAAAGCCTTTTTGCCCCCTTGCCGTTCGACAAGATGCTGTCCGTGTGAAGATGCAGGCTTGCTGTGGTGACAGCCATCTTGGGGCCATGAGGGGACATGTGGCTGAGAGCTAGAAAGAGCCTGGGTCCTGGAAGACGCTTGTTGAGCCATCAAGCCAGCTCTGGGACCACTTGGGGGTCTCTGGGTTTGAAGCTACCGTTGGTCAGAATTTCTGCCACATGCGTCCCAGTTGATACGCACGCAGCAAAGGGAATGACCTAACATGCTCTCTCTCAGAACGGCTCTTGCTTCCACCCGGGGACCGTCGGCAGGAGGGTCCTGAAGGACGGGCTGTGGGAGGGTCAGTAGCAAGTCCTAGGGGGACACCAGGGACCAGCCTTTGCCTTCTACCCAGGAACTGAGGACGACGGTAACATTTCCTGTGCAAACTTAAGACTTGCTAGGCAGGGTGCAGTGACCTTTACCCAGATACTTGGAGGATCCAGGGACACGCCTTTCCCTGGAAGAACGGCTCCGGCGTCACGCCTGGCTGCTGGCCTCCTCCCCACCCCCCTGCACCGGTCAGCCCTCCTGGCAGGCTCACAGTTACCTCGACCTGGGGCAGGAAGGTGTGAATGGAGGGCAGGTCCGGCAGGCTGGCGGTGATGTCCAGGAGGCTCTGGGCCAGGGCCGTCCACAGCTGCAGGTCCTGTAGAGGCCTCTGGAAACGCTGCCACAGCTCCGCCCCTGTGGCATTGCGCAGCCTGGCGCTCTTGCCCTTCATGCTGAGGAGCCACGGAGAGGCCGAGAGAGGAGAGAGCGGGGTCAGCCCAGAACTGAGGCCTCTCCCGAGACCCCCAGGGAGCCCAGCACGCACCGTCCCCGCGGTGGGCTCTCCCCCACCCACGGGCTGCCGGGAGTGGCTCTGGGGCCTCGGAGGTCTCTCCCTCTGGATCAAAGCCCACCGGGCGCCAGCCAGTGCCCAGACAGACTTGCGGCCCAGCTTCGTGGCCGGAGAACCTCAGGCCTTGAAGAGGAATCACGGATCCCCTAGCCCGGAACCGCCTACCCCCAGGCACCCGTGCAGAAGCTAAAGCAAACTCCCTTCCTGAGTAAGAGACCCATCGTCCTAGGCCCAAATCATTTGTTAGACATAATCTTTCAGATACGATGTCCAGCACCCGGTCATAGATGGCCAGCACGGAAAACCTCACCAAGAGGAGCTGGAGGGAAGGGAACACCCTTGGCCACCCTGTGCACGGGATATTTGGGTCCCTGCCACCACCTGAGTGCCCCCCAGGGGATCCGGGCCCCTGCTCTGATGTACAGACACGTCGCAAGGGAGGAGGCCCCTGAGTTCGGTCTGAAGGAACCCCTGGGTCAGGCAGAGGGACAAGAGGTGCTCCGGAGGCGGGGACAGCGGGCCCCCCGGCAGCGGGACAACCACGCAGCCACGGTAGCTACAGACTGCAACCCTACACGTGGGGTGGAGACCTGACCCACTGTTCTGGGCTCGGCCAGGAAACTGGAGCCCCCTGCTCTGCCTGAGCCCAGAGCCCAAGGGGGAGGTAGAGGCCGGTCTGAAGATGCTGCCACAGCACCACGTGCAGGCTGGGCGGGGGTGGGGGGGGTGGGGGGGTGACCGTTGCAAAGTCCTCCCTTTGGGCCGTTACTTGTGGACCCCTCCCCAAGGCTAAGCTGCCCAGAGACTTAACCCAGCCAAGTCCAGCCCTCCTTCTGGGAACCAAATGCCAGTCGTGGAGGGGCGCAAGAGTTAGCAGGTCGCAAGAGGAAGCAAGCGCACCTCCCAGAAATGGCTTTAGATGAGGCTGGAAGGCCCCGTGAGCGTCAGGTTCGAGGCATGCCCGAGTCCCGCCGCCCCCAGCCTGCCCGGGTACCTCTGGTACTCCTGGAGAGCAGCGACCACGCTGTCGGAGAGCGGCTGCAGGTCATGGGGGTAGACGATGAGCTCCTTCAGCTGGGCCTGCAGCCGGGTCGCCCGGGGCTCCTCCGCGGCCAGGGCCGCCCGCGTCGCCTGCGGCACAGGGAGGAAACCAGAGGGGCGCGGGAGGTTCGGTGACGGGGCGTGGGCATGGCCGGTGGGAGTGGGCTAGCCTGGGAGAAAACTGTCACCAAGGGCAGGGACTGGGGTCCCTGGGAGCTCGGCGCCCGCTCTCCTGCTTCCGGCTTCCTGCCTCGAACTCAGCATTTGCTCTCGCTGAGCCGGCTCTTCTCTACGATCACTGGCCTCCCAGTGGTGCCGTGAGTGCCTCCACCTAATAATACAAGTAACTCGTGTCTCGGGAACACCAACTCCGTGCTGAGTGCTCTGGCCGTCCGCCACGTCCCCATTTTCTACACAAGGAAACGCCACCTGGGAGTTTCCGATGGTTACAGAGCAAGTAAACGGCGGACCCGACAGGGAGCTGGGCCCTCTGGCTCTTCACGTGACTCTTCAGCACCAGAGGGAACAGTGATCTAAAGATGCTTTGTGCTGAGCACTCCCAAACCGCGGGACTGACACCAGACACGGCCCCTTCCTGCTGCCCTGGGAAGTGCGGAGTTTGACCCTGGCCTGGACTCCCGCCAGGTGCCACGCTCACTAGGAGGCGAGACGGGGCAGCAGAAAGTGCTCTGGCTTTGGCATGACACGGGCTGAGCCGGAAACCCCCCTCGACCCCTTCTGAGCCGTGCGACCTCGGGCTGTTCCCTCATTGGTAAGATGGGGCCACCCCCCCCCCCCTCGCCGAGCCCCTCCCCAGCTGCCCCACGTGCAACCTCGTGCCTTGGTCCAGACCCCCATTCACAGGGACTAGAGGCAGCTCCAGCCACGCTCGGTGATGGAGGGACCACAGGTGAACCGTCACCAGTTTGGAGCTGGAGAGCAAGCTCCGATAGAGGGGTCGCAAGCAGCGGTCAGTGGCAGGCTGGCACACTCTAGAGGCAACAGAAGGTGGAATCTGCCCGGACGGTCTTATTCAGTCTCAAAACTATCCTTGTCCACATTCAATTATTAGGGAAATGTGATGAAAACTGTACAGGGTTTCATAGAAGATGAGGACACGATCGGCGCGTGTGAACCGGCTCCTTCCAAACCATTCACAAAGAAACTCCACACCAGAGCGCCCGGGAAGGCTGGCCAGCCTACAGACAGGCAGGCCCTCGGCCCAGGCAGGGCAGGGGTCTGCGGTGAGGACCAGGATCACGGGCTGCCTCAAGAGAAAGGCCCGTGCGGACCACAGAGAGGTCACGCGTCAATGTGGGGCTGTGCGGGTCACCGGAATATCCAGGGACCAGGGAGGGACCATCTGGGGACCGCGGCGGGAAGGCTGCTGGCCCACTGTGCCGGCCCGGCTAAGGACTGCCCCTCTCTGGACACAGCTGCCTCCTTATGGAATCAGAGGGGCCCCTTCCAGTCCAGCCGTGTCATTTCTGCACCTATGATGGAGGCGTCTTTAGTTTCTGGATCGCTGGGACGTCCGAGGGGGGCGCTCTGTGAGGCCACTCTGATGGACTCTGCTTTAGCCACAGAACCCCTCTGAGTTCAACCTCGGCTGCCGAAAGTCTCCCTGAAGTGCACGAACGGTCCCGGCCTGGTCCGCGTAAAGATGTCACAAATCACCCCCGGCCCCCAGTTCTCCGTGTGGAAGGGTCTTGGGACTGTCGGCAGAGAGATCAGGAGGTGGTCACGGCCAGACTGAGCCCCGATGTCCTCATTCCTGGTCCTTGACTCTCTTTATGCTAATTTCCTAAAACCGGGAGTCTGAGCTGGCAGTTAGAGGCATGTCATGTTGAGTCAGACTGTCTGGGGCTAAGTTCAGACCCCTGCCTCCACCTGTAGGGTGCATCACCACAGGCAAGACTTAAACTCCTTAGTTGCCTCAGTTTCCCCATATATTAAAGGGGATCGTGGCAGTGCCTGCCCCCCCCTCCCCCCGCATAGGGTTATACAGCACTCGGCACATCGCAGGCTGGGTAAGTACAACCCCACTATGTCGGTTCGAAAGACGAACGCCTCTCTCACAGATGCTTTCTTTATAAGTCGCGCTTTCAACCGCGGTCCTGACATCACCCGCTTCTTCGAACTTTGCCTGTTTCTCAAAAGAGGGAAGAGTCCAAATTTCCTTTTTGGTGCAAGAGAGAAAGGCTGTGCTCTACCTTTCCCCTGCTCTGCTGGGCCACGGGGGCTCCCAGCCAAAGCAGGTCGGGCTGCCCGGCGGCCACGGACCTGGCCTCATCCCAGGGCACCCAGCCACTCCGAGGGCTGGGCTGGAGGAGGCGAGGTGTCTGCTCCTCGCTATAAACCACATCATAAGTGCAAACAGCCACTGTGCGAATGCTCATTTAAGAGCCAAAGTCTTCAGTGATAAATGCCAAGCTTCTCTTTCACCGATTTCGGTGAGTCATGGCTTGATCATAATTGAGGGGCCACTGGCCTCGGGGCGGGCAGAGAGCCTCCGCAGGGATGCGGTCGCCTCGGCCTCAGGAAAGGCTTCCTGAAACCCAGCTGGGCACAGACAAGTAGCTGTCGCGGTGGAACGGTGGCAGGGCCTTCCGGGCCTTGGCTCCCGAGTTTGCACTTTGTGACCCTTATCCCTTATCTTGTGGTAAAAGCCGGTACTTTCCGAGCATCGACTTTGGCAGGTGCTGTGCTAAGCACTTTTTGAGTTTTCACCGGTTCGTCCCTGTCCGTGTATAACTGAGGTTAAAGTACTTCTCCCAAGGCCGCCCGGTTAGCAAGAAGAGAGAGCAGGATCTGGACCCAGGCAGTCTGACCCCAACGTCCCCCTGCCCTTGGCCGCTGCGCACGCCAGCTCCTCCTGAGCCGAGGCGGACAGTCCGAAACAGGAAGTAGTTCTCTTTGCGCTAAGTTGATCACCGCAGTGGAACCTCGTCTACTACGAGGCTCAATGAGCCCTAAAGGGTAACTGCTTTCTTTCTACCCACACAAAAAATATGTTTGCATTTGGGCAAGCGTCGGAAGGAAGAGAGAAAAACAGAACAACAATGCAGAGCGGAGGTGGGATCCGGGTAGCTTGTCTTTGAAAACATTTTCCCTGATGGCACTGACGTGGAGCTAACCCGCTGAGCTAGTAAGTGAAGATAGGCGTGAGGGAGGATGTTGACCCTTGTTGGAAAAAAACCTCTCTGTCCGTAAGTCAGACCTCCCGGGTGTGCACATGCGTGGGAGGAAGGCGACCGTGCTCTGGTCGGACGTTGTGTCTGGGTTGGAACCCGCCCCGCCCTCCCAGGATGGGCACCGTTGGCTTGGTCTCCCTAGAACCCCATCGTCTCTACGCGAAGAACCTTCCCTCTGACCTAACTCTCCCTGCTCTGGGCTCAAGCAGTCCACCCCGCATCCCACCCCGGGGCAAGGGAATGGCAGACCGAAAGGCAAGCCACCTCTGGTCTTATTTACCCACAGACTCCTCGAGTGGTCCTGGGGATGTTGAGGGTAAGGGAAACCTCTCCAGACCTCGGTTTCCTCATCTGGAAGATGGGTACAAACACCCAACTTGTGTACTACACCCAGGGAACTTAGATCAAAGATCTAGAAGGCCCAGAGTAAACGTGGCTAAAGCTTAGCATGACTCTCTCCCCCTGCAGAGGAGCTCCGAGGCACACATGTCACCTGGACAGTCCCTGTCTTAGCCAAACCCCACTTACCGAGTAGAGTCTCCAGCGGGCCACCAGCTCGTCCTCGGTCCCCGCCTTCGCCGCGGGCTCCAGACCCTCCTCGGCCAGCCTCTGAAGGTCCTTCCTGAACTCTCCCAGCTCGGCCTCTAGCTGCCGCCTCTGCTGCTCACAGGCTCCCACGGACTTGAGCAGGCCCTGCAGCCGCTCCTCCTCCTCCTCCCAGAGGGCTCGCAGCTTGTCCAGAACTTTCTGCATCTCCTCCAGCTCCTCGGTGATCTTCTCCGCGCCCAGAGGAGAGGTGTTCTGGATGACGCCTGCAGCCTGCTCCTCCAGCCTCCTCAAAGACTCCTTACCCCGCGGGAAATCGCCAGCGATGTCCTGAAGGGGGTGGGGGGGGGGTGGACGGATGGGGAAACGTACAAGGGGAAAAAGACATCACGTGCTGCATTTTCCAGAGCCCCTGGCATGTCACGCTAAACACGAACTCCTGGATGAGAGCCAGACGCGCCTTTCCAAGGGGTGGACTGTCCGCCTTAATCGCACTGACTTGCCACAGGAGGACGTAATTCCCTTCCCGCGACTTTTACGGCCACTTGATTAAGTCGAGGAGAAAATCTGGGTTGGGTGTTTCTGCCTTTCACCCTCTGTGACGTTTGTTGATCTTCCCTCGTAACAAAGACAGAGGCAGCCTCGGGCTGGGAGCCTTCAGCTGGAGTGAGTATGGAGCCAAATAGAACCTAACGACCCCGTTGGGTTTCGTTATATTTATTTGTAGGGTTATCTACGAATGCCGAGTGAGCAGCGGTTTTCCATTCACGACAATGACAGAACTTTTCCTTTCATACAAATATTCATTAGTCTTCCATTTAAAAAATTTATGTAGGCACCTGCAAGTCTATTTTATTTGCAAGTGCCTTCCAAATATTTTCCTTTTTTGTCGCAGCACAATTGCATGGAGTAAGATACATAGATCTTAAGCACTACTATTCAAAGAGTTTTGAGAAATATGCACACCCACGTAGTGCACATTGTTACCAAAATATAGAGCATTTCTAACATCCCAAAAGATTCTAGAACTCCATGTATCTGAAAGCATTGGATATATTATCTTTTGAAACTGGCTTCTTTCCACGTCGTTTTTTGGATTCTTCCATGCTGTCGTAGGTCTTAGCACTTCATCCTTCTTTGTTGTGAGTAGTATTCCTTTATATATAGATACAGACATGGACATGTGATTTATAGCTAATCTATATCTATATCGTCGATATCTCTCTCCGGTGCCACAATATGTGAATCCAACACTCTGCTGATTAAGATCTGAGGTGTTTTCAGTTTGGGACTATTACAAATAAAGTTCTGACGAACATTCTCACACTACTCACATAAGATTTTGGGGGGTGGGATGTCGTTATTCACTGGCTTTTAAACAAGAGTCAACCTACATACAAATATTAAATAAATGGTACAGGTGCTGTAGATCTGTGGCAAAATTTATAAAGTAGTCCCCGAATTACTGCACATACTCTAACAGTCCCTTTATGGAGGAAGTCAGAAGCTCATTCAAGGTCACAGCCATTCAGGAAGGCCGGAGTGGACCAAGCCTGTCTCCACTGCAGGCCTGATGCCTACACCAGGGCTCCTTACCCGCGGCACGACCGACACCTGCGGTCGGACAGGTCCGTTGGGGGGACTGTCCTGCCCGTCACAAGGTGCATAATAGCACCGGATCTGGCCTCCACCCGCTACATGCCAATAGCATTTCCGCCCTCCGTGGTAACGACCAAAAAATGTTTCCAGATGTTGCCAAGTGTCCCCCATTTGAGACCCACTGGTCTAGACCACGCTGCTGTGACCTTGGGTTTCCAAATGCCCCGCTGGCTCGGAGGTTTCTGTAAAGCAGCCGAGGCCCCACACCTACTGCGCTAGATTCCACACGTCTCCTCGTGTGCGCTCTGCGTGCCGGGGCTCTTGTATCCCCTGGGGCCCCCAGCACATCCCAGTAAATAAACAACACAGAAGCCCAGTAGCTGAGCATTTCCTCAGGGGACCCCTCTGGTAGAGACGCGGTCAAGTTTACCTGCAGCGCGCAGAGACGGCCCTCGGTGGTCAGTTTGCAGTTCCGCCCCAGGCAGCTGCTCACCTTCTCCACCACCGCCTTCAGCCACAGCTGGAACTCGTCCACGCCTGCCTGGAAATGCTCGTGCTCCCGGGTCACCTGCTCCAGCAGGCCCACTCTGTCCTGTGGGAGGGGAGGACGGTCACCACCTATGCAGGTCCCCAGCCCAGGCTGCCCTTGGCCTTCAAGGCCTACGTGTGTGTGTGTGCGCGTGTGTGTGCGTGTGTGTGCGTATGTGTGTGTTTAGGGGGTGTGAGATACAGCCGACCGCCTGCCCTTTTGCCGAAGATAAAGACATCCCAGTGGCTCTTCTCCACCTTATTAGCGGTAACCCAAGAGACTCTTGGTCAGAGCATGTCCACACTGGGCCCACCAACTCTACAGCTGGCTTTCTTTCCTGCCGTGTCCGGGGAATGGGACTCAAGACAGGGGTATTTAGGGGCATCTGGGTGGCTCAGTTGGTTAAGCGTCCAACTCTTGATATCGGTTCATGTCATGACCTCACGGTTTGTGAGATCGAGCCCCGCATCGGGCTCTGCACTGACAGCATAGGATTCTCTCTCTCTCTCTCTCTCTCTGCCCCACCCCTTGCTTGCATATACTCTCTCTCTCTCTCTCAAAATAAATAAATAAACATTAAAAAAATGACAGGAACAGGGGCACCTGGGGGCTCGGTCGGTTAAGCATCCAACTTTGGCTCAGGTCATATATCATGGTTCGTGAGTTCGAGCCCTGCATTGGGCTCCGTGCTGACAGCTCAGAGCCTAGAGCCTGCTTCAGATTCTGTCTGTCTGTCTGTCTCTCTCTCTCTCTCTCTGCCCCTCCCCCGCTCACATTCTATCCCTCTCAACGATAAATAAACATGACAGGAACATTTAACAACTCCTGCTACACAACGCTATCATTGGAGCACTCACCAAGGTGCCGGGAGCACCCGAGGAACTTTTCGTACATTGTCATCTCACTGCGCTCTCCTGACCACCCAATCAGGTGGCACCATTATTATCCCCGTTTGACACATAGGGAAACGGAGGCACAGAGAGGCGCCTCAGAAAGCACTTGCCCAAGCTCACCTGGGTAGGGAAGGACCAAATTCAAACCCAGAAGGCCAGACCGGGCCAACGGCATCCGTGCCCCACGCCGGCGGTGTGTGCAGCGCGTGCAAATACACAGGAGGCCGTCCCCCCTTCCTCACGGGTCCGGCACTGCTGGCGGCATGGGCTGCAGTCACCTCGGTTTTCAGACAACCCTACTCTAGTCCTCGCCACACAGGGGCAAGATGGCGTCCCGAGCGGGGCTGTCATCTGAGAAATAAATGCCCCTTCTATCAGACCTGTGTGCCCAGGAACCGTTTCTCAAACACGCCCCTGATCGCAACACCATTTCTCTCAAGCCCTCCATGGCTCCCCGCTGCCCGCAGGCCCGGATCCAAGTGCTGCAGCATTCTGGTCAAGGGCAGGACCAGATGTGGCTGTGGCCTTGCAGTCAACACCCTGGGTTTGGAGGGTTTGCCCGTGACTTGAACCCTGGCCTGCTACGTGCCCGCGTCTCTCTGTACGTGTGGTTAATAACAACCCCACCTCACTATGGCGCGGTGGAGTCAAATGAGTCAGAACTCACGTGACCCCGGAACCGCACTGGGCAGCTCGAGTGGGCAAGGGAGCAGTTCTGCCCGGCCACGCTGACCTCCGGGCCCCACAGCCTCTCTGACTTGGCCCGCTGCCCCAGGCTGACTTAGCAGCCTTCCCTTTGTCCTGTGGTTCCCTTCTGGCATTGTCCATGCCTCCCCATCCGCTGGGAGAGTCAAGAGCTCCCTACACACCAGGCGGCCCCTTGCTGACGTCCCCCCCAGGCTCTGTGAATGAGTGCTTCCCAAATGGCAGGAAGATTCAACACTGAGTGTGGCCGCTGGAGGGAAGTTTTCAAGGAGGGTCAAGAAGAGGGAAAGGGAGGGCCTCCATTTACCAAGCACCTGCCGACGTGCCGGGAGCGTGACAAGCTATCTCACACTTAACCGTCACCACGATGCCAAGCCCTCCCGCTACACGGATGTCCAAGCCGAGGCTGGGAGGTCACGTAGCTCTTGAAGGGCCTTCTGGACAAGAGTTTAATGGCAGGTGCCCAACTCCGAAACCACTGCTCTAATCCAGGGGTTGGCTGGCGGTGGAGAGTAGACGTTTTCGACGTTAGCCACCATGCGGCTTCTGTTGCAGCCGGTGATGCGTTCCTTCCGTTGTGCCACAGGCTGCCACACACAACCACGTAGAACAGGCCTGTGTTCCAGTGAAACTGAACTATGGGCACTGAAATGTGAATTTCATAGCATTTTTCCATGTCCTGGAAGATTCTGCGTTTTATTTCCGGCCATTTAAGCGGGCAGAAACCATTTCTGGCTCCCGGGCCACGCAAAATCAGGAGATGGGCTCGATTTGGCCCACGGGCCATCAGTAGCTGGCCTCCGCTCTCAGCCGGGAAGCAGGCTGTGTCCAGGAGTTCGCTGGCCCTCTACTACAAAACCTGGTCAAAAGTGCTCCAAAGGGAAGCACGGACAGACGCTCGGGTTCAGAAAACTTCCCCGCTCTTCGTACATGCCTCCCCTGCCCTTTGAGAAAGTCCTCACCAAACCTGAAAACACGGACTAATTCGTTTAAATTTGCAACAGCCGTGGCAGGGAGGAGAAGACATCCCCGCTTTGGAGATGGGGAAACCGAGGCACGGGACCGAGTCCTTCAGCGCAGAGCTGGGAACCTCCCACTCAGGGGAGCGTGGCCCGGAGAGCAGCGACCGCAGTGCCCCGCGGGGTCCGAATTCCAAGCACGGACCAAGAGACGGAGGCCACCGCCACCTCCTTCGTGACTCCCGCGCCGGCCCCCCTTCCCGCGGGGCTGTCTGCATCCGTCCAAACCCTCCCAGAGCCTCCGCCGTCCCCGGGAAAGGCTCATTTATGAAACGAAGTGGGTCAGGAATAACAAGCAGAGAATAAGCGCCGGGCCCCTGGTCGACGCTGCCGGTGATAGATGTCGTCGCGCAGCAAAGGCTCCCCCGGAACGCGCTGGCCGGCGGCCCCGTGTGTGAGCGATGAGGTGCCAGCACTCGGGAAGCCCAGAGTAAATAAAAGCCTCCGTGATCGTGAGCAGGCCCTCGGAGAGCAGCGTGGCCCGGCAGGGCAGGCGTCCAGACGAGCCCCGTGCCAGGCGTAGCGATCACAGCGCACAATTCAGCCGCTGCCGGCCGGCCGCGTCGCAGAATGACAGGGGTGACGGATGGCGGGGGGCGGGGGGGGGGGGTCCTCCACCTGCCCCCATCAGACCAAACAACGAAACCATCTGCGGCGGGCAGGGTTGTCGGGAACGTCCAAACCCCACCAATTAACAAGGGCGGCGAGGACTGATGTCTCCGCAAGCCTGCGCCGGCCGGTTTGATTCATGGCCCAGATGCCAGACGCACCCGCCTCCTTTGAGAGGCGCCCAGGGGAGGCAGGGAGGGGGAGGAGGCGGCTGCTGTGTGCCTGGCCCTTCAGAAAACGTACCTGGTGGATTAAAAACACTCATAGTACACCAACAGGACCCCACTGGCGGCCAGACTGCTCTATTCTTGACTCTCAGTGTCTGGGGCTGACGCAGCCCTATTGTCCCCCCCACTCCCGGGCTTGGCCCGCTGATCTAGTCCCCGGATCTCCCTGCCGCGGGTGGTCACAGAGGCCACGGGTCCAGAGGTGGCCCCCACGGCGCTCCTGGGCTCCCGTGCCCCTCCACACCAGAGGCTTTGCTAGTTAACATATCGGAAGTCAAAAGTGGATTCTCAGAGGTGAACACAATGGCCCGTTGACTAGCTTGAGAAATGTTGAAACGGGCTCTCTCGTTGGTGAAAGTCAAGGTATTCATACACACAAGGTCTGCAACGGACTGAGCTGTGTCCCCTAAATCCATAGGGTCAGGTCCTAACCCCTAACGTGATGGTATTTGGAGGTGGGGCCTTTGAGAGGTGACCGGGATCACGAGAGGTCATGAGGGTGGGGTCCCCATGATGGGGTCAGTGCCCTTATAGGAAGAGACAGAAGAGAGCCTACTGTCCCCTGTCCCCATCTTTCCGCCATGAGAGCAAGAAGGCAGCCATCTAGGGGTGCCTGGGGGGCTCAGTCGGTTAGGGGTCCGACTTCAGCTCAGGTCGTGGTCTCACAGTTCGTGAGTTCGAGCCCCGCGTCGGGCTCTGTGCTGACAGCTCGGAGCCCGGAGCCTGCTTCGGATTCTGCGTCTCCCTCTCTCTGCCCCTCCCTCACTTGTGCTCTCTCTCTCTCTTAAAAATAAACATCAAAAAAGAAGAAGCAGAAGAAGAAGGCAGCCATCTACAAAGCAAGAAAAGGCCCCTCACCAGGAATCGACTCTGCCAATACCTTGTAGACTTCCCAGCCTACAAAACTGTGAGAAATAAATTTCTGTTGTTTAAGCCCCCCAGTCTACGGTGTTGGGTTACGGCAGCCCGAGCGGACTAAGGCAACACCACAGAGAGCCACCCTGAGACAGGCCTGGACGCCTGGGGATTCTTACATGGCCCCAGTCCTGTCCCTGGGCTGGGGGATTTCAGCTGCCTGCTTCGGGATGGCCATCTTATCTGCCTTGAGAGAGCCTTTCGCGCAAGGTGAGGCCTTCATCAAATGTCCGAGGCAGGTGACTAGGAGGCATCTGGGCCGCGGAGAATCTTCGGGGGCCCCAGCGGACATACAGAGTTCCCTACCCTGCTTAGGATGGAGTTCGAGCATTCTCTTGTGGTCTAGGGCTGGCAGGAGGGGCTGTGACCCGGGGCTTGGGGTCTGGGGCTCTACCCCATTTTACTAATGAGGACCGTGGGGTTGGCAGTTAAATCTCGTTGAGGGCAACGCCAAAGTTAGATTTTCTCAGTAGCTCCTCAGTCTTCTGAAGGTCAAGGTCCCTTCTAGAATCTGAAGGAAGCTGCGGCTCTTCTCCCCAGCAAAATGCACTCACGCCGTCCTTACACTCTGGATCCCCCGCTCTCCTGCCCTGCGAGCTGGTCGCTGCCTCCTAGAAACCTCTGGAAGCAATGTGCTCCCGCCTCCAGGGTCTCCACACTGCCCACTCACTGCTGCCTTCCACTTTCTCAGCCGGACCCACAGCAGCTCGGGCGGTCCGGGCTCCTCCCTGACGGGCACAGGGGACAGGACCTGAGGCACCACTGAGGGAAGACCCCACCTTGCGAGTCGCCTAGAACTTCTGGGTCTCTCTCGCGGGACAATGGCGTCTGCCACTTACATGGGTTTTTTTTTTAGGTCCGCAAAACGGGCCCAGTTCGAAACCTTCGCTCTCCACCACACGAGAAGGCTGGGGGGACCAAACGAGGTCAAAGACATGAAGAGACTTGGAAAAGACAGCAGTCGTCAACGAGAATTGTGATGTCTATGATTTTTTGGACGCAGCGAGGGGAGGGTCCCCTAGCAGCGACTGTGAGAATCTCTGAGGTGATCGTTTGCACACGTGGGCCAGGACTGGTGCTCACCCGGTGCCCCTGGCACGCCCCCTCCACACACACGTGTACACATGTATACACACACACACACACACACACACACACACACGGGCCAAACTACTTTCCATTTCCCGTCCTCCGCACATTTCGCGGAAGGCTCTCTGCTGATTGACAGGTGCACCTGTTTCCTGTGAAGTCACAATGAGGCCACGGGGGCAGACACCTTCTCTGCCCGGCCCCAGGGGCCGACCTGGAGAAAGAATCGCTGTTAAGCCTACCCTTGCCACTCGGGACTTGGTGAGGGCCAGCTGGCTGCTGCGTATGTGAGAGCCAAAGTCCACACCCGCCTTGCCTGTCCATTCTGGCCCCTGCACAGCTGCCCCAGAACCTTCCGCCGCTTCCCTGGGTGGGAGGGGGGACGGGGCTCGGGACTTGTGAGCCTCCAAGCTGAAGGGCAGGGCTCTCATTCATTCAATAAACAGCTTTGAGCACCTGCTCAAAGCTCCATTGTTGTTGCTATTGGTTCTCACTGCTATTGGGGGCCGAGGTGTCCTTTATGTGGGGAAACCAGGTGCCAGTTTTCAAAGAACTCCCTTGTGAACTGCCAGCAGGTAGGGCGAGCTGCCCTGAGGCCACACAGCTGGAAAGCTGGCAGAGCCTGGCTTGAACCCAGGCCCCTTCCCAAGCATTCAAGGACCAGAGTCCTGTTCTTGCTAGTGCGTTCTCAGATCTCTGTCCATTACAGGTCTGTTGCCCTTAAACCGTAATCACGAAGGAGCCAGCAACACGGCAGACTAGAAAGCCTGGGCACCCTTCCACGATAGACGGCCAAAACGGCTGCATAAAATTTAACATGCGTTGTTTACATGCACATACGGAGGTAAGTGACGTCACGTGGACGACACGCAAAGATGTTACAGGTTGCTAAACTCACTTGTGTGCTTGAGGTTTTCCTGGGTTTAAGGCTCCGGTTGGAGGAGGAAGTAAGGCTTTGGGCCCAGAAGCAAAAAGGCAGAACCCTCAAGGGGCTGCGTCCCCCACCGTCAAAGGATGAACTAGAAAAATCTCCCCCTACGCACAACCCAGGAAAGAAGTTCGGGTTTCGGCGTGGGCTCTGGGGCAAAACCCAAAACAAAACAAATGAAAGACTAATCGCCTTTCAGAGTGTGGAGCCAGGGGCCTCTCGCATAATTTTGGCTTGGGGTTCAAGTTCAGACGCAGGAATCCCCCAGTCAAGAACACACTGATGTAAGCATAGGAACCATGAAGGTGAATTCCCGGGGGAGCCTGGCTGAGGGAAACGCCAGCCACTCTGAGCGTCAGGCCCCAGCCACGGGGGTCTGCAGATAAAGTCCTGCTTAGCACGAGCTCACAGCCCAGAACCGCAAAGGCCCTAAGGCTCCACCACGACAGGAGACCCGATAAATTGCAGCGTCAGGCTCCGAAACTTCAGCTACTCGAACCATCTGATGGAGACTGTAAAATACGTACACTCGGAATGATTACAGATATAACCCATACCCGGAAGGTGGGCAAATTTTACACGATGCGGAACAGAACGGTGAGTGTCATAAAAACCCGATTAGAATTCCTTTGCAAGATACTAATAATTGAACTTGATAACTCAGAGGACCGGTTAAAAATCTCCCCCTACGCACAATCCAGGAAAGAAGTTCGGGTTTCAGCGCGGGCTCTGGGGCAAAACCCAAAACAAAACGAAGGAAAGACTAATCGCCTCTCAGAGTGTGGAGCCAGGGGCCTCTCGCGTGCTTCATGGGTAGACAGTGGTGGATAATGGATGCACGGGGAGACAGAGGCGGCTAATGGACGCACAGGTGAAGACAGAGCCCCCCCCCACCTCACGCACCTGGGCTTTGGCCTTCACCGCGGCGTACTCGGCCTTCATCCTCTTCTGGGCATCTTCGTCCACACTGGGGTCCCCGATCCTGTTGAACAGGGAGGCCGCCTCCTCCAGCAGCCGGTCGAGGAGCACGGCCTGGTTGCCCACGTTGTGCAGCAGGACCCGGGCGTGGCTCAGCTGCCACTGCTTCTCCTTCAGGCCCAGCTGCAGCTCCACGGGCAGCTCCAGGACCACCATCATCTTCTGGAACCAGCGGTAGAACTCATCTCGAGCCAGCAGGTACTCGCTCCAGTGCAGCCACACCCACTCGATGCGGCTGTGGACAGAGAGCAGGGGGCCGTGAACGACCCGCCCACCTGGCCCCAGGGCCGGGCAGCCGCCCCCTCCCCAGTACTCGTGGGGGGGTGGGGGGGGGGGCGTGGGCAGGAGTGCAATGAAATGACACTCTCTCTGGGCCTCAGGGTCACCTGGGCAGCTTGACGACCCTCCAGGTTCGGGGCCCTACCTCAGTGTGGTGGGAGTGTGTCTAATAATCGACACAGTGCAATAGTGTCTGGGGGGCTTGTGGCCGTTCGGTGGGGCAGAAGGCTGGGGGGGCCTACGTGTGGGTTCCAGAGGCGCCATGAGCTTGCTGCATAACCCTGCCTCCTCGCCTGCCTCGGTTTCCCCGTCCGTAACACGGAGACGGCCCCATCTCTCCAGCCCACGTCAAACGACTTTGCAATTCCAAGTGAGAGGGTTTGAAAAGCGGAAAGCACAGTGCAAAGTCGCCCCAGCCACTCAACCTTCTGGCTTCAGAGCGATGGAGGGGGTCCTGGCAGCTGCTGGTCCCTGAGGGCCCTACTGTGCCTCGCTCTTGACATCTGCTTCTCCTCTTCTGTCTTCCTGACAGCCTTCATCGAACGCTTGATTATACCCGTTGTCCAGATGAGGAGCCTGGGGCTCAGAGAGCTCAAGTAACTTTCCCAAGCAGGTCTGCCTAACCCCCCATCCCTCCCTGGCTCTCGGGGGCAGCACAGGGTCTAGGCTACGTCGCCAGCCAGGCAACAGGGCCACTCCGCCATTCTGCTGGGGGACGAACACATGGCGAGTCTACTAAGAATTTAGTGTTGGCAAAACCTGATGGACTCCCACTGCCATTATCATCATTAAGCTCGATTATAATTAGAAAGAGGCAGGCAGGGCTGGCGCACATCCCAAGAGAACATCCTGTTCCCAGCAATTCCAGGACCGGAGAAATGTCCCCGGGGTAGAGGCCCCAGGACAGCGCGGTGCTGGACGGACGAGGAGGGTCAACAGAGGCTGCGAAGGCCCGGCGGGGCCCCCAGCCGCCTTACCTGTGACAGTGGGTCATGTAGGTGACCGTCTCCTCCCACTGGGCTTTGATGTCCTTCAGCTGGGCCAGGATCTCGGGCTTCTGGCCGTCACGGCAACACGCCAGGAGGCCCTCCGCCGCCCGCAGCACGACGTCCACCTTCACGCGCCCCTCCGGCTCCAGCTGGCATATTTTCTGTCGTGGACACAAAGGCCGGTTTCCAGGGGTTAGACAAAGCCACGAGCAGGCAGAGCCTTGGCGTTAACGGTGGCATGATGGAAAGAGCCGGGACTTTGAGGCCAGAGGGGCTGGGGTTCGAACGGTGGCCCTTGCAGCTTTCTCCTGTGACCGTGGGTGGCCGGCTAAAGGCCCTGAGGTCGGAAGCAAGGCACTGACGAGGGGAGCACAGAACCGTGGAGCCGTCTGCTGGCGTAAGTCCCTTCCCTTTCCCACTGGGCCGCTTCCGGCTGTGTGAACTCACACACGTCTCGCCATCTCCCTGGCCTCGGTTTTCTCGTTTGTAAAATGGGGTTATTCGTAGTACCGAGCTCCCAGATTTTTTTCAGTATTAAGTGAGAAAATGCAACGTAGGGGCGCCTGGGTGGCTCAGTCGGTGAAGCGGCCGACTTTGGCTCAGGTCGTGATCTCGCTGGGTTTGTGAGTTCAAGCCCCGTGTCGGGCTCTGTGCTGACAGCTCAGAGCCTGGAGTCCGCTTCAGATTCTGTCTCTCCCTCTCTCTCTCTCTCTGCCCCTCCCCTGCTTGTGCTCTCCCTTTTTCTCTCAATAATAAGTAAATAAATGTAAACATTTTTTTTAAAATAAATGAGAAAACGCAAGGTGCACGTCGCGGTGTGTGGGGCTGTGAGAATCTGCCTCTCCGGTCTCCTGCAGGGAGTGGGCTTGACCCAGGGCCCCAGCCGAGGCTCCGGAATTCTCTCTGAATTTGCAGTTCGCACCGAGGCCTTGCTCCCTCAGCTGCTCCCACCAGTGACCAAGCAGGAAGAGGAAGGCAGGCCTGTTCCCCTGTGGCATCGGGCTCTTCTGATGGGTGACTGGTCCAGGAGGCCCCACGGCCTTGCCAGACTCCCACAGAACCACACCGCGGTCTTAGACACTCCCTGATCTCCTGGATTGGGGGTCAGACCTGCGTCGGGCTGACCTCACCCCTCCCAGCCTTCCTGGGCTCCCAACCTGTTCTCTCATGGAAGTTTCCCTATCAAACATCTCGTGCGTTTAGTCTCATCTTCGCTTCAGGCTCTGGGAGGACCAACACGAATATACAACGTCTAGCAAGTAGCATATTTCTGATTAACATCAGCTCTTGTCCTTATTACCTGCCGTTATTTAGTTCTTTGGCAACTCAAGCGTGGTCTCTGTAGGAAAAGTACAATTGGATTCCAATTCCAGAGCCATTCCCTCCTACCTGCTTGACCTTTGTCACAGTACTTCGATTCGCGAGGCCTATGAAATGGGGGAAGAGGGCAGTTACACCACCCAGGGTTCCAGGAACGTTCCGCGAAGCCGAGAGAGCCCTGGGCACACCGCCTGGCCCAACACTAACAGTGTTCGCTCTCAGTAACGTCTTTTCATACCTTTGAGCCCTCTTTACTGACAGCACATTTGCCTGAAGTTCAAGCTCTATTCCCCAGCCTGTCTCCCTGGGAGGCTGGCAGCCAGCCTTCCCTGAATGAAGTCCCAGTGGGCCGGCCGTCTCTGACCCTTCTCTGTGGATGGCGCAGGGGTCGGGGAGGGGGGAGCGAAATGCTGCTTCAATGATAGCTCTGCGACCCCAGGCAGGTTGCTTGATCACTCTGGGCCTCCCTCTCTTACCCTGAGATTGTGATAACAATGCCTGCTTTGTCTACCCCATAGGGTTCTAACATTCATTTGTGAAAATACAGTTAGTTAAAACATCGATGTGTCAGCATACTTCGTAAACGGTGGGGTGTAAAAGGTGTAGATCCTTTTCCGAGATGTGCGAGTGAGCAAGGGTGTCAATCCTTTCTGTTGCTTCACGTGAGACTGGTTAGCGATGACGGCGACGATGATGGTAGAAAGGGACGTCCCCTCCTACCTGTGTTATCAGAGTGACATTAAACAAGCTCCTTCCACACAGGCTCTCTGCGGTCTATGAGTGTGTGTTTGGGGGTGGGGGGCAGATGAGAGTGGAGAGCGGGGAGATACCCCAAGAAGGGGAAAGCCGTTTTGTTTGTTGTTTGAGCCCGGCCGAGCGGAGGGATGTAGCAGGACCCCGCAGGGTCACGGCTGCGACGAGAATCCGACCGAGACCCCAAGTGCCGCTCAGCACAGGCAGCGACGCAGAAGACAAAGGTACTATGGCAATTAGTGTGGACCAAAGGCCCGAGGGCCACTGCGGGATGCTCTGGGCTGCGCGAGATCACCCACCCGCCGCATGGAACATTTCACACCACTCAGGAGTGGGAGCCCCACAGGGCGGCTGGGGAGGAATTTCTTGCCATCCCGCGACATTCAGCTTAAGGACCTGATATTTCTGACACCCAGCGCTGAGGAACAGACCGCAGACCCACCCTCCCAGCTAGCAAGACGCACGCCGCGGAAATCGCAGTTAACAGACAAGGGCGCTGGGAACCCACGGAAACCTTGAGCTTTGCAGGGCTGTTCTCTGCAGCAGCCAGAGAGGCCTCCTTTCTGCCTGCTGTCCAGAGGAGGCTCGGTCAGAATCCAGAATCTAGGGAGCCAACGGCTTTGGGGAAGGAGCTGCATTCGTTCTCTCCGCCACGCCCCGAGGGAGCCAGCTGGGCCTGGAAAGTCCCCATGAGGACAACGGCCCCTTTCCCAAAGCCTCGTTTCCTGATCGTGTGACCTCCTCTAGGCCTCTGGACTCTTGCTCCCCTGACTCCTGCTCGGAGACGGGCAGGCCGGACGGGGGAGACTCGGCAGACGCCCAGCTCCCTGCCCTTCGCAGGGGAGTGAGTCTGCCGCTTTCCTGCCAGAGACAGAAAAGCCGGCCAGCCCCAAAGGCTGGCAGAACACCAAGCCCTACCTGGCCCAAAGCAGAAACATCTGCCCCCAGACCGGAATATCAACCAATGGGATGTTTGCTGGCGGCCGGGGGGCCAGGAGGCCAGAGGCCGTGGCCACGCTGGCAAATCCAGCTCTCCAGAAGTAGTTTCCACCTTTCTTTGCCGCAGTCATGACTACGCTCTTCGGCTGGCGTGAGGTTCCTTTAGAGCTGATCACCAGCAGGATCAGGAGTGCTTGGCAGGAGGGACGAGCCAGCTGGGACGGGGTACAAAACTATTCTGACTGGAAGGAGCCAATGAGGCCAACAGTCAGGTGGGGGGTGGATGGAGGGAAAACTTTGGGGAGAAAAGAAAAGATAGATCAGGAAAGCCGGAGGGAGGGGGTTGGTCAGGGCTTTCCATCAGTGCAGCCAAGACCAGGGAGGCACTGCGCTGGGTACTGTGCTTGGCACTAGATGGGGCACTGAGCTGAGCACTGCACTGGGTACTGTGTGCAGTGCTGTGCTGGGTACCGAGTTGGGCACTGCTGGGTACTATGCTTGGTACTGGGTGGGGTACTGAGCTGAGCACTGCACTGGGTACTGTGTGCAGTGCTGTGCTGGGTACCAGGTTGGGCATTGTGATGGGTACTATGCTTGGTAGTGGGTGGGGTACTGGGGTGAGCACTGCACTGGGTACTGTGTGCAGTGCTGTGCTGGGTACTGAGTTGGGCACTGTGCTGGGTACTATTGCAGTGCTGTGCTGGGTACCGGGTTGGGCACTGCTGGGTACTATGCTTGGTAGTGGGTGGGGTACTGAGCTGAGCTGGGTACTATGCTAGATACTATTCTGGGTACTATGCTGGGTACTATGTGCAGTACTGTGCTGGGTACCGGGTTGGGCACTGTGCTGGGTACTATGCTTGGTACTGGATGGGGTACTGAGCTGAGCTGGGTACTATGCTAGATACTATTCTGGGTACTATGCTGGGTACTATGTGCAGTACTGTGCTGGGTACCAGGTTGGGCACTGTGGTGGGTACTATGTTTAGTACTGGGTGGGGTACTGAGCTGAGCACTGCACTGGGTACTGTGTGCAGTGCTGTGCTGGGTACTGAATTGGGCACTGTGCTGGGTACTATTGCAGTGCTGTGCTGGGTACTGAGTTGGGCACTGTGTTGGGTACTATGTGCAGTACTGTGCTGAGTACTGAGTTGGGCACTGCTGGGTACTATGCTTGGTAGTGGGTGGGGTACTGAGCTGAGCTGGGTACTATGCTAGGTACTATGCTGGGTACTATGTGCAGTATTGTGCTGGGTACCGGGTTGGGCACTGTGCTGGGTACTATGCTTGGTACTGGATGGGGTACTGAGCTGAGCTGGGTACTATGCTAGATACTATTCTGGGTACTATGCTGGGTACCATGTGCAGTACTGTGCTGGGTACCGGGTTGGGCACTGCTGGGTACTATGCTTGGTAGTGGGTGGGGTACTGAGCTGAGCTGGGTACTATGCTAGATACTATTCTGGGTACTATGCTGGGTACTATGTGCAGTACTGTGCTGGGTACCGGGTTGGGCACTGTGCTGGGTACTATGCTTGGTACTGGATGGGGTACTGAGCTGAGCTGGGTACTATGCTAGATACTATTCTGGGTACTATGCTGGGTACTGTGTCGGGCACGGGGTCCAGGAGAACCTAGCGCTTGCAGGCCGTGCCGGGGTCTGCAGAGAAGAGCACAAATGACTAACAGAGCCACCGACACCACGGAGTAGCTACTGGAGCTCCAGTGAGGGACGTGGGGAAATCCAAGGCTTGGTGGGCAGGAGGTGGCGTCGGCACCGAGCCTTAGTGACGCGCAAGCCTTCGAAACGGGGCTTGAGCAACGGCTGTGTCCGGAGGCCACATCCTAGGAAAGGCAGCCCGTCTCTGGCCACAGAGGGGCCTGGAGGCCGGTCAGGAAGCAGCCTGGCTGACGCCGGGCCCCGAGTGCAGGGCCGCAAGTCTGGAAACCAGAGGGCGAGGAGCTGGGACCTGGGGGCCAGCTCCGGGAGGCCCGGGCGCGGGCAGGGAGGGTCGGCGTGCGCGTGTCCCCGCATCGAAACCGCAAGAAATAACCCCATCCATCGGCTCGGCTCTGCCAGGGCGCCCGCGCTCTGCCAAGAGCACCAGTAAGTCATTCGCCCCCATGTTCCGTCCCTCCTGCAAGGCGGCAACCATCGCCCCCACCCCCACCCCACCCCACCCCCAACGAGCTGAAAGCCAAGGTGCTCCAGAAACGCTCCCAAGGCGCCACAGCCATGGCGGGGACTCGAACCCCGGGAGCAACCCTCTTCACAGAAGGCTTTCACCACCACGAGGGTCCCGGAGCCACCAACAGCCCCTCTGTACGCAAGGGGGAGAGGGCTCTGCTCACACTCTGTAGCTAGGAAGTGAGGTCGCAGGAGGGCACGGGACTCGCTTCTGGCCACGCAGCTATGCGGCGTCAGAGCTGGATGGGAACTCACATCCCGGCCACTCTGGAGAAGGGTCACCCCGGACGCACATCACTGAGCTGGGTGGGGGGGAAGGCACGAGACCCCGACCCCAGAGTGAGGCCCCGCGGACTGCGGAGGTGGAAAAGTCACCAGACGCTCCCTTCACCAGATGGCAGGAGCGAAATGTTTTCTTTCTTATTGCAAAATTGGTTTTGAAATGTCAAGGCCCAGAAAATAGCATGCCTGAGCCCCGTGGGAGAGCCAGAGGCGGAGCCCCTGGACGTGACTGACCCCCTCCGCCTAGGCTCTGAGTCAAGTCCCTGGGGGCTCGGCCGGTGGGCGTGCTCCCCTCGGGTTTCCACCCTGGCCTGGCCGAGGGCTGTTCCCAAGGACCACTCTCGCCTTGGCTGCAGCCCGACCCACCACCGGAGGGGAATGGCCTGCCGGTAGAAGGGTGCAAGGTTCAAAGGGATGAGCAACCCTTGGCCTTGAAACAGCAAGTACACACGCAGGGCCGTGGTGTTCCGGGACACAGACTACCAGGAGCTGGGGCCAGAGCTCGGGGGCAGGGGGAGGGTTGCATTTCACAAGCACAGACACACAAGCAAACGAAAGGGCATCCCAAGGAGAGGCAACGGCACGGGACAGGGGCCTACAGACAGGAAATCTAGGCTGTCTGCCACCAGGACAGGATCTGTGCTTGGTAGAAGGGATGGCCGGGACAGCTGAGGCTGGAAGATGGGGTGGTGTAGACAGTGGCAGGCTTTGGTGCCAGGTGAAGCTTGGTTTTAGTTTTGTGGGCAATGGGGAGCCACGGAAGGTTCTAGAGGAGGAGAATAAACATCAATAACATCACGAGATCCTGTGCGGCCTGGATTATGTGTATAATCCCCCATTCCCCTTTATGCTGTGAGCCCCAGAGTAAAGTGAACCTCGCCGTCTCCACTGGCCCAGGACCCCCCACGGGGATGGCCAGTGATGCTCTGGACTCGGCCCTGGGCTCAGGTCCTGACAAGATCGGTTCCTAGAGTTTGGGCCCATCACCGCGTCTAGGAATCACATTTTATTATTGAAAACTAGGGACCATAAAACCACATTCACAGGGCTTTTGTGAAATTCAACATGAAAGCTGACGGTGCGGCCCTGGGCACGTGACAAACAGGTGCCGAATGAATGTCGGGTCCCCTCCGTCTGACCTCTGAGGACCAATCATTTGATAAATGCCTCCTGGTGACAGTAACAATGCGGATGATGACCGAGGCCAAGTCCGACAAGAGAAGGGGCTCCGGGCCGCCAACTCCTCTCCTGGAATCCCCGACCTTCCTTCCAAGTTTCCAACCTACCATCCCCCTGTCGCGGCAACGACATCCAAGCTCCCCGGCTCAGTGTTCCAGGCCGTCACCCTCTGACCCCTGACCTCCCCTCTGGCCCTGTCCCCGGCTCCTGCCTGATGGCTGGTGCTACCCCAACCCAGCCTTGCTGGGGCTCTGAGCACGTGCCTCGGGCCATGCCCACCTGCTGGGTCTCTCTCCTCTGCTGCTCCCTCCGCCTAGAGCCCCCTCCTCTCCACCCTCACCCCTGCGGCCCCCAGCCTGGCTACCTCGTCTGTCTTTCAGCTTCAGCAATAAAGTCACTTGTCCCCAGAGGCCTGATGCCCCAGGCTGCCTCAGAGAGTCCCGGGTTCTCTGCTCACTCCACTGTCCAAGTGGGAAGGCTCTGGCCGTATGACTTCAAAGTGGTCCCCCACTCTCTGCCCTGCCGGGCACGGTTTTACCGTGAACGCCCGTCTCCGATCATCTGAGAGGCACGTGTCCTGGCAGGGAAGGAGAAAGCCCATCTGACAAGGAATCAGAAGACTCAGATTCCAGAAGACTCAGATTCCAGGTCCCACCCGGAGACCTTTCCAACGTGGACAAGTCACCTCTCTGAGACTCAGTTTCCCCATGCATAAAATGCAGACCATGGCTCTCCCTCCGTAACGGGGTTGTGAGCCTTAAACCATCGGCCCTGAAAAGATGATACAAATTTTCTTCATTTTGACTGTTTCCGAAAAGAGGATTAGGTGTTTTCAAGAAGATGCACAAAACCAGTGAGACAGCACACCCAAGAAAGCACGCAGGACACTGGGTGTGGGGCCAGCACCCCTTCTAGCCTGGTCAGGAGATCAGTTTGTGTACGAGAAGGTGGTCCCCCCCCACCCCTTAAAAGCGACCATTGTTAGCTGTCTATCCCAATGGGTGTGACCCCAGAGATGCATAAGTCATGACTTTGCCTACACGTGGGCAACGGAGGCCCAGAGAGGGATAGGGACTTGGCCGAGGTCACACAGCACTTTCACAGCAGCATGGAGCCTATAACCCAGGTTCTGCCCCCTGGCCCCCTGGCCTGAAGCAGATGCCCTCGGATGGGGCACCATAATGCCGGGCCAGGCACGGGACACCAGCACTTCCGGTAGGCATAGCACCACACGCCTGAGCCCTGCCTCGTGCCAGGTGGGGAGCAAGGCCAGACCCTGGCCCTGGAGAAGCTGACGGGTCACTTCTCACGGGGCAGAACCCTTCTCCACCCTCCTGAAGGCCAATCTGGGCCCACCCAGACCCGGCCCAGGGAAGCCGGGAAGCGGCAGGAAGGACTGGGCTGGGGACCCCCCAACCCCATCACCCTCCCCCCACCCCCCCGGCTGCAAGGTGCCTCTGCCAGGACGGGACAACCAGAAAGCCCCTCTAGCCCCTCCCTATGAAAGTGTGGTCCCAGGACCGGGGATCGTGTTAGACATGCCAGAGTTGGGGTCCACCCTGACCCCCTGGGTCAGAATCGGCCCTCAAACCCAAATCCCCAGGAGATTCAAACACGTCAGAGTTTGAGAGAGACACTAGCCTGGTCCGCCCCTGCCATTTAAGAGTCAGGAGACACGAGGCCCGAGGGAGGGACACGGCCGAGGCCCCAGGGCTATGGAAGCCGCGGTCTCTGTACCTCGGTCTCCCGCAGCCTGGCCTCCAGGGCCGCCCGGGGCCCCTGGGTGTTGTCGTTGACCTGCAGCCGCTCCTGCACAGCCTTCATCCACTGCCGGGCTTCCTCCACGCTCCTGTCGAAGCCCTCCTGGGGCGGTTGAGTCATGGCACCTGCAGAGGCTGAAGGCAGGAACACGTGAGATCAGGCCAGCAGACGAGAAAGCAGGGTGACGCCGGATGGGGGTGGGGGGGAGCCAACGCTGGGGACAGGCCCACACAGCACCAGTGCCCCTCCCGGCAGGCACGTCCGCCTGGCCCCACAGCTGGGGGCGACTGTGGTCGTCAAAGGGCCAAAGGACCCGGGAGGAAGGACAGGTCTCTCCTGTGGGAGCAGGGAGAGCGGGTGCAGGGCGCTGGGCTGGCCTCTCAGCTCCCCTGCCGGAGACTCAGGGGCAGTTCTCCTCTGTCTCTGGGGGTTGAAGCCCCTCCGCAAGGGATCCCAAAACACATATACGGTCTGAGATGGGCACTACGGATAGCGAATCTTGAGCTGCATGGATCAAGAAGCCTCAACCGGGGCCGCCTGGGTGGCGCAGTCGGTTAAGCGTCCGACTTCAGCCAGGTCACGATCTCGCGGTCCGTGAGTTCGAGCCCCGCGTCGGGCTCTGGGCTGACCGCTCGGAGCCTGGAGCCAGCTTCCGATTCTGTGTCTCCCTCTCTCTCTGCCCCTCCCCCTCCCCCGTTCATGCTCTGTCTCTCTCTGTCTCAAAAATAAATAAACGTTTAAAAAAAAAAAAAAAAGAAGCCTCAACTGAAGAAACACAGTTTTGGGCCAGGCTGATGCCAGCCCCGAAACCACGCCTGAATATCACGATCTCAGGGCTGGGGGTGCCCATGACAGCCGGGTGCCTGCTCGCTACTTCGCCACCAACTTGGGTCCACGGCAGACGTCACCGACGATCCACTGCCTTTGCATGTGAGACGATCCCCACCCGCTTTGCCCCCTTAGGCGACGCCTGCCTGCTGGCCCGGATCCTGCAGCTGAACCCGCCCTTGGCTACGCTGCCCACAGCTCCCTTCTCCTGACCTCGTAGCTGCGGACGCGGAGGCTCAGATTTTCGCGGGTAACTTTCCTAGAATCCCGTGCAGCCCAGGCGAGGCTTTTCCTACATTCCCGTTCCAGTTGTCTACTTACGGCAACTATCACCTACTTTGGATTAAAGTTATTTATGTCTGCATCTTACGGGAAGGGATTGTACGTGGCTTATCTTCCAGCTCCCACAACGCCTCTCACCACGGTGAAATGGCCCAGCATCGGTATAAAGTGTAATGCCGACGAACACAGCATTAGTTAAAAATGGCAAACAGGACAAAGCTAGAAACAGCCCAAATGCCCAACAACGGGGGGTTGGTTAAGGGAAGCACGATGCGCGTTTCAGGATATCACGCAGCCACTGAAAAGTATGCCTGAAATGAATTTAATAAGGGAGCATCCTTACGATATAATGACACCCCCAAATTAGGCAAAATTGTATCTTTAGCAGACACGACTCTCCACAACCAGTAAAAGCAAACAAAACCACAAAAGACTACCCTCACAGGGGCAGGTTGGGCGGTCTTGCCACGATGTGTCCACGCGACAAGGGGTGTGGGCTGAAGTGGCCCGAGTCACATCCCACGTGACCTCAGGCCTCTCTTTTCCGGGCACAGTGTTCTCGGAGGCCACTTGATTACGGACGATTTGCGTGCGGATGGTGGGAACACGCAGTTGGGAGTTTTTGTGTCCTTATTTTTCCTTAGGCGTCTTGTGAACTTTCTAGAAAGAGCGAGCATCACTTTCAACTTACACAGTCTCTTGACCTCGGCTGAACCGCGTTGGCCCTCTCTTCTGGATCGGCAGTCGGTGGTTCAACAAGCGTGGACAGAGGATTTGAACACCGCCCCCACCGCCCTGGGTGGGCTTTGCCACCAGATTGCAGGGGACAGCTGTCACCGCCGGGGGACGCTGTCGGCGGCGAGGGAGACCTGGGCCTGCGGCTCAGAGCTCAGTCTCCCAGCCTGTTCTCCTTTCAGAGCTGTTTGGAGTTTTGCTAACCATTTAATATGTTCCCTGAAGCCACTCCCAGTCTTTGAATGCTTCGTTTGTAAAGCACAGGAGACTGTGCGGGCGTTTAAATTGGTTCATTGTGACTTTAATCACTTGTCTAGTGTGGGACTTGATTGGCTTCCAAGAGCTCGGCTTTTACGTAACTTGACCGAGCGAGGAACGGGAGGGGCAGGGACGAGTCTCCCAGAGTCTCACATGGCACAACGGTGGCGGGGAAACGCTGCCCTAATCACCGAAAGGCATGGAGAGCCCTTCTCCGCTCCGGTCACGATCTCAGGGTTGGTGAGTTCGAGCCTCCAGTCGGGCTTTGCACTCACAGCGTGGAGCCTCTTTGGGATTCTCTCTCCCCGCCCTCGCTCTCTGCCCCTCCCCCACTCGTGCTCCCTCTCTCTCTCTCCCTCTCTCTCTCTAACACAAATAAAACGTTTAAAAATTTTTTTTCAAACAGACTGAACTGAATCGATGAAGTACACACACGTGCACGCACAGCCACAGGCTTCTTTATTAACACGTTAAATCACCAGCGCTAACGCTGGGTCTAATGACCACCAGAATTTCGAAGTAGCGACGGGCAGACACGACATCTCAAGATACGTACAACCTCACTGCAGCGTGAAAATAGGTGTGACGGGGTTACCAGCACCGCTAAGGCGAGACAGGGCTTCGCCTTGGCTTTGCCTCGTACCTAATGGAGGGAACCGCCGTCAGGTAGAGGGTGCGAGGCGATGAGACTACGGTTTCCCATCCGAGTTCTTGGCCCCTAAATGGCCTCTCAGAGCCGGACCTTGGGGAGGAAGCCTGCTCTATGCCTTCTCACATAGGAAGGGGAGCCTGTTTTGTTACACGAGGTTGAGTTTCAAGAATCAAATGGGCAGCTCAAGAAAAGCCCACCCACAACTGATGTAAGGACCAGGAGGGCATCCCTCACTGAAAGCTTCCTGGGAACCTGTCTTGTGGAAGCCAGGGGCAGAGGTGTGGCTCTGGGGGGGGGGGGGGGTTGGGGGGGGGAACGGGGACAGACCCACGTGAGCTTTGAGAGACGCCGACCACAGGGCCACAAAAGAGGGCTTGTCACCCGGCCTGGAGCCAGCAGGGCCGAGTGGAGGTGTTTGTTGCTGCGGGCTGTGGGAGGCTCCTGGGGGATGGTGAGGCTGGAACGTGGGAACTGGGAGGAGGTGACTGGAGGAGGCTGGTGGGGGCGGGGCGGTGTGCAAGGGCCAGATCACAGGGCCCTGGGGACAACAGGGAGCCAGCAAATGTTCGGGTGGTGGTGACACAACTATTCTAGGCTTCAGACAGGTGACCCGGGCCAGGGAGGGTAGGGAGGGGAAATACAGTGGGGGGCAGGGGGGTGGCGGCTGGGGGTCAGTGCGGACAGGGACAGCTGCGGGAGGCCAAGGACCATGAGGGAAGGACGAGGGAGGGAGCACGCAGGCATGCCTCTCCGGAGGAGAGTTCTCAGCCTTGGCAGGTTTGTTTGTCTGTCCTTGGACGGGTTGAACGGACATAGTATTAAAAAATGGGACTACATAGGGGCGCCTGGGTGGCTCCGTCAGTTATGTGTCTGACTCTTGATTTCGGCTCAGGTCGTGGTCTCACAGTTCATGAGTTCGAGCCCTGTGTCAGGCTCTGTGCTGACAGTGTGGAGACTGCTTGGGATTTTCTCTCCCCGTCTCTCTCTGCCTCTCTCCTGCTCTCTTTCTCTCGAAAAAATAAATAAACTTAAAAATGAAAAAAAATGGGACTACGTATTTTCCAAACATTTTGGAGAAAGAAAGAGAGAGAGGAAGGAGGGAAAGAAGGAAGGAAGGAAGGAAGGAAGGAAGGAAGGAAGGAAGGAGAAAGAGAGAGGAAGGAAGGAAAGAAGGAAGGAAGAAAAGAGAAAAAGGGAGAAGGAAGAAAGGAAGGAAAGAAAGAAAAAGGGAAAGAAGGAAGGAAGAAAAGAAGAGACAAAGGGAGAGGAAGGAAGGAAGGAAGGAAGGAAATAAAGAGAAAAAGGGAGAGGAAAGAAGGAAGGAAGAAAGAAAGAAAAGAAAGAGAAAAAGAGACAAAGGAAGGAAGGAGGGAAGGATGGAAGGAAGGGAGAAGGAAGGGAGGGAGAGAGGAGGGAGGGAGGGAGGGAGGGAGAAGGAAAGGAAGAAAATGTGCTCAGGGTTAAAAAAAAAAAATGCTGTTCCCATTTCCAAGTCCAAGAAGCAGCCCTGCGGTGTGGCTACAGGTGGCCAGAGACTGGGCCTCCCCGTGTGTCTCTGGGCTGTCCCTAAGGAATCAGCGAGAGAGCCAGGCAAAAGGACATAGCCCTTTGCGGTTCGGGCTGGTGCTGGTCTGCCGGCAGAGAGAGAGAGAGAGAGAGAGACAGAGAGAGAGAGAGAGAAAGTAAATAAACTGCCTTGGTTTCCAGCATCCTGTGTGGTTATCACAAATGACAGCCGGAAGAGAGGTGACATTTTTGCCTTGACAACAGACAAGCCAGGGCAGAGGAAGAGCCCGGATCAAGACAGATCAGGTGCTGAGAGGGAGCTGGGTCCACAGCCACAGGTCGGTGAGAAGAACACGGTGACAGGAGTCCGGCAGGATTCGCAGGCTTGACCAAGATCAAAAGCGGAGAGCTTAACCAGAGCCTCGCTGGGAGGCTGAGGACAAAGGGAGGGGGCGGAAAAGTCCTCAATCAGGGCGCAGCGAGGGGCGGTGGGTGGCTCAGCCGGCTAAGCCTCCGACTTCAGCTCAAGTCATGATGTCAGGGTTTGTGGGATCGAGCCCCACGTCGGGCTTTGAGCTGACAGCCTGCTTGGGATTCCCTCTCCCTCTCGCATGCGCTCTCTCTCTCTCTCTGACCCTCCCCCACTCGCGCTCTCTCTCTCAAAATAAATAAACTCAAAAAAAAAGTTTAAAGGGACACCTGGGTGGCTCAGTGGGTTAAGCGTCTGACTTCGGCTCAGGTCATGATCTCGCCGTTCGTGGGTTCAAGCCCCGAGTCAGGCTCTGTGCTGACAGCTCAGGGCCTTGAACGTGCTTTCGATTCTGGGTCTCCCTCCCTCTCTCTGTCTGTCCCCTGCTCACGCTCTGTCTGTCTCTCAAAAATGAATAAACGTTCACAACAAAAGTTAAAAAGAAATAAACGTGCAGTGGGCAAAGGGTGCTGGAGATGTCATATAGCCTTAAAAAAAAAAAAAAAAAAAGACCATCCAGGAAAGGCAAGGGCACTAACCCGGCTGCCAGGATAAATGGCCCACTCCATGCTGGGCACTTGGGCTCCGGTCCCCGTGGCACCTGGACCTGAGGGGTAGGTAACGCGGAAGGCAGCAGATAGAGCGGGGGGCTTCCGCTCGTGCCGTGCGCTGCGGCTGATTGGGGTGGGGGGGATCTCAGCCCAGCCTCCTCCTCTCCACCAGCCCCTTCTTCTTCGAATGCTGCGGAGACCCCTCGGGCGCTTACCCAGGCAGACAGGTGCTCGGAGGGCGGGCTGCCACCACCCCGTCCACTCACAGAGGAGAGCACTGCCATCGAGCAAGCAGCCCGGGACACGGGCCCGTGGCTTCAGCACTGATGTGTGAACCTCGTTCTGTCAGATTCCATAGCCCGTGCTTGTCTCACCGACCACACGGCCTCCAAACCCGGGTCCCATCCCCTGCCCGATGGGGCATCCGACACAACGCCCCGGGGCAGCCAGTGACCCTGTCTGTGTTGGACAGGATCCAAGCAGGCGAGCTGAATCCACTCGGTCCAGCCACAAACCCCAGGGACCTGCCGGCGGGGGGGGGGGGAGGGGCCAAGAAGCTCCCAGGAGACAAAAGGGAAGCCAGAGGCCGGCCCCCCCCACCACTCAACTGGAGGGACGAAGGTGACGTCATCAGACCCGGGCTGGGAGCCCCGAGCAGCAGGTGCTGAGTCCTGGCAGTGACAAAATTGCCTGCCAGTGACTGCCTACTAGGGCTCCGAGCCCCATCTCCTGAAGGGGGTCCGTCGGCACAGACCCCACTCCCCCCTTCCCTTCCCTTCCCTGGGACCTACAAAGCTGAGGCTGCACGGTGGAGACCCCTCTTTGGCTTTGCGGTGCCCCCGGTAAGGGGCAGACACCGTAAGGACCAGGCTGGGACAGTCCCCTGCCTCGGTCCCTCCAACACAGACTCTGGGAATGTGCAAACACAATAATCCAGCTTGCCATGTGGTGATGCAGATGCTCTAAGAATCCTGCTTAGGACCCGACCACATCCTGTTAGGGAACACCCCAGAACATGACACCGGCCCCCTCCCGAGCAGAGAGGGGGCAAAGTCAGGTTCACAGAGCGGCTGTCATGTGGCTAGTATCAATTTACAAAGGTGGAAACGGGGCGCCTGGGTGGCTCAGGTGGTTAAGCATCCGACTCTTGGTTTCGGCTCAGGTCACCATCTCCTGGTTTGTGAGTTCGAGCCCCGCCGTCGGACTCTGCGCTGATAGCCTGGAGCCTGCTTGGGATTCTCTCTCTCTCCCTCTCTCTCTCTCTCTGTCCCTTCCCTGCACGTGTGCACGCTCTTGCTCTCTCTCTCTCTGTCCCCTCCCTGCACGTGTGCACGCTCTTGCTCTCGCTCTCGCTCTCTCTCTCAAAATAAATAAATAAGCTTAAAAAGAAAAGACGGAAATAGGTTCAGAAAGGAAAACAGCCTACCAAAAATGGCTGGTGCAGGATTAACGATAATAATCGTAACAGCCAGCATATATCCGGCATCGTGTGTGTACCCGACTCTAGGATAAAGGGCTTATGGCTGTTAACTCATTGCTTCTCCAAAGACCCACCCAGAGACTTGTTACTGCCCCTACATTATTGCGGAGAAAACTGCCAATCAATGATACTAAGAACACAGCCCAAAGTCAGAGGGATTCTAAGTAGCAGGGGCAGGACTTGAACTCAGGATGGCCCAAGTCCAAAGTCTGTGCTCTTTGTTTTTTTATTTTTTATTTTTTAACGTCCATTGATTCATTTTGCAAAGAGAGTGAGAGGGAGAGACAGAGCCTCCCAAGCATGATCCATGCTCAGCACAGAGCCCGACGCAGGGCTCGATCTCACGACCGCGAGGTCATGACCTGAGCCGATAGCAAGAGTGGGATGCTTAACCAACCGAGCCGCTCAGGTGCCCTTGCTCTTAAACACCACAGCCCTACCCGGCTTCCACACCCCTGCCCGTGCGCCCCCAAACCTCACTGGGAGCGGCCCGTGCCGTGCGGGGAGCCTGAGGCAGCCTGCCCTCTTTGGATCATCTTTGAGGAACATCCAGGTTCCAGAAAGGCCACTGCAGGGGTAGATCTGGGCCTCTGCTCAGGAATCTGGAGTCAGAGACAATAACCTGAGGCCCCCCCACAGCCTCAGTCGTACAGTGCCTGGCCACCGGCACTTGTTCCGGAACCCAGAGGCTTCAGGACGCGGACCCAGGTAAACTCCCGCCCCCCTGGCGGGCCCTATACGCAGGGACAGCCCGGTGCACCTGCTCCGCCAGCCTGGCCAGGGGCCCCCACCACACGCTGACCCAGCGCCCAGGGAACGGGGCGCGTTCCCCTCCGGTGACTCCCTCAGCTTCCCCGTGACTCATTCCTGCCCTGCCGCCCTTTCCACCCTCGCTCGTTCCCACTGCTCTCACACACGCAGATGGAATTTCAGGAACCAGCGGGCAGCTGGTTTTAATCCCAAAGCTTATTCCAAGTGGATTCTGGGAACACGCTCTTTTGTTGACGTACAGCAGGCAACGATGTGGCCAGGCCATTGTTCACAGCATCGCCCAGCGCGCCCCGAGGCTCCTGGGGGATTCTGTCCTGCGTGGCGTTTGCAGAACATGATGCTGACAGCAACGTGCAAAGAGCAGGGAAAGAACCCTCACGCCATCTTGGCGGATCTTTTAACGACCCTCGAAGGTGGCTGAGTCCAGAGTTGGGATCGATCACTGGGCTTTATCCGGTCACAGAGGTAAGCACAGGCTCAGAGAGGCTAAGGGACCGCACCAAAGCCACACAGCCGGCAGGGCGCCCCAGCCCACCCTCTGCCCGCTGCCTTGTAAACGCTTACACAGGAAACCCCGCGTAGTAACGGGGCCGTAGGGTCCGCTTCACAGTTCCAGCCACCAAGGGGACGGGCCAGCCCTGGCTTCACAACAAGGGCTCGGAGAGGGATTTTCAAACAGCTCTCTCTCCATCATGGATAAATGGTATCTGGCGGGGAAAACCAGCTGATCTCTGGCCCTGCTCCTGCCCCAGACACTCTGACTGTAAAACGGCATTTCCAATCACTCCAAATTGACCGAAGCCAAGCTCTCCATCGAAAAGGCACGGCGTGGAGAACGCCAGGATTTCTACCCAGGGAACGCTCACCTTGGCAAGCAGGGTCAAAGGTCAAATATAAATATCCGCGAGGGGAGAGAATGCACAGGGCACCTAAGAGAACGGGGGAAGGGTTGCGGGCAGAAGGCATCCCTGGGGCAGGGCAGGTGGCTTCAAGGTGTGGGGACATAGTTCCAAGGGCACAGGTGTGCCTGGCGGTGTGGGCAGGGTGGTCAGAGGTCAGAGAGGCAGGGACTGGCCGTCAGATGCAGGTCAGAGAGCGCTGGGGGCAGGGCGTCAGCACTGGTCGAAACTGGCTGGGACACAGGACCTCAGACCACAGGCCTAAGGGTGTGCAGGCCAGTCAACTCAGTCCTACTGGTCTCTGATTCAAAAGAGGGCCTTAGGTCGGTGTTGGTTTTTCACACTGCAGGTCGTGACTCAACCTCACTGCCCGGGCAATAAAAGCACCACCCACACTCCCACGTGTCTCGTAGATGACAATCCCAAGGCCCTGGGCCAGGAGGACAGCGCTCCATCTGGCCCCGGACAAGGCCAGCCCCAGGTGCCGCCCCAGCCCCCACCGCGCCTCCCTGAGACAATGACCCAATGGGGTGGAAGCCAGGATGGGATGTCAGCCCTCTGTCCCTGCACCTGCCCAGACCGCCCTTCCCAAGCGATCCACGGCCGCGCCGTCGACAGCACAGACAGGCGTCCCTCCCTCTCCAGGCCTCTCACCGGCCCTGCGAAGCAGAGCCTCATGCCAGGCCCCCAGCAGCTCACATTTGCTCTGGGGCAGGAATCATCCCCAGAGAGGGGTGACTCCCAAGTCCCTCCTGAACTCACCAGACGGGCCTGGCCTTCTGGCCCCACCTTCCTCACCTCCCACGGAACCAGGGCGCCCTCCCTGGACTTTCCGGTCCATCGACACCCCAGCCCACGGGAGCAGGTTGGGTCACAGTGACCCTAATGGAACACGGTCCCTAATGGAATACGCGTGAGCAAACGTCTTTAAAGAAAACCACGGCTGCACCAGAACGTACTCTCAGAACCCACCCTTAGCAACGCTGACTTTAGAAATGAGAGCTTTCCACCTAGATGAAAATGTCTTTCAATTCGAAAGCATCGCACCAACATAGGCAGGTTTTTGTTTCTTTTTTTAACTTTGCCTTTGGTTTTATTAGACAAAAATTGTAGAACGTCTCAGAGAGCTTTCGGTCTCTGATGAGGGAGAGTAAGGCAAGGTCACCCCCCCCCCTGCGCAAACGACCCCCCCACCCCGGGTGGGTCATGTGTGATATTCCTCGGGGACTCCCAGCCGCCCAAGAACAAAGGAAAGGATGGAAAACAACTGGTTAAATTGATCAGAGTCTCCGTCAGTGCACAAATATCTCATCAATAGCCTAATCTCTGGGAACCCCCTACTGTCTTAATGATAACGCTTGGCTAGAGGGAAAAACAACCTTAGCCTGACATTAGCTAGGCCTCCAGTAATCCGTAAATCTTCTTTAGTGTGTGGAAATCCCTTTAAGAAACTTTCTCCTGGAGCGCCTGGGTGGCTCAGTCCTGTTGAGCGACTTCGGCTCAGGTCATGATCTCACGGTTCACGAGTTCGAGCCCCGCGTCGGGCTCTGTACTGATAGCTCAGAGCCTGGAGCCTGCTTCTGCTTCTGTGTCTCCCTCTCTCTCTGCCCCTCTGTCTCTGTCTCTCTCAAAAATAAATTTATAAAAAAATTAAAAAAAAAAAAAAGAAAGAAAGAAATTTTCTCTTGACTTTATCGGTCCCAACTCCACCGCATATAACCAGTTACCCGGCACAACCCTAGTGCCATTCTCTCTGCCCACGGGTCCTGCCCCCCTTGCTTTCCTAAAATCACCTTTTTGCATAAAAGACATCTTCAAGAATTCTTTATTGGCTGTTGACTCTGAACCCCCCCCCCCCACCAACACCGCCAAACCTCATCATTCTCCAGAAAGATCTTCCTCAGACCCCAATTTGAGAAACCCCGTGACTGGAGGATGAAGCCAGTGCTCCTTGGGACCCTCAAGGATGAAGCTCCTACCTAACCCCAGTCTTATCTTACCACACAGATGTTTCCAGAAACTTAGAGTCGGGATGCTGCCCCGCCCCCAGCGTAGCTCTGCCTGGTTAAGTCCTTCCCTACCCCACCCCTCCATACCTTCCTCCCTCAGACTCTTTCCTGTTCCCCTTTCCAAGATCCACTTACAGCCACTGAGAGGTGGAGACCTTCCCAGCTTCCTCTTTCTCCACACAAGGACGCTCCCTTCTTGGGCGCCCACGGGACGTGTGCACGCTGCCATTTGCTGCCTGTTTACTAAGCACTTTGTGTGGATCTCCCCGTGTTCTCCTCCCGACCTTGGAGGTCGTTGCAATTATCGGTTCCATTGCACAGAAAGAAAATGGGGGCTTTGGAAGGCATGGCGTGGTTAGTAAGCCACGGACCCAGGATGGGACCCCGCAGCTCGGCAGTGCTGTTCGTATTTTATTGTTCATGTTTGTTGGCACAGACAGGAGTTCTCTGAAGGAGGGCAGGGTCGGGTTCATCTTATTGATGAATCAACTGGAAGATGGGTCCGCCTTTATCTTTAACAGCTTTACTAGGAGTATGATTGATAAATAAACACGTGGTTAAACTGTACAATTTGTAGGTTTTGCCATATACACCCATAAAACCATCACCCTGGTCAAGATAAAGAACGCATCCATCACCCCCTGAAGTTTCCTGATCCCACTTCTGATCCCTCCCTTCTGCCCACACCCCGTCCCCGGCAACCGCTGATGTGCGCACCGTCCCTGGAGACTGCTTTTCGTTTTCTGGAGGATTTCACATAAATTGCATGACACCCTAAATGCTTTCTTCCTTTATTTCTGTCCTGGCTTCTTTCACTGGGCACAACATATTTTTTTTTTTTTTCCGGTACAACTACTCTGAGATGCATCCATGCTGTGGCCCATATGGATGGCTCGTCCCTTTCTGTGCTGAGTAATATCCCACGGTCTGTGCGGACCACAGGTGGTTCCCTCGGTCCACCCACTGATGCGGTGTTCGACGATTATGAATAACGCTGCTCTGAACACTTTGTGTGCAGACCTCGGCTTTCATGTCTCTCGCAGAGATACCTAGGAGCGGAGTGGCTCGCTCCGATGGCAGGTGTGCGTTGACATTTGTTTCAGAAACCGCCAGACTGTTGTGCAAAGCGGCCGCACCTCTGTCCATTCCCACCGGCGATGTGGGAGGGTGTTTCTGGCTCCCGCACACCCTCCCACGGCCAGTTTTCCAAACTTAACTCTTCTTTTAGGCGGGCCGTGATAGCTCCTAGTGGTTGTAATCTGCAGTCCCCAAAGGCCAACCACCTGATTGACTTTCATCTGTACTTAGAACTCCCGTCCGAAGCTCCCAGGCTCGGAGGAGCACTTCCCGAGCCCCTCCTCCTTTAAGGCTGTGGGTGGCTCAGCTCCTAGGCTGTGGGCTCACGGCCAGAGGAGTGAGGAGCTGAGTGACAGGGGGACACGCCGCCAAGAGGAACCCGATCCAATTCCAAGGGCCCTGCCATCCAACTCCTTGAACAGGAGGTTCCCTGAGGACAAAAGCCAGCACCTCTAACCAACAGTCAGAAGCACGCACTGTGCAAGGGGCTCTCTGAGCTCTGAAACGGGGGTTCCCTGGGGTCCCTATGCCGTGCTCCTGCAGCTCCCAGACAGGCTGGGTTCAGAAGGGACCTGGATGCCTGCACAACTCAACGACCTCAGGCTGCAGGGCTGGGCTCACAGGATGATGGGATGCCCCAAGGAGCCAATAAAGATTCTGCAGAGACCTCCCTGAGTTCTCTCTGAGTCTCAGCACGTAATAATCGGACCACCTCTTAGGAATCTTATCTAGCTGTGCCATGTTATAGATGGGGAGACTGAGGCTTAGAGAAAGAAAGAGACCCACCCAAGATCTTGCTCAGTGGCAGAGCTATGGCCAGGATTTATCTTGGTATAAATACATCCGAGGTAATGTGCATGTCTTCAAACTGACCCACAGATAAAGAAACAATTAGCTACCATATTTACAGACAGTTAATTTTCAACAAGGGTGCCAAGGCAATTCAATGAGAAGTCTTTTCAACAAATGGTGTTGGGACAACTTGATAGCCACAGGCAAAAGATAGAACTTGGACCCCTACCTCACACCATATACACAAAGTAACTCAAAATAGATCAAAGACCAAAGTGTAAAAGCCAGACTATAAAAATCTTTTTTTTTTTGTATTTTTTTAAAGTTTATTGATTTTATTATTTCTGAGAGAGAGAGAGAGCGCACCCAAGCAGGGGAGACGCAGAGAAAGAGGGGAAGACACAGAATCCAAAGCAGCTCCAGGCTCTGAGCTGTCAGCACAGAGCCCTACACGGGGCTCGAACTCACAAACCACGAGATCATGACCTGAGCTGAAGTCAGACGCTCAACCGACCGAGCCACTCAGGCACCCCTAGACCATAACACTCTTAGAGGAAAACATAAGCATAAATCATAAATCTTCCCGGCCTTGGATGAGGCACTGACTTCTTAGATGTGACAACAAAAGCACAAACAACAAAGGAAAATTAGATAAACTGGGCTTTATCAAAATAATAAACTTTTCTGTTTTGAAGGACGCCATCAAGACAGCGAAGAGAAAACCCACAGAATGAAAGAAAAATCTGCAAATGACTTATCTGACAAGGGACTTCTATCTAGAAAGACAAAAGCCCAATCATAAAAGGGGCAAAGGAACTGAATGACATTTCTTCAAAGAAGATGTACGTACAGATAGCCAAAAAGCACATCAAGAGACACACAACATCATTAGCCACCAGGGAAATGCGAGTTAAAGCCACAAGATTATCACCACACCCTCATTAGGATGCTTAGAATCAAAAAGACAGACAATAACAAAGTATGGAAAGAGATGCGGAAAACGTGGAAACAACAACATGTCCATCAACCTATGAGTGGATAAATAAAATGTGTTATATCCATACCATGGAATATTCTGCAGCAAGAAAAAGGGAGGGAGCCCTGATGATCCTATAACATAAATGACCCCCCCAAAACATGATGCTAAATGAAAAACGCCAATCACAAAGGACCACATATGGCATGATTCCACATACTTAAAATGTGCAGAACAGGCAACGCTATAGACACGGAAGCCGACTGGTGTTGCCGAGGGCTGGGGCCGGGGGAGGACGAGGGCTGGGCAGGGTTTCTTCTTGGGGTAATAAAAATGTTCTAAAAATGATCACGGTAATGTCTGCACAACGCTGTGAATGTACTAAAAGGGATCAAATTGTATACTTTAAATTTTTAAAAATTTTTTTCAGTTTATTTTTGAGAGAGGGAGACAGAGACAGAGACAGAGACAGAGCACAAGCTGGGGAGGGGCAGAGAGAGAGGGAGACACAGAATCCGAAGCAGGCTCCAGGCTCTGAGCTGCCAAGCACAGAGCTCGACACGGGGCTCAGGCTCGTGAACTGCGAGATCATGACCTGGGCCGAAGTCAGAGGCTCAACCAACTGAGCCACTGAGGCGCCCCAAATTGTATACTTGAAATGGGTGAACTGTATGTGGTGAATTATATCTCAACAGAGCTGTTTTTTGTTTTTTAAGAAACAGTAAGAATCCGAAAACTAAGAGGGTTATTCAAAAAGACCTAGCTTAAGCATCCATCTTTGCCCGAATTTCCTGAAAAATATACCCATCCAGAGGCCTCCAAGACTCTTGTATACCGCTGGTGATGGGTGGCTCACTACCTATTCCAGGTAACCTATCCTGGGGCTACAAAGCTGAGCAATCTCAGAGGAAACTAAGAGAAGTGAGGCCCTCGGAAGCATCCCAACAGGGTCTGCAAGTCAAGGACACGCCATCTGGTATCGGGAATTCCGGAGAGGGACAAACCCTCCCTGTGAGAAGCTACTCGATTCGACGGCTTCTGCTGAGTTAACCATAAAAATATTTTTTATACTTAAGAGTCCGTCTCAATCTTCAGTTCCATCTTCTAGATCGGGACACCGAGATGGAGAAGGCACGTGGCCTGCCCAGGGTCCCAGAGCTAACAGTTGGGAGACAAGGAGTCAAATCTAAGACCCTCTGACATGCACGGAGCCCCACACACCCTGCAGGTTATTAAGTTCACGGTCTGCGTGACCATGAACTCTAAATGAGGCTGTTATGGGTGCCCAGGTGGAGAGGCACCCCAGAAGCTCGTGGAGCCTAGAGAACAGAGCAATGACGTCGATCAGGAGATCCAGGAAGGGGTTCACAGAGAAGGGGACACCTTGGCTGAGATGTGGAGGATAAGCAGGGTCTGGATAAGACGCAAAGTGGCAGAGAGCATGACAAATAGATGCGCCCGGTGTGCGCCGAAGCCGGGAGGTGGGGAAGTGCAAGACCAAGTTCAGGCTGCAGCGCGGGCTTGGGAACTGATAGAGAGAGGCAGAAAGACGCAGCTGTCAGAGAGCAGCTGCACGGGGCCCGAACGGCACGGGATTCAAGGGGTGCACTGACTTTCGTCTGCAGGCAATAGGGAGCCAGCGAGGGTCTGCGAGCGAGGGAGTGGCGTCCTCTGGTCAGGGACGGACCCGCAAGCAGCCAGACGGCATCTGACCGACCACCTGAAAACAATGTTGGACTGAGCGGGCTCCTTGCCACCCGGCACGTCAATCCGCATGCGGGGAAGCACCTCGTAAAGTGTCACTTAACCCAGGGCATCCTTCTCCTCCGAAGCCTGCTCTTCAAACACAAGGGCGAGAGTTCAAGTCGAAAGATCTTTCCTCGACAACCGGTTGAACGTGCAGACATCTGATGAGCTGCGGAGAACAGCCTCCCGCCTCCCGGTGTTTGTGCTTAGAGCCTGCCCTCGTGGGCCCTCGGCCAGCGACGCACGCAGCCACGCACCGTGGTGGGTAACAGGTGTCCCACCTGCTCTACCCTGTCCCCACCCCAAGCTCAGCTGTGACCTACAGTGGCCCTGGGAGCGGGGTGGGGGGCACGGGTGTCAGGTTCGCCACGGATCTTGACCTTTCGGTGCCAAAGGAGGTTGCTCTGGGTTGGGGAACATGCCAGCGAAAGTGCCCACGTGGGAGGCCACCTGCTGTCTCCCAGGCACTGGCCAGATGCTCTCCATCCATCACCCACCAACACCAAGGCAGGGGTGACTGCGCCCCTTTACAGATGGGGAAACTGAGGCCCAGAGGGGCCACCTGCGCCGCCCAGGTCGGACAGCTGCTGAGGCACAGAGCTGGGAACAAGCCCGGGCCTGTCTGGTTCCATCACCCATGCCATGGTACAAAATGGTCTGCAAAATGAGGAAGTGAGTCAGGTAGGCAAAAGAAGGGGGGGTGGGGGGGAGAGTTCCTCTCTGAGTCAGAACAGGATTTCCCATCACACACCCGACCGGCCGCAGAGGCAGACAAGCTCGGGGGTGAACCCCAGAGGCTCAGGCTGACAAGGCGCCCAGGCGGGGCCAGCCCTCCACGGTGAGCGCGGCAGGGACGGGGGGCAAGCCCGAGAGGCACGCGTGGCTTGAAGTTGGCGCTGATGGGCCTGGTGACGCCTCCCCAGCGGGTCTCTTGGGTGTCTGGCTCAGGGCACGCCCTCCAAGGACCCCGAGTGAGCAGGTAGAGACTCGGGTTGGGCCCATCTGTCTCCTAAGGGAGAACCCCAGCAGGCCTGACTTCCTCCCCCCCCCCCCCGCCCCCCAGCCCCGGAGAGGCTCGGTGCCTTTACTGGCAAAGCTCGTCTCAACGCCTGCTCTGTGCCAGACGCTGCGGTCGTCGGTCGGCGTGAAGATCAGAGAGGAAGAGAACCACCAGGTCCTGCACCCTTGGGTGGCCTGGCAGCTCAGCGTCCCTTTACTCTTCTGGGAGATGGGCACGGTGTCCAGTGTTCTCCCACCCGGATCTATAGGTCAAGGCGTTTCTCTGCCTGAGCCCTTCTGCCACCCACCAGCTCACGTGTCCCACGGGAAGCACCTTTTCAGCATGTCCCTGTGAACCAAGGATTTTAATCCACCCCCCGGGACAATGTTCGAGGAGCTCTGGAGGGGCCACGAGGGCCCCACGGGCCCGGAACCTTAGGTCTCGTTTGGGGCCCGCTTGTTGTCCCGACGAGGTCCGCGGATCTCTCGGGACCCCCCTGGCTCGGGGAAGGCTAAAGCCAAGCCCTCCCCACGCCACTCATGGTGTTAACCATGAACATTCCTCATTGTAAGCGGCCCAGAATATTCCACGGGGTGGATGTCACAGATCATCCTGAACCGTTGCCATTTTGCCGGACCGAAACGTTGCATTTTTGTTGTTGTTCTCCGCAGTTTGATTAGAGAATTTGCACATTTCTCGCTTATTTGACAATTGAGCAAGACCCTGGATCCCTGTGGCCACAAAGCAGAGCCCTTCATCTGTTACACCCACGCGGTATTTTTCTGACCAGGAGACATCATTTTCTTGGCCCCTCACTGCATCTTCAGCATCGGCGGCCAGCCCTCTTTTCTGAGCCGTTTTCCACAAAGAAACGGAATTCGTGCTCACGTGGCCCTGGTTGCCGGGCTTGTGACAAGGATGATCAGAGAATAGTCAAAGCTGGGTGAGGTGGGGCGGCTGGGCTGGGCAAGGCAGGGTTCATCCTGGTGAGTCACTGGACCCCCTCTTCCCCTCCCTCCCCCCCGCCGCCGTACCTCATCACAAAGGCCTGCTTCTTCTGGAAGCTTCCTAACAGCTGGTAAGCCTCCGGAGCTAGCCTCCTTAGCAGATTCAGATCTAAGCCAAGTGCATTTAACTCCCCTGCCTTCACTTTCTCATCTGTAAAATGGGGGTAAGAAGAAGACCTCCTATCGCCGATCTGAGAATAAAGTGAGTTGTACTGGTAAAGAGCTCAGAACGGTACCGGTAAGCAGTGGGTGTTCTATCCGTGTTTCAAAGAAATGATAAATTAGCAAATGCGGACACGAGGGAAAACAAGACGAAATCAAACAAAAGATGTGACATATAGCAGGCCGGCAAAAAGGAAAGGATCGGGAAAATTCTGTGATACCCATCTCACGGACTCTGGGCCATTTACAAGGAAAACTGGGACAGGTCACACCGTGGCATGACGCTGCAGCTGACGAGAAAAACGAGCATGCCGTGACACCCCGTGCATTCTGGACCAGGGGCCGGCAACGTTTCTCTGGAAAGGATCGGGGAGGATTTCAGGTTTCACAAGCCATGTGGTCTCTGTCGCTGCCACTCAGATCCACGGCAGTGGTGTGCAAACAGTCGTGGGTAATAGTAAGCGAGCCATGAGCGTGGCTGTATTCCAACAGCTTTGTTTATAAAAACAAGTGGCATGCGGCCAGTAGGCTGCAATGTGCCAAGCCCTGCTGGCAACGTCAGCAAAAGCTGTGTCAAAAACAGACAAAGATCGAAAGGAATATGGAAAAAGACAAGGCGCTCTCTTAGAGCGGTGGGATCAGAGGGACACTTAAAACTGCAATTTCCTTAAGGGGATAGTTACAATTTTTTTTCATTTATTTTTTTTAACACTTATTCATTTTTGAGAGAGAGAGAGAGACAGAACGTGAGCGGGGAAGGGGCAGAGAGAGGGAGACACAGACTCCGAAGCAGGCTCCAGGCTCCAAGCTGTCAGCACAGAGCCCGACATGGGGCTCGAACTCACGAACTTCGAGATCACGACTTGAGCCGAAGTCGGACGCTCAACCGACTGAGCCACCCAGGAGCCCCTCCAAAAGCCATATTTTAATAAAGATTGCCTGAATGAATATATGTATCCTTTGTTTTTCTTTTTTTTTTAATTTTTTTTCTTTAACGTTGATTCATTTTTGAGAGACAGAGTGCCATCGGGGGAGGGGCAGAGGGAGAGGGAGACACAGAATCCCAAGCAGGCTCCGAGCTGTCAGCACAGAGCCCGACGCGGGGCTCGAACTCACGACCTGCAAGATCACGCCCTGAGCTGAAGTCGGACTGTCAACCGACTGAGCCACTCAGGTGCCCCACAAACTGCTTTTTTAATTAAAGGGCTTTAAAGGGACATACAGTCTAATAACAAATTAAGAGGTTTCTCTGTCCTGTTCGACTTTCAAAATAAGTTCAGGTAAGTACTAAGCCCAGCAGTCACATTACGCTGCACAGAAAAGGCTGCTCCGTGTACTAGCTGTGTGACCTTGGGCAAGTTTGTTACCCTCTCTGTTCCTAGCTTTCCTTGTCTGTAAAGCCAGACTAACTAACAACGGCACCGAGGGGCATACAAAGGCTTGGCGCTGAGCCTGGGGCCCAGTAGGGCTCGCCTCTCAGACCCACAGGGACCCACAGGGGCCCCGGGCGTCACCAAGAACAAGGCAGCCTAGCAAGCCCAGCACTGTTTACTTTCCGGGGAAGAAAAACGCCCTCCCATGGTTTTCAGGTTTGGCTTAGAAAACGACACAGAACAACTTGAACATCGCTTTTCAATTAAGAAAAGGCACTCCCGCTGTGGGACCAACAGCCCAAGGAAAACAGGGTTCGTTCCAGATTGGGGGGGGGGTGGTTCTTGGAGGCGGGGCGCCCTGGGGGCTGTGCTCACTGAACCCTGGCGAGAGCCATGGCCCCGCGGAGCCAAATCCCTGCCCTGTTCCCAAGCCTCAGGCATCAGGGTACTTCGTCCCTTTCCCCAGAAGCCTGCAGGAGGCAGAGGGACAGAAGAGGGACAGAAGAGGGTATTTAAGGGCTCAGGGTCAAGGCCTTTCTGACTTAAACCATCCAGTGCTCCACGGCCCCCAACCGAGAAAATCCGAGATGCTTAACAGGACAGCTGAAGTCCCTTTCTGTTCATCTCCGCAGCCTCGCCTCCTACCCTTCCCACCTCCTCTCCCTGCAGCTGGGGCCTCTCCTTCTCCTGGGGCTTCTCCCCTTCATGCTCTTCTTTCCCTGGCTACATTGACCCATCACTGCCTCCAGGAAGCACTCCGGGATTTCTCAGCGAGCAGAGGTCTGGGAACTCACGTGGCTAAACGCCTACCAGGTGCCAGGCACCGTTAGGTGTTTATACACATCAGCTCATTGGGGTCTCCCACCCACTGTTAAGTAGGAGTGCTTGCCTTTTTCTAAAGAAATCAAGAGTCAGAGCGGCTATATAACCTGCCCAAGGTCGCACAGCAAGTAATCTGCTGCCTTCTCCTCTCCTCTTAGCGGAGCCCAAGACGCTTAAAACTGTCCCCATTCCTCTGGAGCTGCAAGGTCATATCCACTGGGCCATCCAGAAGACTCCACGCCCTGGATTGCCAACCCCTGCCTTGTATCTGTGAGCCTCGGAGCACCCTGGGGACACTCCCCCCAGGAACCTTCACCTCCCCGGTGCCCAAGGTCGAGTGTTAACAGTCCGCACAGATTATAATTAGCACATGCCTGTTCCTGCCAGGGCTTCAAGACGCCATGTTTAGGATGGGTCTGTGGGAAGCCAAGGGCACCTGGCTTGTGGACTGACTTCCGTTGCTCTGTCCTCCAGGGTCTCAGCATGAGGATGTTACCAACACGCGTGACATCCTTGTAGACTCAGGGGCCACCTGAACTTCCCAGACCTTGGCACTAGGGGCTGCAGACAAAAGCCATCCCCTGGGGCCCTGGGGAGCAGCGCGTTCCCCAATCTCGGGGTGCTTTGGCCCTGCAGCGGAGGCGGCTTCCTCCCTCCTGGAAGGGCCGGTGTCTGGGGTTGAGCTCCCCATCAGTCCCAGGGGATAGTATTCCATTGTCAAGTGCAACTCATGGAAAGGGATCAAGCTTAACCCCCTTGACCCGCTCCCTGCTTTGGGCTGGAGCGAGTTTGATCCCCCTCCCACTGGAAAAGCCTGGGCTCCCGGGTTCTTGCCACCGGTCCCTTGGCAGAGCTCATGTCCCCTCTTGTTGCTGTCCCGGCAAGGTCACCACCCAGCATGTGAGCCTGGAACTTTGCACTCCCACGCTGAGGAGACGGGCAGACGCACACTCAGCCCCCACACCAGGCACAAAACATCATCTGACTTTCCAAAACGTGTTTTCTCCCTCACTCACACAATGCTGGCTTTGACAGATTTTCTTGAAGGGATCGATGGCCCACACGCCACCAACCCTGAGTTGACCACAGTGATCAGTAAGGCTGCGACCACCCAGGAGAAGGTACGTTCTTTCTGCCTCCATAGGAAGGTGCCACAATGCGCTAGGCCGGAACCATCCCCCACCTCCCCCCACCCCCGCCACCAAGCTGCAGCCTCCACCCCCCGCCTGTTGACAGTTGGCGGGGGCTCAGAGACTTGCCTCGTTCTTTTCCTTTTCTTCAGAGCATATGCAACCTTCTGATACGGGCTGCCTAGTTACTGCTTGCTTGTTGAATCTGGATGATTCCAGATTCTTCTAGAATGTAAGTCCCATCAGAGCAAAGACTCTGCCAGTCATGTCCACGGCTCCCATCCCACTTCCTGGGACAGTGCCCGGTTCACAGTAGGCCCTCAGCAAGGCACGAATGACGCTCTGCTCCATGGGTTCAGTGCCAGTCGTTCCTTCAAGAAACCTCCAGGCCCCAAAGGCGACAGAGGAAATACTACACTAGGGACCTTCCCCAAGGAGCCACAGCGTATGGATGAAAGATGCATAAAGAAAGACGCCCAGTTAGGGAGTTGAGAAAGGTACAGCTCAGAGAGACACAGAGGAGGTGGGAGACACTGTTTATGGTGAAGGATCAAGGGATGGGACACAGAGGAGGTGGACAAGGGACAGGGAACAGCATGTGCAAAGTGGCAAAGCATGAATTAGCATCTGAGTCCTTTGCCCCAGCGTGATGGAGACCTTCAGCCCCCATCCATTCGCCCTACAGCATTTACTAAGTGCTCTGTGCTCTGGGACCCGCAGGGGTGGGTCCCCTCGGGGGTGGGCCGGTCCCCTCGGGGGTGGGTTGGTTTCTACCATCATGCGCCCACAGACCTGAGGGACAGCAGTCAGTGTGGTTCTTCACGCACAGGGGCTCTGAGCAGACACTGAGGCTCGGGGGAGAGCGGACCCCTCTTACACTGCCCAGCCATGACCCACACTGCCCAATGCCACAGTCAAGGTGCCATGACTCGCTGACCAAGGGTGACCGATTGTCCTGGTTTGCCCAGGACTTACCCCGTCTTCGCCCTGAAAGTCCTGTGTCCCAGGAAACCCCTCAATCCAGGGCAAACCGGGGATGGCTGGTCACACCTGCCCCCATCTTCCTTTCTCGCCCAAGACCCCTGCCCCCAACTCCTGACACCCCTGTCCCCACCCCCACCTCTCAGCCGCTCACAGGTGGGGGCTGGGTTTCCAGCAGCCTGCACTGAGGCAGCCTGTCCTCAGGTAACTGAGAGAGACCGGAAGGTGCTCCAGGTTACAGATGGGGCAGCCGGCCGGCTAGTTTCCAACGTCCATGTGTCCTCCCTTCTCTGATTAAGTCTTCAGACGAGTGCCAGGGGCGCAGAAAACCCTGGCTCAGCACACCTTCCCCAGCTCGGAGCCTGGCCGCAGCTCTGCCAGAAACACAGAATCCCCGATCCCTTCACTGTTCCCCTCGTCTGAGCTTTATCTCCAGAGGCCTCCGGGATCCAAGGTCAGGCTTCCCCCCACCCCCCAGGCGTCCTTTGTGCATTCAGAGCAAGGCCCGTGGCGGGCGTCCAACAAGCACGTGCTCAAGCAACAGGCAACTAATTATGACATTTCCACGTCCATTTCACGGAAGTGAAAACCAAGGCATAACACTTTTTAGGAACTCACAGCCAGTAGTTATTTCCTAAGACCCTGATGATTCCTTTCTTCAAATGCGGCTACCCTGAATCCAGTCTTCTAGAACTTTCTAGAGCCTTCCCCACTAGCCCTGCAGAGACTCAGACCCCACAGACGCTCTCACCCAAGGGGAGTCAGAAAAACTTAAAGACTTCCCCAGATGCCCGTTTCCAGGCTGGGATTTCTAAACCAGGGCTCCCTGCAGAGCAACAAAGTTTCCCCTAGGATACTGACAGAAAACCCTCAGCCTGGAGTCCCCCACGGGCTGCTGGAAGTCTGTGGGGTCCCTCAAATAATGCTCATCCCCCAGAGAATTTGAGGCACAGCACAGAGGAGCTTTAAGAGCCCGGCTGCAAAGGGAAAGATGCTGATTGCATTAACCCCTCCACAAGTATGGAGCTGAATTAGATTCAATGCCTCCTCTGGTCCCCTGCAAGGGCATTGCATGGCAAGAGCTAGGTCCTACGAGTTACACAGTCTTCTAGCTCTGCTATTTATTGCCAGCCGTGACCTTGGACAAGCTCCGTAAGGTCTCCGGGCCTCCTTCTCCATAAAGCGCTAAGTAAGGTCTACTGTGCGGGGTCTGCTGGCTGAAGGGAAAAGCACTCGCATCCACCTGTACCCCGGAACCCTCGCGGAGGTGAGAGACTATAGCCGACCTCCGTGGAGAGGGTGCTATGCGCTAGGTATGCGTTAACCCTCGCATTGATCACCTCGCTGATGTGGTAGGTCCCACTAGTACTGCCTCCCCAGATGGAAGAAGTGAGGCTCGGAGAGGGTCAGCCACCAGCCCAGACCTCCACAGCCAGCACGGGACAAATTTTCTCCCTCCGGGTTCCTCCCCTCTTTGCCACTAGACTTGAGGTTTGCTGAACGCAGGTCGTAAGTAATGAACCATTTTATTTTAAGCAGCAGGTGTAAAAGATCGGGACCCGTTTCAGAACTAGAGCTTTCAGAACTGAAATGGTTAGAGAGACTTCCTCAAATCTGCAAGCCCCCCCCCCCTTCCTCCCCGGCTTCTAGAGGCTTCTAAAGGCTTCTAGAACAGGGTCCTGTAAACTATGACCTGTTTCAGCACCGCTCTCCTGCTAAGAACGATATTTACATTTTCAAGTGGGTTGAAAAACAAATTGAGAGAGTAATATTCTGTGATAGGTAAAAGTGACACGAAATTCAAATTCCAGTGTCCCGTATGCAGTTTTATTGGGGCACAGCCACGCCCACTCGTTACGGGAGTCCGTGGCTGCTTCAGATACAACAGAACTGAGGAATTATGAGAGCCTGTGCGGCCCATGAGACAAAGATATTTACTATCTGTCCCTTTACAGAAAAGGTTTGCCACTTCCATTTATCAGCTCAAGACAAATACCTCACCCCGCCCCCCCCCCGCCCCCAGCCTATCAGCACAGCATTCCTGAGAGGTCTGGAAATCTAGAAGATTCCATTCTATTCCTTTCAGCTACAAGTCTGCAATCCCTGATATCCAGAATGGGGCCGACCGTCAGCGCATCACATCCGTGATTCTGGGCACATCTGGGGATGCCTGGCTTACTTTTCCTCCTTAGTTTGTTTTTTGTTTTTTTTTTTTTTAATTCCACCCATTTAAACTTAAATTTCTTTCAGAAGGAGAATTTTTTATCTTTACTTCAAATAGACCGCCAGGATGAGAATCGACTGCCATGTATAGGACAACATAAGGGATCAATACGGTGCTTCTATCATCTGAGGCCGAAGCTAGCTTGTGCCTGAGGCCCGCTCCCGGTTAGGGATGTGCAAACATTACAGCCAGACCGGCCCCACACGGAGACGTTCTCCTCACAAAATCCAGTGGTTCCCGACGAGCCCCGTGCAGCAGGATCGCCCAGGGAGCTTTTAAGAAGCTCCGATAAGCAGCCCTTGGTCCAGAAACTCCTACATTGGCCTAAAGTGGAGCCCCGATGATTAGGAAAACATTGCATAGTCAGAAGGATAAAAGGAAAAAGTCAAAGGGACGACGGCACAGAGGATAGAGTAGGGAATTACTGTCATTCCGTGCTCCAAGCACATGCCACCACATTCATCCTGTCCATGATGACAGGTGACCAGCAGCCCCCAGTCCAAACTCAGACCTAGTCACCCCTGCACTGTATTGAGGACCCCGAGGCTCAGGGCTGGGATAAGACCGGAGAGCCTAGTGGGGTGACGCTGACTTTTTCCCATAGTCAATTCTATAAAAGTAAAAGGTCCCACTGGCCATTAGGGGTGGCCGGGAGGGAAACGGGTGATCAAGGCATTTGGTCTGCCTGCTGTCCACCTCAATAAGGGTCTTCCAAAGTGGGACAGGCTTGGCTGAGTTGACTTCAGCCCATCGCACCCCGGGCCCGGCCAGAGCACCGCCTCAGCCAAGAACACCTGTGCCAGGGGGCTGACTCACCAGCGGCTGTGCGGATCCAACTACTGTGTGGGCCGGGGCAGAGGCAGGCGGAAGTGCCCCCGCTCCCTTCGATGTGACCCGCACTGCCACCAAAGTCACCTCCCCAGCCAGGGAGCACCTCGGGGAAATAGGGAGTGCTCAGAGAAGCTGGAAATAGAAAAGCCGGAGATGCTGGGACCCAGCACCCACTCGGAGCTAAGAATTCCTCGTCCGCCCGTGATCGCATCGGTCCCTCGAGGCAACTCTGCGGGGAAGGTGCGACCAGCCCCACCGAACAGGTGAGCTGGCCATGCAGGTGATGTGACTTGCCGAGATTACACTGCAGGTGGCAGACCCTGGGTCCCAGCCCAGGTCTGTCTGATTCCACCAGTCAAGGCTGCCAGCCCCACCCCTCAGGCCCAGGAGCGGGGAGGAACTCTGCCAAAGCTCTGTCTTCTGCACAGGAAGACAGTGACGCCTTGGTCCGTGGGCTAAACCGGCCATGTTAATGGCCTCTTAGCTCCAGGTGGGGATTTTCGGTTTGCAACACATGCTCAGACACAGCCAGCATGGTCAAGAGCATAGCACATGTTTCCCAACCTCACAGAGAAGGGAGTTGAGGTCCCCAAAGACCGTGCCCTCCAACAAAATAAAAGGGTCCTTCCTGGTGCCCCTGGGCTCCCCTCTCTCTGAGCCATTGCCCCCCCCCCACCCCAGGATGGGACATCCTGTTTCAAGCACCCACCTCACCCACCGCACTCCTCCTATCCACAGGGCACGGACGTGGCCCTGGAGCCCTCCTCCCCTGTCCAGCTCGGTCAATGTCAGCATGTTAAAGGAATGTGGTTGCCCAAGCCAGGCAGCTTCCAGAGCGGAAGGGCTACCTCCCAGCCACAAACGCGTGCCTCTCTGGCTCCCAAACTAAAGTGGCTCCAGCTAGGAGCTGTGTGACAAACCCCCGCTGCTACCTACAGGGGACAAGGGCAGGGACTTATGGGGCCACCACCCCCCTCCCCAAAGGAGCATATCCATAAGTAAAGACTGCTGGGAGCATATGCCCCCACCCCCAGGCATCCAGGTGCTTCTACCCAGAAGGAAGTGGGGACAAGACAACACCACGAGATGGAATTTTTGTAAAAACTCATGTTCTAAGATTATCCCTGAGCAAAGTTGAATTTGAAATCAGCAAACAGATAAACAGGCAAATTACATAAGCCAGGCTCCACTGCTGCCCAGTCCTGAATGAAGGAATTTAACCTGGCCGCCCCGACTGGCTCTCATCCAGCGTACAACCGCGGCTTGTGGTCACCACGCTCTCCGCAGCGAGTGACAGAGCCCGCAGACTTCCCTGGAACCACTCGAGAAAAGGGTGTGGTCAGGGCGGTGAGGGTAGGGCGCTCCGGGGTGGGCCCCCGCTCTGGGAAAGCTGTGCCCGTGTGATATTGGCCACACAGAAAGGATTTCCTGGGAGGAACAGCCTGTCCGTGCGAGAGCCACTGGGGGTTGCGGAGAAAGAACTAGATGCTGGGGGAGGAGGCCCGAGGTCTGGGTCTGACTCACCACGTCCTGCCCAGTGCGCTCCCAGCACGGAACATGGAGAGGCCAGGGGACACTGGTGGTTTCCCTGCATGAGCTGTGGGATCAGATCATCGGAGCTAAATTCCAATCCCCCTGCTGAGGGCGGGTTTGGAATCTTTCTGTAAAATGGGACTAGCAGAGCCTGCCTCCTGAGCTGTCTTGAGGATTGAGGGGGAAAATGCAGAGGGCATTCAAGCAACACTAGCGTTCCCTACCGAGTACCGAGTACTGAGTACCGAGTACCGAGTACTAAGTACCGAGTACCGAGGGGCGCCAGCCATCAGGCTAAAGCACGCGAGGCGCCCCAGGTGGCAGCCAGTCCTCCTCATCAGTTTACACTTTCATTCATCCCTTCTTTCATTCCATAGATATGGACTCGGCAGCTACTACGGCCAGGCTCTGGGGACGGAAAAAATCCCCGCGCTCAGGGAGTGTCCGTGCTAGCGGAGGGGACGGATGATAAACCCAAGAGCAGATGGCAGACACGTAAGATCATTTCAGTTGGTGGCAACTGTCAGACAGACAGTGAAACAGGGCGATAGGGCAGGGCGCAAGGACAGGTGCTCCAGCGGCCTGTGACGGGGACACATTTGCAGCGTCAGAAAGCCCTGAGGGGGGCGGGGGTGCAGTCTGTAGGCAGAGGAAGGGCAAGAAGGCAGGCCTGAGGGGGGAGGCGCCCAGCGTCCTCGGAGAAGAAATGGACGTGAGACCTGAGTCCCAGACAGACGAAGGGAGGTCCTCAACTTCCAGCACCGGCCCCAGGGAGCCCCGGAAAAGGGACAGCTCTCCAGAAGGGCAATCTCCAAAGAGGACCCCAAAGGGAGGTGACAAGCATCCCCCCCTTCTCTCCCCAGCCTTGGTTCATGACTCTGGAGCCCACTTTTCCCCTCCGTGTCCTGTGATCACCAGGATCTGTCCCGTCCACTTCATTCAGGGGTGCTCGCTGGGGCGACACAGCCCCGCTGCCGTTCGCGAGATCCGATTTTAAAGTGTAAAGCCTGTTCGTGAGACAGTAATCATGACAGAAGGAAAAATCCTGTATCCCTGCCCTCCAGGAGGTCACAACCTAGTGGGGAATCAGACACGAAAACGGAAATGAGTGGAAAGTATACTGGAAAACAAACCAGCGACCCCACTGGGTTGCCGGAGGAAGGCTTCTAGTTGGAGATATGTAGCAGGGGTTGGTGGGGGGGAGCCGGGGGGCAGGTGCACCGTCTGGCAGAGGTGACAGCGGGGAGCGCAGGTCTGGAGGTGGGAAAGACCAGGATGAGTTTGCGGCCTCGTGGGACCAGGTGGTAGAAAGCATGAAATGCCAGCAGGGGAGGCTGGGGGCCTGGGACTTCCTCCTCAGGGCAGGCGGGACCCACTGGAGGGGACAGGCAGGGACTCACCCCCTTAAGTGAGCTGGCCTCTCCCAAGGGTGGCACATGGCCATCGGGAGAGACTGAGGCCCCAAACACCTACTTTGAGGCCGTGGTTCTTGGCTGAGAGAACACCCAGACTTCAAGGCACCTTAGAGCTCTCCTCATTCCGGCCTCCCCTTCTGAAGGGCAGGAAGCCTGAGACTGGCCCAGGTTGAAGGTCGAGGTGCCTGGGGAACTACCAGCACCTCCCATCATCACAGAAGAGCCAGCTCTTCGAAACAACAAGGAAAGAGGCTACCCCAGTGAGTCAGCCTGCTGTATTATTTCAGCGAATGTCACTCGGGAGGGGCTGAGCCCTTTTCAGACCTCAAATAAAACTCTTGGCTTAATTAGAGCCCCGCCAGTGGCCACAGGGACCCACCTACTCTATCTAGGCGTTGGTGATGAGTGGGAGGGCCCGACCCCCAAGACAAGCCTCCCCATTTTCATCACGTGACCAGCCCGCATTGTGTCAGGCATGAATACAGACCAAATAGACTTTCAGGGAAGGTGGCTGCTAGGGAAGAATGCTGGCCAAGGACCAGAAGACACCATCTCAGATCCCAGATTGGCCCCGAGGCACCACAGAGAGACCTGGGCCGGTCATTTCTTTCTTCCTTTCTTTCTTTTTAAAATTTTTTTAAATGTTTTTACTGATTTTTGAGACAGAGAGAGACAGAGCATGAATGGGGGAGGGGCAGAGAGAGAGGGAGACACAGAATCCGAAGCAGGCTCCGGGCTCTGAGATAGCAACACAGAGCCTGACGCGGGGCTCAAACTCAAGGACCGTGAGATCGTGACCTGAGCCGAAGTCGGACGCTTCACCGACTGAGCCACCCAGGTGCCCCTGGGCCGGTCACTTCTAATTGCGGAGACTCAGTTTCCCCAGGGGTAAAAATAGAGGCTCAGATGAGAGGAATCCAAGGCTCCGGCTGGCTCTGGCATTCTCTTATTCTCCGCTGCAGCTGTCAGTTCGAGAACACTGCACACACATTCCCCGCAGGCACATACACTGAGGGCTTGTTTCCCAGCGTCTGAAAGATGCCCGACTTGTGCAGTTCCGTCTCCGCGGGTCCTAAGCCCTGCCCTACGGGGAGGTAGCACCAGCCCCATCAGGCACGTGAAAAATGGGGTCACAAAGGGGCGCCTGGGTGGCTGTCGGTTAGCGTCCGACTTCAGCTCAGGTCATGATCTCGCGGTTCGTGAGTTCGAGCCCCACGTCGGGCTCTGGGCTGACAGCTCGGAGCCTGGAGCCTGCTTCGGATTCTGTGTCTCCTCTCTTTCTGCCCCTCCTCCGCCCTCGCTCTCTCTCTCCCTCTCTCAAAAAATAAGCATTAAAAAAAATTACCGTTTAGGAAAAAAATGGGGTCACAGGACACAGAGCAGGGGGACCCGGCCCCAGGTCTCCACTCCCCAAGGGGGCACACAAGCTGGACACAACCGCTGTCTCCGTGCCCGACGCGCATCAGAACCACCACCAAACGCATCAGTCCTGGGGCATCCGGCGCTCTGAGACCCTTTGGCCGGGACAGCTATCTCTGCAGAGGGAAGACCCAAAGAACACCTTGGATTTGGGCAGAAGGCAGGTGGCCAGGAATCGAAGCGAGCATTCAAAGCACCAGGGCCCCAAGTGGGATGGGTTCCCCAAATCTCAGCGCACCGCTGCCCCACTCCATCATAAGGAAGAAGGTGTGGCGGTTAGAGCCGTCCGGCCCGAGAGCCTCCTGTGATCTGACAGCTGGGCAGAAACCACCCAACGACCCTGGACAAGGGCATGGTCCCCCCCACCCGCCAGCTGGGCCGGGACGACAGGGACGGCAGCTCCGGAGGAGCGAAGGCTGTGTTCACAGCACAGCACACGCGAAAAAAGCTTCTCGTCTTTTCAGCGCATCCTCTGGATGAAGCTTCCGCCCCGTCACTTACTCATCTGCCATGGGATTTGGGGCAAGGCCTTCAACCTCTCTGACCCTGTTTCCCCAGATGCAAAATGGCGATAACCATACCCGTAGTGGCTAAGTTGTCCTGATAACTTCTAAATATATCCAGCATGCCCCACAAAGAACAGGAAAAATAGGGGTGGCTCCCCAAGGCCGGTTTCATGGGAAAGGAGAGCGTGGGCACTGCTTATGCAGGTCCTTTGGTGACGTTTGCGTTTGTGTAAGTTCCGGAAGTTGTGTGGTCATTGCACGCGGCAGCTCTCTTCTCACTTTCAACAATTAAAATGATCACTTTAATCTCGGATAAATGTAAACTTAAATAACATAATAAATAAACGAGTAAAAAAATAAATAAGCGGAAATCTTAGTTTAATCTCAGGGCCACCCGTTGCCCTGTCTCCAGGGGGCCCTTGCCACAGTGGTGTCGCAGCGAGAGGCATTCAGGTGTGGCAGCGCAGAGCAAGCTGTCTTCCCTACCTTTGGGCCTGCTGTTGACCTGGGCCGGGGCATTTCCACCAGCCACAAAAGCCAACAGGTTGTGTCCAGGGGACCCGAGGTTCCTCCCAGCTCAAATATTTCAGGATTTTCTGATTCACAAGCATAAATCATCATGCCAAGACCTTAAAAACTCTCATAGATAATCTGAGATTGCAGAGCGTTTACACCATCTCCCAGTCGTATGTCTTCAAAGAGGGAGATGATTTGTCCGCATAAGATGCCAGGGGTCTGTCACACGGTAGGGTTTGTGTTTGTCGTGTTTTATCAAATCCAGCCAGATTACCACCTGAATCTGTGGGAAGAGTCTGATTTCCCATGAGAGCTTTGTGAAATGTTTCATATTACCTTTAAAAAAATTTTTTGTTAATGTTTATTTATTTTTGAGAGAGAGAGGGAGGGGCAGAGAGAGACGCAGAATCCAAAGCAGGCTCCAGGCCCTGAGCTGTCAGCACAGAGCCTGATGCGGGGCACGAACTCACGAACGGTGAGATCGTGACCTGAGCCGAAGTCAGATGCTTAACCATCTGAGTCACCCAGGCGCCCCTCACATTACCTTTTAATTGTATCTGCATGTAAGATTTGATATACGCAATGGAATATATAGGCATGTATGTGTATAAACAAATGTATATTTGTAAATGATGAAGCATAAAAATACTTTAGTAGCACCCACGACTGCACCACTCGACAGAAAAACATAATGGATCCCACCGAGACTGGACCTGGCTCCTCTTTGACCCTGTGCCCTCTTCCCCACCCCGATTTGGGGGTTACCATTCCCCTGCTTTTCATAAAATCTGCTTAAATTTTAAAAAAGACTCCATATAGAGAGGCACACATAAAACATACATGGCGTCCCCAGCAGTTCCAAGGTAAATTCTTCTATCACGGACCCCATGACCCTACCAATCCCCTCTTGCCCACACACCCCCCCCCACCCCATGATCATCTCTGCCCCACGATTGCTTGACTTCTCGTGTAGACATCGTGAAACGACTCCTCGTTCGTGTTTGTGTTTTGAGCTTTTCTAATTAGCAGCTCTGTACCCTGCCTTTCAAAGCATTTCGGAGATGCTGGGATTCCCTGCACAGAGTCTGCAGCCTAGAAATCCAAGCAAGAGGTGCAGGCCACAGTACATTGTCACGTACATTGTCAGGATCGCATTAGGTGGATTAGGAATAATAAAACCACGATAACTCCTCCTATGATGTGTCCCCACCCCCCGGGGCATTCTGCTGAGGCTTGTCCCCAATTGTCTCATTTATCCCCACAGCAACCCCACAGGGGGCCTTTTGTCTCTACTTTAGAGAAGACAAAATTGAGGCTTGGGCTGCGGGGACTGTCCCCCATGTGCTTCCTGGCAGCTCAGCCCCAGGAACATCATCCCCAAATCCTGAAGTCGTGATTCCCTGGGGGTGGAGAGGGTCAGTAGACAATTCCAGAACTTCCACCTCCCCCTCCCAGGTTCCTCTCGTGGTGGCCCTACTGGGCTACTTTCAGACGTTAACGGGGGAAGAAAGTTCAGAATCCATTCTTCCCGGCAAATGCCAATGTCTTAATGACGAGCGGGATCCTGCCTCGCCCATACTGTTGGCCTGGTGATTAGCGTCATTTCTTTCTATTGCCTGAGACGCACTGTGTGGTATAATGAAGCAGCAAGTCAACGGCCCCGAGTTCGAATCCTGACTCAGCCACCCCTGCCCCCTGAAACCTGTCTCCTCATCCGTAAATGGGCCAGCAATGGCACCAGCCTTGGCCTTCGTCGGGGTCATAGGAGGTGAGAGACAGAACATGCTTCCTAGGAGCCCACAGACACAGGGGATCCCCTGGCAGACCCCTCTCAAATGTCTCTGCCTGGCTCAAAGACCAGCTTTCCTGATGGAAAGGCTCTGAGGGAGATTATCCAGGGCCACCCACCATTTGACAGACTCGGGAAATCAAGGCAGAGAGGCAAGGGCAGAGCTGAGGTGGGCAGGGGGGAGGGACTCCGGTGTCCCAACCAGGTCCCATCACCCTACACGGTGACAACGCTGTGCGGTGCCTGGCACCCTACAAAACACTATTCGTGAACCGTCTCATCGAATGCTCACGGCACCCACGATGTGGGTGCTACGGTTATTCCCCCTCTCGTGGGGAAGAAAACCGAAACTCTGAGAGGGGAAGGGAGGTTTTCATGGCCAAGGCCAAGGCCAAGGCCAAGGCAGGACTGGACCCAGGTAATCTACCGTGGCCACCCCCATTCTCAACAGCTAGGCAACACGGGAAGGCCCTCAGTCCTCTTGGCTCTCGGGGGCCCCAAGGCTTTTAGGGGGTTGTGCTGGACCTGTCCGGTCTTACCTCCCTAGAACGGCAGTCACAGCTGTCCCTGCCCCAGGTTTTTGCATCAGGAGATGGGGGGGGGGGGCACCCAGGCACAGACAGGTCTGCGGCCGCAACAGAACATGCAAAGCAGCTATGCTACAGGGCTGTTCCCATGGAGACAAACTCACCCTGAAGGGTGTCTGCAGGGGGCCAGCCTGCACCCTGAGGCAGAAACCAGAGCCCGGATCCTCACCCCTCCCCTCGGGACCCCCAGCAAGACAGGAGGAGTTCCCAGCCCACTCCCCCCTCCAGCTGCCCTCAGAGGGGCCTCTCTGGCTGAAAACGGCGCCCTGGGGCCAGCGGACGGACACAGCTGCGGCTGTCGGGCAGCAGAGAGAGGTCCTGCTTGAGGAATGTGCAGACCCACACGTGTCAGACAGCCCCGCTGGGGACCGGTTCCGGGAAACAGAGCAAAACAGCCCGGTGGCATCGGCTCGTGCCTCCCGCCTCCCAGCCCCTGACCCCTGGGGGCTGCTGGCTGTGCAGGAGGGAGGGACTGACCATTCCAGAGAGCCCGATTCTGTTCTCGGTCGTGCAGCCCCCGGGGAAATCGCTGCCCATCCCTGGGCCTGTTTCCTCTCTTCTTGGTGGAGGAAGGAGGCCGTCCCGCCAAGCTCAGAATGGCAGTGATTTTGTGACATACTCCCTTTTCTGGGAGGGCAGTCTCTTGTCCCTCACTGTCTCCTCCTGCCCTCACTCGCCTGGATGGGGCATGCTTCCCTCGCATGTCAGGCTCCCCCCCCACCGGCTGCCTGCCTGGTTACATCCACCCGGCCCACTGTCTAGAGTCAAGATCTGAAGACCCTAAAGGTGGTCAGCATCCATTGGGGGCTCGCTCAGCCCCGCAAGAGATCTTTGGCCTCACTACGCCCTCCTTGAGAGATGTGGGATGAGGCTCAGAGAGGCCGAGCGGCTTGCCCAAAGCGGCACAGCCGGGAGGTGTCTGAATGAACCCGAAGCTGTCCGGGGCTACTCGCCCCCCCAACCTCCTCCAGCGCGCCCGCTCCGGGCTGTCCCAGGCACTAGGAAGCGAGCGCGTGGTCGCCAGGAGGGGGTATTGATGCCCGCGATTGCTGCCCAGGCCCGGGACAGCCGGCGGCGCGGGCCCGCGGTGACAGGTCCGCTGGCCCCAAGCGGCGGCTGAGTGAAGACTGGAGGCGGCGCCCGGCCCGCCGGGGACACGCTGCCCAGGGCTCAGGGGCTTTTTCTTGGGGGCCGCGCCTCCAGGCTTGGGGAGCGGAAAGGCTCGGGGACTTTGCAGGCGGCAGGGATCGGTTAGGTTTAAACTAAAAATACCCGCCCGCCCGCAGCTGTCACGCCAGGGCCCCCGCCCCCGCGCCGGGCGCGCCTCCCCAGGTCCCCTCGACTTTCGGCGACCCCGATCCCTGGGAGGCCCGTCGGGGCTGGGCCGGGGGCCGCGGCCCCGACCCTCCCGGCCCCGGCTCGGCCTCCGCGCCCCGCGCCACTTACCGGGTCCGGAGCGTGCAGGAGCGCGGCGCCGCGGGCAGCTCCGGCCCAGCCGCCCTCCTCCCTGCGTCCCGGGCGGCTCCGGAGCGGGGCGGGGCCGGGGCGGGGCCGGACACTCGCCCCCGGCCCCGCCCAGTCCCCTCGGGGACCCGCCGCGGGAGCCGCCCCGGGGCCGTGCCACCCGGCCGGGCCGTGCAGGACGCGCCCGGCCCCGCGCTCCAGGCGGAGGCCCCCGGCGCACGGCCCCAGCCTCGCGGCGCCCAATCGCAGACCGCCCCCCTCCGAGGGAAGGAGCGCCGCCGCGGGGGCTCCCCATCCTCACCCCCGGGCTCCGCGCCCCGGGCTACCCCCTCCGGCCCAGGAGCCGTCCGGATCCCCGGACCCCCGCCTGCCTCCGCCTGGGTCTCATCCTCGGGAGGGCACGGAGCTGCCTGTCCCCCGGGGGAAAGTTGGATCTGGGGAGGGAGATCCTCTGGCGTCCAGATTTGGGGAGAAGGCGAGGGGGGGCTGGTAGGTCTGGCCCCCCTCAGAGCCGAGGTGCGGCCAAAGGCAGGGGCACTCCTCCCGGAGGCGCGAAATCCAAGGAGGAAGTGACACCTATCAGCTGGCCTGACAGTGGGGGCGCCCCATCCGGCCACTCCTACCCCACAGTGCCCGGAGCCACCGCGGGGGGGGGGGGGGATCTCTCTGGGCCCCGGGCTCAGATGGGAGCCCCCGAGGATGTCCAGAGGAAGCGACTGCGGGGGAGAGGGGAGGGAGGGTGAGCCCCAAGGAATGTGAATTAAAAGCATAATCTGGATATCTCACAAACCGCAAGGCCCTGGTAAGTGTCTCCCTTCTGTCCCCACCGCCGCCCAACAGGCTTACCGTCCCACGTTTGATCCGCAACTCCACCAACTCTTAAACCTCACGGCAGACTGTCTGAATCTTATCTGCCTCTGTGCCTTTGGCTCCCAGCGCATTAGGGCTCTTTGAACTGTTCTCCACCCCAGCCCTGATCCTTGTCAGCCTAATTACATCCTTGCCTGATTGGTTCTGTCTCCTTTGGGTGGGGATGAGAGCCGCTAAGGACACAACTGGTGGAACTATGTACCACGGGGACTCCAGGCTTTGCAACTTAAGTGTGGCTATGCCCATTTTGCAGATGAGGAAATGGAGGCTGGGCTTGAGGAGTTAGGGAGCTGCCCCAAATCTGCTTCCGGGAGGGTGTTTTCCTCTATCCGTATTTGTTGAATAAATCAGTATAAAATCAGTGTCCTAAGAGAAAGATTAAGTTGTAAAACAGGACCAGATAGTCATGGTGTGTGTGTGTGTGTGTGTGTGTGTGTGTGTGTGTGTGTGTGCGCGCGCGCACGTGCGCGTGTGTGTCTTTTCCAAACTGAGGGCAAAGGAGAAGAATGCCAAAGGCCAGAATTAACACTGGGGTAGACCAATCTGGAGTTAGAATGCCAGTGTCAGCCACACCTTCTAAGGCAGGGCTCAGGACTCCCTTCATTAAGCTGTGATTATTCACAGGGTCATAGGACTTGCCAGCAAAGGGCCTCTCCCCTGCTTCCCCTTGACCTGTTCTAGGTATCTTATTATGTTCCTCATTATCATCTTGACTCCATCGGAAACGCTGACACCGGCCTTGGGGTCACGACAGCCACGTGAAAGGCCCAGAGGGCAATTACGATCGCGATGCCTGTGCTTGGATAGCGCTCTTTGCTTTTCCCCCACGGCTTTCACGTGTGTCTCCCCATTACACCTCTGCACGGGTCTTCTGGGTAATTAGGAAAAGCTTAATTGGTTCTGTCTGAGGGTGGAGACTGAGACGCACAGAGGTCAGGGGCTTTGCCCGAGCGCGAAGATGGCCCCACCGGCGCTGTTGGAAAGACAGAGCAGCTGGCCGCCAGCGGTCGGCTTCCTGCGGTGAGCCATGGCGGGGCACAGTTGGGGTAGGGAGTTCAAGCCCTGGCACCAAACTGCCCGAGTTGGCAGCTTTCTGCCCGTTACTCATTCTTGGTTTCCCTTTCTGTTAAATGGGCCTAATAACAGGAATCCATCTTGAATGGTTCTGCGCCTGACGGCGTGAGCACCCGGCTCATGTGAGCTGTTCCGGGTATGGCGTGATCGCCACAGGTTCTGGTAAACAGCGATTCAGTCTTTCATCAAACGTTTCCTGAGCACCTACTATGTGCTAGTCCCTGGGGATATGGAGAGGGAGGCACGGAGTAGGACCCCCCCCCCGGGAGGAGGAAGTCACCGTGCAAGGATTCCGTGTCCAGGGGGCTGTCTCCTGAACGGGGCCGTGAGGTGCTTAGAGAGCGCAGAGCACCGGCTTCAAACCTTCCAGACCCGCATTCGGGACCCGGCTCTGCTACTTTCCTGAATGAACCCTAGCAAGCCATGCAACCTCGTAGAGCCTTAGTTTTCTCATCTCTTAAGTGGAGATAGCAATAATATTCCATAGGTGAAAATAGATGTGATAAAAAAAATATGCAGAAGCTGCAAAATGCTGGGCACATATTAGTAGGTTTATTGTCATCAGTTATTATCTTTAGCTTTACCGGGCTTGGGGATTTGTGAGAACGCTCTCCCATCGCTTTTCTTAAGCCTGTCGTAAAAAACAGGGCCTTGTTTTTTGCGAATTCTGCGGCAGTCCTTGGCCACTCCAAAGTAGCCCACGCCGGAGGGGAAAGCCTTGAGGAATCGGTGCGGGAGAAAGGGGGAGTGGGCAACTCGGAGGGCTATGAAGTCTTCACCTCGTGTTCAGCATCACCCGCTGCTAGAGAAATTCGTGGAAACGAAAACTGATCTGGAAAGAAAATTCTGGCAAAGGGCGGTGGGGGAGAGCCCCTCTGTCATCTCTGGAATTGAGCACAGGAAACCCCGCCCTGAGGCCTCCCTTTCAGAAGTGGCCCAGAGAGGGAACCACAAGAAGGCCCTAAAATTATGCCATTCGGAAATTCTGACTCACTTGGCGGGCGGGGGCTGTTTGTGTAACGTACAAAATGTCTCCCAAAAAGTGAAATTTCTGCTCCTTCCCCCCACCTCTCTTCCCTGCAGCCAACATCGCCACCGCCACCCGTGGGGAAGCGGGGGCCGACTCACTGAGCCGGGGGAACCGATCCAGGTCTGTTACGCCTTGGCGGTTCCTTAGCTTGCCTCCACCGCGATCCGTACAAGTCTTGTTCTGCAGGCGTGATTTTTAGTTGTCTGTGTGTTCGGTCTCCGTGAGAAGCTTAGAACAAAAGCTGGAGGGGCTCTCCGGGCTCATCCAAACCTCTTGTTGTATGAGTGAGTAAACTGAGGCAAGGGGGCAGGAAGGAGGGGCCCTGCCCAGGGTCCCACGTGGTAATTGGTGCTCCGGAAACCTCTGTTGCCACTTCTCTGTCTCTAGCCTGGCTTTCCCCTCATGATGACTTAAGTCGGTCCCATTGGCCGCAGGGCGATGAAAAGCTCGCACGGGGGTGGCCGTTTCTGGGGTGCCTCCTCAGAGAAGCCCTGAGCTGGGCAGGAGAGCTGTTCTCATCCTGGCTCTGCTCTCAGCGGCTTCGTCCTCTGTTTTCTTTCTAGCCAGCTCTCTGAGTGCTCTTCCGTCCCTTCCCACTCTGGTCCTATCATGTGCTTGTAGCGGGTTGGGGGGGGGGGGGACACCAGCCTGGATCGTTCTCAGAGTACGTTGGTGACCCCACCAGCAGCAGCCACCCTGTAACTGGAAAGGGACACCCCTGCTGGAGGGCCACGAGTCCTATCAGGCACCAAGTATGGGAACTGGAATAATTCAGGACACCCGTCTACACACACGAACTGTGCTGCTTTTATAAAATAAAGACACAGAGTGTGTTGGAAACACAGGCGTGGTTAATGTTGCTACTTAGTTGTGTAACGTTGGGCCACTTCTGAGTTTCTGAATCTGGAAATGAGGGAGTTGGAGCAGGATCACCTCCCGGTTACTCCTCTCAGTTTAAAACCTGAGCCACCTGGGGGCGCCTGGGTGGCGCAGTCGGTTAAGCGTCCGACTTCAGCCAGGTCATGATCTCACGGTCCGTGAGAGTTCAAGCCCCGCGTCAGGCTCTGGGCTGATGGCTCAGAGCCTGGAGCCTGTTTCCGATTCTGTGTCTCCCTCTCTCTCTGCCCCTCCCCCGTTCATGCTCTGTCTCTCTCTGTCCCAAAAATAAATAAACGTTGAAAAAAAAAAAATTAAAAAAAAAAAACAAAAAAAAACCTGAGCCACCTGGGTGGCTCAGTCGGTTAAGCATCGGACTCCATTTCAGCTCAGGTCATGATCTCGTGGTTCGTGAGTTCGAGCCCAGAGTCAGGCTCCTTACTGATGGTGCAGAGCCTGCTTAGGATTCTTTCTCTCTCCCTCTCTCTCTCTGCCCCTCTCGTGCTCACACGTTCTCTCTCTCTCTCTCGAAATAAATTTTAAAAAATAATAAAAAACTGTGTGAATTTTAATCGTATTACGACTGTTAATATATTCCAAGGATTAAGTACTAACAGAGACAAAATGTCAAGTACAATCGACAAACTTCACTCCTAAAAAATAAAATCTTTCTAGAAGAGGCTTGCTATATATTTCTCCCATCCATGGGCCACCGTATCTAGTCTTTCTGCTTCTTCTAGGAACACCATAGCGGTTTTTTAAAAAAAAATTTTTTTAGCATTTATTCATTTTCTGAGAGACAGAGCATGAGTGGGAAAGGGGCAGAGAGAGGGAGACACAGAATCCGAAGCAGGCTCCGGGCTCTGAGCTGTCAGCACAGGGCCTGACGCGGGGCTTGAACTCACGAACCGCGAGATCATGACCTGAGCTGAAGTCGGGCGCTCAACCGACTGAGCCACCCAGGCGCCCCATAAGTGGTTTTTTTTTTTTAATTAAACCTTTGATTTGGAGATAATTGTAGATTATGCAGTGGTAATAAACTAGGCTGAATGATCCCTGTACCTTTTCCCCAGTTTCCCCCAATGGTAATGTCTTGCAAAAAAGACATTACCTACGTAGCACAGAATCACAACCAGGATGTTGAGGCTGACACCATCAGAATGCAGGTGTTTCCCCCACTCTTATCCCCTCTCTCACCCCTGGCAACCATTAATCCATTCGCATTTCTATAATTTTGCCATTTCAAGAATAGCACGTTAATGGAATCATACGGTGTGTAACCTTTGGCGATTGGCTACTTTCACTCAGCAGAATTCACTGGCGATTCTTCCGGAGTGTTTCTGTACCAAGAGTTCGTACCCCTCCATTGCATGCCACGGACGGACCACTGTTTGTCTAGCCACTCACTTGCTGAAGGGCAACTGGGTTGTCTCCGGTTTGGGGCTATTGTGAGTAGAGCAGCTGTCAACATTCAGTACGGGTTTGGGGGGTCAATAGAAGTCTTCCCACTGGGTGTTTCAGCTGTTGGTTGTAGTACCCGTCCGTAATGCCGCACCACCAGGTGGGTTCCCACTTGCTTACAGTGATGCGCACGCTCCTGGGATGTTTATGTGTGCGGCGGTTGCCCCGGACTGGGCTGTGAGTTGTGGAAATCCGGCAGAAGCAAACTACGCGGTTCCTACCATCGGGAACTTGCCATCTATCGAGGGAGCAACAGTGAGACTCAGACATTGAAATGACACTGAAATAACAAGACAGCACCGCACGTTATCAAATGCTAGGCTGCGCGGTACAGAATTGAACCTTAGAGGAATCCAGAAATGGGAGGAGTGAAGGCCCAAGTGTCTGGGGGAAGGCGTTCTGGGTAATGATGATACCTAACACTGATTAAGGGCTTACTACGTGCCAAGCACGGTACTAAGCCTTTACTCATATTAACTCACTTGCTCCTCATCACGACCCTAGAGCTGTCAGCATAGAGCCCAAGGCTCGAACTCATGAACCGTGAGATCATGACTTGAGCCAAAGTCAGATGCTCAACCGACTGAGCCACCCAGGCGCCCCAATCACGACCCTCTAGGGTGGCTACTATTAACCGATTCTACAAATGATGGAATAGAGAGGGTAATAACTTGCCCGTCATCACACAGCTATCGTATGACCCATCTAGGGTACAGAGCCACACTCAATCGCTGTGGATTCTGTCTGTCTGGTAGGAACGGCGGAGGACCATTTCCTGGTCATGATTCAATTCCCACCCATTTGTTAGGGTATATTTTTACACAGAGTTACGTTGAACCTGAAATGTTAAACTCTGGCTTCCCTGGTGTGATGAATTCCTTAGGGGTCAAGGTTATAGATGAAAACTTAAAGTGCTTTGGAAAGAACGGCACCAGCTTTAGTAACAGGTGACAACCCTGCAAAGCACCAGCCTGGAAGCCTGTTCTCTGTGTGTGTGTGTGTGTGTGTGTGTGTGTGTGTGTGTGTGTGTCTGCTGTGAGAGGCAAGGACCAGCCTAGAAGTCCGCTCCGTGTGTGCGCACATAAACAGCAGGACTGAATGCTCTGGTTATGTTGATTACCTGTGTGAGCGGCAAGAAATGCATCAAACTCCCAGCTTTATACCATAAAACACCCAGGCTGGCTGAGTGCATTTCAGATAACGTGCTTTCGTGTTTTCTGAATCGCTGTATACCACAAAAGCCATGTCCACACTTGGCTCTCTCCGTGGCTGCTAAACGTACGAGGGGTGTGATTTGTCTTCCGTCACAGCGTCCACGACCACTCGCCTTTACGACTTCATCGTTTTGGCTTAAGCGACAGGATGCGAGCAACCTGGCTTATTTGTCTGCTTTCGTTTTGAAAACGAAATGCAGCCTTGAGGGCACCCTTGCTGCCAGCCCTGGGGTGGGCGGGCAGCATGAAGGGCTCGCTGGGTGAGAATCTCCCGACGACGTGGGGTCCCTCTGGGCTCTGCGTCCCCCCCCCACCCCCGCTGGCTAACCCTGCTGGGCCGTGTACCCCCCCACCCCGCCCCCACACTGTCTCCACATCTAGAAAGCGGGGCCAGTTTCGCCCTGTCTTCCCTGCAGGAGCTGTCCATGAGCGTCAGGATGACGAGAATGTGCCACGGACTCGTTTTCTGTGCAAATGTGTGCTATTGTGGGAAATTAGATCCTGCAATTACGATGCTTGCAAACAAAACTTGAGGACAGAAGCCAGCTCAGGAAGAGGCTGTGAGTCGGGAAGACTTCTCCGCTGCGGGGGCAAGAGAAATCTTTCATTCTTTTGCCCCCTGGAGACACGTTTTTGTGACCTGCCGAAGTGTTCTCGGCTTGCTTTTCAGCGGGCTCGGCTGTGCTGGGCAGGCCATAACATAGAGGTCCTGTGCGATAGGCAGCATGCCCAGGAAGCCGGGAGGCCTCTGGGCCCCGCCTGGCAGGCACGCGGGGGCGTGGCCTTGGCACTGGTGTCGGGGCAGCGGAACCCAGGCTCCCGGGCGGGGCTTCCGCGTCGCCCCCTCCATCAGCAGGGGAGCGGCCCACCCTGGGGGGCCCTGTGCCTGAGCGGCAGGTCCGGGCTCTGTGCGAAACCCTGCTGCTCTTGGGGACAGTTCTCGATGGCCCAAGATGTTCCCCAGCAGGGCCTCATGCACAAAGCATTAGGCTCTTGCCGCAAAGGAAACAAAAACAAAAACAAAAAAGGATCCTGCAGCAAACGGCTGACCGCAGACTCGCAGAAGGAGCGCTTTCTAGACGGTCTGCTCGCAAGTTCCCGCTGCTGCAGGAGGTGCACTTGGCCTAAGATTTGAAAGAACTCTCCTCCTCAGTTTCTTCTTTGGTGTTGTGGAGCTGGCATGCAGAGAGGAACGGCGAGTGCCACTCCGTGCGCCCTCCCGGCTGATGAAAAGGCCACACTCGGCAGGCAGAGGCAGCCCCGCGCACACGGCGTTTTTGGTGTCCTCGGGTGTTCCAGAAAGGCCCTTGCTGGCACGGCGCCTCGGGAGTCAAGGCTGTTCACCATCCACACTGAAATGTTTGCTCGTGCCACTGCCGACTCTGGGCAAAAGCGCCGGGGCCTGTCTGCTCGGTTTACAGACTCTGAGTTTGCACGTCCGCGCGGGGATGACAGCCAGAAGTCACTTTCCACACCCCCTGGCCTGGCTCCGTGTTCCAGAGACCCTGAGAGGTCCAGGGAACACCCCGGCCGCTCCAGCCCCCAACCATGCTCACCTCGGTCACCAGATCCAGGCGACACTTGGGTCCTTTGTGCCCTCTCTGCCACCTGCCTCCTTTTCAGTCCCATGACCTGCTCTTTCCTGACTGCACACCTTCCCCAATTTCTTCTGCAGCTCCCTTTCTTGTTCTCCCCGCCCAAATCTCCAGCCATCAGGCCCAGACCTGTAGAGGCAATAGACTGAGTGTTGTGCTCCCACGTTGTCTTTTATTTCATTTTAACTTAATCTTTAAGTTTTTACTTATTTGAGACAGAGAGCAAGTGAGCATGGGACGGACAGAGAGAAAGAGAGAAGAGAGAGAACCCCCAAGGAGGCTCAGCACTGTCAACGCAGAACCCGATGCGGGGCTCGGTCTCACGAGACAGGAGATGGTGACCTGAGCCGAAACCAAGAGTCGGACGCTTAACCGGCCGGGCCGCCCAGGCGCCCTCTGTGCCCCCATATTTTAGGTACAACTTAATGATTTCGAGTCCCCTCTGAATGTCCGAAAGCAATTCACAACTCGCCCTCCGATCCCCCCCTCCTCCCCTGTATCCCAAGCCTCAGTAAGGAGACAGCAGCTGCTGTGCCAGAAACCCGGGGATAAGCCCAAGGCCCTGGCTTTTCTTCCCAGCCAGTCACCAAATCCTCAGGGAAACCCTCACACTGGTGCCCTCTGCTCACCCCGGTGCCTTCCTGGCCCCCCTCTGCCACCCTGCCACCTCCTTTTCATGTTCAACGTGCCCGCCAGGGGGAACTCTCCAGAGCTCCGCAGCTTACACTCTTTCCGTGACCTTCTCTCACTCTGGGGAGGAGATCCGAGCCCCTCAGCTAGGTCCACGGGTCCTCCTCGCCCCAGAGCGAGCTCGGACCTCCGTGCCTTTGCCGGGGATGCTTCCTCTCCTGGACCATCCTTCCTTTTTCAAACAGCGGCTCTTCACCCCTCTTTCAACACTCAGCTCAAGTGCCGACCCCTCTACCAAGCTTTCTCTGGTCCCAGAGGCGCTGACTCACTGCCCTGCCGGGGTCCACCGGCACCAGCACCGGAACATTCTTGCATCTGTCCCCGCCATCTGGCTGTGAGGCCCTGGGGAGCGGGAGTGTCTTGCTGACCACTGAACCCTGCTTAGCATCCCTGGGGGGGATGTGTCTTCACATCCTATGGCATCGGTGGTCGGCAGTGTGAGTTTCATGCAATTTGGGACTTCTGAGATACTGTCCTGTATCGCTCACTGTGGTGCGGGTTCTTCGCTTCAGAATTATGCATGGAGCGTGTACTGAGTGCTAAGGACTGGGGGGCAAAATAATGAATTTTGTCACACCAGAAGCTGATGGTCAGCTGGCGGGGGAGGGGAGCAGGAAAACAGCAACAACCACCACCACCACCATAATCCGTACAAAACCCCTGAAGGGTTTGGCCCCCAACAGCGAGAAAACGGGGCTGGGCCATAGGACACGCAGTGGTAATGTTCTTTGACGCCTCCAAGTTTGCCTCCTGGATTGCACGCTACGACACTGTTTAAACCATTGTATGGACGGCCATCTGCAGGCCTGCTGTTAGCTGAGCTCTCTTAAGCCCGACAGTTGGTTCGCGGTTTAGAAAGACCCAACTGTACGCCCATAGCATTCAATCCCTCACCATCTAATTCAACGGAGTATTTCTAAGGGGCTTACCATGGACTAAAAGGAGGTACATAACCGAAGGACGATAATATTGTTTATCTGGCATAATGAAGGAAGAAAGTATTCTGGTTTTTTACCATCGCCCCTTTAAGAAAGCCAGTGTGTATAATTTGTGCTGGCAACCTCATATATGCTATGTTTCCTTGACTTCTTCACCAAAGCACATGGATCGTAAGTCTTTTCTTGGTGACTTGGAATTTTTATACCAGGCTCTAACGCTCAAGGCATAGTGCCATGTGAGGGCTGTTGGCCCCACTCACATCAAATGCTCCCTGAATGCTGCTTTAAAACAAATCCCAAAGACGGTCGGCTTTGGCTTCTTAATTTTTACAATCCCCTGTTGGCCTTGTAGTCCTTGCTTCCTCCTGCATTTAGCGTTAGCCTTGCAAGTTTACTGCTTCTCATGCGTTGTGGCTGTAATGGGAGAAAAGTAAGCAAGCTAGGCCTTCCCTAAAACAAAAGCAGGCCTTGGCAGGACGGAGGGGCTCTTCCAAAAATCCGGCCAGCAGAAGACTTCCCAGACACTCAGTGCAGGGACAGGGACGGCAGGTATTGGCTCTTACTGCCCCGGCTTCCTAGAAGGACTAGTGCCCCCTACCTGCCTTGCCGGGAAAGGCAGGCACTAGGGAAGAGCTCCAAGTTTCTCAAAAGACAGAAAGAATGATTTTGAAAGACGTGTGTTACTTTTGAACACGAGCAAAAATCCCTTCAAGTAAAAGGTGATCATATTGACCCCGTCCCCAGCCAGCCGGCCAGCGGGATGTGTGAACTGTCACCGGGCTGCAGCTGCATGGGAGGAAACGAGATGAACCAGTGGGGGTCTCTCGCCCCCAACCCCGACCCGGCTCACACAGACAGGGCTGCACAGATACAGGCCCCCCCCGCCCCCCCCCCCCCCCCCCCCCCGCCGCAGAAGTGAGAATGCCAGGTCAGCTGCTTGTGTAGCTGCAGAGGGTGGCGGGCCTGAAATATGTCACCTTCTGCCCAAGGCTTTTCATACACGACTCTTGGTCACTCAATTTTTGCAAAGCACTTCTCCTTTTTTTCTCTTACAGAGTATAACTGGTTTCTCATACAGTCTTTTCCTGAAACTCTGAAGCTCCCACGTACAGAAATTTGATGTCAATTAATTATATCTCGGTAGGCTACACTTTCAGAATGTATAAAGTTTAGAATTAACAAAAGGGATCTTTCCGGCCATAAAAGCAAAAAAAAAAAAAGGGGGGGGATTACTTAAAATCCTCCACTTTTTCTCTGTAAAGGAAATCGAACAGTTAATGAATGTCTCCTCCCATTCCCACCCCACCCCCTTCCTCTGTCAAACCCTGGGTGAATTTCCCTTCCTTGGCTGGCTGGATGGTTGCAGAAGGCCGGAACTGGATCGCTGTGATGGCAAGATTTAATTTCGAGGGCATGGGTTCAGACTCAAAGGCTCAAGTACAAAGTGCAATTCTGACTCATCGGAGAGTATTTGTGGTCTTGGCAAAACGTCTTAGCAGTCATTCAAGAGAAAACAATGAAAATTTTCTCTATGTTCATCTGGCCTCAACCTCAGTGATCATCAGAGGGAGACATAACCTTCTGCTAACAGATAAATCCTCGTAACAGGTCTGACACACAACAGCACTGGCTCCTTGCTCTCCACAGTCTGGGGTCCAGGCAGCTTCTCAGAAGCTGTTGGAATATAGTTAGCAGTTTGAGCTTATGGAAAATATCTGCTGGCAAAAAAAAAAAAAAAAAAAAAGGCACATAATGCAAAAGATGAAAAATTTCATTAAATGGTTGAGATTCTTTTATCTCAAGATTAATCAAGATTTTTTTTTATCACTTTTCAAAAATATATTTTAGAGAGTGACCAGGGGATGGGGTGGAGGGGGGGAGAGAGGGAGGGAATCTTAAACAGGCCCCACACTCAGCACGCAGCCTGACGAGGGCCTTGATCCCATGACCCTGGGATCATGATCTGAGATGAAATCATGGGTTGGACGCTCAACGGAGCCACCCAAGTGCCCCTGTTTTATCACTTTTAATCTCGTCTTAACACGGTTCCTGATTACTTCTTTTTCTTTAATGTTTATTTTGAGAGAGAGCGAGAGCACAGGGGAGGGGCAGGGAGAGGGAATCCCAAGCAGGCTCCACGCTATCGGCATGGGGCTCGAGCCCACAAACCATGAGATCATGACCTGAGCCAAAATCAAGTCAGATGCTTAACTGACTGAGCCACCCAGGTGCCCCATCACTTTATTCTTACTATTACCTTATAGGAGGTTATGATTTGGGTTCTTTGCCTCTGAATAAAATGAGGTTCTCAACAAAGTCCAGCATATGTGTCCCTTTTTTTTTTTTTTTAAATATGTGTCATTTTAAAGGGCTACTCCCAAGTTCGGTCCTCACTGCGTAACAGCAGCATGAGGACAAAGGAGCACAGCGCTTCTGAACTGAACAGCCACGTTGATATTTTCTTTCATTGGATTTTTGGAGTGAAACTGTTGCCATTTTAGTTTCAGGGCGTCTAAAAAATCACATCTGTATCCAATATATACACATGCAGCAAAGATAATTCAGGAATATTTGATTTTCTGCGGGACTTGCTTGTGAGGCTATGATTCAGCAGTAAAATAAAAAAAAAAAAGTGCTTTCAAGGCAACAAGCACATAGAGGAACCCAAAGTGCTGGAGTCTGCCAAAAAGATGTGATCAACAAATACTGGAGAACGTAATTTGGGGACCGCAACGTCCCAGCACCATTATCCTAGGGATAACGAACAGATCAAATGAGTTCACGTACACAGAAAGAACAAAACGGTACACGACACATGCAAGACGATATTATTTGGGGGCAGGGGGTGGGGGCGGCGAATGTTCTGAAGCACAGGAACAGAGTACAGATCGAGGCCTTAAAACTCTGCAGCCGTCATACAGAGACATCTTGAAATCAGCGTAAACCTTCACAGACACCGCAAACGTAATTTTCACAAACCCGGGAAGGGGAAGGTGGGAAGGGGTGGAAAGTGCCGAGAAGGAACCCGTCTCGGTGACGTCACACCTCTACATTCCAAATCCCAGGAGGGAAGCAGGTTCTGCTGTGGCATCCAAGCTTTCCACGCATGCTTCTTCAGGGAAGGCGTCTCCCCGTCCGTTCCGGACTAAACTTAACCCAATTTACAGCGCACCGTTTCTCTTCATTTCACCCAGAGGAGAGCAGGACCAGTAGAGGTGGGTCCTAATGAGGCCTTCCTCCCTGACTCGAGGCTGAGCCCACGAGATGTGGGAAACAGAGATTAGAAAAACTGAGGCCACTCCCATGGCCAGAGAAGTATTTATAAAACCAGCTGTCTTGTCAAATAGAGGTTAGGAATCCCCAAAGGCGTTTCTGTCTGGCATTAGGGATTAGCAAAAATTCTCTCAGAGGGCTGGGCATTGTCTTGGTTTCTCGTACTTTCCATTATTTTTAGGGCGGCTGGGGAAACCACTTAATTCCATGGTCACACTGATGCTCTAAACTTACTGGATACTCGTTCCGTGCCCCACAGCGAAAGGGTTCAGGTTCCAGCTCATGACTGTGGAACTCGGGGTCTCAGATGCTATTTTACTTTAGCTGAGGCATGTCTGGTGGCTCAAACAGCCACTTTTCTCTTAAAATGACACTTACAGAATGTTCTGGCCGGCTTAGACCAACATGTCTGTATCACCTGTCCTATGCATAGAAACACACCTTCTTTGCAAGAATAAAGCAGGGACCTTAAGACCTGAAGTTGGAAACGCTGATCTGCTGAGCGTTCAGAAAACGTATTGTCTTAGGTTCAACAATCTGGACTCTTCATTTAGGGCTGATATATGGGAAGAAACTAGCTCAACTTTGTTAAGGTTTGTAACCATAGGTTCAATGTTGAATTTGCTTTTGGAGGGCTGGGTAGAAAGCAGAGATTGTGCGAAACACAGTAAAACTTTATCTATAAATAAGCACAGAGAGAAAAACGTTTTTAGGATGCCTGAGCCAGCATGTTTATACATGGCACGATTATTTAGTTTGTGGTCTAATTACATTTTGTGACCAAAATCCCAGGATTTAAATAACTTTCTGTGTACTTCCCACCTCCACCTTCTACTAATGTTCACATGGGAGACATCACGAACTGATAAAGATAATTGACTTACGTGCTCAAAACGCCCAAAATACATTGGAGCATAAAAGCAGATTTCTGACAACGGTTTTTGTCATGTTTTCATTATAGAAAATAGTTTTGCTTTTAATTCCAGTATAGTCAATGTATAGTTTTAAATCAGGTTCAGGTGTACAATATAGTGATTCAGGCATTAATAGAACAGATTTCTAAAGAAACACCTCAAAAATAAAATGCCAAATCATACATGAGAGTTTGATGCTTTGGAAGAAATATCTCACATACCACCTTCTTCGTTTCTTTAAATCACAATGTTTGGAGGCAATACTCCAAGAGTGGTTTCATTTTTTATTTTTTTAAGTGTTTATTTATTTAGAAGGAGAGATAGAGCGTGAGCAGGGGAGGGGCAGAGAGAGACGCAGACAGAAAATCCAAAGCAGGTTCCGTGCTGCCAGCGCAGAGCCCAACGTGGCGCTCGAACCCACGGACCGAGAGATCGTGACAGGAGCTGAAATCAAGTCAGACGCTCAACTGACTGAGCCACCCAAGCGCCCTCAATGGTGGTTTTAGAAGGCGAAAGATTTATTCGATCTGAAGAGAAACCAGAGTATAAGGGTGGCTTTAAATCAAAGACAGAAAGGAGTATGTTCAACATCCATAAAATTTTGTATTTTGGGCTGCTTTATTAAAAACTTCAAATTGTTTTAATTTCTTTGGTTGCGATGCCTAACCCAAAAGTTTAGATTTATCTTGCCCTTGACCGTGCTATCAAAGCCACCCCACCGAGTGTTCTGAATGAACACAGACATGCTCTCTCATATCCTTAGGTTTCACCTGTGTTCTTATGCTCTACTGCCCACAGCAACTCGACTTACTGTAAGTTCCCAGAACGCAGGCCAGGTATTCTTCCTGCTCAGGGTTTACTTGTAATCTTATGATGACAGCTGTGTTCTCAATAAAACGTCTGACAGTAAGAAAGACATCTAAGCTTCCAAGCCAATGCTACATACTAGGTAAGAGATGTGCCACCTCGCATTATTGTTCTACGTCCCTAGATCCTCAGAAGAGAAGTCTGCGAATTTTTCTCCCTATTCCAGTCAACACAGAAACAGGTCAGTTTCGTGGAGGCAGTGAACAGTTTTAGCTTTGCAGGAACAAATTACATATATATATATATATATATATATACACACACACACACATACACACACATACATATATATACCAATATATATACCAATACAATACCAATATATAAAAATATATATGTTTATATATATATAAATATATATTTATATTTTTATATTTTTAATCTATTTATTTATTTAAAAAACCCAACTTACTGTAAGCATGAGGAAAAATTAGGTGATTTGGGAAATAATACATTCCCAACTGGTAAGCGCACCAGGTCCTGGACTTCTGCAACATCGCTTAGGCTTCAGCACCACCGCATTTCCTGTACATACTTCTGTTCATGATGCTTGCTCCTCCGATTTACCTGGAATCCATGAAGCTGGGGTGGGGGGGGAAAGGATTCTGTAAGAAGCAGATCAATGTCAGAAAACTATCACATATCCATACCGTCAATAAGGATGAAATAAATATGTCAGGGACAAGCACTTCTGAGGAATATCTTGAGTTTATTCTCAATTCACTAGGGTCCCAGTTTCAGGCAGAATGGTTGCAAGATTACTTGTTACCAGCATGTCCTCGTTTTCTGATTTTAAAGTTGAGAACCTCCAAGACAGGTCACCTCTCGAAACCATTTTTAAAATACGTAAGGTTAAAAAAAAATGTAGCAGTACTCAGTGTCCAACAGAAACCACTCTGTCTGTTAAACAATATCTCGACTGCAAGGCTTCTCTTGCTGTCGGTCGATAGATAATGACACGGCGCGGTCATTATCACCGTGGCAACAGCACCCAGGAACTATCAGAGGAAAATTGCACATAGAACGGCTGGCACTTGAGCAGTCATGCCTCAGCTTCCTCTGGAGTATGCTTTTTCTGCAAGTCTGGTGTGCTCTAGGGTACCACCAACCCAGGGCGGCTCCAAGACTACAGATCACGTCTCGATTTCACGTGAGTCCCGATCTCCCCGAATCGCTCATTCCACCAACAGGAGCACCTGCCACGTCTCAAGCTCCGTTCTAGGAACTGAGGCTACAGTAGTGAATAAAGTCCAGTGCCGGGAAGGGGAGGGGGGAGTCACTAGACGAGCTAGCGAATATATATTTCAAGGTGCACTAAGTACAATGGAAAACTGAGAAAGCAACGAGCCCGGGAGGCCTTCTGCCCTCCTCTCTGTACCCGCACCCTGCTTTGTACCTGCTTCTCACTTCTCCCGCTGACGATCTCTGGGCACCAAGTCCGGGCATCCCGCGCAGGCACCGTGCCTAGCACGCAGCACCCGCTCAGAAAACGTTTGTCCAGGGAACCAATTCCCTCGTGGCTCCCTAGGCAACAAAGGACTGAGGCGGGCTGCAAAGTCCACGAAGCCCCAAACCCGTAAGGGATATGCACACGAGAGCACGTTACACAATTTTAAAAGTTATTTTCGAGATATAATTGAACGCCGGAGACGGGCGCCGCCGGGCCGGGTCCGGGCCTCGGCTCCCACGCGGGCAGCGCGGCCAAGGCACAGCCGGGACACGTGGCCGCCCGCTTCGACGCGGGCGCCCCGGCCCCCAGCGCCCGGCCCCGGCCCCGCTCCCACCACGAACGGCGGCTTTCAGCCGCGGCCGCACGGAGGTACCGGCGTCGCTCACCCAGGCTGGGAAAGGCGGGCACAGGCCGGATCCAGCCCCGCCGCCGCCCCTAACGCGGAAACCCGGAGCCGGGTTACCGCGTTGCCACGGCAACTCAACCACCGCCTACGCCGGAACCGGAACCTTCCCTAGGAAGTGACCTCTTCCCGGCGTGCCGCGGAACGGCGGAGCCCGCCCACTGCCTTTCGCAGTCATCCGGGAGTATCCCAGCAGGCCCGTCTACCCTCCGGAGGGAAGTCGTCTTCCCTCTGGTTTCGCCTCTCCTCGCCTTGGAGCGTGACCCTGATGGACATTCACTCTCTCCAATCAACTGACAAAGCGATTGCCAGCGGCCAATAGTAAGGGCTGTAGGATGCGGGCTTAAGGACCACCTCCATCCTGTCGGGGACCGGGCGAGTCATACGATTGGTAGAATCGAGTAAGTGCGGGCTAGCGTTGCCCAATCACGGGGAGGAGCTCGGAGCCGGCCCAATGAGAGCCTCCGGGGGGCGGGCCGGGCTGCCGCGGGCCCGGGGAAGGCTCCCGGGGGTGAGCCGAGGTCCCGGGCCGTCGAGGGCTCCGGCCAGCGTGCGGGAATGAGCGGGTCCCTGGGCCGGGTGGCGGTGGCTCTGCTCCGCTGGGGGCGCGGCTCCGGCGGCGGCGGCGGCCTTTGGGGCCCAGGCGTGCGGGCGGCGGGTTCGGGCGGCGGCGGGGGCGGCTCAGCCGAGCAACTGGACGCGCTGGTGAAGAAGGACAAGGTGGTGGTCTTCCTCAAGGGGACTCCGGAGCAGCCCCAGTGCGGCTTCAGCAACGCAGTGGTGCAGATCCTGCGGCTGCACGGTGTCCGCGACTACGCGGCCTACAATGTGCTGGACGACCCCCAGCTCCGGCAAGGTCAGGCGGGCCCGCCGGGTGAGGGGCGAAGGGCCGGGGCCGCCCCGCGGGGCTTGGGTGTGTCGCGCAAGAGGTCGGGGAGGGGGGGGGGGGTTCGAGCGCGGCTAAGGGCGCGGGTTCCTGCACTGTATTCGGGGTCGAGTGGGGGGCATGGTTGGCTTGAAGTGGATCTTGAGGATCTGGGCATCCGGTTCTCTGGCCAACTTGGGCGTTGGGTAAGTCCCAGCTGTTCACTGGTCCCCACGCTGAGCCCAGGGAGGCGTTTCGGAGCCAAATCTCTCAGGCTCAGTCGGGGGGAGAGTGATGGGGAAGGGAGGCAAGAAGGAATACAGTAAGAACCACTAGGAGGTAGGCACTTTGGGGGACACGTTGAGAAGGTCGGCCTGCCTCACGAATAAGGAGCCGGTGCTGTTGATGGTGGAGGAAGGGCCGGGGTTGTCTTTGTCTGAGGCTGGCTGGTGCTTCAAGGCTCGGGCTGTCCGGAACCATCCTTTGTTGTTGCCACAAGGAGGGGGTTGACACTGCTTTTAGACTAGTCTTACTTGGGATCACTTGGTGTGGGAGAAAAAGTCATGAAATTTGTTTTTAGCTACTCAAGGACAGGTTGGGATTGGGGGGCGTGCTGGGGCATGGAGAGGCCTGTGGACAGAGAGATAAGGAATGAACCCCGTGCCCTAGGTAACTGAAGCTTGGAGCTGAAGGACCCAGGGACCAGTTAGGGTCTGGGGCCAGATGCAGCAGGTAGGTAGAGGCGGGAGGGCCCGGACAGCTAATTGGTACTTCTTTTTTTTTTTTTTAATTTTTTTTTCAACGTTTATTTATTTTTGGGACAGAGAGAGACAGAGCATGAACGGGGGAGGGGCAGAGAGAGAGGGAGACACAGAATCAGAAGGAGGCTCCAGGCTCTGAGCCATCAGCCCAGAGCCCGTCGCGGGGCTCGAACTCACGGACCGCGAGATCGCGAGATCGCGACCTGAGCTGAAGTCGGACGCTTAACGGACTGAGCCACCCAGGCGCCCCAATTGGTACTTCTTCTAATAAGCCCCGTGCCAGGAACCTTATTGACATGCTTTCTCCTATTTTGTGGGGGAGGAGGAAGAGGACAGAGGAGTGTGTTGACCTGCCCCTTGGCTAAGGTCCTGGGTCAGAGTTGATGGAGCAGTGGGGAGGCTGTATGTACCTCCTAGAGGGTGGCTTGGTGTCCTGCCTTCCCGTTAGAGACTCCCAGTGACTGAATCCTGGCACCTCCCTGAGCCTAGTGCTGTTCTTTAGTGACAGTGTTCCAGAAACAGTTTTACGGGGCCAGCTTCTCTGTTATGCCAAGCCTAGAATTCTCCCATTTTGTTATTACATATTTACGACTGTTATTCTCCAGTTGAAATGATCAGTCGTAGTCCTTTCTGCTTGATGAGACTGGCACTTGTGGTGGAAAGGTTTTGGGTTGTAATCCCTCTGCAGCCAGTCGGCTGTGCAGCCTTAAATCCCATCCCTGCATTTTCCTTTTCAGCCGTATGAAGATACGAGGAAAGCAGACTTGACAAAGTTTTGATGAGGAAGAAAGAGAAAGTAAAACTTTTTAGAAAAGTGCCCCTCATTTTATCCGGCACACAGAAGGCACCCACTAAGTGGTAGCTATTTTATTATTGGGATATTTGGTTTTCAAAGTATTTGTCCCCCCCAGATTAATCCCTGGGACACTGTTGGTTTCTGTGGGTGGAAACTAGGAGGAGTGAAGGCAGGTTAACATTACCAGCCTTATGTGATCTTACCGTGTATTATGCTTGTGATCCTTGTTTGTTTTCCTGCTAGGATGCCACCGGTCACTAGGCCTTGGGGTGTTTTTGGTTTTTGTTTTTCTGTGTACGGGGAGTATCTGCGGTCTTCACCCAGCAGTGACTGCTCTACTTAAAAGATAAGATAGGAGAAACTACTCTGTAATCTTTCCGTGGGGACCTCAGCACAGGTCCCCTGCAAATTGCTAGTATGGCCGTTCGTAAAAATTGCGTTGTTAACAGCTTGTTTAGTGCGAAGTTTTGAAGCTCTTTGGTTTGTGGTTTCTGTTCTCCTGTGGAATACAACTGGAGATAGGCTATGCTGGAATGTAAGAACAAAGTAGGAGCAGAAATAAGAAGGCTGACTCATAGCACTTGGATTCCTGGCTTCCGTTTCACCTGTCTGGCTTCCAGTCTCTCACGTTCATATTCTCTCTCTCTCTCTCTCTCTCTCTTTATTTATTTTTATTTTTTGAGAGAGAGAGTGTATGTACATGAGCAGGATAGAGGCGCAGAGAGAGAGAGAGAGAGAGAGAGAGAGAGAATTCCAAGCAGGCTCCGTGGTGTCTGTGCAGAGCCCAACACGGAGCTTGATCCCATGACCCAGGGATCATGACCTGAACTGAAATCAAGAGTTGGTCACTTAACTGACTGAGCCACGCAGGTGTCCTAAGTCTCACTTTGTTAAGTGTTCAGACAACAGCTACAGGAATTTAGCCCTTAAATTTATTTATTTTTTAAGCTTTATTTGTTTATTTTGTGTGTGTGTATATGAGAGAGAGAGCATGAGCCTGGGAGGGGCAGGGAGAGGGAGAGAGAGAATCCCAAGCAGATTCCGCGCAATCAGTGTGGAGCCCTGCAGAGCCCTGCGGAGCCCGACGTGGGGCTTGAACTCACAAACCGTGAGATCATGACCTGAGCCGAAACCAAGAGCCAGAGGCTTAACCAACTGAGCCACCCAGGCGCCCCAGCCTTTAAATTTCTTGACCGTAGAGTTTCAACATTTCCATTCCTATTTTGTTTCATACCAGATTGTCATCTTGGTCGATAAATGTGTTGCATATATGGTGAACATAACATCTACCTTTTGTGTTGCTTAGAAAAATAAACTTGCATGCAAGTATTAACCTGCAGATTGGAGCAGGGTAGTGTGTGCGTGTTCCCGCAGTGGGGACTCATTTAGCCAGGGTAAGACTTTATAAAACATTCAGACTCTTCATCTCTTTATTCTCTACACTTTTGATTTTACCAAGAGAAGCTGCCAGGCTGTCTGATGGTTGCTTTTGCTAGTCAGAGCTACCTCTGTGCACCTTTCCTAGACCCAAGGTCACCGCTAGTAACTGGAGAGGGGCAGCTGCCAAACTGCCTTTCCTTTCTCCCTGTGCCACAGCTTTGCGAAGGGCTCAGAGCCTGAAGAACACCCACAGACTCTGTCTTGTTCCTGCTGCCCGGTTCCCAAGGTGTGATGCAGAGAGGTCTCAACCTGTGACCCAGGGAACAAAGACGACTGTGAGGTCCTCCTCCGGTCTTTTCTTTCTCCTGTTTATCTGGAATACACACAGAAGGGAGCCACAAAGGGATCAGGTGGGTCCCGGCAGACAGATGTCAGCATATCCAAATCCTCCTTTTAACAAAGCCTGTCTTTTATTTTCCTTTGTAAAAGTAACATGCTCACCGAGGAAACTTGGAAATGCCGAAAGTAATAAACGAAAACTACCTGTAATTCTGCATACACTGTTAACATTTGTATCTAGTTTCTAGTTGGGTTTTTGTTTCTTTGTTTTGTTTTGTTTTTAAATGCATTTGAGATCACACGTGTCCATGCTTAGCATTTTGCCCTCTGGAGAGCAGGGACCATGTCTGACCGCGTTACCTGAGTACCCTGTATATTGCTTATGCAGCGCGAGCTTTCGTTGATGATTTTAATGAATAAGTAAATACTTCTCTTATTTATCATATCGGAAACCATCTTCCATGCTCTTTAAAAACAAACCCTCTTAAATTTCTGCCTGTTCAGATCCCCATTGTTTTTTGCTTTCACGAGGAGCAGTGTCTGTTGAATGAATAGCCATTATCTTATTGTTGAATGTTTATTAAGCTTTTGAAAATATGCACGGCCTTTTCACTATCAGGGAATTTGGGCAACAGTAACAAATCTGGGACCTTGGCAAATGTTAAAAGATTAGGGGGTGGTGTTTCTGGGTCTTTGTTGTGATGGATGTGATACATGCAGTGGATGAGAGAATCCAGTCGCACCAACACCTTGGAGGAGTAACTGTCCGGTGCCGGGTCAAGTTGAAGGTGACCAGCTGCTTCCCTCCTGGGTATACAGTCTACAGTGAGGGTTGCCAGGGGTTCCTGCGTGGCTCCGTCGGTCAAGAGTCCGACTTCGGCTCAGGTCATGATCTCGTGGTCTGTGAGTTTAAGCCCCGCATTGGTCTCTGTGCTGACAGCTCAGAGCCTGGAGCCCCTCCCCACTCACGCTCTTTCTCTCTTTGTCTCTCAAAAGATAAACAAACGTTAACAAACAAATAAAGTGGGGGTTGACAGACGACCTTTGTAAAGGGCCAGAGAGTAAGTACTTCAGTCTTTGTGGACCCTTCCGCTCTGCTATTGGGGGCCTGAAGGCAGTCGGGATGGTACCTAGACAGGTAGGTGTGGCCGAGTTCTAATAAAACTTGATTTGCAAAAAATAGGAAGTGGACCATATTTGGCCCAAAGGCTGTAGTTTGCCACCTCTTTCTCCAGCGAGGAAGACCCCTGTGTTTGAGTTAGAAGATGCATGTAATGATATTCCCTGAAGCGCTGCTTGTAATAATGAAAACTTGGCAAGAGAGGATCTTGGCCTATTAGCAGACTGGATAAACAGACTGTGGTTTAGTCAGGCGATAGAAAACTAAGTTGTGGTAGAGTGATCTAGTTCTAGATGTATCTCATGTAACTGAATCTCAAAAATTACAGGGTGCAGTCACGAAGTAAGTTGCAAAAAAGGTAGTCATAGCATAATGCCGTTCGTGTATACAGACGTTACCGGTGTGAAACGGCCCGACGTGTTGCGGACACATGCCAGTTGTAAGTATGGATCGTGGGCAGGGGTGGGACGTGCCAGCCAGAGGCCACCTGCGGAGGTCTAGAACCTGTCCTTTGGATTCCTAGAAACCCGGATGGAAATCCAGGCCCGGCCGTTTGCCAGCACTGTGACTTTGGTTAAAGAACTTCTCTGAGCCTCAGTTTCTTCCTCTGATAAATAGGGACTAATTATGCCTTCCCGGAAGGACTCTTACAAAGGTTAAGTGAGGGTATGTATTGAAAACACTTAAAAGAATGTGAAATTCAGTAACCCTATCAGCAAGTGCCTGGCACACCTGATTGGTATTTTTCCAGCATTCTTCCCTGGGCGTCCTCTGTTGCACGTATTTCTAGAGAGGCAGGACTTGAAGGGTGAGTAGGGGGCATTGGTGGAGAGGAGAGCGTATCCGCCTTGCACCTGGAATGTGCAAGCTCCATCCTTTCACCAGTTAGGTCTCATTTCATCTTTGTAATAAATCCGTGAGGCATGGATTTCTTCCCACTTCCCAGGTAGGGAGACTGAGGCTAAGACATGAGCAAATTTATCTGAAGCTACATCTGCAAGCTAGCAAGCCACAGTCGGCTGCCCTTAAAGCCATTGCTTTGTTCACTCTGTCCCCAGCCTTTGCTTTTCCCCTGTTGAGGGTCTCTCGTTTCCCTTGCTCTCTCTGCTCAGGTGATCTCATGGGGGTGCTGACATCATTGTTTCCTAGGAGGACTTCAGGAGGAGGTGATGTGACTTGCCCCAGGCAGAGTTAACCTGCATCAGACTCTGAAGCTCCTATGGTGAAAATCTACCAGGAAAAAAAAAAAGGAAACTCTTATCATTTGTTTGTTGTCCAAACCGGGAACGAAGTCTAATGTTCTGAAATGGGATGAATTTTGAAAAGTCCCTTTCGAAAGCTCTGGAAGTACTTTTTTTTCCACTCTGGTTTGATGCTTTGGAATATTAATTTTTTTGGTGGGGCAGTAGGTAGAGGTAGAACTGGTTTTGTAAGACCACCTCCTTTGTCACTCCAAATTCCTAGTGTCACCCTACTGTAGAACTTCGCGGTCAGTACTTTTTGTCCCAATACCATTATTATTAAAATCCACTCTTGGATACGATTTTCTCATTTTCATGAGTTTCTCCGATCCTGAGTTATTTGGAGTGAAAGTTAACTACCACTGTATATTGCAGGTTTTGAGAATTAAAAAGTGTGAGGAATTAGCCATGTTTAAACAATTAATGGTGGACCGATGGGATTCATTTTAATTTTCAACTTGTGAGCCGCGGTCTCTTATTCTCAGAAGTTACTCGCTTCGTGCTATAGGAATCCACTGGTTATCTCGTTAAATATTTAAACTTGTAATCAGACTTCTAAAAAAAGGGACATAGTATGTTTTTTAAGACGCTGACGCTTTGCCTTGCTATCAGCTGCCTGTAACCTCTGTTACTCTAAAAGCCAAAGAAGCAAGTAGGTTTCGTTTTGATCAACTGTCAGCTAGTAGGCCCGTTGGCCACTGTCACAATGCCATCATGGGCTCCGAGGCGCGGTGCTTCTGAGTTCCTGAAATGTAAGTTATTGGGCAAGATAGTGTGACTCTGGGGTTTGGAAGGAGTCCCAGCTCCCTCGCACGTGACTGGGGGGGGGGGGGATGTTCAGGAAGGTTGGAAAGCCCACTTGCTGGGTAGTTTTAATGGTGGCGTGTCTGCCTCGTCTGGACGTGTGATCTGCAGCAGCATGAAATTAATGAAGGAATCGGGCCTAAAGCTTTGATTGAGTGTGGTGCTATAAATACGATTGATGGAAGCAAATCATTCTTTTACTTAGCAAAGATCTTATGTAAAAAAACTACTCTTTAGGATCAGATGCGTGTGGTTTTCGGGCGACCTCAGATGGCAAATTTACTCTCATTTATGGTGCGTTTCAAAAATTGTAGGGACTCACCGAAAGAATCAGTACATATTCATTGTCTTGGAAAGCTTCACACAATGTATTACCAATTGAAAAAGACCCAGATGTAAAAGCACGTACATAAGTGGCACATGCACACAATACAGAAAGTTCTTAAGAAGCTTTCAAAGAATTACAAGAGATCCGTGTTGACTTTAAACATTTCTTAATTCCCACACCCACTCTCGGTCACATGAAAGTAAAAAAAGATGGATCACTGGCTTCTTCGTGAAATACGTTCTAATAGACTATTTAAGGACAGAGCTTTTTTTTTTTTTAAATACAACTCCTATGCTAAGTCGTCTCTGTGGCATCAAGTATCAGAATGATGAAAAACTTTAATTCATCAAGATACTCTAACATATCGGGGCGCCTGGGTGGCGCAGTCGGTTAAGCGTCCGACTTCAGCCAGGTCACAATCTCGCGGTCCGTGAGTTCGAGCCCCGCATCAGGCTCTGGGCTGATGGCTCGGAGCCTGGAGCCTGTTTCCGATTCTGTGTCTCCCTCTCTCTGCCCCTCCCCCGTTCATGCTCTGTCTCTCTCTGTCCCAAAAATAAATAAACGTTGAAAAAAAAAAAAAAAGAGATACTCTAACATATCTAGATATTTGGTATTCTGAAGACATTCTGAAGGCTAAATGAAATTTTCCTTTTATTAGTAACCCCCCTACCTCTAGCTGACTTTTTTTTTTTTTTTTAAGACACTCAAAGTGGCTTAGAACTGTGCTTTTCTGGGGATATAACGTACAGCATGGTGACTATAGCTGACAATCCTGTATTGCACATTTGTAAGCTTTTAAGGTAATCTTGAAAGTTCTCATCACAGGAAAAAACCTCTGTAACCTTATAGGGTGACAGCTGTTAACTAGACTTATTGTGGTGATCATTTTGTAATATATACACATATCAAATCATTATATTGTATGCCTGAAATAATATGTCATATGTCAATTATACCTCAAAAAAAAAACAAAAAAAAACCTAAGTGTGTTTTCTGGGGCCTGTAACGCTGGACCCATTATCTCCCTAGAAGTCTGGGGAAGAAAGATAAAGCTCTCAGCTAGGGGCTGTCTTTAGTGCTGTGGTTAGGAGCTAAGTTACCGTTTTTTAGAAGGCAGTGACTTATTTAAAAGAGAAAAAAACGCATTGCATCTTAGGATTTGGGCCATCACTCAAGTTGGTGTTTTTATTTGGAAAATAAATATTTTATATGAAAAATAAATAGGGTATCCAGGACCAGCTTTTTAGCACCAGTATTTTTCGTTGGTTTGCATGAAAACCCCCACGTGAACGACTTTTAATTTGCACGGTATTGTGTTTTGTTTGAACGGCCTGTTTACGTTGCTGTTTTGTTTGTTTGCTCGTTTTGGCCATTTGAAAATATCTATGGAAGTGTAAACATGGCAAGTATATAGTGATTGCTGGTCACGTGCCATGGTTTTGACCGTCGTCCGTTTTTCATAGAGCCAACACACATTTTGCTGGAAGGCCATGTTTTTGGAAGTGTTTTCTCATCTCAGCCCACAAGTAGGAAGGAAGTAGAATGGTTGGAAGAATGTGAGGAAAGAGCAGCCTTCTGTCTTGAGATCGAAACCATGCTTTTTCCCTACCTTGTTGTCAAGACCATCGTCCTCATGGCCCAGAGCTGAACAGAAGAACCACACGGCTTCACTGTCCTAGAATGTGCCTCATCTCTGTGTGTCCTCCACACCGCTCACACACGGGACTGATCCCGTGCATGCTGGTTGGTTTCTTGTCCTCCGTGAGCACTTGAGAACGAGGAGGGGGGGCCCCCTCACCCTCTGGCACCGCTCCTGGCCCAGGACATGGGCCTTCGGCGAGCTTCGGGCTTCTCCTTGCTTTGACTTGGTTGCTGCGAGTTCTGTGCTGAGCCGAATCCACCTGCCCTGTGGAGAGCCCATCTGAGGGGCTGAGTAGGGCGAGGGCTGCAGTCTGCCCTAGGAAAGAGATTTTTCTCTAGGTCAAAGAATTAAAGGCAAAAACCCATGACCAACCCAGATAGGCATAAAAACCGTGAGGCGGGGACTGCCTCATTTGGCAGAGTTGGACCCGTGGGTCCATGATAGACCCATATTAAGTAGTCCGCTTGGAAATGAAGTCCTGGCATTTCTTTAACGTTTGGTCTCACTGAAACCATGACTGGCAGATGAACAGAGAATGTGGCTCTGTATGTGTTGTGTGACTTACATGAACCGGCCGGTTCTCTGCCATCAATCCCTGCCGATTGTGTGTGTGTGTGTGTGTGTGTGTGTGTGTGTGTGTGTCAGACATTCTACGACAGCCTCGCCTACCTGATTGTCCTGTCGTGAAAGCCTTGCGAGATGGGGGTGGAAACAGGTGGGTGGTGGAAAGACTTGGCCGAGGCCTCACAGCTCGTAATTAGAGGAGGTGGGGTTTGAACCGTGACCCAGTTGACTCTGCAGCTCCGAGTCTGTGGCAAACACGTCCCCCAGGGATGGGGGAAGCAAGAAGGGAACAGCACCGGATGTCCTGCTGGGAGCGTGTGGAAAATAGATTTTGCCACGAGAAGTTCAGCTCTGACCATTTAAATGACACTGAAATGTTCTCTCCCCGTAGGCATTAAAGACTATTCCAACTGGCCCACCATCCCGCAAGTGTACCTCAACGGCGAGTTCGTGGGGGGCTGTGACATTCTGTTGCAGATGCACCAGAATGGGGACCTGGTGGAGGAACTGAAAAAGCTGGGGATCCGCTCTGCCCTTCTGGATGAAAAGAAAGACCAAGACTCCAAGTGAGGGCGGCCCGGGGCCTCCCTGAGCAGCAGGGGCTGTTGGTGCCCAGACTCCCCGCCGGCCAAGCCTTACCGATTCTGGTCTTGACTCTTCAGACGGCAGCTGCTTGCACGGATTTCTCCAGTCTGTGAGCAGTTGGGCGATTTTGGTGTGTCTGGTGTTGGGGCTGCGAATATTCTATTGTGAACTTCATTAGAACCACTGCACTGTAATGATTCAATGTTGTCTTACGATATTGCTGTCAACAAAATCTGTTCTTAGGTTGTCATTTGCTCTTTGCCTGATTCAGGAGTAAAACGAGCTTTTGAGTCATTCTTCATGAATCCTCTGCAAATGTGTCAGTCTGCAAAGATAATTATATCTCCCCAAATTTTTCGTAGCTGCTTCTGTTAAGAAAAATGATGGACAGGGAGGAAGATGTGATAACTGGGGTGTTGTTTTTTTTAAATAAACTGCCAACCCAGGGATCCTGTGTGTGAGTCGTTCATTCTGAATAGCAGGAACACTGCACCTTCCTCTGCTCGGGCCTGCTGTAACAAAATACCACAGTCTGGGCGGGCTTATGAACAACGGATGTTTATTTCTTTTGGTTCCGGAAGCTGCAAGTCCAGGATGAAGGCTCTAGCACACCAGCTGTCAGGTGAGGGCTGTGCCTGGTTCATTGACGGCATCTTCTCACCGTGTCCTCATGAGGAAGCCCTCTGGGGTCCCTCTTGAGAGCTTGTTTGGAGGTTCTAGCAGGGGAGCGCAGCTACTCGTATACCCTTGACTGAAGAACGGTCCTCCTCTATCGGGGAAGGTCGTCCTCTTCGACCGAGCGCGCAGCTTCGGGAGGGACGCACATGGAGCGGTGAGGGAGGAAGGGGACACCCGCCTAGCCAGCCAGATCAGCCGAATCAACCCTGGCGATCAATGGGGTGACAGATGTCGCAGCCAGATCGCCTTCACATCCTGGGGTCCCTCTTAAATGGGCACAAATCCCATTCGTGAGGACCCTGCCCTCGGTCACCTCCCAAAGTCCCCCCGCCGCCAACACCACCATTCTGGGGGTTTGGGGTCAACATAGGAATGTTGAGGGGAGGCATTCAGTCCGTAGCAGTGTGGATTATGAGTGCCCGTGACCTGCCATTTTTTGAAATGCGGAGTGATTCTCATACTCTTCTGTTAAATTTGACATAAAAATTGCCATCAAGCGATGGTCTAATTTCTTGAGGGAAGGTAAGCCTTGTGAGTGCCGGGTGGTGTTGACTGGCCGAGTTGGGCGCCCGGGTGGCGTGTGGAGAAGGGAGGTGGCTGAGGCTGGAGGAGGCAGCCCCGCTCGCCCGCCCCTGAGATCTGGTAGCTGCACTACCGTCAGGGGGACGTCACCAGCGGTCTTCCAAAGACAGGAATCCACTGAGCATTGTGTTTTCTTAAAAAATACGGTCTAGGGCGCCTGGGTGGCGCAGTCGGTTAAGCGTCCGACTTCAGCCAGGTCACGATCTCGCGGTCCGTGAGTTCGAGCCCCGCGTCGGGCTCTGGGCTGATGGCTCAGAGCCTGGAGCCTGTTTCCGACTCTGTGACTCCCTCTCTCTCTGCCCCTCCCCCGTTCATGCTCTGTCTCTCTCTGTCCCAAAAATAAAATTAAAAAGTTGAAAAAAAAAATTAAAAAAAAAAAATACGGTCTATACACGATGTTATATAGAGAACACCCTGAACACTCCACCAAAGATCTACCAGAACTGATAAAGGAATTCAGAAAAGTAGGATTTAAAATCCGTTTCATTCCTATACACTAATAATGAAGCAGCAGAAAAGGAAGTTACGAAAACAATCTCATCTATAATTGCACCAAAAATAACTAACTCACTAACGCTAACCAAGCAATCTATACATTCAGTGCAATCCCTACCAAAATGCCAACACAATTTTCACAGATTCGGAACAGACAATCCTAAAATTTATATAGAGCCACAGAAGACCCTGAACAGCCAAAGCAATCTTGAAAAAGTAGAACAAAACTGGAGGCATCACAATTCCAGGTTTCAAGTTATGTTACAAAGCTATAGTAACCAACAGTATGGTACTGGCATAAAAATAGACACATAGATCAATGGAACAGAATAGAAAACCCAGAAATAAACCCACAATTATATGATCAATTAATCTCCAACAAGGAATGCAAGAATATGCAATGGGAAAAAGCCTTTCAACAAATGGTGTTGGGAAAACTAGACAGCTACATGCAAACAAATGAAACTGGACCACCTACACTGTACCAAAAATAAACTCAAAATGGATTAAAGACCTAAATGTGAGATGTGAAACCATAAAAATCCTGGAAGAGGCCGCAGGCAGCAATTTCTCTAATACCAGCCATAGCAATGTTTTTCGAGATATGTCTCCTGAGGCAAGGGAAATAAAAGTGAAAATAAACCATTGGGACTACATCAAATTCTGCACAAAGGAAACAACAAAACAAAATGGCAACCTACTGAATAGGGGAAGAGATTTGCAAATGACTTCTGATAAGGGGTTGGTATCCAGAATGCATAAAGAACTGATACAACTCAACACCTAAAAAAACAAATAATCCAATTAAAAATGGGCAGAAGACATGAACAGACATTTTTCCAAAGAAGGCATCCAGATGATCAACAGACACATGAAAAGATGCTCTCAACATCACATCCTCAGGGAAATGCAAATCAAAACCACGAGATACCACCTCACAATGGTATTGGGTGGTGGGGAGGACGTGGAGAAAGGGGAACCCTCCTGTGCCGATGGTGGGAATGCAAACTGGTGCAGCCACTCTGGAACACAGTATGGAGTTTCCTTAAGTAAAAAATAGAACTACCATAGGACCCAGTAATTGCGCTACTGAGTATTTACCTAAAGTATACTAAAACACTAATTTGGAAGGATATATACATCCCTGTGTTCATTGCAGCATTATGTATAATAGCCAAATTATGGAAGCAACCCGGGTGTCCATTTATAGATGAATGGATAAAAGAGATGTATAGATATACAATGGAATATTAGTCATAAAAAAGAATGAAAGGTTGCCATTGGCAGCAACGTGGATGGACCTAGAGAGTAAATGCTAAGCGAAGTAAGTCAGAGAAAGACATACCATTTGATCTCACTATTATGTGGAATTTAAGAAACCAAGGAACAAAGGGGTTAAAAAAAAAAAAACCTTCTCCCCCTCCCCCAAAAAACCAAACAAACCCAACTCTTAACTATAGAGAACAAACTGACAGTTTCCAGAGGGGAGGTGGGTGGGGGGGATGGGTGAAATGGGGTGGGGGTGGGGGATGAAGAGTATATTTAACCTTGATGAGCACCGAGTAATCTACAGGGCTGTTGAATATTGTACACCTGAAAACTAATGTTAACACTGCGTTGGCTATACTGGAATTAAAAAAAAAGCTTTGGCACGTGAAAAAAGAAAAAAGGTCTTTATACAAAAGGGATTAATTGGAATCCTAGCAGAGATGCCTCCAGTGTACGGTATCTTTTTATAAGACTCTCAACGTGTCTCTGTCCTGAGGCTGGAGGCGGAGCTGGAGGTGAGCTTTACCGTGGCTCCTGGGAAGAAAGCCCATCCTGTCACCAAGCGCCTTTGTGTCCCCAGAGGCCTTCATTCATCTCCAGGGCCTTAAACAGAACATCTCTTGGAATTGCATCTTTCCCGGTGGCAGAGGAAGGACAAAGAATGCAGGTTTTTGTGAAAAGGGCAGGAGTGACGAGGACGGTGTGGCTCATTCCCCAGAGCCGGTCTCGAAGCTTGTTCTGTGTATTTAGTCCGCTCGAGCGCCTCTTGAAAAAAAGCTCTGAAAACAGACTGACGTAAGTAGGAACTGCTGAGTTCCTGCCACCATCCCTCCCGCAAAGGTGTTGGGGATCCCAAAAGAAAGGAAAGGAAAGCGGGAGCCCCACCCCCACTGCACTGGAGACCAGAGTGCCCAGTCGGGTTAGAGGGCGGCTCCTGGCCAGTCTCTGAGCTCAGGGCTTCAGAGAGAGAAAAGCAGATTGTTGTCACAAGGTTTTTTATTACATGAGTTGGGCACTCCACCCCATCACTGCCTTGGTGTCTGCTCAAAATGAGTTTACGTAGACCCCCCTAGAGGGGGTTGGAGCTCAGCCAAGTGACCCTTCCTGTTCTACAAATCAAAGTGTGGACACGAGGAAGGCTCTAGGTCTCCCCTGTGCTGCTGCTACGAGGCGGCAGAGCCAAGGTTGCAACCTTGACCTTTGGAGAGAAGATCATCGACAAATTGCTCCATACTGTCCCTGGATGAGCCCCGGGGCCGTGGGGCTCACACATGGCAATTGTTCCTCGCCTTCAGATCTGCTGTGTAGCCAGTACCTTAACCTAATTCTACCTGTTTTGGCTTTTCCTTAGATCTGCCTATATGCCCTTTAAGTCTGTCTGAAAAATGAAATGATAAGATTAGCATGGAAACAGTGGGGAGAACTTCCCCCCCTCGCCGCCCCCCAGAATATGAGGACCAGGGGAAGGGTTCCCAACTGAATAATTTCACAAGAGCTTCAATGTTTAAGGAAATCGCTAAGCGCTACAGAAGCAGAAATGTTCTTTCCAGAAGTTAATTAATACTTTTTTTTCCCTATATGCTTAACGAGTCTTTACCAAGTAGAAAATTGAAGATGCTATCTTATGTCAGTGGGAATAATTTTAATGATCTGCATAATTAGAATTCACTGTGATAATTACAACAGTGACACCAGAGTTCCTTGTACAAACAGCAATATCACACATCATCTATTTTGAAATGCAAGGTCCACTTCATAGCTTTCCAGTAGAGTACATTCGGCTTGTGTCGTCGTGATTTATTGGCTGATTGTCACAGCTTCAAAGTACCGTGTTAATGGACCCTTTAGAGGTAGCTGACGTTGTTTTAGAAGCTTAGACCTTTGCATGATTTCAGGTAGTTTTTGTTTCCTAAGCTGGTTACATAAATGTCATCGCACTTCATTTGAGCAGTGAGTGTTGGAGATTCTTGAGGACAGACAGTAGATTTTAAGAAGTCTCTCGGGTTTGTTGTCACTGGCCCTAGTGAACTGACATGTGCAGAATCCGGGACATTCAGCTTTCCTGTAATTAATAAAGCCACAGCACCTAGCTTGAGAGAGAATTCTTGTAACTTTGTTAAATAGCTTATTTTGATATTTAGGGAGAAAGTGTTTCTTGAGAGGTCAAGTCCCTTGTTACCTGGACAGGGGAGATTGTGCTCAGGGTTCATAGGAATAAACTTGGTGTTGGCAAGGTTTGGTTGAAGTAAATTTAAACCAGAGGTGAGGAAGCTTCCAACTTTGTTCCTGAGAGTCACTGACAGGAAAAAAAAAAAAAAGATCTTGGTAGACAGTCAAAAAAGTAGCTGAATCGATAGATTAAAAAAAAAAAAAGATTTTATATTCTGCTTATGAATTGTCTAGTAAACCCCAAAACAGCTTTAAGTTATACCTAAGAAGGCTATGACAGCCACCTTGAGCGAGAGTGAGTTGGGGAGGGGGGAAGGGAGAAGAGCTGCTTTCAAGCCCAGGCGCAGACACACAAGGTGACCAAGGGAACCCGGTCCTACTTTCTGAGAATAGTCTCTTTGTGGCTGTGGGCCAAGGGCAGTTGGGCCGAGAGCAGGTCTGGCCTGGGTCTAAGGCAGGAGCTGGTACAGAAAGTCCACCTGGCTTCAAAGACCTTGTCCCAGCTTCAGCCAGAGCAGCGTTCCACAAACACCTCACGGGCCGCGTCACTCCCCTACCTGTGACCCTCCCTGGGTCGCTGCCCCGAAAGCCCTCCCGGATCCCCCTCTTCCCTCCCAGCCCCTTTGTCCATCGTACCGGGTTCTAATGGCCGCCTTCTTAACTTTGCTCAGGGACCCCCTACGTCTGGCAGATGTAATGCTCAAAAGCAATATATAAATCATGAGCAAAGGATTCCCTTTCTCCATTCCTTTTGGACTGGTCACAAGAAGTGTTAGGTTATTGGTTTACCAGACAAAGCACTGGGCAGAAGCTAAGATCACACCTCCTGGATTCTCATCCCAACCTTCCCAGGCGTGTAACACTTCAGACGCTAATAACCTCCCTTTCCCACTCGACTCATCAGGAAAGTGGCCAATGTCACCTACGTCACGCTTGTCAAAAGGCTGAGATGTGAGAATCCCATGGAGAGCTCGGCCCGCAGGGAGCTCCGAGGAAAGAGAACCCCTGCGGTTCCTTCGGACCACATCTAGACTGTTTTGTGCTATGTTCTTCACCAGCACTCTAAGATATAAAGGAGCAGAGCTAAGTCCCTATTTCTTGACAGACCCTTCTTAATAGTTGGTTACCCCAGAAGCATGGAGAGTCCTCTTTGAAGGTAAATGACAAGAATTTGTGACAGTCTTCTCAGTGGAGCGCATTACCCCACTGCTCTTGGCGACAGGAGGGCCTTGGACAAAGACTTCCCTGTAAATTACCTTCCTAAGATTATAATCTCACTGACTGCCATGGAATTTTATTATTTTTTTTAATATTACTTCTATGTCCTGCAGAGGGAACTCTTTAGCGAACGGATAGGTTACGCGTTTAGTGTGCGGAGTCAGGCTTGAATAAACACAATCAAACTAGTTAATTCCAGTTTACCAGTAGCCAGGATGGTGGTACTGGGTTCTACTTACCGAATTAACAGTTTTCACAGGGATGCGTTTTGCTAGGGGGGGGAAAAAAAAAGAGGTAGAAATGTCTCCTGGTTCATAGGAAGCTGGGGGCTGAAGTGTAGAAAGCATTTCCGGATTATTGGTGTCTGTCACTAGTCCCGAGCAGGCAGGGGCTTTATTAATTAATCAGCAGCCATGGATGCGCCAGTCCCCCTGGGTGGGAGGGGAGGGTCTACGCTGAACCCCCGACTCTGCTTGGGGGCCTCTTCCTGCCCCGGACCCAGGCTGGTCGGGGCGAGCCTTCCCGCTGGAGGTCAGCTGAGGCAGGGCCAGGGTCCGATACAGGTGTCAGAACCCTTGGAATCTGGGGGAGGACTTTGCATTGACTCAGTACTTTGACAAGGAAGCTGGAATCCTGGGAACCTGGCAATGCCGCTGGCGTTTTTAATTTTGATTTTTTTTAGCTTTTCCCCACTTAGGAAAGTCTCCTTAGAATGATCTTTGGCAGAGCGGAACCCTATTACGGAGACGATCACAGGGATTGGTCGCCGTCTCACCCATCCAGATCACTACGCCTCGGGTAGACTCCCAAAGGGTCTGGTTTGGCAGTCTGAACAAGGAGCTGCGAAGGTGCCCGCGTCCTGATCCTGGCACTCGAGACTGTGTTACTGGAGACGTCGCAGACGTGGTCAAGTTCAGGATGGTCTGGCGGGCCGGTGCAGTCACACGTGTTCTACCCCGGGGGAGCCACGACCACGGTCAGAGAGGAGGTGGGGCGTCAAGAGGCAGAGCGTGGAGAGGTGGGCTTTGCAGGTGGGGAAGCAGCCACGAGCCAAGGATGCACGGGGCCTCCAGAAGCTGCGGAAGGCAAGGAAACGGCTTCTCCCCTGGAGCCTCCATAAGGACCCCCAGCCTTGCCGTTGGCCCAGGGAGACTGATTTCAGACGTCTGACCTCCAGAACTGCAAGAGAAAAAAATTCAGCTTGTCGTAGGCCCCCAAGTGTGGGGTTATTTGCTACAAGGGCAACAGAAATCTCCTATCACTGGCTACCCGGATGTTTATGGTAGGTACCACTTGGTAGGAGTGGACAGGGGTCAGGGGACAAATGCTTACTGAGCCCCTGCCCCGTGCCAGGCGTTCAGATCCCTAACACACTTGCCACCAAAGGTCTGCACATGTGGGATATTGTCTCTGCCTCAGATGACCAAGCAGACTCAGGGAGGCTGGGGCACTTGTCCAAGGTCACTGCCTTGTGTGTGGCATGGCCGAGGGTTGAGCTGTAGTCCTCATGTTATATCACACTTCACGGGAGGCCCAGCCAAGTAACTGCACCCTCCGTGGTGCTGGCCGGGTCTGGGGGCACAGGCCTGAGGGCAAGAACCGCTCCTGCCACTGAATTCGGTCTTCACCTCCCATAGGAGCCTGCAGCTAGGGAGGCTGGATCTTTGGGGGGACACCCCCAAGCCCCACCCCGGCCATCCACTGTCAGGTCTGGGAGCCTTTGGACATCCCTCCTCTAAGGCCACACATCCAGGGGGCGTGAGCCTGTCTTCTGAGACACTCCCACGGGGCAGACACTCCATATCTACTTACAGACGGATAGACAGGTGACAGGGGCCCGATTCTGAGTAAGACCCATGCTCCTCACAGCAGTCTAGTGCGGGCTGTGGCTGAGTGTGAGTGCACAGAAAATTCTAACGCGACAGTAGAGCTTGCTTGGGTGGCCAGGGAGGCACAGAGCAGGCGGCCTCCTGGGCTGAGGTCACTGAAGAGGTGGACCCTCTGCTGGGCTTGCAGGGCAACGACCCAGGGGGCCACCAGGCCACAGCAGACAGCTGTGTCACCCGAGTCCCATCATGGCCAGATCTTGGTGATGAGGGGCCATGTTGGTTTGCAGGTGATGGAGGTGCGCCCGTCTGAATGGCCAGGGTCCCTGTGGAGTTTTGCGTCATGCTCGGTAGGGATCGCGTCGGCAGGATCTGTGCGTCGGCCCCAGTGTGTGCGTGGTCCCGCTGGGTTGCCACGCAGGCGTGTGCGTGCGTGTGTACGCGTGCAAGGTCGAGTTGCTGGCTGGCCAGAGACTACACTGAGTTGCAGACAGCCACCCTTGGACCCTGCATCAGGGCCCCTCCTCTGCGCCCACTCTGGCCCCTCCTAGTTGCTTCCCTTCCTGCAGGACGGTTAGTGGGGCCAAAGGGCCGTGCCTACCTGGAACCCTGTTCTCTTCCTCCCCGAGACCGTCCTGCAGGTAACTGAGATCTGGGAACTCTCCGCCTCGGTGCCCAGCGTCTGCTTCAAGGGCCCGAAAGCTTCTTAGTCCGTGTTCTTGAGGGAGGACAGTGCCATCATACCAGTGGATAGACCTTCTGCCCAAGAGTTCATGGGCAGTTGGGGATAGAGCCTGGACACAGAGCTCAGTGTCCACATTCAGCTGCCCACCCCCACCCGGGTGCTGGATGGAGTCACTGGACGGAGAACGGGAGGACCAAGGGCGAGTCCCCCTCCGTCCCTACGCCGCACCTGTCAGAGATGGCCCGAATTGCCCCGTGCATAGCAACATTTAGCAGGCCATTTGGGGGTTCTAGATGTAGCTTCCTACCAGATGGGGCTTGTCTCTGTCTCATCCAGGATCTTCTGGCTGCACCCACGTAGGAAGGACGACCCTAATGACATAGTGTAGTGGCTGTCCAGGCGTCTCAGGTCTCCCCGGGGCCTCCCCAGGCAAGGGGGGGGGTGCATCCCGGCACAGAAAGCAGCCTGCGGCACGGCCAAGGCGGGTGGGGGCCAACTGGTGATTGGTGGGTGGACAGTGAAGATCGAGGGGAGGGGGAGAGGCAGGGGTGAAGCCGGGAGTAGCGGGACACGAGCCTGGAGCAGCCTTCATGCCACACACGCCTGATGACTTTTCGTGGGGGGAGCAGAAGGGAGCTCTGGGGAGACCGAGGTAGAGGCTGCAACCTGAGCTGGAAATGCTCGCCTGGAAGCCAGTGTAGCCGTTCCGTGGCCAAGAACATTCTAGGAATGAGGAAGCCGTGTGTGGTGAATAGCAGTGAGGGGAGCCATCTGGCCGAGGAGGGCTGGGCCCCCCACCTGCCACCCCTCCCTTGCTGTTAGAGCCCAGGACCTCACCCCACTTCCTGCTGGGGCTCTCTTGGGTTCCTGCAGGTGTCCAGCTGCCCCCAGGACCTCCAGAGACCTGCTTTTGGCTTTCCCTTCTCACACTGCCATGGGTCCTGTGGTTCCGTGCAGGCTCCTTGGGGAAACACTTGATCTTAGCCAAAAGGCCGAGAAGCCATAGGCTCCTTGAGGAAACAGACGTGCTCCCCCTACACCTGCTGAGGGATGTGACCTGGGTTGTCTCTTGCCCCTTTTCCACATTTGTTTTAAAATTTTTTTCTAAATGTTTATTTATTTTTGAGGGTCAGAGAGTCAGGGTGCAAGCAGGGGCGGGGCAGAGAGAGAGAGGGAGACACAGAATCCAAAGCAGGCTCCAGGCTCTGAGCTGTCAGCACGGAGCCCAACACGGGGCTTGAACTCATGACCCGCAAGGTCATGACCTGAGCCGGAATCAGATGCTTAACTGACTGAGCCACCCAGGCGCCCCTTCACATTTGTTTTTACTTCCTACCTTGGGATTCTTCTCCGTGTTTCTGAGGAAGGTACTGGCAGGAGCTTAGCTCAGTTTGGATTTAAGACTAACTTGAGAGGAACCCACCAAGAGGTGGGGGCCACTGGCTTGGAACACTCTGGGTGGAGCTGCAGGCTTTCTTTCTGCTCCGACGCTGGACGTTCGCTCTTCTGGTGGTTCTGTGCCAAGAACGAGGCTCACCGCTGATGAGCGCTGCCCCGGGGCTCCAGGAGGGGCACGGGCCGCACAGGACAGGCCCACTGGCCCCACATGTATGTGTGCATCTGCAGGTTTCTGTGGGCCGACCTCGGGGCTGGGGCCCCCGTCTGGTGTTGGCCACACTGGCCAGCGTCTCTTCTTCTGCCTCCCACAAGCCACCATAGTGTGGGCCTGTGTACGCTGATCTGTCACCTTCCTGCGTGAAACGAAAGGGGAACCTAGGAGTGTGGCACGTGGGAGGGTGTAGGAAAGGCTCGGAGTGCTCAATACCCTGCACGTTTCAGAGAAAGGACTGGCCTTTGGCTCCTGGGTGACAGCCCCTGGCCCTTGGGACATCCTGCCTGCTGGGAGTGTCTGCGTGGCCGGGGGCCCCGGGGACTGGAGACTGAGTGGCTCAAGTGTAGCATGTGCACCACTGACCTCCAGGAAAAACCCCGGGCCGCCAGCTCGGGTGAGCTCCCCTGCTCGGTCACACACAGCATGCGTGTCCTATGCTGGAAGAACCAGGTGCTGTCCCTGCGGCCACCCCGGGGAGGGCACCGGGGAACTCTGCCTGGTCCCGCGTGGACTCTGCCCCGTGTACCTTTTACCTTTGCTTTAAAAATTATCTCTATCCTGGGTGCCTGAGTGGCTCAACTGGTTAAGCTTCTGACTTTTTTTTTTTAATTTTTTTTTAACGTTTATTCATTTTTGAGACAGAGAGAGACAGAGCGTGAATGGGGGAAGGTCAGAGAGAGAGGGAGACACAGAATCTGAAACAGGCTCCAGGCTCTGAGCTGTCAGCACAGAGCCCGACGTGGGGCTCGAACTCACGGACCGCGAGATCATGACCTGAGCCGAAGTCGGATGCCCAACCGACTGAGCCACCCAGGCGCCCCAACGTCTGACTCTTAATGTCAGCTCAGGTCATGATCTCACGGTTTGTGGGTTCAAGCCCAGCATTGAACTCCATGCTGATGGTGCAGAGCCTGCTTGGGATTCTCTCTCCCTCTCTCTCTCTCTCTCTCTGTCTGTCCCTCCTGCACACACACACTCTCTCTCTCCAAATAAATAAATCAACTTAAAAAAATTTATCTATATCCCTTCACTGTATAAGCCATGTAGTAGCCTTTCTGAATCCCATGAGTCCTATCAGGTGCTCTTGGGGACCCTCACAATGGGGAGGATCTCCAACCGGCTGGGCTCGGAATCCCCTGCACTCTTCTCGAAGAGTGACCGTATCTCGTTAACTCCTTACAAAACTACCTCCGCCGTTCCCAGGCTGACCTCAGACTCAGGGACCCATGCCCCTTCCCATGCTGCCCTTTAGCATAGCCGGGTCAAGACTGGGACACGTGGCCAAAGTCTTTTCTAAAGACTTGGGGAACCAGCACGCTCAGAGTAGACAAGCCGGCTTATAGATGGCAGCCTCTGCACCTGGACTTGTCCGCTGCGACCTTCCATCCTGGATCAGACCCCTGATCGCCCCCGCCCCCAAACACTCACACTGGGACTCCGCACTGTTCAGGGCCCAAGCCAAGAGACAAACGGTTCTAAGCCCTCACTGTCACCTACCCAGAGCCAGTCTCTGAGCTGGGATTTCCCATCTGGGTCCCAGCCTCCTTCGTATGTCGGTGTCTCTGGGAGAGACCTCTGGCCCCGGTGCCGGGCGGTAAGCCGGCCGTTATCCACCCACGGTCAAAGGCACTTAGGGGGATCGTCCTGTAGAATGACATTGGGCAAGCTGCAACTTTCCTGTGCTTTTCAAAGTCCCCTGGATTTACTTCTATTCATTGAATAGATTGTTTGCCTTTGAAGACTTGACCCAAGTGTTTACTGAGGTTAGCAGAGTTGGTCAACACAAACACTGCCTGAAAGCCGGGACTTGGGCCGAATCCGGCTAAGAACGGAGAACTGAAAGGAACTCCACCAGCTAGCTGAATTCCAGCTGAAACAGAACCGCTTCATGTTTCCAAACGCTCAAATATATTAAATATATGCAGTAACCATCCCGCTTTTAACACTGATTTTAAATTTCCCAACAAGAGCATTGAGGCATAGAGAGGTCAAGCGACCTGCCCAGGGACACACAGCTAAAAAAAAAAAAAAAAAAAAAAAAAGTGAAAGAGCTGGATAATAAGCCCAAACAAGGGACTCCGGGGCCCATAATCGTTATTGCTGTGCTATCAGTTCAGTTACATACAATGTATTATGAAACATATTTCTTAAGGAGTATTGCTTCCCCCCTCCCCCTGTTTACAGAACACTACTGAGATGCTCCATTTGCGTTTTCAACAGCAATGTCCTTGTCACAATGAGAGCGCGTTTTGAGATCTGTAATGGGCTCTCTAGAGCAGTGCTTCTCAAACCCTGTGGTGCATACAAACCACTCATGGAGGGATCCTGTTTAAATGCAGTTTCCAGTTCTGAATTTCTAACCAGCCCCCAGGCCCATGCCGCTGCTGCTGCTGGTCTGAAGACCGTGGAGTGAGAAGCAGGTTCCAGGAGCACATACCTTTGGCTTTTATTTAAGTTGCCTGAGAAGGAGCAGCTTTGAGTCTCGGTAGGACCACTTGCATGGGAATCTTATCTTATGCATATTAGGACACTTGAATTTTTCTTGTTTTCCTGTAGGTGTTTCCCCACAGTCTCCATGGTATAACCACCTACTGTTTTGTTTTGTTTTTTAATTTTTACCTTTTTTTTTTTTTTTTTTTTTGAGAGAGAGTGTATGTGAGCGGGGGAGAGAGGCAAAGGGAAAGAGAGAGAATCTCAAGCAGGCTGCATGCTCTGTGCAGAGCCCTACGCAGGGCTCAATCGCACGACCCTGGCATGACGACCTGAGCTGAAATCAAGACTCGGGACACTCAACTGACCGAGCCACCCAGGTGCCCCTCTGTTTTGCTTTTTAAAGTTATCTTTAAAAGATTTGTTTATAATGACGTTCAACATTCCATCGGGGGCTATCGATTGCATCCTGTTTAAATTCTTTGGCCAAACCAGCTCCCTGTGGGGACATTTCAGGCTTTCCCAGATGGAAGGTAGTTATTTCAACTAACGTAGGTGAAAAAATGCCCTGTAGCGTGTGATTTTGCAAAGGATCAATTATAAGAAGTGTCTTCTTTTTCAAGAGAGAATTTCGAGAAAAATCAGTCTCACCAGTTCAGGTCTTTTGCTTACAGAACTCAGCTGTGCCCCGATCGTGGTGGTTCCCTTCTGTCCCTCACACTTGTCGGGCTTGTCCCCGCCTGCAGTCACCTTTCCTTCTGCTTAAAAAGTTCTTCCTTCCCACGGGGTTGCTGCCTTTTTGTGATTCATTTCTATTCAGAGAGGCCATGTCTAGCACCCTGGCTGGGGGGGCAAACCCTACACCCCCCAGAACCCTGGTCAATATCTGTATCAATAGCAATATCGAGGGGCACCTGGTGGCTCAGTCGGTTAAGGTCCGACTTCGGCTCAGGTTACAATCTTGCGGTTTGTGGGTTGGAGCCCCGCGTTGGGCTCTGTGCTGACCGCTCGGAGCCTGGAGCCGGCTTCGGATTCTGTGTCTCCCTCTCTCTCTGCCCCTCCCACTCTTGCACTCTGTCTCTCTCTCTCTCAAAAATAAACATCAAAAAAATTTTTAAAAAATCAATATCAGTATCAGTATCTATATAAATATCCTGTCTTAATCATGGCATCCGTCAGTGCCTAAACCGAGCTTCTGTGTGTACATATGCATGTGTGCACAGGTATGTATGTAGGTAGGTCTGTATGTACATGTGTGTGCATGTGAAGGTGTGGCTACCCTTTACCAAACACAGCTTCCGAGAAGGGCAGAAACCACGTCTGTCTTATTCTATTAGGTGCTCAACACGGATTTAGGGCACAGTTGACATTCATTGGGTTTCGTTTTAAATGTTAAGTGGATAAAACCGTGGCATAACCCCAAATTCCACTGCAAACAGTAAAATACCAAGTTAGCTTTTTATGGGTCTGAGATGCTATTTGCTCAGTGGTTTTGTTCTCTTCTGTCTCGGACAGCGTCACGCTCCAGAGGTCCAGCAGGTGGCGCCGCTTCCCCGGCGCTGAGCCCTCCACTTGGGGGGGGGGTGTGGTGCGGCCCGGCTCGGGGTCTGTCCCCCGCTTAGCCACGCTGAGGCGTCTTCTGCCCTTCCTGAAGGATCCTCCATGTGGGAAGCAAATCAGGCAGATGTATACGTGTCCCCAGGTACAGCCCCTGCTTCCCCCACAGCCCTCACTTCCGCGGAAGGGGTCTCGCACCCTTCCCTGACGCTTCTTGGGTGTGAGCGAGTATATGTTGGCACCGGCAGCCCAACCATATAGAGAGGAGCCTGGTGAGTTTCGAGTCCATCCTTCCCCCCCCCCCCCGGAAATGCCTCCCGGAACAGGCAGAACTGGGTGGTCCCGGGTCCTCAGGCTGAGAGTCATCCTGGACGGGGGGGAGGGGATGGCGAGGAAGGAGTTTGGGGACCGAAGACCGCGATGGGAATCTGGGCTCCCCCTGAACTCGGACGCGCCTCCTCAGCTCTCCGTGCCTCAGTTGCCTCATCACAGTGCCTCCTGTCAAAGAATAAAGCGGGCGCAGGCAACACTCAGCAAGTTATCCTGCTTCTCCACGAGGGAAACCAGCAAAGAATGGATGTCCATGCAGCAAAGGCACAGATAGGAGCTGTCTGTCTTTGGGTGAGGCGCTGAGTGGCTGGCATTGCAGAGGGCCAGGCTGGGTGTTCTGCCCCGGCCCTGCGGGGGGGTCATCGACGGAAGCAGTTGAAGTTGTCCGTGCAGCTCCAAAACACCTGGGGTTTTAACTCTGCCACATTCAGGACAGGCTGTCTCTGCATCTGTCCATCGGGGCCATTGGATAGCACCCCAGTCTCCCGTGTTCCACGTTCCATTCCCTTATCAGGGGGCCGTGTCCTTCCTCCCAGGGTGGCCGTGAGGCTGGAAGGATAGATGCGATGCTGTGCTGGAAAATGTGAGTGTCACACGCGTGTTACACGCTATGATGTCGTCGGAATCCACTTTCCAGCCAGCTGCATAAACCAGACATTCTTTGTCTCTGCCCCGTCCAGACAGGCATGTTGGTGTCTGCCCCAGATACCTCTTGCATCAGTGCTCGTCCTTCACCCCCGCCGCCCCCGACTGTGCCCCACTGGCTGACTCACGCCGCCTGTCCATTCTCCCTGCTGAGAACACCACGTGGAACTCACCCCGTGTCAGAGTGCTCAATGATTCCCACTGCCCAGAACATCCAGGAGGCCCCTCGCAAGGACTTCTGGGTCCTCCTGGCTCTGGTGCCCTCTGGCCATGCCTCCGTTCACTCTCTTCCCACGGTCTGAGAGATGCTGCCCCCTCGGAAGTTGGAGAAAATGCTCGCCCCGCTGACCTCAGCTGAAAATACCCCTTCTTCTTCCTCGAGGAAGTCGCAGCCCCCCCAGTCCCAGCTAGTGTCTCCTGGGACCCTCTGTGCCAGCCCTCACCTGCCTCTGCCACTCCATGTAAGCTCCCAGGGGGCGGGCCCATGTCTCCCTTCTTCCTGTATCCCGTCTAGTACCCAGCACGGTGCCTAGAACGTAGTAGGTACTCAATAAACGCCAACTTTAGTGGGAGACTCCTCCTCTGCACTGCACTTCCTTAGATGAGGGCCACTCTTTCTCAGAACCGTGGACATTTGTGAATCGAGGAACAATCTGGCTAAGTTAGAAAGGTGCTGGGTGGGAGGCCAGTTGGAAATGGTGATACAACTCCAAAGTCAAGCTCACTGACCTCGGATGGCGTAAGTCCAAGTCTGAAGCGGACGGGCCGGCTGTGACAGGGGCACCTGCCAAGTGAGGAGACAGCTCTGAAGTTCGCTCTCGCCACTCTGGACTCGCACGCATTGGATTTGCTCGCGGGGGACCCGGCTGGATTAGCTTGTCGGTTCCCTGGTCCCCCGCTGCAGATCATTGCGTTCTAGACCGGGGATCGGCAAACTTATTTCGCAAAGGCCGAGTCAGTAAATATTTTAGGCTTGGCAGGCCGTACTGTCTCTGCCACAGCTCTTCACGTCTGCCTGGGTAGCTTGAAGAAGCCGTCCATAAGATGTAAACAAATACGCGTGACCGCGTTCCAGACTTTACTTACAAACACTAAAATTGGAATTTTGTATAACGTTCGCGCGCCGTGACATACTGTTTTTATTTTGTTCTCTCTCTCTTCTTTGTTTTTTTTTTTTCCCCAGCTCTTTAAACAACGTAAAACCCAGTGTCAGCTCACCAGGCATACAGAAAGAGGTGGTGGGCTGGCTTCGGTCCCTGGGCCACAGTGTCAGACCCCTGTTCTGGACTGTCCGAGCTGATAGGGCCTTCTGGACTGTGGTGCAGGGGCGGGCCAACAAGGCGGATAGGGGTGCAGGATGGGGTCTGGATCTCCGGGAGGGGTTTGGAGGATGAATTAGGGCCCTCGCTTTAAGGGGGACAAAGAAAGCAAGAGCAGATGTGTCCTATGTCATCAGGGAGTGGCAAGTTCTAGAACACCGTAGGAGGGAGCTGTGGGCAGAGAGATGCCACTGGGGCATCTCTGTGTTTGACAGACGTGTATAATTCCTCTTAGGCCTGACCAGGGCTGGCTGGCCCTGTGAAAGCCAACCAGCAATATCTTCTGCATTCAGGTTTCTTCTGGAACATTCTTGGGGGGCCTGAGGGACACACCAGGTGGTTCATCCCCATGTGGCCTCAACGCAGGGCCCTGGTGCCTGATGAGAGGGGACATTTGTGCGAATATCCCATTGTTTGTATCAATCGCGTGGTTATTTACGTGCCATACGTTCCAGGAAGGGACAGTTGGGACCCAGACTGTGACCTTATTTGGAAGCGGGGTCTTTGCAGACATGGTTCGTTAAGAGGAGGTCATCCTGGAGTGGGGGGGGCCCGAGGCACAGACACAGAGATGCAGGCCTTGCGACGACACAGGCAGAGACCGCAGTGAGGCGGCCGAAAGTCAAGGATGGCTGGCCATCACCGGAAGCTCAGAGGGAGGCAGGGAAGGGCTCTTGTGTAGAGGCTTCCGAGGGGCACAGTGCTATCGACGCGCTGATCTCGGGCCTCTAGCCTCAGAGCTACGAGACAGTAAGGTTGTGGTTCTGGGGGAGGGCGGCCCAGGGAACGAACGCAGCTCCCAAGTAGAGGTGTCACGTTGGGGGAGCTGGGGAAGCAGGTCCCCGGTTGAGAGGACCTCTGGGAGTGGCGATTCACGCCCCAGAACACCGGGGAGTGGGGAGAGCGGGGAGTGAGTCGGGGTCCGGATGGGGAAGATGCGTGCCTCAGCCCCGGGGCTCTCCGATGTTGGCAGGGAGAGGAAAGCAGGAGAAACCTGCAAAGGAGGGTGAAGGGACAGTGAGCAGGGATGAAGCAGTGCTTCCTGAGAGTCTGCAGCAGGAGGGAGAGGTCAACTGGGGCACGTGCACGGAGGGCTCAGGTGAGGTTAGGGTGGAGAGCCGGCCATGGGACTTAGCCACATGGGGGTCACTAGGGACCTGGACCAGAGCAGCATGGATTGGGGCAGGGGGTGGGGGTGGAGGACCTCTCTTCTGCACTGCCGGCAAATTGAACTCCACGTCGCTTCCTCCAAGAAGTCTTCCCGGACTCATCCATGTAACAATGCTGCCTCCCCACTCTGGAAGCCTGGGCCTCTGTATAAGCAGCCCTGTGCTAGGCTTCACTGTATGCGTGTGGTCGACGCGACTCGCCGTAGGGCCTTCAGGAAGGGACCCAGTCCCCCGGGTCACCACCGCACGAGGAGAATGGGGACTTCAGGGCCATGTGCCGGGGTTCGAATCCTGACAGCCCTACTCAGCAGCTGCGTGACCCCAGGCAAGTTAATTCAGCCATCGGAGCTTCGTTATGGTATGAACGAGCTCATACTCTCTGTTGGGAACACCAAAGACACAGTAGATAAACACGTCCAGCACTTTGTGTGTTCCACACACGCCGTTTTCCCTTATTCGGACAGTAAGTGGGTGTCAGGCTTGGCGTAGGTACTCAGAAAATCAACGAATGAAGAAAAGAACGAGAAGAAAATCACCGCAAATCGTCACTTTTGCTTGGTGACAACAGTTTCTTAATAATACGCCCATTTTAGGGGCGCCTGGTGGCTCAGTCGGTTAAGCGTCTGACATCGGCTCAGGTCATGATCTCGCGGTTTGTTTGTTTTTTTTTTTTTTCTTTTTCAACGTTTATTTATTTTTGGGGGGACAGAGAGAGACAGAGCATGAACGGGGGAGGGGCAGAGAGAGAAGGAGACACAGAATCGGAAACAGGCTCCAGGCTCTGAGCTGTCAATACAGAGCCTGACGCGGGGCTCGAACTCACGGACCGCGAGATCGTGACCTGGCTGAAGTCGGACGCTTAACCGACTGCGCCACCCAGGCGCCCCTGATCTCGCGGTTTGTGAGAGCAGAGCGCAGAGCTGAGTTTGGAACCACCTGGAAGACCTTCGCCAGGGCACTCCTTTTTCTGGGCCTCGGTTTGTAAAATGGGCATATTATTATTTTTTAATTTTTTAATGTTTATTTCTGCGAGAGAGAGAGAGAGACAGAGCATGAGCAGGGGAGGGGCAGAGAGAGAGAAGGAGACACAGAATCCGAAGCAGGTTCCAGGCTCCGAGCTGTCAGCACAGAGCCCGACGCAGGACTCGAACCCACGAACCACCAGATCATGACCTGAGCCGAAGTCGGGGGCTCAACCGACTCAGCCAGCCAGGCGCCCCTTAAGATCTACTCTCTTGGCAAATCCCAAGTATACAACACAGTATTATTAACCACAGTCACCATGCTGCGCATCTGATCCCCAGGATTTATTCATCTAGTAATGGAAATTATTTAACGTCTCTGGGCTCAGTTTCCACATCTGTCACATGGGGGCAGGAATACCCACCTAAAGGGTCGTGGCAGGTATTGAAGAGGGCTGGCGAAGACCGCACTGGGCACGGTACTTTGCGCCTAGGGGGTTCCAAGGACACTGCCTGCCCAAGACGTCCCATCTCCCGCTCTGTTGTGTCTTCAGGTTATGTGAGTGGATTTCATCTCTAATGCGGACCGTGGTGATGGAGAGAAAGGGAGGATTTGAGAGAGATCAGAAGGGGGAATTGGAGATGTTGACATAAAGGCAAAGCAGGAGCTGAGTTTAAAGCCCAGACTTCTGCACCCTGGCCCGGGAACTGGCTAGGGTGGACTCCAGACTTTTCTGTTGTCCACGGCTTCCTTCACCGGATGGCAGAGGCTACCAACAGCACACAGATGGACGAGCGTCCCGGGGCGGTGGGGGGCTGGGGCAAGAGAGGGAGACCCTGGCAGCTTTTTAAACTTGACCTGAGACCCGCCGGCTTGGGCTCTCGATTACCCACCAGCTCTGGTCGTGAGAGGGGCTTGGAAGCCCACGTAGCCTGCCTGACTCTCAGGCTTCTAAGTGACGCTGGTGCGTGAAGTTGGTTTAATCAGTGTCCGTGTCGTTGACGTCCATGATCCGTCTTGCCATTTGGACCAAATGGCTGACCTAACACTCTGAGAGTCTCCACGCCCGGGTGATAAACAGCCGGGGGATGACGAGGCTTAGAAGTTACAAGTCACGGCTCAGGTATGGGATCATACCTTTCTTGCAGAATTTGTGCAGGTCTTCTGGGCTCTCGGTATTAAACAGCCTGTGCGTATGTGTGTGCGTAACTATTTTCAACCTGGGGGAGAGGGGTATTTTAAATGGCAGCATTTCCAAGACAACGCATGAAACATTTTTTTAAGTATATATTTTTAATGTTCATTTATTTATTTATTTATTTTTTGAAAGAGGGAGAGACAGAACGTGAGCAGGGGAGGTGCAGAGAGAGAGAGAGAGAGGGAGACGCAGAATCCGAAGCAGGCTTCAGGCTCTGAGCTGTCGGCACAGAGCCCGACATGGGGCTCGAACTCACGAACCACAAGATCGTGACCTGAGCCGAAGTCGGATGTTTGACTGACTGAGCCACCAGGGCGCCCCAAACATTTCTGATAGAGATCACAGCAATGCCAGCAGTGAGAAAGGTGTTCTCAGCAATCTGGGATACTCAGTAATCCCTCTCGTAGCAGTGCCCAGGGGACTGGGGTTTTTGTGACAGCTTTGGAGACATCAGGGGGTTGCAGGGGGTCTAGGATCTTCTAGAAAGAACTTACATTTAAAGGCCTGCTCTGCCTATTTATAGGGGCACCGGCACGGGTAGAGCTATGGGTACAGATATAGTTGCATGTAACTCTCTCATCCTGGGAGGTCCTTTGTCACCTCTGAACTCAGCCTTCTCACCCCCCAAAAGGGGCTAAGCACAGTCTCCCCCTCAGGGAGCTGTGTGAGGATGAAGGGAGGTAGTTTTCCAAACTTTTCTTGGATATTTTTCTAGCTTCCCCTTCCTCGTGCACTTGAGAATCATTTTGTCAACAGATTCTCTTTTTAACTTCTGCTCACCTACGCACATTCGGGGCATTGAAAAATAGCCGTGATCTCAGCCCGTCCCCAGCCCGGCAGAGCACAGGCTCCGTGTGGCAGGAGACGTTTCCTCTCCCACCTTCTGAGAGCCCGTGGTCGGGACCTCACCTCTGCTGGCAGAGGCGCACTGCCTGCCCGCCATCTCCCTGCCAGACCCACACCCGCACCCGCCCTGGGATTTCTGCTTCTCCTTTGGAAGGCAGCCTGGTGCAATTCAGGTACTGACTCTGCCCTGATGCCGATGCAGATCCCGGTACCAATCCTGACATTCTCACTTGTAGCCACAAGGGCAACACAGTTACTGGTGTCTGGGTATTCTTGGTCGGCAACTATGCCTGTCATTTCTTCTACTTTATCTTGTTTAAGGTAATCGACACAGTACGGGGGTGGGACACTTTTTTTGTAAAAGGTAGATAATTTCGGCTTTGCCAGCCAGCTGGTCTCCCCCCTGGTCCTCAGGCCTTCTGACTCCAACTCACATCACCTGCTTTTTGGGTCTCTAGCTTGCCGATGGCAAATCGTGGGGCTTGTCAGCCGTAACCACATGAGCCAATTCCCGTAACAAATTTCTCCTTATCTATCTCCTATCCATCCATCCGTCTATTCTACTGGTGGTATTTCAGACAATCCTGACTAACACAGCCCCCCAATATCCATCCTCCCGCATTTTCACAGAGGTGAGTTTTCAGCTGGGAAGATGGCATTCCAGGATAAACAGACATTCCCCAGACCTCCTGCAGCTACACGCGGCCACGTGCCAGTATTCTGGCCAATGCGATCTAAGCCCAAATGTCATGTGTTAGTTCCTGGGAAGTCTTCCTAAAAAGACAGCCCCTCTCTCTCGTTTTTTGAAATTCCCTTCCGTTGTCCTACCTGTGCCGTGGTGCCGCCAGTGTGGACCCCGAGGGTGAGGCCGCCGTCTGGGGACAACAGTGTGGTGAGCTGCGAGGGCTCCTGGAGCAGGGCCTCCATACATGAGCTGGTCTGCTGAGCTCTGCCCTGTGACAGGACAGAAACACCACTGTCACCCTTCACTTGGTGACACTTTGTGTCACTCACAGCTGAACCTGCTTTAACTAATGCTCTTGAGCCCTGGTATCCTGTATGTAAATAATAATAATAATTAATAATAATAATAATAATAATAATCCCCTCCCCAGAGGGTTTGTTTTGAGGAATCAGTGTGCCAGCGCATGTAAAATGCATAGAAAGGTGTTTGGTAAGTCGTAAGTGCTTAATAAGTGTTAGTTGCTATTTAACCCACATGTGACTCTGTGATGTAGCTCTACAACCCACCTACTCCGGATAGGCAACTGAGGTTCAGGGAGATTAAATATGACGGTCAGGATTATATTCAGCTGCTTTTAGGAGAAATACACAATTAGTGGTGTAAGCAAGATGGAAGAATATTTTTTCCTTGTGCAAAAAAGCCTAGGGCTGGTGTGGCGGGTCCTCAAAGTTCTCTGTGTTGGCTGATCTCCAGTCTCTTGGGAATAACCCAGTTCCTCATGTTTCAAAGTGGCTGCCAGTGCTCCCATCATCACATCCACTTTCCAATGGAGGAAAGGTACCCAGAAGGGCACACCTGCTTGTTGTAAAAGAATTGACGAGGGTCACACTGCACCCTCTGCCTACTTCTCGTTAGCCGCTTTGTAGTTCTATGGTCACATTTAGAGGCAAGGAGGCTGGCCGTGTATCATATCTTAGACACTCCACTGCAATGAATGCCACAGTCAGGATTTGACTCCAGGACCCACCAAGTCCAAAGCCCGTGCTCGAATCTCTGGTCTCCCAGTGCCTCTCCCCTTCCCTTGCCCTTGTTGTGGAAAGAGAGCCGTTGAGGGCAGGGGCCGGCCTGTTTTGCTCACTGTTCTACCCTGGAACACCCAGTGGGAGTTCACCAGCGACTGGAATAAAGGCTGCTTCCCTGGAATTCTGGCCTTAGCTCTCACATGGTCCCACCCCTTGTCCCCGGGTCGCCTTGCCTGACCTCCGTATC